>NW_026776166.1:673813-1347626 GCF_947086385.1 Phlebotomus argentipes
CGTCTTCAGGCTGTCCCTGATCGCTGCGGCGTTCACGATGCTCGCCGGACTCACGCCGATCAGCTGAATCTCCTGTAGCGTCTTGAAAGCCACCATATCGAACTTGAGACTCTGCGGAATGATGTTGCTGCTTCCCAGCGGCAAATCCGCCCTGCTTCGGCCTTCGAGGGCGTTCTCGCCTCTTCTGGGCATCACGATGACTCTCTCGAGCTGCGAACAGAAGTCCAGCACATGCGAGAAGTCGTACTTCTTCTCCGACACCTCCGAGGGCAGCTTCAGGCGCTCGCTGATGGCGTGAAGCTCCAGAACGGAGAATGTCTGACTGCGCGAGCCGCTGAGCACTGAGTCACCGTCCAGATAGAATCTCTCCGCCATTGTGTGCAGCAGATGAATGATGTCATACTCGTGCAAGTGCAGGAACTCCACAAACTCCCGCGGCATCGTCAGCTGCAGGTAGATCAGCACCTCCCGAAGGTACTTCTCCAGCCCAGCCTTGCGCTTCTCCACGAAGGCGGGATTTCTGTTGCCGATCACCTGAAAAATCCCCATTTCTCAGCACTTCTCGTGACTTAATTGGGCAGACATACCTTCTTGGGTGGCAGGAGATCCTTCGACACACTCCTCTCGGACACGAGCTTCTCGTGCAGCTCCTGGAAGTCGCGGTATCTGTGGAACACTCGCCAGGACACTTCTCCGATTTTCACCTCTATCTCGTACTGCGTCACTCCATCCGTCTCCACGATATTGGGGATGGAGAGCGTGATGTCCGAGGGGTTGCGCACCATGCATGACATCCTTCCTGGCCAATTCACTCGCCTGCAATCACCGGAAATCCCTTGAGCACCTCTTCCTTCTTGTTGTTCTTCCGATGAGGAATTTCGTTCCGTCAATGATAATTCCGGAAAGTCATCATTAACCAGTGCTGCCAACAGAAGAGCCAAAGTGTCACTTGGCATTGTTTTGATCCGGCCGAGTCCTCAAAATAAACCACATTTTCCCTCATTTCCCGGCAAATTGCCACAAAATAACTGACAAGGTTCTGGAGATTGAGTGCCTGGCTCTCATTTGCAACAGCAGTAATGGTCGTGCGTGCTTTGGTTTCAGCGTGAGGAGGAAAAGAGTGAGTGTAAACAGTCATCATGGCGTCCACCACAGCGGAGTTGGCGGACTTGATAAAACGCAAAGCGGAAATCTCAGAGACGCTGGCCAACTTGGAGAGGCAGATCTACGCCTTCGAGGGATCATATCTGGAGGACACTCAGCTTTATGGGAACATCATTAGAGGATGGGACAGATACTTGACGACAAATAAGGCCACAAACTCCAAGGCGGACAAGAGGAATCGCAAATTCAAGGAGGCCGAGAGGCTCTTCTCCAAGTCTTCCATCACTTCCATGGCTGTAAGTGTCCTAGCAATCTCTTAAGGGTATTTCTTGATCTATTTACATGTTGTTTACGCATCTTTTAGGCTGTCAGCGGACTCGTGGACCCAAATGACAGACACAGTGAGTCGGAATCGGCCACAAATAACGAGGACTCGAGTGACAATCAGATCTCAGGGGTGAACTCGAATCACCACAACACCACTACCGCCCACGATGGCCTGGCCAACAGTGGCAAGAGTCAGGGACTCGCTGGAGATTTCAATTCGCAGTCAGGTAGAGTCGTCGCGCGACACTCGCAGCCTTATATGACTGAGTTTTTGATGTTTCTAGAACGACCTCACACTCCCACCACCTCCACGTCGAAAGACAGCGCAGGGGTGAAGCACAAACTGACGGGGGCGAGCATGTCCAACAAGAAGAGCAGCTCCACCAAGAAAGCGCGCCATCGGTAATCTGTACATAAAAATAAAGGCTTTTTCTGCGAGCTGACAGGTGGTGTTTTGACACTTTCCGGATTTTCGGCGTGTGCCATAATTTTGCGACTCACAGCGCTCTCGTTCAAATTAGCGGCCATATTGAAAGTGGAGTGACAGTTTAGCAGGCGAGAAACGCGTCCTTTCTTGAGAAAATCGCATTTTCTGCGGAAAAAGATGAGTGCCAAGGATATCCACTACTCCAGCAAGTACTACGACAAGGAGTTCGAGTACAGGTGAGTGGGGAGCGGCGCTGAGTGAGCAGGAAAGGGAAGAGAAACTTGTTCGTCACTCTTTTCCGGCAGCTGCTTTGTTTTGCCCTGAGACTCGCGGGATTCATCGCGTGATTTCCTTCTTTCAGACACGTCGTGTTGCCCAAGGAGTTGGCCAAGAACATCCCAAAAACACATCTCATGTCCGAGACCGAGTGGAGAGCACTGGGAGTGCAGCAGTCCCGAGGATGGGTGAGTTTCCGGGCTTTTTTTTTCTTGTTTGACCGGGAAGATTGTGACTGTAATTCGGGAATGTGTTGCTTGCAGGTTCACTACATGATTCACGACCCAGAGCCACATATTTTGCTCTTCCGTCGGCCCATCCAGGAGGAGACCAAGTAACTCCTCCGGCAGCTGTTCATCACTTCTCCCTCTCTTTCGCTCTCTCTCTCTGTTCTGCCTTTGTCTGGGACCAACAAAGGAAACACCATGAATTCCACTATTGTTAGTCTGAGTTGTTAGCTGTAGCCCTTCCGAGCCCCCTTTTTCCGGGCGCCCAGGAAGGATGTTTTGTATCTCGATCAATCAAAAATGAACTAATGTATTTTTGTAATTACAAAGTGTGTACTTTCTATGCTCAGAAATCTATGGGCGCCTGTCGCTGAGCCTTTATCTGGGATCTCTCTCGCTTCACCAGCAATCGCTGGGCATTGGCTCTGTCCTTCAGTCGCCGCTGGCGAATCAGGGCGTCCACTGAGGGCTCCACATGTTCACCCTTCTCCAGGTTCCGGATCAAATTGCGCAGCTTCTCGAGAGCATCCGCCAGATTCATGTGCTGAAACCTCGTCAAGTCACTCTTGACCATGAAATAGCCGTCCTTGTTAATCCTGCTCTTGAAGTTCTCGTGCATCTTCGCTCGCACGCCCTCCGGAATCCAGGAAGCGGAGTCCAGCTTGAACCGCAAATCCACCTTCGTGTTTACCATGTTGACATTCTGACCGCCGGGACCGCTGCTGCGGCTGTATGTGATCTCCAGCTGCTCCACGGGGATATATCCGTTGAATTTCGTGTCAGATCTCGCAGGCTGCAAGGGAGAAAATAGCTGAAATCTCTACTCAATCCAGGAATGTTTGTTTATCTCACCGGCGACGAAGGAGTGAATATTTTCGTCTTGGTCTTTGGATAGAGCTTCTCTAGGCTCAAGTCACTCTTGTAGCACATTCCCCTGACTTGGGGCAACCATCCCGAGAGGGATTTCACGCTTTTCAACATTTTCTTCCTGAGCAAGAAATTCCAGCACGAAAGTGAGGTTGTGAAACTGGTCGAAAGATCACGTGATCGGCGCGCCGTCAGTTGTTCGGCAGGGCTTTTGTTTGGATGCTGGTTTTTCGCGAATTTCCTTAATTTCCCAGCAAATAATCAACACAATCATGAACAATCCAAGTGGAGGAACAGGATTCACATTCGGCTCCCCATCGAGTGAGTGCAAATAGTGAATGTGACGGGAGAAATAAGGACATTTTGCAATCTAACCCTCAATTTTACAGCTCCCGGATCCATAACTTTTGGCACCACAGGAGGAGGCGATGCGGGTCTTAAGCCACAATCCACGCCACTCCTCTTCTCCGCCACACCTGCGACGACAAGCAGTGGCGCCAGTCTGTCCTTTGGCACCTCCGCAACGTCCGGAATCGGCACCGCGAGCAGCACTGCGTCTCCCTTCGCGGGATTCACGCCAGTCATCACGTCTGCAGCCACAACTGCAGCCGCTCCTGCCGCGGCGGGCTTCCAGCTCCCATCGGCAGCGCCCGCGGCCACCACGGGCGCCAGCCTGTCCTTCTCGATGCCCGCCGCGACCACGGCGAGCTTCAGCGGCTTCCGCATTCCCACCACGGCCACCCAAGCGGGCGTCACGGTGCCTGGCCAGCAGAGCACCCAGGGCGCGGCTGTGAATCTCAACACGGCCACCGTGACGACGGCCTCGTCGCAGCAGAGCGCCGTCGGGCAGCTGAACCTGTGCCAGCTGGAGGAGTGCATAAACAAGTGGACGCTGGAGCTGGAGGGCCAGGAGAAGGTGTTCACCAACAAAGCCACGGAGATCAATGCCTGGGATAAGATCCTCACGGAGAACGCGAAGAAGATCGTGAACCTGCACGAGTCCGTGGAGAGCGTGACGGCGGAGCAGAAAGTGCTGGAGCACGAGCTGGAGATCATCGCGGCGCAGCACTCGGAACTAGAAGAGTGCATCAAGCCGCTGGAGAGCGAGCTGGCCAAGATGGTGCAGGTGGACGGAGAGCGCGCGCAGACGTACATGCTGGCCGAGAACCTGGACACGCAGCTTAAGCAGATGTCCGAGGATCTGAAGGAGGTGATTGAGCACTTGAACGAGGCCAACAAGGAGCGCGACCCCAACGATCCCATCGTACAGATCGGCAAGATCCTGAACGCCCACATGAGCTCGCTGCAGTGGATCGAGTCCTCCACCACGGCCATCTCCAGCAACCTCGAAGAGATTCCCAAGCTCCTGGAGACCATCAAGAGGGACAACGACCGCTCGGCGTGGATGAAGTAGTTTCCGATTCCTGGATTAAATGATTTTCTTTGATAAAAACGAGATTTTTCAATTATCTTTTTGCTTGCGAAACACCTCGGAAAAATCCAATGGAATTCGCTTCACAATCGCAGCGAGGCATGATTGAGTGACGTCATGTTCCCGCGCGCCGTGTTCAGACAAGTACAAACATTCACAGAACCATGAAATTCCGGGCAGTTATCAGGGATTCCTTGTCAATTAAGGACTTTTTCAGTGAGTCGCTCGGCCATGAAGTCACAGGGAATGATATTCACAAGGAATCCTTTCAGATATCGTGACGACGCTGTCGAAGTGCGGCAAGGATGTCATCTTCAACGCCCTTCCGGATCGCCTGGCAGTCGCTGTGAACGTGGATTCGCCCCAGACGGCGCTGCCCATGTGGTGTGACCTGGAGAAGACGGTGTTCTTCGCGGAGTACGTGATGGATGGGCTGTCAGAGAGTCACAACGCGATTATCCTGATCATGAAGGCGGCCAATCTCGTGCGTGTTCTGAGCGGGAGCAGGAATAGCGAGACGTCATACCTGAAATTGAAGCTGATGAGCAAGAATATTGCTTGTCTGTGCCTGGAAATGGAGATCCCGTCGAGTACGTCTGCGGCGAGTCGCCGGATCTCGCACGATGTGCCCGTGATGGTGGTTTCCCGGCGAGACTGGCTGCAGTATCAGCTGCCGAGCTTGCCGGACTTCGAGATGACGGTCGGCGTGCCCGGCGTGAGGAGCATCGGGGGCATCATTGAGGCAATGCGGGAGTCCTCGACCGTCATGAGTGTGCAGACAGTGAGAAACGGCACGGTGTCCTTCATCTCGGAGTCCCCAATGGCCAAGATCTCGTGCCACTGCAGGAATCAAGATGTTTTCGCCCAGGGCGAATCCGAGAAGATCACCTGCAAAATTGAGAGCAGGAGACTTGCTCTGTTCCTCGCCAACAGTCAGCTTCCCTGCACTGACATGAGATGCAGCATCAGCGAAGGGCATCTCGTGAAATTCGAGGTGAAAGTGCAGGACAAAGTCATCATGACTTGCGTTATTCCCGCGACCACTGAATAAAACACCCTCATCACACTTTAATTAAGGCATTTTATCACATTTCTTTGACTAGAACTCCACAAAGAGCTCTTGAGGACCGGGAAAGTCGCATCGCACGTGAATGTCCGGGCCATAGTCGAGGATGTCTTCGACGAAGCCCATCCAGTAGATGACAATTCCCGGGCCGAAGTCATGCAGATAGGGCGCCAGTTGACGCCTGAACACATCGCTGTGGTTGAGGCTGTTGCCGAAGAACGCCTTGCTCTCGATCCAGTGAATCCTCTGCCCTCGATAGAAGCACCTGGAGAGCAGTCTGGCGTCCGGAGTCTTTCTGAAGCCCATCCTTCGCAGGTCTTTCTCCGTGTGGAACTCTATCCTCGCCTTCTTCAGTGTGTCGTACAACTTCAATGAGGACTTCGTGAGTCTCAACATCAAGAAATCAGCACAAATCCTTACCATTTCCTCGAAGAACACTCCTATCGCGTCTCTGTAGGCGTCCGGAACGGGCCCCATCAAGTTGTCCAGTTCAATGCACTGCTGCACATTCAGCCTGAGCACCTCATCAGCTATCCTGGAGGGATTGTTGAGCAATCTGCTGGCTTTGCCATCGGAAGTCTTCAACTTCTCCTTGATGAGCGCCTGGGAGAGCATGTATGGCGAGTATTTCTTCTCTGCTGCCATGACAAGCAGAGCGAAAGCGGACGATGGGTCTCTCTCCAGTCTCTTCTCGTACTCCTGCAACAACTCCGGGCTGTTGTCACTGATTTGCTGGGCATTCTCAGGCATTCTCTCTCTGTGCTCCCAACTCAGGATGCTCCACAGTGTTCGCGGAGAGAAATGAGGATACAAGTGATGCAGGTGATGGAAGCACTCAATTGACAGTCCAGGGAAGTTCTTGATGTGCTGCAGGATCTCTTTGTACAGCGCACTAGTCAAGATAATCATTTTCACAGTGTCCAGGAGTAAAATTTGGGAATGAATGAATGAATAGTTTATTATCGTGGCTTGCGGGCTCTTGCCATTCGCCACTCCCGGACTCGTTACTAACCAGTTGCTTACATACTACTTACAAATTTCTTACTTTACCCTACTCGTAAGCGTATTAGTTAATTCGTTAGAATTTAAATTAGAATTGAAAGCTTTATTGTTATGATTATATATTTAAACCCCGACTGAAATGTTTAAAACAAAATAGAACTAGAAATAGACCTTATTAAAATACCTCTTCAGATTCTCCCTCCCTCTCTTCTCACCAATTGCAGTACAGTCTCCAACTTCGCCCTTTCCACGCTACCCAACAGTTCTCCTAATGTAGTGGCGCGCAGGGACTCTCTTAATGCCTCCGATTTTGGGCATTCCATTAAAATATGCCTGACTGAAAGATCACAGCTGCAGAGGCTGCAACGCAGGGGGGAGTCCCTCGTTTCTCGGGACATTAAATGCCCATGTGAAAAGTAACAGTGACCAATTCTTAATCTAGTCAAGGCAACCTGATCCCTTCTGTTTTCAAAAACATTTCTGAATCTGCACCTTTCACTTATTTCTCTCAACTTATTATCCAAACAACTGATGTTCCTCCACTCTCTGGCTCCCTGAGCTCTCAACATCGAATTACACCAAACCTTCAAATCTGCTCTACTCACTATTTCAACCCTGGGAGAAGGCTTTCCAGCTCCATTCTTGGCGAATGTACTGGCAGCCTTGCTCCCCTCCAAAAGACCCGGATCCCAAATGAACCTCACTCTATTGGGATTCCTTATCAGAAGATCTCTGATAAGGGCCAACGAAGGGTTCGATCCGTAACTCTCCCTTAGATGTTCCAAGATTGGAGCTGAGTTAGAAATGATCACAGCTTTCTGAAACCCTAACGCAAACTTACAAGCATTGTGCACTGATATTGCCTCTAAACTGTAGGTGGTTAGCATATCACTGACCTTCAATTCCGCAACTATATTTCTACTTTGAACAAAAACTCCTACACCAGCCTTGCCTTTGAATTTTTTACCAACAACATAAACTTTTTGATAATCTTCCAAGCTCGCCAACTTTTCATCAAGATAATCAGAACAGAATTGGGAGGATTTATTGCCCCAATGAGCCTTAAGAGAAAGGTCCACACATGATGAATCAAATCTCCAGCCCGGTTCAACACCATAGAAGCTCAGCACTCTGTGAACCGGCGTCCCTCTCTCCTCATGCCATCTAATTGCTCCTCTCACCCAGGAATTGACTCTTCCCCCTTCCTTGTAACCATTATTCATTGAATTATAAAAACCAGTAGCGTCCTTCACCTTATCCCAATATCTCACCTTCAGTAATTCCCGACGAGTGAAAAGAGAGCTGAACCCCGCCTCCACAAGAATGCTAACCACAGGGGAAGATCTGAAAGCACCCGTTGCCAAACGAATACCACAATGATATACTGCATCCAACTTCTTCAACTCCGTCTGGCTTGCACAACCATACGCTATTACACCGTAATCCAGCCTTCCACAAACAAGAGCCTGATGAACCTTCAGCAGTTGATCTCTCTCCGCTCCCCATTCTGTACTAGCCAAAGTCTTGATGATATTGAGTCGTTTTTGGCAGTTTAATTTGAGTTCTCTAATATGTTTCCGAAAGTTGAAAGCCTTGTCAAACAAGACTCCTAAAATTTTCATATGTGACACATTTTCAATAGGGGAATCTCCTAGAGATAGATTCATAGGACGGCAATAGCGTTTCCTACAAATATGCAAGGCTTTGGTCTTCTGAGGAGAGAACCTAAAACCATACTCTGTAGCCCAAGACTCGATAACCCGAAATGAGCTTTGCAACTTGAGTTCAAGCGACTCCTGGTCCTGACCAGAAGCCATAATGGTCAAGTCATCCGCATACAAACAGTGTTGAACATCCACACCTGACTCCAAAAGGGATTCCGACAAACCATTGATCGCAATCAAAAACAAAGACACTGAAAGAACACTACCAGTTGGAGTCCCGTTAATCTGGGAGAACTCCGATGATGGTGTATTACCCACCAGCACCCTACACATTCTATCCTCCAAGAAATCTACAATATAGTTTAACATCTTGCCACCCAAGCCCCAATCCATAAGTTTATTAATGATGACTCTCCTCCACACTCTTTCATAGGCCTTCTCAATATCAAAGTTCACCAACGTGACATGTCGCGAATTGTTTAAGTTGTTGGCAACAAAGTGTTGAATAAAACCTAAATTATCCATCGTGCCTCTATCTCTCCTGAAACCAGATTGCATTGGAGATAATAGCTCCATACTCTCCAACCACCAATTCAACCTTCTCGCCACCATCTTTTCAAGAAGCTTTCCCACACAACTTAACAAGGAGATGGGCCTATAACTAAGAGGACTTGTTGGATCTTTGCCTGGTTTAAGAATTGGAATCACATTAGCAGTTTTCCAGATTTTCGGGAAGCATCCTGACTCAAATACTCTATTATAAATGTGAAGAAGATACCTATACGCTCCCGGAGGAAGGTGACGGATCATTCCGTACGAAATCCCATCCGGTCCTGATGATCTTCCATGTAAAGTACGCAATGCCGACTCTAACTCCTCGAGAGAGAAAACATCATCCAAAGCGGCTGGATAACTCACTGTTGAAGCAGTTCTGTAGCTATCCAATGCCTGCTTTTGCATCATTTGCTGCTCAGAAAAACCACAATCACTTGAATTCTTTTCGAAGCAGATAGCAAGCTGTTCAGAGATATCCTTTTCAGAAGAGAAACAATGCCCAGAGCCCTCCGGAATGATTTCATTAATTCTTGGTGAAGAGTATGCACCCTTAATTTTACGTATCCTGTCCCACATAACCTTTGGCGGCATATCCTGTTTAATACCACTTACAAACTCCCTCCAGCTTTCCCTCTTGGAGGAGCTGATCAATTCTTTTACTGATTTTTGTTTCTCTTTAAGTTTAAGCAAATTATCTGAAGTGGGACATTTAGAGAATCTTCTGAACATTTTCTTTCTTTCATTAATCGCTCTTTTGATGGCATCATTCCACCAAGGTACCCTTCTTCTCTTCAGAAACTCATTCGACCTTTTCATACTACACAAAGCCATACCATCCACAACACAGTTAAAATGTTCTACAGCCTCTTCAATAGATAATTCCTCTTGTAAATCAAATTTCCCTAGACCAGCATTGTGAAACAACTCCCAATCTGCTGACTCTTCCTGCCACTTAACTCTTTGGGATCTACTACAGTCAGCAGTCACTGTTTCTATCAATATAGGCCAGTGGTCACTGCTATATGAGTCATCGAACACCTTCCAATTGAGAATCGGCAAAAGAGACGCAGTGCAAATAGATAAGTCTATCGCTGAGGTGCTCCCATACCCAGGATGAAGATAAGTATGGGTTCCAGTATTTAAGATTGCCATGTTCCTATCCAACAAAATCTCTTCAACTTGCCTACCTTTGACATTGGTACTGTCACATCCCCACATTGTATTATGAGCATTTAAGTCTCCCAACACCAACGCATGAGAGGGCAGACCATCAAATACCTTTTCAACTTCATTCGCTATTGAATAATATCTTGGGTTCAGATAGATTGAGCACAGAGCAAGATCTCTCCCCCCCACGCGACAACCAATCGCAACCGCATCAATTTCATCAAACAGTGTGATCTCTGAGAAGTTAATGCCTTCCCTGACTAAAATCGCTGCACCACCACGTGCAACGTCGAAAAGGTCTTTGTTGGAAACAATACTGTATCCCCTGAAAGAGGGAGAATCAGAACATTTGAGGTGGGTCTCTTGCAATAAAATAAAGTCGGGATCTAAATTTACAGCAATTAGTTTAAGATCATTAAAATTGTTAAAGAAGCCGTTAATATTCCATTGAACTACTTTCATATTGAAATGAGGAAAAAGGCTAAAAAGGCTAATCAAGAATTAATAAAAAAAGATACGCTTACTTCACTCCAATTATGTCCCTAATATCGTTGCTTGAAAAGGTGTCCTCTTCTCTTCCTGGGTCCTCCTCTCCTGCATTGTCCTGGCAGGAGGTTGCCTTGGCCGTGGGCCTCTTGTCCTTCCTGTCCTTCGCAGTCTCGGATGTCTTCTTCTTCCCATGTTTCGACATCTTGCTGGCTTTCTCAGGGGCGCTCACTCCAATACGTATTTTGCGCTTCAGCTTCTTGTCACGCACCTTATCGACTCGGCTGCTACTCTCTTCCTCCATGTCAGAGCGCTCCATCTTCTGACCCTCCTCCACCACGCTCACACAATCTTGGTCCACCTCCATACTGGATACCTCCAAACTGGAGACCGAGTGTAGTTCCGCAATCGATGACGTCAGCGATGACGGCTTAGACACGAGTGGAGTAATCAAATCCTCACCTCCACTGATCAATCCCGACGGATTATTGCCACTCGCAGGTGCAGGTCCAAAAGATTGACGCATCAACTCTGGCTTGCAACGCATGCACGAACACGTGCATCGGCAACTTGCCCCCGAAGTCTCTAGGGGGTACGCAAAGTTCATCCCTTTTGCGATCCTCTCCGCCATCGTAAGTTGATTTCCCGTATAGCTCTTAAAGATCCTCCTGGCGGTGCTAAACGGAATCCGAAAAGTGGCCGCAATCCTCTGGATCTCAAACTGCTCCTGATACACCGGGCACACACGGTGTGACGCAAAATGTGGGCCTCCACAATTCACACATCTAACCCCCGACTTACAGGGATTAGGGCGATGCTCCGTCTCCGAACAACGCACACAAATCGCCGCATTCTTGCAGGAAGTCCGAAAATGTCCAAATTGCTGGCATTGGAAGCATCGAATCGGGTCCGGAATGTAGTCACGAGTCTCAATCTTCACATACCCCACTTTAAGGAAAGGAGGGCGACTCGGCAGGTCAAAGGTGACTATAAACAGAGGAGTAGGATACCATCCCGACTCACTCTCTTTATCTCCATTCTGAGCAGCAGCTCCACGGGCGAATCTGCGACGCGATTTGATGTTCTTAATGGCAATCACGCCCTGGCTAGCGAGATTCTCTAGCATCTCCTCCTGACTCCAATGTATCATGTCTTCATCTCGGATAATAGCTTTGCATGTGTTCATACGAACATCCAGAGAAACTGATACCTCATGATCCGCAATTGAGGTTAATTCAGCCAACTTATCCGCTTGTTCACGACTAGCTGCCTCAACCAAAAGCTTGCCATCCGCTCTCCTGATGATCTCCGTCACCTCCCCGAAAACGTTGAGCTCTCTCTCAACCGCAAAAGGTGATATCTCACAAAGATTCTTCTTATCACTCCCGCTAATCAGCAAGAACGTACCTCCGCCATCTTTAGCGCCCATCACGGCGTCGCCATCCAACTGGCAACCAAGCGTCGCATCGTGAGAGCATCCTGGGATGCCTTGCCCATTCTGCCCGTCAGTTGTTGGGTCCTTAAGGATCATCCTTCAATTTTCCACAGTCACGTCGTCGAAAAAGCCGCAGATCCTCCAGATAAGCGTTAAATTTGGCAAAATTTTTGCGCGGCAAAATGTCTGACAACCACTCAGAATGCCAACCCAGTAGCGAATGTAAAATTTGGGAATCCCTCGAAATAAAAACAATCTCGTCGAAATGTTTTATAATTCACACACGAGATCACAGAGGGCCTGAAAACATTTGAGAAAAACCGTTGGAGATTTTCCATTTGTTCGCTTTACCGACAAATTACGGATCTTTATTTGAGAAATTTAACTAATTTGTAGAGAGAGAGTGGCAATTCTCGTGTGAATAGCTTCAGGAGCTGAAGGAATAATCTCTGAGAGCTGTAATTTTGCAGAGAATACTGACAATTCGTAAGTACATTTCTGGGTGATGTATGGGTTTATCACAGCTCCTGAGGACAGATTGGTATTCTCCAATGATCATTACATCTTACGGTGTATACTGTTGTGTTGATTTTCCTGGAAAATCGGTATTTTCTGCAGAAATCTCGAGTGTTGAGGTTATGTGATTTCAGGTGGTCTAATCCGATTACGCACGAACGCCTTCGACCGGTCCACGATCGCCGAAGCCGAGCGGCTCTCGGCCAATCACAGCGCATAATTTGTTTGACTCGCTAACGGCTGTTTGCAGTGTTGAATTTTCTGCGCTTGGATTTTCTATTTTCGACATTTTACTGCACTTTTCCGGATACCATGGCCACGAGGAAGCGCACCGTGAAGGTGGACGAGGTGAGTGATGAATTTCACAAGGAATATGGGGCGAAAGTACATGGGGAAGGGCGGAATGTGAGGGAGACTTCTCTGCCCGCGGGGCCCCGTTTTTCCCGGAAAATACTCAATTTCCTGGGCTGCTGTGTGGGCAGAGGGGCGCTCGGGTGTGCTGCGGAGGAGTCGGTGAGTAGATTTGTGGGATTTTTGCGGGGTTTTGTCGTGAAATTCAGTGGGAAAAGTGGCTTGGGATAACGGTGTTCTATTGTTTCCCAGAATCAATCGGAGAAATTGGCCGTGAAGGCGATCGGGAAGAATGAAGTGAGTGGCAGAGTGACCAGGCGTGCTGTCCTGGGAGAGCTGGGCAATCGAGTGACGAGCTTAACGACGGGCACAAAGTGAGTTCACGAGGGGCGGCAGAAGAGGCGTCCGGAGGGCGATTTAACGGTCTTTTTTTTTAACTGTGTTCAGGAAGGTGGATCTGAAGGATGTGAAGCCGCGAGTCGACACACGTTGGAAGAAGACAGACGTGGCCGTGAAGGCGGAGCCGAAGAAGGTGGTGGTGAAGAAGGTTTCCGCGGCGGCGGAGAAGAGCGTGGTGAAGAGTCCGCCGAAGAAAGCTCCTCTGGCGCAGCCGGAGAGCGACTTCAAGGAGGCACCAGCGAAGGAGCGACGCCAGCAGAGCCACTCGAGCTACCTCATGAGTCAGGTAATCGACATCGACGCCGAGGATCAAGAAAACGTGCTGCACATTCCCGAGTACGCGAACGACATCTACGACTATTTGTACAGCTTGGAGGAGCGCTTTCCTGTGCACGAGGCCTACATGGCCAACCACACGGACCTGAAGCCGCGCATGCGGGCGGTGCTGATGGACTGGCTGAACGAGGTGCACTGCCAGTTCCACCTCGTGCCGGAGACGTACTTCATGACCGTGGCGCTCGTGGACAGGCAGCTGCAGCTGTCCAAGAATCTCTCGCGCAAGACGCTGCAGCTGGTGGGCATCGCGGCGTTATTTGTGGCCAGCAAATATGAGGAGGTGCTGCCGCCCTCCATCTACGACTTAGTGCACATCTCCGACAACGCGTACACGGATCGCCAGGTGAGGCAGATGGAGGAGACGCTCCTGCGCAAGCTCAAGTTCAATCTCTGCCGTCCGCTGCCCATCCACTTCCTGCGTCGCTTCTCCAAGGCCGCGCGCGCAGACGAGATCATCCACTGCGCCGCCAAGTATTTCCTGGAGCTCGCCACTATCGAGTACAGCATGGTTCACGTGCGCCCGTCGCTGGTGAGTCTCTTTTGCGTCGGTTTTTGGGCAGTTGTGCCAAGCTTAAGCATTCTAGTTAATTGAAGTAATCGATTGTTGTGGCTTTCAGATTGCGGCTGCTGCTATTTATTTGTCTCTGAGACTGATTCGCCCGTCGACTGAGGGCGTGTGGACACCAACGCTTCAGCACTACTCCAAATACAGCGAGGAGGAGCTGCAGGAGGTGACCAAAGACTTGGCGAAGCTCGTGTTGGAAGCGCCAAATTCGCAATTTAAGTCAGTCTTCAGCAAATACAGGGCAACGAAGATGCGCAAGATAGCTGAGTTGCCGGAAATGAAGGCTGGCGAGATTGAGGAGATCGCGATGTAAGAGGATATTGGCGATATTACTATTGTGCGTCAGGTGTGTCCTTTTTTTTGCTAAATGTTTGTCCTAAGCGAAATTTTCTGCTGACGCTCGACAAGAAATATACATTCGGATTATCTCTTAAAGATCTTTATTATAATTCTATCCACTAGAAGTTTCTCGTACTTTTCTGGGGGTGGAGAATCAATGCTATAAGTCGGAAAAATCACATTCGACTCGCTCGCGAGTCTCTAGACTGATGCTGTGTGTGTTGTGTGTGTGTTTTGCGGGGGTGCTCAACAGTTGAACCATCTCAGGACCTTAACTTACTCGCGGGGAACTTAAGACGAACGTACAAATGGCTAGACTGAATTCTTTCTATACACGATGAAATGCAGACGGTGAGATGGGCGAGGACAGAGAGAGGCTTTGTACCAAATCGCGGGGTGGGTCGTCGAAAACAAACACTTGGGGAGGGAAAATGAACCGCCAGAAGAGGGGAACAACGATGGTCCACAGCCCTTGCTTGCTCTCCCGGACGCGCGCGTGTGCGGCGCACTATTGGGCGCAGCTCGCCTCCAGCTTGGCGATCTCCCGCACGATGTCCGCCTTGCGCGCCACCTTGTCCAGCTGATCCTTCTCCGGGTTCTTCAGCTCGCCGGACTTCAGCTTCGCCTCGATCACCTCGATTTCGCGCACTTTCCGCCGCAGCTTCTTCAGCTTCTTGGCCGGATCCTCGAGCTGCACGTCGCCCAGCTGCCGCGTGGCGTCCTCCAGGGCGGTGCTGGTGACTGGCGGGCTGGTCTTCTTCTCGGGGGGCTTCTTGGGTGCGCTGTGCGGTTTCGCCTTGGCGCCCGTGGACTTGTTCAGCACCAGGAGGCCGGGGATGCTCTGCTGCTGCTGCTTCTTCTGCTCACGCTCGCGCTGCTCGCGCGCCTTCTGCGCCACCACGGGACACATGCCCACGGGCAAGAGGGGCTTCTTGGCGAATATCTTCCCTTTGCTCTCGTACAGAGGCACTTCCTCCTGCGGCACGTAGCCGTCCTTCACCCGGCGCGCCTTCCGCCACGTGCCGTCGGGTCGCTGGGAGGCCGGAATAAATTTCCCTGCAAGACAGACGGGAGACAGTGCGGGAGCCCGAACAATGGGGGTGTAAACATAACCTAGCTAGAGGGATGTTATTGCCCTGCTCGCTCTCACGCACCTTCGCTATCCTCGGAATATGTCGTCATTCTAGAATATTAGGTCTATTGGACTACGTCGGAGGTGAATTTGTGCAGCGCCTATGGATGTTTATGCAGGTTTGCAGCACCCAAAGTTTCCCTCATTCTCACAAAAAAGTGCCCCTTGAATTCCACTGTTTTGACAGCCAGCGACACCAGCGCGCCATCTGTGATCTGCGCCCGCGGACTGGGAGTAATTGACGAATTTGAACATTGTTGACCGAGCGTAATCAATGGATTCTTCCAGTGAGAATCCACGAACGGAAAAGTCCCCACAATTGCCTCTGGGAATATTTATATCAGTGGGTAAATGCATGATAAACGTACAGATAAGTGTAGACTGGCTAGTTGAGGAACACCTCAGCTCCGCGCTGGGGATTCGTGATGAAGACTAGATCCTCAAAGCGGCGTCCTTCCGCCTCCGCGCGCTGGGCGAAGTACTTTCGCAGCTCCTGCATCGCGCCGTCGCACTGGTCGATCGAGTGGCACAGCGCCACAATGCATCCGCCCCAGCCGGCGCCCGTGAGCCGCCCGCTGGCGCCCGCGCGCGCTGTCGCCGCCACGAGATCGTTCAGGTTCTGGTGCGAGCACTCGTACTGCACGCGCAGGCTCTCGTGGGACGCCCTCATGAGCTCTCCTAGGCTGTCGATGTCGCCCAGCTGCGCGGCCTGGCGGAACTTCATCACCCTGTTGGCCTCCTGAAAGACGTGCAGAGCCCTCTGGCGCAGCCGGAAGAGCTGCGATGAGCGGGTGTTTGGCGTGAGCAGACACTCCTCGAACTCCGTCGCGTCCACCTGGAATTCCGCCAGCAGATCGGCGCGCGAGTAGACCTCGCGCGAGAGACACTCCTCGGCCAGCGACTCCATCTCGTCCAGCGAGTAGCCGAGCAGCTTCTGCAGATGAGCGAACTGCAGAACCTCCCGCCAGTCAGTGCGGCCGGACATCTTGGCCAGGAGGCGACAGCCAAGGCGGCACTCGACCACTCTCTGGTTGAAGTCCGACGTCGCGGCCTTGTTGGCCTCCGTGAGACTGTTGGCGATGAGGAAGAGCGCCTGCGGCGGCAGGTTCACCGGCGTGGCGGTCAAGGGATTCCACTCGATGAACTGCGCGCAGCCCGGACGCGCGAGGAATGATATCGCCTGGTCCATGCCGCCGCCTTGGGTGCCGATGTGGCGCTCGCTGGTGGCTGAGATGGTGGCCAGGAGTTGCTTCTGCAGTGGCTGGCCATTGGCGTGCATCGTGGCCAGGCAGGCGGCGCTCACGAGAGCGCTGGAGCTGGAAAGGCCGGAAGCCGGCGGAATGCTGCCGCTCACGGCCACCATGAGACCCTTGGGCTGTCCTCCGCTGGCCAAGATCTCCTCCAGCGCGCCGCGTACGCCACAGAGGAAGTAATTGTACCATTCCGGTCGCTTCCCCTCCGACTGCTCGATCCTGCAATTGAAGCAATTGACCTGATTAGCGCTCCCGTCAATAAATCACAAGTTTATCATCAATTCGACATTGGAAAGTTCAGCAAACTTAAGATAAGATGACATGGTTTGGGAAGATAGTTTAGGCAAAAAAAAACTCTGAAGAGCTCACTTGAAGGAGTCGATGGAGCACTTGAACGGCTTGTAGAGCACGTTCTGGGCATTCTTCAGCTGCAGAATGCCGTCCTCAGTCGTCGCCACGGCCAGTATGATGTTCTTCTCGATGGCCATCGGCAGAACGGGGTAGCCGCAGTAGTCAATGTGCTCCCCGATGATGTTCACCCTGCGAAAGGCGACGGATCAGCGAATAGACGACACTCCTGGTGCATTGATTACCTTCCGGGCACTCTCACGTAAAACTGGGGCTCCCTGTTGAATTCGTTGGCGAAGAAGGATTTCAAATTGAGCGCCTCCTCCGAGCCGATCGCCTCGCGAACGGGCACGAACGCACCTTCGTCGCTCATGTCAATTGCTGTTGACCTTTGTTTGCTGCACACACGGCAGAATTAATTTATTTACACGTGTTTTATCGCAAATATCAACAACTTTTCGCGGAATTCACTCGTCTCAGCTAATCGTGGAACTTCTCGCTTCTCTGCCTGTGATAAGCGCGCGCTGTTTGTGATTTGTGTGGCGGACGCGTCTAATTCCGGTGACGATTCACTTTCGACTGTTGTTCACAAACTACGCGAGAATAGAAGAGTTTTTCACTTCTTATCTCCGCTTGATAGCACAATATGCTGCGATTGTGTGCATGAGAGGCGGAAAAACAAGCGCGACGCTGGAAAACAACGGAACTGCCGTGACACCAATTCCGTGGCGTTTTTACGCGACTTTCTGGAGATCAGTGGTGAGTTGACCTTTTCAGATCTATTGGTGTGGCCATTGACCTTGTCTCAGGTGGCATCTTCGCCGCCCGAAAAGCCCCACTCCCGTGGAAAGACACAAGACCGCGGATCGCGTGAAATTGCCACGAACAGCTGACAAAAGGTGTAAAAATTACACGGCGCGCGCGCGTATGTTTACAATCCGATGATCCCAGTAAGGCAATCTACGGACATTCGGACGGACTGTCGATTGAATTTTTCGAATATTCTGCTTCGTTGTCTCTCATCTTTCCGTGAAATTGTCAAATATGTGCTTCTACAGCTTCCGCTATATCTGCAATGTATCACTCAGAATCGATTTTGTGTGAAATTAACACCAAATCAATATGAAATTGAAGAGGAATTACAGAACTCTTTCGGGTATCGATGGACATGTCAGACGAAGGAAATGTTTTTATGGGGAATTTGGGCGATTGCAGCGCCAGAAGGTATTTTCGCGAAGCTTGTGCGCTGTCAAAAGTTTTGCTTGAAATCGCGTCGCTCAGAGGACCGTTGGAAAACCATGGAAAATCAGGTGGAAAGTGCTGAAAAATCCGCTGCGCCGGGAGAGAAACGCAGACGGAGTCTCTTCACACTGCTGAACGGTGAGTTGTGGTGGAAATATTGGTGTATTTGCTGAGATTCAGTGAGAGAATGCTGATGCTTTGCAGATGTTGTGAACGGCGGCTCCCTGAATTCGAGGGACGAAAATTACATGAAGCTGGTCAGAGCGGAGAAAAAGGAGTGGAATCGTCTGGCGAGTGAGATGGTGAAAGCCCTGAAAGCCATCGACCTGGATCTGAACAATCGGACCGCGCAGCAGAACGCGAAAGAGCTCGTGGATGTGCTGAATCCGGAGAAGTTTGCTGTTGAGCAGACGGAGTTTGTGGACCTGGTGAAGGACTTCCTGCAGGAGCAGCACCGTCTGAGGGAGGAGTTCGAGGTGCTGACTGAGGCTGTAAGCTGGCTGCCGGACGACGTGACTGCGCGAATGATGGAGGAGAAGAGGTACGAAAGGAGTGATCGGGAGAGTGCATTTACTGCCTAGCCGCGATCTCTACAGCCTAGGATGACGTTGCACAGTGCCAGCGAGTCATGAGGGGTCCTCGGACCAGTGGGGCCATGTCTTGATGATTTGGTAGAGAGCGGCGCCCGGGCTCTCGGTGGGGATGAGCTGCCGGTGGCCGAACAGTTTGTAGTCCTTGCTCAGCTTGCCCGTCCGCACGCCCCACTCGATCACCTTCTGGGCGGCCACCAGCTGCCGCTCCGGCGGCGTGACCTTCACGAAGGTCCCGATGAAGGCGATGCAGATGCTGTCCACGTTGAAGCCCTTCGTGTGTGCGCCCACCTTGTCCCAGCCGCGTCCCTCGTACGCCGAGCCGTCGCCGCCCACCAGGAAATTGTAGCCGATGTCATCCCAGCCGCGTGACTCCATGTGGAACGTCTGGATGAAGCGCACGCGATAGACGCAGCTTGCCTGCAAGCCAAGAGCACAAGTTCAGAGCTTCCGATCGCCAGCAAATAATCAAGACGAGGGCAAAATGCCCGAAATTTTTGTGATACTTTATCTGGGCATTCATAATAAAATCATCATCCAGAAATCTCGACCCGAATTTGCCTCTCTTCGCACTTTAAATATTTAGCATGTTGTTGCGGGTTTTCTTTTGCCGAGAGCTCGTTCTCTTATCATGTTTTCTTTTTTTCTTTTACATTTTTATTGTGGCGAAATTTCTTTGAGTGCGCCTTTATCAAAATTTCCATGCCATTATTTATTTACTTAAGTATTTTCAAGAATTCCCGAGAAATTGAGAGTGATTCACATGGATTTCTGTTGATTATCACTTCTTGCATAGTTTTCCTAATGAATTTTCACTTGTTAGGATGATTAAAACATTTCTCATAATTGGAGATAGTTATTGTTGGAATTAGAATTTATACTATTTAAAGCCTTGGCGGTGTTTGGAATTGATTTTTATCATCATTCACTGCATTACTCATGCTTTAGTCATTCACTCTGTTCGCTTCTGAATGAGAAAAAAAAGCAGGAGACTTTTATTGTTCTTCAATGTACGTGAGTTTTGCTTTTCCCAGTTGCGCCAGTCTTTATTACAGACTCTACACAAATATTGATGCGCCTTTCTTTTCAAGAACAAAATACACGCTGTATTCGCAAGTTCATCGATTAGCCAGAAACAACATATTTTGCTAACACGGAGAAAATACCTTCTTTTCAAAGCGTTTTGTACAAGAAATTCATATTTCTAACATCATTTTCTGAAATTCTATGCCACAAATTGATGTTACAACACAAATTTGCCATCTATTAATGTGTGGAATTAATGCATTAAATGATTTTGAGAAGGTTAAACAAACACTTAGTCAATTGTAAATCACTGTGAATATTTGCATTATCGCATTTTACAGTTTATCAGTGAATTGCTGACGACTTTTTCATATAGAGTTGCTTTGAATATAAGTGGCAAAATTGAGCGTCTCTTGAACGAATCGAATCAAACGAATCAAACTGACCTGAGAAGTGCAATCTTCAGTGGCTGTGTGAGCGATGATCACGCGGTTCGTGGGCAGCGTGAGATCGACGCCTTCTTCATTTGGCGGCTGAGCGATCCATTCGCTGCGTGACACGAGTCTCAGCGTCTCATTGCCTGGAGGCAGCAAATCGTTCCCTAGAAACACAGTCCAGCATTAACCATCGCGAGGACTTAAGTGTGTGCCAAAGGAAGTTGTGCAGAGGGAAAGTAAAGATTTCTGTGTGCGTGAGTGGCGCGCATGATGATACCTATTGTGGACGGTATTGGGATATTCTTCCGAGAATCATCTCCATCACCTTGTTTTGGCGGATCCTCGGCCGTGGCGAAGAACACTGTCAGGCACACGATTCCCACCAGAGCGAAGATGAGCGTCGCTCCCAGGAGAATCCACGTTCGGTATCTCAAGATCTTCTTGTACGTGAAGTCATCAGGCGTGTTGCTGGCTGCAAAAGACGCCCAATCAATAAGTCAGTGACATTTTCTGATGCTTAGGAATTTGGGCAGGTTTGGCAAATATTTTTGCCGAGCTGAGCTCAATTCATTTTGTATGATTAATCATGCAAAAACAGATGTTTTCACGTTATTTACTCATGAAACTGTGAGTGGAAAAAGTCAAACTCGTCAAACTACAGATAATTTTAGATAATTGCTCTCTAGTTTATGTGAATTTTTGGGTGTTTAAGTGTTGAAATTCTTCAGACCGCGAAAATGGTGGTTTTAGGAGATTTAAGGGAAAAGTGCGCAAATTGTATCGTCAGAACTAATTTTATTTAATTTGTGAACTTTATTCCGTGCATTGTGACTATTTTAATTCATTTCACTCTAATTCTGGGAAAGCTAAAAGCTTTTTTTGTTGCCTAAATACTCGCGAATGCGATTGAATTAATGCTTTTCAATCAGCAATTCATAAGAGAGTGAATCATATTCGAGTGGTACAATTTAATCAGCGAGTTGAATAGTTTAATTTCTTTTGTTAGACTTTTTTTTCGCTTAGAATTTTGCTTCTCTTACGACAATTTATGTCATTAACAAGAGAAAAGATTGTTACGATGTTTAATTGTTCTCAATGTGATTAATGACGCAACAATAAGTTGAAATAAAATGTCTAGCAAATCACTGGCAATATTTCCTATTTACATGAATTCTTGGGAAAGGCCTTTTAATTAGTGTCTTCCAATTGAAGAGACTCGAAAGTGTTCAGATTATCTGCAGAAAATAATGAAAGTTCTTTCTCGATGCGCACTTCCTGCTTGATAAGATATTTAATTTGAGACTGAGGCGGAAATGAATGCACTTTACCCACGGCAATATGGACATTATCAGTACAACCGTGAAATCTCTGTTCCGAGAATCGCTTGCAATCATCGACAATCATGGGAAATTTGCTGGCACAACTCACCGTCAAGCGATCTGCTGCTGCCCTCGAAGGCGGGATTGTCCTGTCCTTGCGGCGACTGCGGTTGGCTCTCTTTGATGAACTGCTTGATGGTCACGGGCCCGTTGATGAAGGTCTTGTTGCCGAATGTGATGTCCGAGGAGTTGGACACCGCCACGGACTCGATCGCGGGCGGCCGGTCGCTCTTCTGCACCTGCAGCTCGTCGTCGATGACTAGGACCCCGTTGGCGCCTATCCTGTCCACCTGGCTCATGGCGCCCAGCGCGTACGAGCGCGCGCGGCCGCCGAGCTTGGGGTTGTCCGTCGCCTCGCTGTACTCGTCGCTGCTGTCCGACGCCACGCTGGAGGCGTCGCTCTCGGACAGCGACTCGATGGTGATGTTGGGCTTGGCATCGTCGGCGGTCAGGTGGCCTTGCTCTCGGGCGCTGTTGGGCGGCATCTCCGTGACGAGCATCCTCTTCGCATTCTCAGTGCCTGGACGCGATGGCGCGGGGACATTGACTGAGCATAATCAAGCTGATAAGGAATCTCAATTGCACTCAATCTTCTGGCGCGCGAGAGATGAGAATTGCTCTCTTGTCACATAAAACACTATTTTTCTGTCACACACTTTGTCGCGACTCTTTTCCGGTTACGCGGATTTTGTGTGGCACTCAGAAGAAGCAAAAAGAGTCAATAATTCGTCACTGTTTTCCAAGGTTGGGTCGTCATGAACACTTCTCTCAGCTTGAAATTCTTCCTGGAATTGCACTGAATCCTTCTCACAATCACTGGATTTGGCACAAATCTTGTGGGAAAAGTCCTAGATTGGGGAAAGTCACAGTGGAAAATGGATGAATTTGCTAAATTGCGCGCCGGAGGAATCTTGGCGAGTGACACAAATACACTGAGTAGCTCAGAGACTCCAACAGACTCAGCCAGGCCTGGAGTGGGAGTCCACAATCTCTCCTCGCTGCCGGCGACTCAGGTGGGGCGCGGGCTTTGGGTGGTGCATTGGATACTTCAATTGCAGAATTAGCTCAGATATCAAGTGATTCTCCTGCACTTCCGATCCTTATTTAGATTCTTATCACTCACACTCGACGATAAGAGTTTTATTGTGCCATTTTCTTGATTGTTTGCCACATGGAATTACAATGATTTGCTGCACTCTTCTCAGTTAGGGAAAGTCCCTCTATCGATTGTGCGTTCATATTCAAGCTTCAAGTCAGTTTCTCTGATTGCTTCAGAGGAGAATTGTAAGGAAAATCTAACAACAAGTCACTAAATCATATGTGTGTGGTCATAATCAGAAAAATAGGACCATTTATCAGTTATATGTACAATTCTTATGCAGCAAAGTTGGAAACAATCCATAAAGATTTCAGCAGTTGACAATGCTGAGGAAAAATGCATGCTTTTGATATAGTTAAATGAGCTGAAATCTTATTTTCTCGATGCCACTGCAAATCTTCGGGTCGACAGTCGATCGAGAGTGGCTGCGATGTTGCGCAGAGTATTACTGGTGATCCATGAGAGATCATGACGTCGTGAATGTGGGAAAACCAGTCAGTGTTTGCCCTGAGCTCCACTCATGTGTTAAGTGAGCTCGCTGGAAATTACAAATGAGTATATATTTTACATAGTTGATGGACACACATTGGCAGTGCGGGGCAACAGGTTAACGCAGAGTTTCTCTAGCATGTGTGCGTTGGTCAGTGTGTTTACTTTTTTTCCTCTCTCGCAAAATTAAACACGCGAAATAAATAAATACAAGTAAGTATAAATTGATTAGATGTGGATGCCTGAGTGAGTCGCTGATACAGTCCAGAATCCACTCATGTCAGTCTCTCAACTGGGATGAGGACAAAGGCGCACGAGGTGTATTTTCACATCTTTATTCTCCCTGCCAATGAGCTTAAGTGGTAAAAGGAAGGTGAGTTGGTCACCTTAGGTAGAAAAAGAAGAGCGCCGAACAGAGGCCACTTCCTATGTGGGCCAATATCCGAGGGAATATCACGATAAAGTTGGCTAATTGATGGCACTCGGGAGTCAGCGCGGCGGCACCTGCTCCTCCTGCAGCAGCCGGTGGAAGACGTAGGTGAGGCCGAAGGCGCAGCCCAGCAGCACGAGCAGAATCAGCGAGTAGGGGAGGCGCTGCGACTTGTGGGGGGCTGAAAGTGGCACGGCAATCAATTAGCCAATTAATCTCACGTGAAAACACCCAGCGTCTCACCTGACGAGCTCGTAGAGTACTTGGAGGACGTGTCCACGGGTGTCGGATGTGTGTGATTTGCATTGAAATTCAGAACAGATCTTCGTCTGTTGTCAGACTCGCGCCGATGTACCTTCAGCAGCAGCTTCATGGTCGCTCTGCGGAGGAGAGCACACTGTTAGCAATCGCTCCCCACGGACACTCGCGTCGCACTGTGGATGACCAAGGGTTTGTCTGCTGGACTCACGCCCGCCCTGCCCGAGATTCCAAATCACTGCTCAAATATTTGGCAGAGAAATTTCATGCGTCACCAGAGACAAAGACTAGTTATACGGTGAGAAGTGCGACAGTTTTTACGCACTGATACACCATATCTGCCGATGCCCTTTGGCAAATGCATTGTGTGCTCAAGTCACTCAAGTGCACTGCTAAGAATCGCGCTCTTATGCTGAAGCTTTGCCAGAAATGTACACTGTAAAATTGTTCTCAGCACAAAATATTTGAGAGCATTTTTTTCCATCTATTTATTGCCATGTGTTTTAACACACATGTTGGAAAAAGCACAAATTTGAACTCAATTTCAAGCAGCAGCGCCTCTTGCGGTCTATATTTAAAATATTGTTAATGGATGCGGAAATGTGGATTTTGGATCAATTTTAATTGAGGAAAAGCAGAGAGAAAGGCATGAAAATCATTGTTTGATAGGCATGAATTCAGTTGTGATTTTAGCTAAGAAAATCATTACTTTGAGCACACTTTCCTCTCTCCGAAACAAATTAATCTATCACTGATGATTCAAACTACACCACTGACTACCGGCATTTGTATATTGCTTCGCTCACTGCATTGTTGATTGATTTAGTGTTTATTACCTGCTATAATCTACCACTGAGAATCACTTTTATTTCGAATGCAGCAGAAAAAAAAACTGGCGATGGAGAAAACAACAAAAACGTATGTGATCTTTCCACAGCGCGCAAGCTTCTTAATCGGCACAGAGAATGGAGTGAAAATCGCCTTGATCTGACGATTCATGCGCGCTTTGAGTCACTCACGCCGTGGCTGAATGTCTTCCTCGACTGAGATAAGACCTCTTTGTCGCGACAAGGAGGCTTTCTGGGGCAGGGAAGCTGGCCAACTTCTTGCATACCTGTTTCACGTGTTTCGGCAAGTATCGCGCACTCAATTTCCCCGCACACAGTGTTTGCCCAAGACGCGCTGCGAGAGTGTCTGAGCGGCTTTGGACGTGCCGAGACGCGACTGGAGGAGAATCTGCTCACGATTTGGCCCGTGCAGTGGTATTGGGGAGATTGGGATGAACACAAGCGCCCGGCACTGTCGCGCCCGGATGATTTGCAGTGGGTGTGCGCGATAAAAGACCTGCAATATTGGCGCGAACGTGGCCAACTGAAGAGTGAAAAGGCATGTTGCAAAATATGCCGAGGCATTCAGTCGATGTGGAATTAATTAATTTGTGGCAGTGGCTTCAATTCGTGCATTGAATGGCTCACTCTCGCTCTCGTGTCGTCTCTTTCGCGTGTCTCTCTGGAAGTTGTTCACGTCGCGATGCGCATTTTTCTCATGGCTATTTTTAGGTCAGAATGTTTCTCTTTCGCGCCATCTTTCCACATAAACACAGTGGAGGCGCCCGGTGGTTTTTCACGCAAATCCCATCGGAATTGGCTTAGTTTTAGGCAGAGTTCACCCGTCAAATGTGTCTTTGATTTGAGAATTGGTCTTTCTTTGTTCAATTTGACAACATATTGAATACTGTGACTCTTTACAGTGTCGCTTCTTTTTCTTTCAGTGCACTGAAGTCTGTGAAATTGGCGAAAGGCTGTGAAATGAACAAGAAGGAGAGGAAGTACAGGATGAAACAGCCACGGCAAAACAGAATCAGAAAGACTCTGACGGGCTGCGATGAGATCCTGAACACGAAGTACTTGAGGAAGCAGCTTTACACTCGCCTGCTGTCCTCGAATTGCTCCAAGGATTGCCTGAAGAACATCAGAGACACGAAGACTTCCAGTCAGTTGGCAAATGCTGTGACGGAAATGTCGAAGTATGTTCAGGAGAAGTTGCCGGAGATTATCAAAGATCCTTTGCTGACTTCCATGGACACTTATGCGAAGCTGGCGAGCGCAGAGAACGGAAAGAACCTCAGCAATTTCGAACTTTCCATCATTCTGAAGGGAATTCATGAGATTTATCCACTTCCTGAGATGCAAGATCAGACGTCGCTGAACGTGAGGAATCTCTACCTGTTTCTCCACAATCTCAGCATGGGACAGCCCGCTTCTGCTCTCGAGGAGAGCTCGCTGATTGTCCTCCGTGAGGCGTTTAATGTGAGTTGCAAGCAATTTATCGCTTCTAAGTATCACTTTAACTTCGGAGGATGATTGAAGAGCGTAAAATTTAGATGAAATTGTGGCAAAAACTTGATAGGAAGTTACTTTTTATCTGTTAAACATTTTTCTTGCTGAAAACTCATAACTTTTTAATGCAGTCTTCATTCTATGCAACTTTTCCATAAATTTAACCAATTTCGAATGGGTGAATTGTTGCAGGAATTGATGGAAGAGGTGAACTCGGAAGAGTCTAACGAGAGGCTGAAGCAACTGCAGGAGTTGATGAAGAATAGAAGGCAATTGGAGCCGGAAGGTAACGATGATGCGCAGCATCTTCTGCAGAATGAGTTGAATTTGAGGGATTCGAGCCTGAATCTGTTTCAGATGCCACCGGAAGTGTTGGAGGGAATGAAAGACAAGTGAGAGAGTAATATTTTCATTATTCTTATTCACTATTATAGATTCTTACATATTTGGATCCAATTTACAATGATTAAATTTTTTTTTTCCTTAAAATCGAACAATGGAGACCGAATAGTTTTACTTTGTTGTTCAACACTTTGAAGTGACCTTCTTCACTACTGCTGTTCATCAAAAATATCCCTTTCGCACACACTCCTTAGAATCCACCCGATGCCTTAGCTTATAAGTTTAATGATATTTAGTAAGTCGCGTAAGTTTCCCTTTCTCAGAGGAGTTATTCTTGGTACTTAGCTACAAACTACGACGTTATGTCCAAAAAATGTACAGTGTAAGAAATGGCTAGCTTATGTAAGAAAGGTTGAATTATACAAATACGCCTTGAATAAGTTATACAGTTAACAGTATGGATTTCTAGAGTAGTCAGTCGAGAAGATCTCCGCACGTGGCGGAGAAGAGTCGGTGAAGATAACGAGGTATAATTCTCACTATGTTTTTTTTTACCCATTATATCATACAAGTTTATCATTAATGGCTTTACGCTCCTAATCGCCTAACACGCGAACTACAGAGTCACAACGAGAGAGTGAGAGCAAGTGAGAGGTGGTTCTGCTGGACGGGGGGACGAAGATTTGGGGGGAGTTGGGGTGGATTTACAATATCTATTTACATTCCTACGTGCAGCAGCTGAGTTCTCGGCTGATATTTCAAGTGAGATCTCGGCCCCGATTGTGCAGCGCTACGTTTCAGATTGTCGTTGGGCATTCCTATCTATCTAATGTTAACATGCTCTTGAGCCTCTAAATGTAACCGCTAAAATTAAAATTATACTCCTAGAGATTACTTATTCTCTCCTTGAACATTATACTGCATGATTATTACATTGTTACTTATCTCACTACCACACTTTACATTGAGCAACAGACAACAAAATCTTATCGCCTATCCTTCTGCCTAAATGTACACTTCTGGATTTGGGAGTTGAGAGAGTTCGCAGTGCCAAGCTGTGCAATTTGTGGATAAATCTTGCGGAATTGTGGGAATGGGAATGAGTTTCTGGGCGGGGCATTCTAATGGGCGTGGCCTAAATCTGATTGACTGTTACGACGCCATGGCACTGAACAAACCTCCGAAATACAGGGGAATTTTTACAATTACTTTGAGAATATGTTCTCGGACGATTTCTTAACGGGTTGTGACGCTTGAGAAGGTGAAAAAAGATATTTTGAGTGATATGAAAAGTTATATCGAGTGAATTTAAAAGCCTATGTAAATAGTAAAAAGTGTAAAAAGATGAATATTTGTTTTACTGGTAATTCTACGGTAGTTTCTTGAGTGTGAAAGGTTTTCAAGTATATTGAAGTATCCAATTAGAAGGTGAATTAATACTTAAGTTATTTGATGTCACTTCTCTAGAATATTTAGTTTAAAAATTCAATCGATTGTCAGTTAGAGATGCTTTCTATACAAGTTTTAAAATGTTCTATTTCTCATTCATATAAATAGACTTTGATTCACGCAAAAATTGACATTGAATGTTACGATTTTTTTCTCTTAAGATTTATCCATTACTTTAGTTTTTTTGTGTTGTAAATTTTTATTCATAAATTAGTTTTTTTTTTCTTCTTTAAACATTGAGATAGATCCTTTTTGATTTATACGCCTTTTTGATGTGAATACAATGTACATTTCCTTCTCACAATCCTTTCTTCTTCTTCTTTTGGTATATTTGTAAATATTTCTGTGTTTATTTCAAAATACTTTTGTAGCATTGTTTCCATTGTCCGTTACATCTATTTCTTGTGTTTATAATATTTTTAAGAAGTCATTGAAAACCGGAGTTTTGCTGACAGAGTTCACATATTATTTGATTTATGAATACACACACACAATAAAATTTATATGAATTATTCTCTTTCCAATCCATTTTTTTTTTTAAATATTCAAAGATAAATTCACAAGTTTGTGACTTTTTTTTTCAATATTACTTATCTTAATATTTTCAAATTACATTCTATCTCTTTACTTCTTCATTAAGATGAGTGGCAGCTATAATTAATAAAAACAAGAATTTTCTTTATGTGACAAAATTATGTTTTATATCTTTCCTTTAAATTGATATGAATAATTGAAAATTATCTAAATATCACGACCAGCGTGAGGGTTAAAATCAACGGGAATCCGGCCCCGTTTGCTAAAACTCCCTTCAACTTGCAATATATTCCTCATATTTCAAAAATCTATATCTTCACTTTACCCTAAAATATATATATATATATATGTATTCATCTTTCTTTTAAACACTTTATAACAATTATATAGATTTCTGTGAAATATTCTCTCTATATATGGAATATCATCTTATCTCTTATGAAATGTTTGCACACTTAATGGAATATATTATAAATTTCTCTTCACAAAAGGAGTTTTCACGGTTTTTTTTCTTTCTTTCTTTAATTTTTAAAGTTTATGTTGTAATTCTTGTCTAAGTATTTGTATAATTACCAGAATTTCTCGAAGAACTTCGAAATTGTAAAGTTTCTCTTTTATAATATAGTTTTTTTTGTTTATTTTGCATAAATGAAAAACAGATAAATATTGTCAGGAAGGGTGAAAAAACAGTTTGTTTTTTTTGGTTGAGGACAAAAATATAACTTGAAATTCTGGTACATTTCTCACACATTTGAGTGTGAGATCTTTTTTGAGAAATCTTTTGCTCCAAAATGAGGAAAAATGAGAGTTGATGGAATTTGAGATTAATACATATCCAAAGAGAAGACAGAGAAAATAGCGGTGAGGGAAACTCAGGAGAGAGAGTGAGAAGTATAAATAAGGAAAATCAGGTGATTATGAATGCAAAATTTTACGTGGATATAAACGTTTCCAAAAGACTGCTTTCTCTAGCTCTTGTTTGAGTTTTGCAAAAAGGACAGAGTAAGAATTGACCCAGTTGCCATTGTGCACATGTTTTCCTTGGTGAATAAGTATATTTTCATTTGTCTGTCGATGCAATATAAATTCATATAAGACACTTTAAAATCTGTCAATTGAATATGTTCTTAAAATAAGGTTTTTTTTTCTTGATAAAAATGGATTTTCTGCTCCTGAAAGGAGTGAGAAGGAAGCTCGTGTGAAGATTTTACATGTGCAAAAACGTCGACTGGGCGAATGTGTGAGGAAATGATAGCAGGATGAAAAAAGTAGATTAATTAAAGTGTAATAATTATTGCTCTAGACTAGAGTAATATAGATTAGATAGAAATCCAAGTATTGCATATCTTGCAGTGGAGGTGTTACTTCTTCTTTGCTGCAATGTGTATAAATTTCAATTTGTGAATCCTCTTTGAAGGATGCTTCTTATTCTTTATTGCCTTACTTTTCTATGTGTTTGAAGAGAAAAATAGTCAATTTTCATGATTTTATCATATATTTCTTCCTTTCTTATTTACTTGAATACTTTTATATTTTCCTCATGCCTTCACCATTTGGCCCTTGACTTTTTTAATTCACATTGTATTTCACTATGATTCGCCTGAGTGCAGCAGGAGGAAAATGGGTTGGGAAATTGCCTCATTCATGTTTTTTTTTCATTTTCCTCGCATTATCTCTTTCCTATGCGAATGAGTGACAAGCAATATTGGGAAAATTTAGTATGGAAAACTATAGAGACAAAAATTCCAGAGAATGTCAACAGAACACACAGAGAGTTGTCATATTATCTCCTCTTTCACTACACTAAAATTATGTTTCACTTCTGCTGTACGTTATCATTTCCGCTGCTGATTGCATTAAATTCATAGAATGATTTCGAGTCAGGGAGACAGAGTGACACCCCGACTGTCCATACCAGAACATAGAGCATTTTTGTGGCGCGTCGGCATCTCAAACGCACGTGATAACCGTGATAAGCGCTCAGTGTGTGATCGTATGAGTGTTCACATGTTCACGAAGGGGGTGGGAAAACATTTTATGTTCGACCGGAGAACAGCTGGTACTGCAAAATTAAAATAGGAAAAAAATCACTTGGTTAGGTGACGCGACGCAAAAAATTTTCATTTCTTAAACGCCGCACAAGCGCCAAAAGAAAACTTTTTTTTTTTTTGGATATGAAAATTTTCTGCACATCATTTCTAGCATTCTTTTTTTTAACTTGTTCTCACCTCTAAGCTAGAGTGTGTAAATTTAAGAATTTTTGCTTACAGATTATATACAGAAAAAGAGTTTTACAAGAGATGTTAGAAGAAAAAAAATATCGTAGAAAGAAAGAGATAAATAAAGAGAATAGATTATGAGAATGTCATTTCTTCTGTGTAGAGATTATAATGTCTATAATTTCAGTTTCATTACTTTAGCGGGAATTTTTTCGATCCTCTTTCGTGTCACACTGGAAGGAGTGGATAAGCGTGGTCTAATGAGTTGCTTCATGGAGCATAAATCACGCTAGAATTAATATAGAAGGCGGAGCTTTCGAGTGGGCGGGGCTTGTAAGTATTTTCTTCTTTACGCTGCTTTTTAGAGCTCTCATTTCCAATTTTCTTTTTCAATTGCTGCTTGATATTCAATCCTTTTGACAGCGATGTAAGACAACATCTTTCCGTGGCTTCTTTTTGTGTCTGTTTCTATTAATACGCAATATTGTGAAGAATCTGTGGTTATGAGTTTTGTAAAGTTTCATTGAGCATTGATTGTTCATGTGACAAGAGATGGTAAAATCTCCCGCTAAAGTAATTCTAATAATTTCGACTGAATAAAGAAATGAGCAAAATATGACTACAAAACTACGTTTTCAACTATAAATAAAGCAAAATGTTGCCACTAGTCCAATTAAAGCTACGAGAATCGCCACTAACTCTACTGTTTTGTTGGTAAATGAAAAGAGAGTGAAACTCTTGCTCAGAAAATAAAGCTAATTTGTGATATATATTTCGAGCAAGATTTCTGAATTCTATAATAGCTTTTGAGCATTTATTGCTAAAATTTTGAGTTTTGAAATAATATAAAGAACAGAAACTACAAAATATGAAATGTCTGTTGACATGAATGAAGAGGGAATTCATGTAGGAAAGTGTGATGCAGTAAATAAAAACTAAAGACATATGGACAGAAAGCGTGCAATTTATGAGAGAAGAAATAAATCGTGAAAGAAAAGTTACTTTATCCAGTTGAATATGACTGAAAAAAAATATGTTTGTGAGCATTTACAGAAATAATTGTTATGCCAATAAAAGATGGAAAATAAGAACTACGATGACTATAAGAAAGTCTGCCAATTATACAAATAAATTATACATTGATTTCTTTTATCTGTTTTCATTTCTATAAGTGAAAATGTGTTTCATCTATTACTTTTCTAGTTAATCATCAGCGTGTTTCTAAAAACTTTTTTTTTTCAAAAAATAATGATTCTTTTTTTGCTACAACTGGTCGCATTTTCGCCTCTGTGATTTGACGAATTTGAAAAATATATCATTATATATAGTTATAGTGATATGACGTAAAATTTTGGGGGGTTTTTATTGTGGTAACAAAAAGTAAATAATTCCATGAAAATTATTCAGATAAAATAATTCGTTCAACTAAATTGGTATGAAGCTCAAATTTCTGTTCTGTACAATCTAAAATTAATTTAAAATATGTACAAGAAGTGATCAGCATGTGTCAGTCATTCAATTTTAACAATCCTGTATAGTTATTTCAACAATGTTCAACAATGTTTATCGAGTTTTCCTTTCTCTCAAAATTCTCCACCAATTTCGTGTTTTTTTATTATTATTATTATCTTTCTCTCTCTCAAAGGTCAATCCAATTTTTTATTCTGTTTTTTGTTTCTCTCAGTGAAAGGAATGTGAAAACAAAGCCTTTTCCAAGTAATTATGTATGAAATTGTCCTTCTGTTCTCGTGTGATGTTGAGTTAATATATTTCTTGGTGAGAGAAGAAGAAGCATTAATGATGAAGTGATGCTTTCAATTGCGCGCTTTGCTTGCATGGCCAAAATACTGGGCGAAGGTCGATAGTTTGGAAAAGCAATCTAAACACTATTCAACGCTGTTTGCACTTCGTCATGTCCTTTTGTACTGCAGAAGAATTAATGCGAAAGTGAGTGAAAAGTGGTTTTTGACTAAAAGCAGAAGCCGGAAGCGAGAGAGAGTGAGCGCGATAAAAGAGGGTGAAAGAGAGAATGAATGAGTGGCAGAAAATTCATTATTTCGCCTCTGAATGCTTCCACAAATGCAGCAAAATGCAAATATTTCCTCTATAGATAGAGCAAAGGATGAGGACAGATAATGGCTTTGATGATAGAGATAAATTCAAAAGGAGGGTTTTACTTACATTTCCTCTTCATCAAAGGGAGGATCATTTTGAAAAAAAGTGAACTTTAAACTTCATCCTTTCCCCACCATTCCAAATTCATTTCACCGAGTGCTCATTCTCTTATTATACTCTTCATGTCTTTCTATCCTTGTGTTCTATTCTAATTTTTTTTTATTCTTCTTCTAATATGTGAAGGCACGTGTTTTGTCATCTAATCTTTTAATACATTACGCGATCTGTCGAAAATTCCACACGAAAACTTATTTTGATCTTTCTTTAGAAAATTTTGAATAACCTTCAGTTTGCCTTTTTGAATGAAATGTAGGGAAAGGCGAGACTATTTAACATAGATTTTCAATAATTTTTTATGAGTTCTTTCAAATAATAGGAAATTTTTAGAGAAGAAATTCAGATTTATAGCGAAAAAAGTTAAAAATTGCGTAAATTTTGGTTCACTTAGATTGAATAATTCAAGAGATCGAAGCTTTCTCATTTGCGATAGATAAGAAAGTCTGATGAGAGATTTGAGTGGCCAAAGAAGCCTCTCTTTTCCCTACGGCAATTCAAGTAGAGTTTACTCACAACTTGGAGAATCAAGTAAATTATTCACTGGAGGTCGACAGGAATGTCACAGTTAATCCTCAAGATATCGCAGAGAAAGGGGTGCTTTTTGGGGGGGGAAGCAGTGTTTGTCGACCTTTGCCCAGGGGAATGCGCCTCAACCGAAACATTCTCTCTCGCCACAACACTTTCATCAAACATAATTATCACAAAAAGGCTCAACTTGTTTAAAGGAAAATATTCTTTTGTAGCTTCTCTCGCTCATCAATTTTTCTCTCTAAAATTTCATTCGTCTCTCGTTTTCTCTATTCTTCTTTCAAGAAAAATGTTTCAAAGTCGCTTGTAAATGCAATCTGCCTATGTCTTTTGTCCGGTTCAGAGTTAGCTCGTTACACGGCAAGAGAATAGCGATGCATTGGCTGATTATCAATTGGTAAATGTGATATTGAGTGACGGACACTTGCGAACATAATTCGTTCGATTGTGGTTGCCGTTGAACGGGCCGTGTTGTACCGGACTCGCGGCACCGGAACCGTAACCAGTGGTCAGTTGCCTTACCATGCCCGAGCCGAGTTGCTGCAGGAGGCCGGATCCAGAGCCCAGCGGCCCGGACGACAAGCAGGTGGATGGTCTCCGCGAGCGGATGGACTGCATGCTGGAGGAGAGCAGGAAGGGCACACTGCTCGACGTGTTCGGCATGGATCCGCCCTGTTGAGAAGAGGGACACGCAGAAGGGTTGGGAAGAAGAGATTGTAATTAGATATCGAATCAATGCGGCTGCAAATATGGCTACAAAGGAGTTCGTTATGCAAACCCACTGTCTACTGTTGACTGTGAACATGAGAGCCACAAAGAATGTAGGATGAATGTTCGAAATGGCATGAAAATGAGGAGCACCATTGCAACAGATACAGATATTCTGCCAACAACTCTCTCAACGTTATAATTGTATATGTAAAATCAATTGGAATACGGATAAAAAGAGGCAAGAGAGGCATAGTTAACGGAAGAACAGAGAGGGCAAATAAATGAAAAGTAATGTTGGCACAACTCAAGAGCAACATAAAAGTCATATTTAAACCCTGTGATTGTTGTCTTTCAATTAAATTGTACTCACGATCATGCTCCGTGCAAGCTGCGAGAGGAAGAAAGAAGCTTTTTCAGTAGCATTTTGCAATGAACGCTTTTCTCTCTCATCGTTTTTTTTTCTCAATAATAATAAATTGAGGCCATGAAAACACTCACACACATCGAATATAGAATTCAAGAAATCGCATCTCTTCTGCCGAGGTGGAAATACCATTTATGAACGGGGGGTGGGGTTTGGGGGGAGGCAACAGAAATTAACACCATCGAACACACAATCCCCAAAATAGCTTTAACACCACAGTGCTTTTCCTTCTTCAGACTGTGTGACATACAACAATTATTAATGCGCACGATGTATCAGCTGCCAGCTTTTGCGCTCCTTCGGAGCCACATACACTTCACCCCGTGTCTATTTCAATTTCAGCGCACAGCAAAATGCCAAAGATTGAAATATGAAAGTTTTATCAGGCGCTCGAAATGAATTTTCCATCCGCGTGAAATCCACTGTCAGGCCCTGAATCACGTCGCAAGACAATGGAAAGCTCCGCTTTCGACTTTATTCTACGCCAAATGCAATCAAGATTGAAATTCTCATTCACTGTCCGGAGATTTATTGCAATTTACTTTTCTCCTTTTTTTGGGGGCCAGTCTGAGTGGTGGGGAAATTGTGGCAACAGCGCTGCATAAATCTGATTTCATTGATAAATGTTTGTATGCAGAAACGAAAATTGTTTGATGCTCCGCCTACTTGGAAGCTCCGCCCCCATCAATTTCTCCTTAGGAGTGTAAAAGGCTTTGTAGACAAATTTTCGGGCTGTTCTCAGCCACTGGATTTTAATTATTTGCAGACGGAGCTTATTATTGGGCAGGATTTTCTGTGCAATATTACACAATCTGACAACTGAAAGAAAACTGCTTACGGAATGCACTTAGTGCAAAGCAAACTTCATGGAGAATTTGTAATGCAGAATAAAGACTTTTTTCCAGTAGCACTGATGAGAAGCTCAGTGAAAGGCGCTTTTAAAGTTCGTCCGTGAAAGAAAATCTGTAGATTTTCTTAAAATATTTAAAACCCTCTTTCTCATGCTTATCCCGCTGAGCTTTATTTAATGATGTGTTCTGCGCGAGTGGGGCAAATCATTAAAATTCTGCAAGTGCAGAAATTAAGACACACAAAATCCCAGCGGATTGTTTTGCTTTTCCTTTTCGCCCGTGGAATCTCAAATAGGAGAAATTATTCAATTGAAATCCCATTCTCTCGATACGGGATTTTGAAAGCTCCGTGGGACAAAGTGAAAGTCTATATGTGATTTGGCGCTGTCGTGAAATATTTAATGAAAATCACATGTCTGCGATATGACGCGCAAGAGGATTTGGAGGAAACAATTTATTGGAGGCAGTCCTCCTTCGCATATGCTCACATAAATTGCACATGAGACGGGGCTCAGGGATTTTCTCGTCACTTTCCGCCCCATCTTTAATGCCATTTGTGGTGTTCCCCTTGAAAGATGATGGTTCGCCTCATTCCTCAGCGGGAGTTTATAATTTGAAATTGCTCAAAGTTCCCCATGAGTTTGCTTGGAAAGTATTAGTGTAAGATACACTGGTAATCTTTCTGATTTTGCCTTTTCGCCATCTCCGCCACTCAAGCTGCCGAAATTGTATAAATTTGTCATGTAGATGAAGTGCTCAAGCATATTTACTCCGCAATCTCACTTGCATTTTGCTGTGCGCCGTAGTGAATACATATGGACAGCATATGGTTTAATTAATTATGCAAATACACTCTGAGATGAGACGAAGTGATGATGTGACTTTTTATGGGTGATAATAGCGGGGGTGGGAACAACAGATTTTTCTACTAACTACTTCCAGCGCGAATTGACAGAGAGACACTGCACAGGAGTACATTAGGCACAGATTGAGACAGTCAATATATACGATGACAATGCTTGGGTGTTTTCTCAGCGCAAATGCCCTCTCACTATCGCACAATCCAATTTATCATCACAAGGAATTTTCCTGATGCTCGCAGATGTTTACTCACACCCACCCACACAGGCCAACAATTTTTCTTGTCCGTGTGCTAATGAGGGCACAGTACAACACGAGCGAGATGCTGGGGCGAATACGAATGAAGTACAAAATATTCTTCTCCCCACATCGCAAGCAAACAGGGAAATGGCATTAATGAATGGGGTTAAATTTTTGGTGTTTGCCCATCAAAAGTGAACCCTTGGTGTGTTGCCTTTGTGCCGAAACTTTCGAGTCTCCCTTGGCCCCTCCTTAATTAATGCAAATTGCTTAATGTGTCACATAAAACAATAGCGCCACTGTCTTAATTAGGAAATATATATTTCTTGCTATTCAATTTCTTCGGGTCGCCTTTTTAATTGCCTTTTGCCATTTCCCACCTTTTTTTTTGTCCGTGCCTTGTGAGTGTGAGAATTTGACGATAGTTCACAAGATAAGTTCGAGGGAAACATTAAGAGTTCATTTATCATCACTAGAGACATGATTTATTGCACGGTAAAGTTATTGATTATATCAGGAAATTGTAGTTTTACCGCGATTTCATTTGAAAATCATTTTAATTACTCTGTTTCTCTTGATTTAGTGTTTAGCATTTGAAATGGGCAAAATGCACAAATTTGTCTCACTGCAATCAATTATGAGGTGATAAATGCGTGTTAACAAGACGATTAAACATGGAAATGACGACGAAGACCATTGAAAGGCACACAGTTGAACAGTGAAACAACGCCAAAGAACGATATAAAATGAATCCATCAAAGAACATTGATAATGTGTCGCTGGAGCTGCCTCGTGGTGTGAGAGCTTCAGCAATGTGGGGATGGTTTGGGGGGTGGTTGAGAATGAAAAATGGGTATGACGGTTAGAAAATGAAAAACTTACTACATAAGCAGAGGAGGAAGGCACTGAAAGGCTCGAGCCGGAGCCTCCACGAGCGCTGAAGCCAATGCCCTACATTGTGACACAATTTTTCATCATATTTTATACTTCTTTACTCAGCTATGACTCTATTTGGTAAGAGATATTGTGTATTATTATAAATAAAATGGGTAGAGATGAGGAACGAGGAGCACAAATGATGTCAATGAAGTACACACACAGCTTTTTCTCTCTCCTAAAGATTTGCTTAAACAATGCGCTATTTAGTCTTGTGCCCTGAAATTCTTCCTGTGCTGCAGTGTGGAAGCCGTCTAAACTATTTCACTACCACCTGGAAGAGGAGCTTAAAGTTATGTGGACGGAAGCTTCTATATAGCATGTTACATAAGCGTTCTAGGTTGATGTCTTCATCCTAACGGTGTGTATAGTGAATACAGTCTGGCGGCACTTTGGCAAAATAAATAAACCAATATACTCGAGCTGTCTAGTGATTTTTTTTTACATAGGAGAAGAGAGTCACTTTAATTTCAGCTAAAATAAAATGTCTAGTGGAAGATTACAGTGTGTCTAAGGCAAAGTGTGCCGATCTCTAGAGATCACCTAAAAATTTTTCAAATTACAATTTTACGCAAATTCTATCCTAAGCGTGGCAAAACTAAGAGAAATGCTCAAATATACAGGCGATGTGAACTTCCACCTTGTGGATCGATCAAAATCAGCGTGAGCGCGGAAAGACTACGAATGACAGGCCCTCTGTGGGGTAGCACTCGACAGACAAAAATGGGATGAGAGATGTCGTGAGTGTTGGAATGAAGAGAGCGCTGACGGCCTGCGCGGCCGCCGCGACGATACTTACAGTCGGTGGGGAGAGATTGATGGCGGAGCTGCGGCGCTCCTGTGGTCCAATGCTGGAGTGGCGCCGAATGGGCAGGCCGCCGCCGGGAGTGCCGCCCGGCGACGAGGCGCAGGATGGCGCGATGCGGATCTTGGGCGTCATTAGCGTGTTGTCCGACAGGCGGCGGTTCGGGAACGCATTCGCCACGCGAAGGAAGTTGCTGTCCGGCGAAGAGGGGGAGCCACCGAACCACCATCCGCCTAGCATGCCTGATCCTGGAGGAGAATATAGTGCAAGTGAGGTTTAAAGTCAACCTTTTAGGGTCTGTAGCGTAGATTTAACTCAGATTTTACCATGTTAATGCGGACATTCGACTCGAAAAGTCGTTTCTGTATTTTCGTTTAGTGAAAACGAAAATTCAAACATGGGATTTTAAACACGAGTTTCCTAGATATTGTATTCCCGAATATCCAGAAGTTTTGATGTTCGTTATGTGTTTATCTCGTTTGTATCGAAGATGACTTTCTGATGTCGAGAAGTTCATTGATAAACTCAGTTATTGTTGAGAGTTCTCAGTTTATATTTCAGACTGGCAATTAGGAATGACTGTGGAGGGAAAATTTGTGGTCGTTTGGGAACATTTTCCATAGGTTGTAACTGTTGTACCATAAAATTCCGAGTAGAGTGTTAGGAGCTAATTGGGAGAGTTAGAAAGCACAAACAGGACCCCATATAGAACTAAGACAGCCCAAAGTTACTCCCTCGTCTTATGGACTGCTATCATGCACAGAATTATACCGCCCTATTGCGAATTATTTGGTGGGGCGAAACTTTTGCCACGAAGGGTGGAAAACTAAAATTATTTCCATGCGCTTGCATGTTCGGCCGAGATCCCGAGTGTTGGCATTAAATTTCCCGTCTCGAGTGGAATGTTTTCTTCTAAACGGCGAAATAATTCAGGCCAAAGTGCCTCGAGTGCGCCACAGCATTTGAATTCAAACTGACCACGTCTCTGGGGGAACTTATCTCAGCCTCGACCTCCCCTTGGCACTTAATTAATTGGGGCGAGGAGCTCCCAAGGCAACTGCAGCGGAAGAAATCCTCGCGAATCAGTGAATTCTCGTAATTAAGACTTTGCAAATGTGTACAATCTGGGAGTCAAGGTTGCGCTCTTTGAAAACATGTTTCTGCATTTTTAATTTTTACATTTAATGTGTTATGATTTTCCAATGACTTGTGCTCTCTGTAATGTTTAATCATAGAGCTTTCCCAGAATTTTCCACATGATGAAAGACGAGCGGAAAATCCGTGAACAAGACATAAGTTGTGAATTTTGCAGCTTGTTTTTGATGCAGTTTCCACTTTAACATCCCTATTTGTTGGAGAGAAAATCCTCGAATATCAAAGAGATGCGCACAGATATCTCAAGTTGCATTTTTCACCGAATATATTCCATGGATATTCACTGAGAGATATTAAATATTTATTTAATATCACGTATTTACTCGCTGCACGAATTCTATGATAATCAATATTGCCATCTATTCATGCGAAAATCCAGTTTGTGGAGCACAAATAAATTCACTCTGCGGAATTATGGATGAATCTTGTAGAAGCATAATTGGAGAGCATCATCGGAAATGCCGCATGGTTCTCGAGGAGATTTTCGGGTTTAGCACATGACTTAATTTTGGGGAAAAATGCGACGCGTGTCTTATTTGAATTTCTACCTCCGCTTCTTACGTAAATGAAATTAACGGCTATTAGCTTAGAAAATGAGTTTTCCTGCGGTTTGTTTACTCTTCATGCTCAAAGCAATCTCTAATGCGATATGTCACGAAAAAACTGGCATTTTATCCCTTTTTTTACTCGTTTTGATGGCTAATTCTCTCTCGAAGCGGAGGCAAATTTCAAATACATGTATATGAATTAGAGTTATGTTCATTTCTAAGTTTGAACGACAAGTTTATTGGCAAAGAGAACACTTGATTGGAGCCTAAATGGCGGATACGTGTTAACAATGCCTTACATAAAAGCGATATTTGGTTTTCGGCGAGCAAAATTGCCAATACCTGCCAAGATCACGCGGTGTGAAAAGGTTAAATCTATCAGCTCGCTTCTCCGCGGCGTTTTTAATAATTGGCGCGAGCTCGAAATTCCCGATAGCATCATCAGACTGTCTTATTGCCGGTGGGCTGATTGGGAGGCGAGCTTGAGGTGGGAAAAGCCAAATGTGGGGTTTGGCGGTGGCACACAACACACTCGCGAGGGCGGAGTTGCGAAGTGAGGGTGACGAGGAGTGAATCATTTATGATTTCACCCCGAGAGTTGCTGTCTGCTTCATTCTCAACTTCATCCCCCAGCGGAAAAAAGCGCGGCACTGAACCACTTAGCGATACTTTGAGTCTCTCGGGTCGCAATGCAGACATTGCGATCGGGAGTTGAGGGGCTGAAGAGGCGCGCGCGGATCCGATCTAGACACTTTCTCAACTCGGGCACGAGCAGAAAAGGGAGATGGATTGTATCAAAATGAATGTATAAATAATTATAAGGATGTTTCGCATCGGAAAGGGTAAATTAACTTGATCTTAATACTATCTGAATTTAAATTAGGCACATTCAAGGTGGATTGGGAGGGTGGCTCTTGCCATGGCTTAGTATCTCCTCGTCTCTCGGATGCGGAGTGTGTGTGATGAATGTCGTGCCATTTGTTTGCGCCATCGTCATTGCGAAGACGGCTCCTTTTGAGGCATCGCACGGCACATTCTTGCGCGTCGAGTGGGGAAAATTGCTCCCCCAAAAAAGGGTTTTATATATGTATTATTTTGGCAATTAAATTGTTGTCCGCCACCCTCTAGACAAATGTCTCAAGTCTGCTCGGCGCGCCTCATGGAGGTTGACTCACTAAAACCACCCACTCAGAAGATGAGGCGTCAGGAAGTGAAAAATACCCTCTTCTCGTGTATGTAGATTGGGGAAAATCACATTTCATATGAGACGCATTATGGCAAACAACGTGGAAGAGATTTATACATTAACTTCGTCACTTCCTCTCGCAAGAACTTCATCGCACGCCCATCGTGATTCCCACGCATGGAATTATAGATATTATTTTCATAGCGCTGCGGGTGAATCGATTAGATGTGTCTCTAAATCCCTGAACTCGAATATTTAAATGTGCCGATAAATTTGCATGGCAGCTGCATAAATTTTGCACAAATATCCCTGTCAATCACGGAGCGCGAAAATTCCCCGGGAAATCCTCGTTACTATGTGGATTAGGAAGTTTGACTTGCCAAAGCGCGCTCACACAAAAACCTTTTGAGTGGCATTGAGAGTAAATATTTGCAAAGTCGCACTTCACAATTTTCACATAGAAATACACGTAGCGCGATATGTTAGAATTCGAATTTAAAATTTGACACTGACAGAGAAAACACTGTCAAAATGACAGCTGGAGCATATGGAAGATTGGCTAATTGGATTCAATGGATGAGTGCTTGATTTGTGCGGTTAAGTCACCTTCGACCTCAGAAATTTGCATGAATGGATGGGAGTTTGTGGGGTTCAGCTGAGGTCAAGCAATCGAGGCAATGAAGCAATTGATTGGAGCGCACAAGGTGAGATGGTGTGAAGATTAGCTGTGAATGCGGTGAGAGTTCTCCGTCCATAGTTTGTCTGTGCAAAGACGGGGTTCACAGTCGGTCTTTCATCTAATCTTAATTAAATTTTTTCCGTACGCTCTTGCGAGAGTGAAAAGCCATCCACCTCGAGTCATTGCAAATGAATTCCAGTTCGCGACGGATCGAAAGTGGAAATCCACGTCTTCCACATGCTATAAAGTGGTTTGGGGCGAAGCCTCTCTAAAACATGAGCTTGTCAAATAAGCAGGAATTCAATTCACATGGGAGATAAAATTTTCATATGGAGATAAACATGAGCTTTTCAGTGTTTCCTCGTGTTCACCAAAGGCGGAGGAGAGACTCTTAAATTTCATTTTGCTCTTGGTAAACATGCTTCAATTCAAGAGTCACCCACCCACATTGTGTCAGTGTGTTGCGAGACATTGAGGATTGGAATTGTTGGGCGTGCGCCCACCCACACCCGCCACCAGCCCACTTTTTAGTGGCAATAACGCACGGGAACATGACACAACAAGGTGGTAATTCCGCGAATGCCATTTCACACATCCTCACGACACACACACGCGGATCCTGAGGAGAGTCTCATCTGCGCCGTGCTCCGAATTTAATTCAAGCCATCCATCAAAACATCCCGCAAAAGTGCACTCCTGTTGCATGAATCTTCATGCGCGAGAAAAATTTCCATTCGCGCACGAGGAGAGCTTTTTACGATGTCAGCATTCGGAGGGTTCAAATTAATAAATATAAAATATTCTCCGGGGTGGTTTGCAGCCCAAACACACACACACACACACACGCATACGCTCCGGAGGGAAGTGGCGGTCGTAAATCTCATGCTGATGGCATTTGATTTTTCTGGGGAAATTTTATGAGAGTGAAAAGTCCTGTTAATTGCATAGACAGACAGAGATTAGGATGTTTTACGACGACAAGATCGACACTAAAACCCCCAGTTATCATGCTTCAAAGACATTTTCCGCAGATTTTCGACACTCTCACCTTTCGCAAACCAGCCACGGGTCGGAATATTTTAGTGCCGAAAGACTACAAGTGTGGCGAAAGCCTTTCTGAGTGTGTGTACAATTACTGTATATCAAGTGGCAAGACGTTAACCCGATTAGATGAGATGTGATCCCAGGCATTTTTGTTGCAGAAAGCACTTGAAACTGCGCACTAGCGAATATTTGAAGATCTTTGGAACCCTTTTGTGTTCTGATTAAGTGTAAACATAGAGTTTTTTCTACATAATTATTGCTCAATTTAGTCACAAATCCAAGTTGAGACTTTCGGGGAATTTTTTCTAAACAGATAAAATGTTGAAGGAAAAATCCCAGGATTATCACGGAATGATTTTCATAAGGAATTGAGAAACATTTGTCTGCAACATCAGCAGGATTGCCGCGATGTTCTGTCTAGTGTTGAATAAGTTAATCTCCTTAAAATCTCTATATTCATCCCTTAACCTTTTCCGCACCACTAGTTTGCGTTCGCACTGTGCGAGACGAGCTGTGATGATTCAAAGGGATTAATTTCATTTCGCCCAGGCCACAGATAAGGCGGCGGACTTGGGGGGGCGCTTCTTGGCGAAAACATTTCCATGCTTGTGCGTAATATCCAAATTATCTGCCGCTGGCCATGGGAAAGGGATTTGCGCATACCTGTTGAATTCTTTCGTGCCATGTCCTCGGCGCTGGAGGTCTTTCGTTGGTCGATGCGCAAATTGGGGATGTTGAAGGGCGGCACATGCATATTGTCCGAGGAGAACTGGTGTCGCAGTGGTCTGTGACGCTCCGGAGATGGAATGGACAGATTGTCCAGCTTCAGCTTGTTGCGCTGCTGCCGATCAATGTGATCCAGCATCTCCTGCAACACCTGCAATCAGCGGACAGTTAGTGTTCTCCCAGCGCGCGCGTCTCCTGTGCGAAGATGCTCACTTCCAGCAAGATGGTGAACTGCTCGAGATTGAGCGAGGGATTGACGGTCTGCGGAAGCAGAGACGGCATCACTCTGGTGGCCATAATATTCACGGACAGTCCGTACTTCTTGTCGCTCAGCATTATTCTGTAGATGTCTGAATAAAAGAAGGGAAGAAAGGAATTGTCAGAAACATGAGCAATCCTTAAATATTTATCACACAACCCTTCTACATATGGGATTTTCATGAGATCTTTGTCGCTGAGTTCATGTCAAGGGGTGTGCGAATCGAGGAATTGAAAGTCAAATATTCCGGAGAGAACCTTAAATTTTTAAGCTTGAGAATTGTCCAACAATAATTCCAGAGCTCGGCATTCAAAATATATGCGCATCCTTGGGAAACATTGGGGGGGACCTTCTGTGCCAAAAATGCCCCAGAGGGAAAACTCTTGTCCCATTTTCAATTCATTGCTCATGAAAAGGGACTCTGTGCGGACGCGCAGTGCCTGAACAGAGCTTTCGACACAATTCCATCTGCCATTTTAATGAATCACAGCTTCAACACTTCACTTCCTCGTTCGTCTCATGAATTCCCCAAACATAAAATACAAAGTGATGATTTTCAGTATAAATTTACCCCAGAATCGCATATTTAGGTTATGCGCCCAATGTTTGGCCATCAAGCACTGAGTGAAAAACCAAAGCTCAATTTATTAGGGATTAAATTTTCATAGTGTTTTTGCTCAGGTTAACAAGATGATTTATTTGACGGGGCTTTTTGGCAACACTGCAGCATTTATCTTTCTTAGAATTATCTATTCTCTGGCCTAATAAAGCAAATCCATGAGATCTTATCCATCACACACTTCTCAATTGCATGCGAAGGCAATTTGCCTCGATGAAGTGCGTATGTTAAAATCTTCCATGTCATGTCATTTATCTTCATTGTACGGTTTACCACATGTTAATCTCTGCTTATTGCTCCTGCTGGGAGCATTGCGGCGAGACGAGGAGCTCCCCACGCTTCCTCCAGGGACGATCAGGGGGAAAAAGTGCCTCTGAGAAAATGTAATGAGTCAATTGACGAACTCTGGGGAGAAACTGAATACTGTTCACAGTATTTTAATGTGTCATGCTGTACAGAGAAGAGAGGAGATTTTGTGTTCTTCTCTCTTGATTTCAGTCACCGTTTTAGACTTGTGGAAAGATTCTCTTATCTCAAAGAGCTTTAATTATTAGTAAAAGCTAGAAGTTGTTGGTTTTTCATCATTTGCAAGCTCAGCAGGTGTATTTTATCTCTGAGAATGTGTTTTCTTGTATCTCACGAAGTTTTTTCCTGTTCACATTCTCCAATTCAAACTCTAACGACATCCGTGAGAATTTGCTGAGAAAAGCGCTGAAACTTTTCCAGTGCTAAACACACTCACTTCATCGTGAGCTGACAGATTATTTTCATCGGTAAACTGATTTCTTTACTGGGATAGAAAACAATTTTCCGTGATTGAGGAACATCATTAAAATTTGCTGACAGATTCACTGGTCGAGTGACACGTTCGATTCCTGCGCCTCGGGCCTCGACAATATTGTATTCCTACGCTCGGAGGGCGAGACAAAGCACAAGACGAGAAGTGGGAGGACTCAATGAGACGTGCCTTGACAAATCTGCGTGTCATGTTTCCATTGACGAACGACGCCACCCAAAGTGATTCCACTAAATTATGTGTATTTAATTTATTCAATTTGAAATCAGAACCCAATTACGCGCTCCCCCGCACCACCTGTCCCCTGTGCTGACAGTGGATGGTAAAAAATCCCTCCGGTGAGCACCGAAGGTCTCCCCGCCATCTTCCCAGCGTCGTCTTATAATTGGATCTCACAGTGTGACCACATGACGCTCGGTGGAGGCGCCTGGTTGTTGTGCGGTTGTTCTAAAAGCTCCACCAACTGCTTGATTGATTGCAAATACATAATAATAATGTGGCCGTGCGGCCATAGTATACACACTGTGACATTCGTCGCACCAAAAATAGATCCTTGTCTGTGCCATCGATTTGTGTTTAGTGAGTGCGTCATTGCTCCTGATGATGATGTCCGAGCCGCCGCTGAGCCTCAGCTGCGGAGCTTTTTCAGCTAAGCGTGGCGTGTGATGTTATTTATTGGATCAATCTGCACTACGTGCGGGTGAATCAGTTGGCGAAAATTGCTGCCTCGGGCATTTATCGCTTCATTGTCCATTTGCAACTGGTTGCACATAATCAGTAGTCAAAATTCAAAACTAGAGCCGCCAGGGAAAATGTAAACTTTTGCAATTAATCTAAATTTTATGTTAAGCTCTGACAACATGAAAATATTTCTGCCATGCGTGGAAATGTTTGAATAATATTGACGCTGGGAATATTTTGTGAAATATGTTCTGGCGAATGGTAAACAAGGAGATGAGAGAAAAAAAACTATGCATTCCCGCACTCATAATCCAAATATTTTGCAGAAATATTCGATACACAAGATTTTCCAAAAAAAAAAACATCTCGATGTGATTTATCAATGGAATTTCCGGCATGGCAGCAAAGTTGTGCGCGGCGCTTTTGATTGATTTTTCCGAATGGCCCGGAGCGAATTTAGTGGGTTTTTGAATTTTCCACAGCTAAAATTAGGATATACGAAGAAAAGTATCCCCTGTGGAGTGTCGAAGGAATTTCCCATGCAAATTTTGTGGCCTCTTTCCCATTCCGCCTTGAGCGCCATTCTATAAATACACCCTCAACTTAAGTACAGACAAGCAAATGACTTTGGAGACATCAAAAATGTGAGTGAAACCCATTCTTGTTAGGAGGCTTTTTTAATAATCCATGAACGACAGTCGAGCAAATCAAGATGCAATGTTAACCAAATGGTGGGCGTCGTTTCGGACGGTGAAAGTACCACTTTTATTTACTCATTAAATTTCATTCGAAGGCTTTCGTTCCCTTTTGCTGTCGCTGTAAAAACTGAAAGCTCAGCAAATTTCCACGTAGACGTCATTCATGAGCGAATTTTCCTAAGCTATACAGCATCAAAAGCTCTCGAAACTTCTCATCGTCCATTAGGAAGGGAGAAGAAGAAGAAGAGAAAAGAGTGAGATTTTTTCCTCCTCTGCATTCTCATTTTCTCCGTCTGCAAAGGGGGATATTATAGCATCTCCAGCAGGACAGACGACTGGAGGACACTTCCGTTTGCCTGATTTATTCAAATTAGCACGAAAAGATGCTCCCCATCGTCGTCACTTTCATCAGCAGTAATTTGTGGCCCTTGTTCTGTGATTTTTCACTCTCAAAAGTCCTCATCAGACTTCTTTCGCCACGGCTTTCACCTGGGTAATACCTGTAATTACCTCAATTTACTGGGGATTTTTCTTCCCTCATTTGCCACCTCTTTGCGCCCTAGGCTTGTGATTTTCCATGTAGTGTTCATTAGTGACGCTGGCAAAAGTTGAGAGTCATTTCTGAAGCTTCTCCTCAGCACAATTCCGGTGGGCGCAAAATGTCCCCGCGCCGTCGAGACAATTGGAGGGTCTTTTGTCGTTGATTTTGAATGTCGCCAAGTTGAGGACCAAAGTTTCAGCATGAATATCATTTTAAGTTCGCTCGCCTTTCACATAACTTGTGTCACACTGCTGATTTTACACAACTCCTCGTCGGGTGACACTATAAATGGGCGCAGACGTGAATTTTATTGCCAAAGGGAAACTTTACATATTGCAAGACGTCCTCAGAGATTACCAGCACAACTTCAAGATTCACATCTTCAGAGTTAGGGGAGAGTGGGGTAGTTTCAGACAGGAATACGATAGTATGAACTGTGAATCAAGTTCTAGTGCCAAAATTAGAAATGTATTTGAATAAGATGTGTTGGAAAAATAGTCTTGATTGAAATGTTCCGCTTCAATTTCCGTCGTTTGGCCATGTTGAGTGATGAAAAGTAGACGAGAAAAAGACTTCTAGTCCTTCCACTAAAGTCTTACATCATGAAAGAGTAAAGTGTTGAATTTGAATAATTTTTCATCGACTATTTGCAGTTTGGTATTCATGCGAAAATTCAGCGATTGAGTGTTGAATTCACTGTTGAAACGTGCACGATTTTTATGCATGTCTCAATGTGAAAATTGATGGAAAAAGCAAGAAAGAATTCCTCGTGGAATTTCGTGTAAATTTTTCATTTGAAGTAATGTTCTCCCTTTTATTTGCACAGCACTTTCATTACCTCGTATCATCATAGCGAGAGCACGCTTTTTTAATCCACCCCAAATCTCACTTTTCCCTCCTTTTTTTCCCAATGCTTCAAAGTCATGGGCGAAAGAGTTGTTATTTTGGCCATCGTGTCCCTCACAGCGAGGTGTTGGGCAGAGGACAAAGGGAAAAAGTGTAGTCAAAGGATGGAGTTGTCTAGATAAAATATGTAATTTCACGAAGGGAGCTTTGCCAGGCTACACAAGTGAGGGGCTTTTGCGTGGAAAAAAGGTGGACTGAAGCGCAAAACGTGATGTAATGAAACTAATCGACACATTTCTCAACCCTTCCTCAATTATCCTCTTCCTCCTCGTCTTCCTGGGCGCGCTCCTTGGCGTCTGACGGCACAAGGAAAATGGGCGCTCACTTCCTCCCGACTATTATCTTCCTCAACATAAATATTTTTTCACTAGAATAAATATTTTCCGCCATGTCCGTGGTTTTATGAGTGGGATTTGCCGGCCTCTCACCACCTTCCTGAAATATGAGATCATTTCTCGTGGGTGGACCGGGGCGAATGACAGGGAAAAGAATAGACAATAAAGATGATACACAGTTGGGGGCGCCCACCCACTCTCCGCCCGCTCTCTCGCACGTAATTGATTGAAGATGGGCCCCCGGAAAATTTCACTGGGAGGCGGCGTAATCGATTTTTTTCTACGTCTGTCATTTGTCCAATTTTCAGGTTGTTTGCCTCACGGACTCGGGACGTCTCTTACCTTAATTGTGACATAAATTTGTGGAGCAGCAAGTGCGCCCAATAAAAAGGGCATAATTGAGATGGAAGAGTGATGAGAAACAATCATAAATTTCCCCCTACAAATGGCCTGTTCGCCACTAAATTGATGAGGCGATCTTCGATCATAAAAGAAGCGTCCCAAAATATCCAAACTATGTAGAAGCAAATTAATTTACACAATATCCATTATTCGCGCGCCACTCTCGTTGGAAAATAAATTGAAAATGGCAATTTTTTTCCCACATGGAGAAAAATCAATTTCCCGTCAATTCATTTATATACGGAATTTCGTTAATTAATGGTGAGCGTGAATTTTTGCGATAAAATCCACATTTTGTCGCTCCAAAAATCCCTGTAATGCTCTTTGTTCGTCAACACGCCTATTTAAACATGGTAGAAAGGTAATTTTCAGCACTCACAAAAACAAGCTTTTCTCATTTGCACGCTCTTTGAGAGGAAATCATATAAAAATCACCGGTTTTTGATTTTTATATAACCGGGGAAAAATAAGCTCTGGAGTTTGCAAATGGCAAAATTAAGATTGAAAATGTCACGAAGATGTGAAATTCTAAGGTCAAAATTGCTTTTCAAGTCTCAATACAGCATGAGAAGAAAACACGTTGCATTTTTCACTTTTTCTGTATCCACGAAGTGGTTTTAACTGAAAATTCCTAGTCTTTAAAATCCAGAAGCGAGAAAACTTCGAACAATTTCTTTTTTTTATTATTTGTGATGACATTCAAGTCAATAACATAAGTTCATGGTCAATGAAATGTGATATTTAGAGAAAAATGCGGAGAATAGTTGCAATAACAGAGAGATTCTTGGTCAAATAGAGGGCATAAAAGCCTGTGCGAACTATTCGGAAGACGTGTGAAAATATTCCGCAATTCCCGGAGCGTTCAGAATCGCACCCCGCTCGTGTGGGTGGCGGAGCGAGGGTGGGAGGGCATAAGGAAATGCTACACTGGTCGGAAATCACCACTGACTCAATGGATCAAGAGACAAACACTGGACTTATCGGGAGTAGTGTTCGCTATTAATAGAAGTCCGAGCGCTACAAGTGGACTCTTATTGTTTGCAATAATAGCCTCTCGATATCTTTGGGGCCGTTGATTGGATTTACTTCACTGACGTTTGGGGGACAGAAAATCCACCCCAAAAAGAATGTCGTGGATTTTCCTGCCGAGGCATTTCCGTGTCACCGCAGTATTTTTTTCTCTCTCTCTCTCTGGGAGCGAATCCACAAATGTCACGAGTGAAAATTTATTATTTGTTTTAAGCTGTGGCGTTTTTGCAATTTCCCGCACATGAGCGTGGCAATGCACATAACATATTGGCTTTGCAGTGCGAGATAAAGTTTTGTGTGTGAGGCTTTTCGTTTAACAAGTGAGGGAATCACATAAAAATAAATTATGGCAATTAATTTCAATCATTTTGAATTGTCGACAGTGGAAAAATGTGCCTGATGAAAATGTGTCACGAACAGCGGTTTCGGTCCCCTGTCAGTTGGAGCTTTTTAAAGTGTTGCGAGCGAAGCGCACAGGGTTAGATCTTGGGGGTATTTTTTGGCATTCTGGTGATTGGCAAGGCGACAAATCTCCCTTGAAATTATGAAAGTCGCTCGTGCGATTTTCTGCCTTATCTCTGATGAGGAGGAGTGGAGGGAAGATAAGGAGATGGGGTGCGGAGAGAGAATGAAAATCCCTTGTCAATTTTTCTTCAGGAGCATTTTTCCAGTTCGTTAGTTTTTCCCCGGTCTCCCATCCTGTCGACTTCCTCTGATATGAGCGAGGACACTTGACAGAACAATGGTCACATAAATTTGATACTCACGCACAACACGCAGGATTATCTCGGGATCGGAGAGGCGCACCTCCCACAGCAGCGGGAGGACTTCGTCGATGATCTGCGACTTGTCCAGCTTGTCGAAGATTTTCTCAATGCACTGCAGCACATTCGCCATAATCTTAAGGTCACTCTGGTTCTTCTCGAAAACAAGCTTCATCTTGGGCAGGATCATCCGCCTGATGGCCATCTCGTCCAGATACTCGTACACATTGATGACAGCCACGAGGGCGGCGTTCTGGCGCAAGTTTTAATTGAAAAGCAATTTGCGACGGAATATCAATCAAAAGTTACACTCGAGACTCACCTGCACCTGAATTGTGGTGCTCTCGAAGGCATTGAAGAGGAGCGGGAGGATCTCGAGGCGGATCTCGTCGCGGGACGTCTTCAGCAGAATTAAATGCAAATTCTCCAGCAGCGTCACCGTGGCTTGGACAGTTTTAGGCGACACGAAGAGGAAGCTGGTCGAAGAGTGTGAGAAAACACTTAACTTTCTCCACATTAGACATGCAAATTTTTCCCCGCGCACAACTTTTCATAGACTCCCAATCTCTCGTCTTTTCCACATTAATTCATGCGGGAAAAGTTTGTCCGGTGACAGAAGGAAATCTGTCGCAAATACACTTTGAATTGGGCTTAGAAATTGCCACAATACACTGCTGACCGGATTTAATAATTCATTACTCTCTCAGTGCTTTGGCATAATACACCTTTTGCAGCTCCTTCCTCAACCGTGGCAATCGAGTATCGGTGTGAGAACATATATCTCACAAATAAGAGGATCAAACTTCCTCTACAGCATGCATTCAATCAATTTCCTACAACTATTGCCGGAGAAGTTCCAGCGGGAATTCTCCATGATTATGATGATATAAAAATGAGGTGCAGAAGCGACTCTGACCGAGTTTTAGTGCTGGAATTTCTGCTTCAAATACTTTTAATTGAGGTTGCGTGCTCATGAAAAAATGAAGTACTTTGGTAAAGAAACGTGAAGAGTTATGAAAATAAATTTTAATTTAGCTTTACTAACGAAAAGTAGTTCGAATTCGGATTAAACATCTATAAATTTTCATTGGTCAGCGAAATGAACTTGTCAGTAAATTCTAAGCATTCATTGGCTGTATTCAAGAAAAAATATTTCACCTGCCCAAGTTTATATTCTTCTAATGCAGAAATCTCATAAATTCATGGAATGTTTGCCTCAATATTTCTCGTGTGGAATTCCACAAGTTTAACTTTTCCTGAGGCGAAGAGTGGACTAGGAATATTTATGGGGAAAAGTTGCGGAAGTGTGTGTGTCATACCGAAAAATGGGCAGAATAGTTTCCTCGTACTCCTCGACGGTAGATTCCTGCACCAGCACGAGGATGGGCTGCAGGACGGCTGCCAGAGAGTCCTGCGTCTTGAGGTCGGGCTGAAGGGAGGGCCAGACGTGCTGCCACCACAATTTCTGTGGCCAAACAGAGAGGCAATTGTCAGGCGAAAGTCAGTGCGAAGCTGAGCGCAAAACTCACCCTGGGAATGTAGGGAAGGACGTCTTTGAGTGTTGTCCGGTAGAAGTTCACCTTCTGCGGCGAATCCTTCATGTTTATCACATCGAGAAACTGGAGGGCATGGACTGCGGGATCGCTGAAACACATGAAAACACACATTCATGAGTGCATCTTTGCTGAGGAAAACTCTCCGACACGCGCGCTACTCTTGCTGGAGGAATTTAATGCTCTCCACAGCTTTCCTCGCGTCCTGGCAATTTGAGTGATAATTTTCAATTTAACGCGCGCGCTTCTCAGCTTATCTGTGTGTGCTGGCGCAATAAATGCAGAAAAATCCCGCGTGGGTGGTCTTAATTAATGGCACGAGATAGAGTTTAAAGGAAAATTAATTTCTCTTCTGCGCTGCTGAGCTAATTAATTGGATAAGTTGAGGTAGTTTTTTACACCCCCAGCGCAAACTGCATGTTCGACATGAACACTCATTATGAAATGTGTCAGGGTTTTTCCCCATGCTTTTTTGCAATATCCGGCGGGAAATCCATATCAATTCCACCGCCTGATAAATCTCTCTCTCTCTCATTTTCGTACCGGGAAATCGTTACATTTGTGGCATCAGCAAATCCCAAATCTCCCTCACAAGTAATTCAATATTCTCTCATCATCCAATTTGCACCAAAGCAATATTTCTTGAGTAAATTAATTCTCATGGCGAGATGACTTTCGATGCGAGGCCAGTGATGGGAATCAATTAATCCCAGGGGGAAAATATCTCTTTGACAAGCCTCAGATGTTGACTTGCCGGGATGTTTTGCTGTCTGGTGAGATTGAGGATAATGAGCTTAATGTGATGGCATTGTGTCTAATGGTAATGACAAAATTATGTTCTTCAGTTAAATATGTTTTTCGTGGGGGGAGGGAAAAAAGATACAACATGTGGTGCTCGTGTGAGAGTCACACAGGGAAATTTATCGACATCCTCCTCTGGTCCGGATGGAGCGAGAGAGGCGTCAGGTAGTGAGTTTTCCGGGAGATGAGTGACAAAGTCATTTAAGTTTCCGCCACCCTGTTCCCATGCCGCTCTGCGGTCGGCAGGCCTCGTCCTCCATGGCCTGTGACGATCCTTATCTCCACTCGTGCCACATCCCTCACACGCAGACAAACCGCACTCGTATGTGGCAATGAAGCCTTCCATGTTCATTAAGCTGCGCCATAACAACCGCCTAAGCAATGCCATTAGCACGGGATATTGAAAATTCTCATGCTCTGGCAAAAATTGCATCATCTTCCTCAGCTGGCGCCAAAACAGAATCTCAACTCGACTGTGAATTGAACGCGATGAAGCGAGATCAGGAACATAAATTACGAGTATCTGAACAGAATAAGGTGAAATTCGTCTCTGAAATTTCATAATCATTGATTTTTACTTAATTTTTACGTCCTAATTGTGTCAATTTTGTTTGATTGCGTGAATTTTCGCTATATTTTCAGCATATTAAGTTCAATTATCTTGTTAAATTATAATCCTGTATAGCATACATGAACTATAAAATGATAATTTGTCCTTCAATTCATCAGCAATACGGTGAATAAAATGGAAATTAATTGAATTTCAACCTTTTCAATGATGTGGCGCAATTGAGTGAGATACAGGAGAAATTAATTTACACATTTAATGCAATTTCCAAAGTAAAGCGGATAAAATACGCCCAAATGAGTTATATTTTAGCACCATCAGCAGAGGAATTTGGAAAGTCACATTTGTCGAATACACTTCGTTTGATGTTTATTTTGAATAAATGCGAATAGCAAAATATTGATTTCCTCAGAGCAAAAATAAACTCTTCAACTCAGCGCGTGGCACAGATTATTATTCACATGAGCAGCGAGAGCTTTTTAAAGATATTGTGTGGAAAATTTATAGTATTCAAGTGATTGACTTTCAGGCGCTTGTTTGTCAGGCGGCTTAGAATAATTACAGTGGAATTTCCATTAAGGATCAAACAGAGAAAAAAAAAATTCTTAGGCATTCGGGCGAGCATTCGAATATTGTGTTTGTGGAATTTTCATATTGAGCATAATTAGACGCCCAGAACCAGAAGCATGTTTGACCATTGAGATGGAAGATTGGAGTGGAATTCTCGAGGTTTCCTTATTCAAATCTGCACTTGATTGCACGCATTATCAGATGCATAAACAGTATATCAAATTGTGCCAGATTCACAGTGTGTGCAACAGGATAAGCGGCAGGGCGAGAGGAAGGAAATTGTGTGACTCGACAAAGGCGAATGACAAACAGGAGGAGAGAATTGACAGGATATTTGCTAGAGGGTGAAATGGAGTGGAATTGAGGACTGTCTTTGAGACAATGAGTGCCTAATCTCCACTTACGCGAAATATTTGATCAGCTGAAGGAGTTGAGCGGTCGGTCGAGCGGTGGGTTCCTTGCTCACGAGCCGAGATGTTGCTTCTTGCAGTGGAATTGGAACGCGCGGAAGCATGTTGTGCACACCATCGTCCAACTGGAAGGCAAAGAGCATTACAAAGTGATTTATAATATGGTGAAAATTGCTTTTTTCCATCATCAGAATAAAACTCCACGATAGGTGGCGAAAGGCAAGGCGCATTAGGGAAAGTGGGACGGAAATTGTTAAAAGCGCGCTAATTTGTTGCAAGCTTTGCGCATTTTGCAGACTTTTCTCCCATAACACGAGAGGAAATTGCACCATTTTTTTTGTTATCAAGAAAGTGCGATTGCTCGTAAATTGTGAAAAATAATTCATAGAATATATGAGCTTTTTGCTTCACATGAAAAGCTCTCTGAAATTGATTTGGATGACATTGCGAGTGTGTTTTTTTTCTTCAGCTGAGGTGAGAAATGATCAATGGATGTGCAATTCCGCAGAAAGGTGCTTAGAAGCCACTCTTATTTGCCCAGGTGGTGATAAATGGTAATAGTTGGTGCATGTCTCAGCAATAAATCACCATCAATTTATTTCATCGGGCTATAAATCCATCAGAAGCAGAATCATCTATTTGCACTAATACGAGATTAGTCGATGCTTTGGCGAATAAATCCAGCGGTGAAAAGCACTGCTCGTCGTCCAATCACTGAACATCATGCGCTCTCACTATAATTAAATCCATTTTCGGTTGTGCTCTCGGACAAATTCAATTCTCTCAGTGGGACAATGATTGGGGATTTGTTGTGCACTTTTCCATTTGACTCGCCCACGCTAATTATTTGCAGAATTATCCCCCCGCCAAGTGGGGTGAAATTGCGCTCGTGCAGGAAGGAGGATAATTAAAATAAAAGAGAGCAAATGGAAAATGACTCGCCTGTAATTACCATTTAGTCTGGCATGGTTATTGCGAGTGGGAAATATTTAAGCTCGCCGCCATTTCAGCACACCTGAAGGAGCTTTGGCCATTTCGCGTGAGTCCAATTAAAAGTTAATTAATTAGGATAATCGAGAAGTGCGATATATTCGAGATCATCTTCGACAAAGCTTCCTGTAAACTAATTGGCAAGTCAGGAAAAGCTTCGTGAAAACACTTATTATTGGAGTTCAAAGGACGTTTGAAGAGTTTGTTTATAAGAAGCCTTTATACTTAAAAAGTGTTTTTCTTTTGCCACAACAAATGATCTCTAATTGATCAAACGGAGAAACGTACAAAAGCTCCCTAATCTCACGTTTCCACATTAAATCGATCACTTTGCAATCCAGCTCAAAAGCGTGAGAACATATTAAAGCCATTCATTTAGCGTATTTGCTGATAATGTCGACGAATACATTTTTGGTACATGAAAAGCGGCAAAAAGGGATTTTCGTGAGAGAAGGTGAAAACGTCCTCATTAAATTTCACATGAGATATCTCGACAATTCATCGGAGAACTTTTGCATAAATTACAAATGAAATAATTCATGGATGAGAGGTTGCACAGCTCGAGTCCCGGACGGGAAATGTGGGCGAGAACGACCGCAAGGGATTTATGGTTAGTGGCCATTAATGGTTTTAATAAGTTGTGAGGATAATCGTAAAACTGTGAACTAATTTCACTCAGAGAACTCCATTTGCCAAACTGCATGACTTACAATGCGAATTTCCTCGTTAATGACTTTCTTTTCTAGCTAGATCCTCATCAAGGATTTTCCATGAAATGCTATTATATGAAATTTTGCTGATGCGATTTGCACATTGACGAGCAGAGCCATTCGAATATAGGATTGATTTAATTTGTGGAGCTCAATGGGGAATTAATGCTCAGTGGATATCGATAATATTATGTGATTTTCACTCACCAGTTCTAATTGCTTTAAATACGCTGAAGTGGAGTTATTTGCTTGAATTAGTGGTCGACCGTGATTGAATATTGCACAAATCACCATTCCTAATGAGAACATATCACTGAGAATGCTGCAACTTGAGCGGATTTGAATTTCAGGAGCTGCAAAAGGGGTTAATCACGTTCAATTCACTTCTCCACTTGAGATGCTCCTTCACAACTCTCTCACCCATAAAGTCCAGATTTGGCTGCATCATCTTCGACTGCCTCGAACTCCACGGTTGACAAATAATCGGTTCAACTGCATCTGACTCAGTGACGTGCTCTGCAAGTGAAAAGGCGCTCAGATTGTCCATTGAACTTCTTGCACAGTCACAAACTCACCAATGAACTCCAGGCCCGCCAACTTCCACGTTCCCTTCTTTGTCACCAGAATTGATGAGGGACAGACATTTTTGTGTATCACATGGCCAGAATAGTGAAGAAATGACAAGGCCTCGATGATCTGGAAATATATATATATATATGTATGTTTAGAGAGCGTTTTAAATTCAGCACATCACTCAGAAGAAATCCTTTTCTCACTATCTAAGGCTTCAGTGGCCACAACTTTTCATCCTACGTGGAATAATAATTGGTATGTGGGGATGAAATTGAGGATTAGGGACACTCCAGGTTGACGATTCATTTTAAATTTCACACCCACAAAACACCCCGGGTTTCTTGCCAATTTCCTCCCTGTGAGAAGATGCCACGGAAAGTTGTGGCAGCGCCTTTGTCACATGTCTCTGAGCTCGGCTGGGATTTAGGACTCTTCAGATGCTTCATCACTGAGGTTATTAAGCTCCGCCCATCCGGAAACTCCGCCCACAGACAAGTTTAAGTCCCCACAAAGACTATTGTCTGCACATTTCCACAAGTTTTCCACACTTATTCCTCTTTTCAATTGCAATTTTGAGATTGAAATAATACGCTAAAGTGTTGCCACCTCGTAAATTCCCCTCTTGAGCACATCACTTTAATGTGAGAGTCAGTGTAAAGCGGCATTTATCGCAAGTCGCTAATTTTCCGCCACATTTTGATTTAGTTGATTCTCTAAGACAAACACACTTAATCAACTTTGCCGAAAGTTTTCCCCTCAACTCTGTGCCACACTCAATTTTGCCATGTCAAATGACTAAAAGTTGTGGCTGGAGGAACTTCGCGACGAGGGTGTTGTTCGCTCTCGAACTTACACTCGATTGTGACATTTTTCAATCAGTTAAAATCTCTGAGTGAGAAAGTCGCGGTGGCGCGATAATTGTTGTCTGTCGATCCAGAGTGTGTAATTTCCTATCGATTTTGTGTATCTCATCACAGCCTGTGAGCACTTAAGGTAATCACACAAATATCCGATGCCATTTATATAAATTTACGATGGGGCGAGCGTCGGGCGAGGATTTGGGTGGCGATATTGGGATTTGTAGTCTTCCTTTGAATTGACTTTTATTGCGTTAGCATGTACGGACTTGGGCGATCAAAATTGCCATGTGAGATGGAAAATGTTACCTGTAATATTCCATATTTCAGTTCAATATCGAGAAATCGATACTCCTTGGCGTGCGGGGCTTTTGGTGCTGCACCCGGCGGTGGGGTGACCTGCGAGGCTCCAGTGCTCGGTGGTCCCGTGATGCCGCCGCCCGACTCCTGGACAGAGAGAGGGAAGAGAGATGGTTTGGGAATTTTATTATCATCACATAAGAAGTATACACGCCCTCGGTATTGCTGATTCCTATCAATTGGCCCTAAACCACCCCAATTTTCTCCCTCCTGCTTAGTCTCTCAGAAGCACGTTAAATCTGTTTTTCAGGGCGCGGGGGGCGAAGGGTGAATTTGAAGATTTACACAATTTTAATCTATTCTTGTAACCTGTGGTCGCATGCATCACCCACTGACGTATCTGCAAAATTGTATTTTATCGTGACCTTTTCGGGGTGTTGTAATAAGTGGAATACACAACGTTTATGGTATCTTTTTGGTAATAAAACCTTATTGAACACTTAAATTTATCAACAAATTTTATCGTGTTCGTTTTGCAAGAAGACCTTAAGAAAAATCTTCACCTTCCTTTGCCTCACAGTGGATAAACTGAATTTACAGCAATGGGCGATGAAAGCAACGACATAACTTGATATACTATTGATCCTCTACTGAGGATTTTCACTCCTGTTGGATTTTCTCCGGATAGATTTTGAACTCAGACGGAATACATATTCTCAATTCCATTTTCCTTTCCAAAAGGGGAATCTAAATTTGATTTCTGCAACAGAGGGAGAGAGAGGGAGAGTAGCTCATTCATTCGCTCGTGAGATAGTTTCGCGCAACAGTTGAGCGAGTGCTTTGCCAAGAAGTTTGTCCTCGAGATGCAAGATGTGCAATTTTTTAGAACCTCCACTCTAACAATAAACTTGCTGAACAATTGCTTTATGTAGTTCTCTCTCTCTCTTTGGCAGATGTGAGGTCTTCTCCCACCAGAACATCGTACATTTGATGTTAATAAAATTTTGAAAACTATTTGAAAAGTTCATTGTTGATGTTTATAGTTTGGCATGAATCTGAGAGATTCTCGCATCGCATAATTCAATCGCTTAACATTTCATAAACTTGAAGATTTCACTCCTCCGTTTGAGCTGTTCTGAAAAGCCACGACACCGGGAGATGATGGGAAACTTCTCCGAAACTCATCCGCTTAATAGCATTTGAGGGCGGAGAGGGCAATAGCTTTTCCCTCCGGTGGGAAAGTTTTGCATGAATGGAAAGCTCCTTGTGCAATTATCAATTAATTAGGTAAAAAATTGATGCAGAAACTTGAGTACATTATCGCTTTATTGTAAGACACATAATAAATCCGACGGTAAAACTTTCCACCGCCTCAGCTTAAAAGCCCTTTAAATGCAGGTACTTTAGTCGGTGAGAAAGTTAATGGCATTTATTTAGTGCGGGCTTTCAGACATGAAGCGCCTGTGTTTGTCAGGTGAGCTCATCAAGTCTTATCTCTCCGGGGTTCGCCTCATTGTCCTGGGTGAGGGATTTTCTTTTATTGAGTCGTGAAAAGCGATTTCCCAGCGCTGATAGACTTCTGCGGGGGGACACATTAAGAGACTTCACCACACCCTGAGCTTTGACCATAAAGCCAGCAAAGGCGCGTGGGTTGGAAAAGGGCTTTGGAAGTGCAGTGATTTGTTGGATGTTCTCAAGTGCCACCCACACCATTGCCGCCCTTGGCGGGAGAATATCAACTTCGCCGACGACGTATTCATATTATTTTGACGAAAGCAAATAGAGAGATTGATGAGCTATTCCGAGTGGAGGCGTGCAGATGTGAGTGCGTATCAATTTCAATGTGGGTGGAAAAGTATTTGCTTCTTGAAATACACTTGACGAGATATTTGATACGCAAGAAATCGAGATGGGTTAATTAGGATTCGCGCCGTGAGTGGAAATGTTTCAAGTCGAGAACCGAGCGTTCCCGGCGTTTAAGCACGAATGTGCATAAAATTTCTGATATTTTCACCAGGAACATTCCCATCGACATTGCCTCAATTCCTCGGGGCTTTCCAGGTGACTGAGCTCCTGACGGAATTGCCAAGAAATTCTGTGTTCACACACACACATTTTGGGACAGATGGAGAAGCTAATTACACTCCGTTTTGTGTTTGTTACGTGTCTCGTTTAATTACAAAAGTATCTGCACCGAAGGGACGGGGGCAATGTTTATTGTTTGCTCTTCCTCAGCATGCGGGTGTGTGTGTGTGTTTGAGCAGTTCTATGGGATTTGCAAACAGTCATTCTAATGATTCACGCAGAGGGCGACAAAAAAAAACGACCAGCACTTTACACACGAAAAATAAACTAGAGAAAGACTCACATTAATAAGTTAACTTTTCCACTTTGGCGAAACTTTTCTATATTGGGGTGGTGCGCGTGGGTGAACACATTTTACAGTCATGAATTAGTTTTGCCACCCTCAGAGACATTTTTCTTCATCATTTGATGGAGGAAAAACAAGCGCCATCGGCGGTGCCATTTGGGAATGTAAAGTTGCTGTTCTGCACAGCTGAAATTTTCACCACCCCAAAACATTCTATGGTTTCTCTGTATGTAGATTTCTCAAATGTTGTCATAACTTTTTCCGCCCAGTGTCAATTTCTTTCGCTGAAACACACAAAATCGCTTAATACTGCGAAGATGGTGGTGAGTCTATCGTCAAAGACCAGTCAGGGGTGGATAATATAATGATTTCGTGAGACTCAATACGATCTTTTCCAACATATCTTGAGTCAAGTTTCAAATTGCGGAGCGTGAAATTATACCAAGAATAACAAGAGAGAGAGAAGTAATTTAGAGAGGACTGAAAGAAGAGTACAGAAGACAACGCTGAATCAAATGAGTCTAATAAGATGACAACATTAGAGAGAAATGAACATGAGGAGATTCAGATTAATTGCGACATTGCAGCTTCATTGGAAGACTTTCTCATGATCTATCCCACTTCTGACACCAATATTGTGTAGTATTTTCTGTGTTTTTGATCTTATTTCTTGTGTTTAGGAGTATTTTGGACAATTTGCTGAGCATTTTCATTCAATTATCACGCGCATCTCTCTTTCTCGCGCACTTTCCACCCTTTTGCTGCCAATTGAGCGCCCCCGCGTCGATGCGGGATCGGCGGTCCTGCTAAGTGTGAATTAGGGGAGGATTCCAGAGAGAGAGTGGCGCAAAAAGCGAGATCACTGGGGAGTTGAATGGAAGAAAAACGTTGGGGAATCTCTCCGATGATGGGCAAATTGACTTTGGGGGATGATGCGAAAAGTTTGCCTGTTGTCAATGCTCCTTTTAGCTCCTTCTCCACCCCCCGGAGAAAGTTTCAAATACTTTTTCTTTTTTATTACCATCTGGGTTAATTTATTTTTTATGTCAGCTACTTCATTCACTGCGCTGTGGGGGTGGATTGTCAATGAGGGCCAGCGGAAGTTTTGCCCGCTGTGAGAGCTTTTGGTGTGCGGCGCACCTGAGCTTTCACTTGGGCGGGGGGTTATTGAGATGAATGGGTGGTTGATCTCACCTGAAAAGCCAGCACATTGGCCAAACTGGCGAGTATTGGTTCGGTGGCGAAGGCCAATGTGTCGCCACACTCCTCCACAGGATGGATGACTTGCAGCATCTTCGGATGGCGATATCGCTCCAGTTGCTTTACGGAGGCCCGCAGAAGCTCCGTGACCGTCTCCTTGCGCTTCGGCTTGTGCAGCTTCTCCGCACATCGCTTCTCAAACAGGAATATTGAGCACTCCTGCAACGAGAATATCCAATAACAGCCAATTAGGTGCACTTCAATTGCTCCACTCTTCGATTATATTGCATCCCCATTCAGCCAGGCATCCCAATTATACACCCTTTGGCCATGCGAAATTCAAACCATTCAGTATTGGAAGCTCAATAAGTGCGGTAAATGCACTGAAATTCGGCCGAAGATGAGCCATGACGTGACCACGGATGACAAAGGACAAAAATTACTAGCTTTTGTGGCGCTAATGGGTCTAATTTCGGGCAAAGTGGTGAATGATGGACAGAATTGTTGTCCTCTTGGAGGTGAAAATGAACTCAAGTGTCGCTCTCCATGGCTTTTTGTGAGCATTTTCATTGCGTGGCACTCAACAAGTGGTGGATCAACCCAATTGCCTCCACTTCCCCATTCTATTTGCATGCGACAAACAATTATTTTAGTGCTAATTACATCGAGTTCGCCCACTCCGTCTGAGGTCAAAGTTCTCCGGGGTGGGGAAAATGCAAAGTTTGCAGGAGGGAATCTCACTTTCTGCCAGCGAGAATATCAGCCAGCTATTGATGGGAGGACGAGGTGCTCTTGTCTATTTGGAAATAACATGGAAGTTTATGAGCGCCCACGGGTGTTTGAAAAATCCATCCGCCCACACCGAAATGCCTCCCCTGGATGCCTCGGGGATTTCTCTCATGCTCCACCCACGAGGCCATCGATCAGCAACAAGTTATGTGAATACATTGAGCTACAGTGATGACCTACTTTACCCCACTTCACGCTATCTTATCAGGAGCGTCGCGTGATGGAAAAGTTCACGGGCGACGCAATTTCGGGCACTTCCGGGAGGGGGGAAAATTCTCCTGAGATAAATTTCATTAGTGAAAACATCGGGCAGAGCTCACTAACTTTTCCTCCCACTCAATAATTAATGCACGGGTTGTTTTTTAAATAGTCAGACGCGACTTTAAATAAATAACGACGATATATAATGAAGTCTGTTTGAGCACGAAAAGCTCATAATTTGCACTCCTTTTGAAATGATATCAATGTGTGGAAAAGGTAATTACTTAATGAGTGCGCTCTTGAAAGCCTTGTGCATTAGTGATGAGAGAACTCGGAGTTTCTCCGCTAAACAAACGGTCAAATCCGCTTGAATATTAATGCTGGGCAAACCCTATTAAAATTTTAATTTATATCAATTTGAGCGGAGAAAATTGACGGGGAAATCCGCATTGCCTCATCTATTTTTTTTTCCCATCAACCATGTTGCAAAGGTATTTTTGTGCCAGTCGAGTGAGCAATTTCGATGCTGCACACGGTAATTTTTTGTGCAAATTGCACAAATTCCAAATTATGCTATTTCTCAGAAGGTCAGCAAATATTTTGCTCTCTGGTTGATGTAATTATATACAAAATGCTGTGAAATTTCAATTGAAAATTCCAGTAAATGAATTTCCATGCATTCCACAGCAAGATTCCACAGCAAGACATGCTATAAAACTTGTAAAATAGGGCAATGAATTTGTTTGCAATTATCGCGCTGAGAGATAATTTCGATTGCTATTTTTTATTAAAGATGTTCAACATAGAGTATGAATATTTCTTTCCCTAACCTACAATCGTCTTGTTGCATATAAACAACACCTTAAACTCCACTTTGGATGCAATCGCGGCGCGAAAGGGCGGAGCTCGCGAGAGCTTTGACCGAAAAAGAGCGAAGTTACGGCGCCTTTTGCAACATCACGATATTTCGTGAGTAATCTAAATTTCAAATAATGTAGCAAATCAAATTAGTGTTTGAGGATGGAATAGAATTTCCCACTGACACGATATGGAAGTGATAAGACACACCTTCGCGGCTCCTCAATAAATGGCTCGGCGCCACGAAAAAAGGGGCGGCAAAGGAGGTCACCAGAAATTCACAGCCACTTGCCTGTGTGCAGAATAATTCTAATTACAGACTAATTAATTGGACAAAGGGAGAAGTTTCATTGTGTTTTATCACCTTCGCCATTAAACCACTCCAGAGAGCCTCGAGGGAAGTTTATTTGACACAGTCTTCCGCATGGCATTCCTTCGCCTCTCATGCCACTCAGCATGAGTTACGCCGAGTCTCGTGGGATCACGCAAAAAAGCCCCCACGTCAGACACAATTGCTCAGGACTCCCGGTGAGAAGAAGTGCCATTGCAATGGACTGAAGCTCGAGCATAAAGCGCCAAGTCATGCCGCCGTGAAGGAGTGATTTTTTCCCCGGCTCGAGAGAATGAAATTAAATTAACTCCAAGTGGTATTGCTTCCGCAGAGGCGGCAAATTCAGCTCACCTCAACTGCGAATGGCCTAGCATGCCCCCAAAGAGCCATTTATCCCTGTGAACATATTATCCGGCCATTTATTATTAATTCGCACCCATGACGAGGCCTCTTAATCCCGAAATATTTTTCATGCCATCCACAAATAATGCCACGACACTCGTTTGTGTCTTGGAAGCTGTTCCGGATGAGTTTTTCCCTCTGCACGAGCCATAAGAATTGAATAATTGATTCGACAACACTGCGTGAAAAATAAAAAAAAAGCTCACCCAGATGTTATGGAGAGGTTTGTGCGTAATAATCTAATTAGATTGCCGTGACGAATGACATTCTGTCCTTCACTGTCGGTCAGCTGAGCCCCAGAGATGAGAATTTAATATTGTCATTCACATTAACAGATCGAATATTTTCTCATTTTTCACCTCTTTGTTTAAGATCTGCTTAAAATTTAGCAGAATTGAGCTGAAATACGAGCTTTCCGAGCTTTCGCATTGACTGGAAGGTGTCTTTATGCTCTGTTATGACCGTTTAAATGGTAAACAAAGGATTTGCTTGTTTAACTATACAATGTGCTTTGTCACATTTCTAATTGGTACTTTGGAGCCATAAATTTCCATAATTATTCATCTCCTTGTTGCATTTCAATTCGTATCAAGATTGGTATTCAACTAAAGAAGAAAATCCGCTTTGGCATCAGATGCAACACCTTTCAATTTTAACTTTATTAATGAAATTGTATAAAGTGGATTCGAGAGCCCTCAGAAATTTCTAACTTATGGCTTTGGTTAAGAAACTTCAATTGAAAATCATGCTCAATCGATAAGCAATTTTCCCCCTCGAATCGCATGGTGGAAGGAGCTGAAATGCAAAGGATTTGCTGCATGTTCCTTGCAGAAGATTAATTCGCCGTGTCGCTTTTGCTGGCAATGGCAAATATTGCTGCACAGAGTGTGGAAAATTTGCGCCAAATGTAGCGTGAGCGAGTCATTAAATTGGAGTGTAACTGTTGAATGTTGTGCAGCAATTGACAGCTTTTCTGATTTTCACATTCGATTAAAATCAATATGTGATTAAATTAAATTCACTCTCTGCGGCGCTTTGCCGTATTTTCGTCCCTGGAATGGAGCCAAAATTGAATTTTTCCCGCCGATAATCGCTCGGCGATGGCTTTGCCTTCTGTGTGTGTTTGCCGCCCGTTTTTAGGGGGGGTGGAAATCAATGATGCGCAACAGTTTGAATTGCCGCTCGCCAGTTGGATGAAGTCTCCAACGTTGGGCATCTTTGCTCGCCTGAGAAATCGGCAATTGATGTGCGGAAAATGTGTCACGGTCATTTAATTGCGCCCAGTGTCCGACGGAAGGATTTTCCTTCCCATTGCACGCTTCCTTTCATCCGCCCACGCGCCGCTCAGAAGGCAGGAAAGCAGAGAAATATTGGATTTCGCTATGAAAGAAAAGGCGCACTGAATCAATTATTTATGAGGTGTTTCATGTGCCTATTGTGTAAATAACAGCCAACATGAGAGGAGTAAATAAGATTTCGTCCCCTCGAGGGGCGGAATTTCCATCCTGAAATTGAGTCAATATATAGATAAAAGTGCTCCTCTTCAATGGAGAGCTGCTATTACGTGTGATAAACTCACGGCGTCACTGAATTGAGAAACTCAACGTACAATTAACCACTCCATTGTACGTCCCTGGTTTCCAGGTGAAAGGCAAAATGGGGAACACCCTCCCCACCCACGAGCGGGCCTTTGTTGACGCAAAGTTGTACATTCCGCCATACAGTATAAAAACCACCCTCGCGCTTTGTTCACTCGTGGGATGCCTATTGAAAATTACTAAAGTATTGTTGCAAATTTATTGCATGAATGCCATGCATGAAAACAGAGGTGATGAAGGCTTTAGGCTGCGTTTTATCACGGAACACTCGCAATAAAAATGTAGATAAGCAAACGCTATGCTTTTCTCAATTTATTTTGCAAAAATCATCGACATTTTGAACAACAAAAAGCGCTGGGTTTCGCAACAGGGTTGCTTTCAAAATCCTTAAACGCAGCTTAACCTGAGCCAAGTCAAGCTGAGATGATATATTTTTATCGGTTTCAGAATCAAAGGTCATGTATCTGCTCAGATACGACATTTCGTATGCGAAATCGATGAAATACTGAGATCTTACCAAGCGAAGGCGCAATCTTTGACTCTAATATCGAATGATCTTGAGGGGAAAACATCAAAGTTCCGTGTGCAACCAATTTATATCTGCTTATATGAAATTTTGTAATTAAAATGAACCAATAAACGTTTCGACTGATTTTTTTTTAATTATGCAAAATTCACTGAAATATTCAGTGATGCGAAAGTGAGTGAAGTTCAATGAAACAGAATCCATGATGGCGAACGATGGAAATGACGAAATGAATTATGTATATGAACATTTCAATTATTGCAAATGATGATGAATTTGCAGGGCAAAAAGGATTGTCAGTGACTTCCATTTGGCGTGATTCGGTTATTGACTTGGCGTGGATTAATAGTCCGGCTCCGTTTGGGGAGTTGCGCTTCCTCGTTCTTTTTCCTTTTTCCTTTTTTAATGGAGAGCACAGAAGGAGAAAAAAATAGACACGGCGAAGGCATAAAAGTAAAATACACATTCCAAATATTTACGGTGGCGTGAAGAAATAAATTGGTGCCTTCAAAGTTTTGCGGCTTTGGGGCGGGCACTGGAGGTGTGGCTGAATGGAAATGGGATTGAAATTGAAATTACCTTGCCGTCGGATTTCTTGTAAGCCTCATATATTTTCCACACCAATTCCGGTCCAGCTGCTGCTGTTTGTCGGCCAATTTCGAAATATTGCGATATGGGATTGCTGTCGATTGGATTCTGTGGAGCAGCTGTGCCACTTTTGAACTTTGAGAACATCGTCGCTGCAGGCATATTATCACAACTGTTTTCTCAAACACTGATCCTTCCGGCCAGCCACTTGACCCCCACGTAGCGCCCTCGCCCGCCACGATCACACACTATTTCCACAGCACATCCTCTTGCGCCATCATCAAATTCAATTCTCCACGGCAGACGATGCACTCGAGAGCGCCTTTGCACGATGAAAACACAAACACGCCGCAATTGCACCGGCGAATGTCGTGTAATTTTAATTAATTTAATACTAAGAGGCAAAGAGAGAGAGAGCAAAATACCCTTCTTCACAATGGCGAACGATATATTAATTTACAATGTGAGCAGACATTTCATATTTCGTCGCACGGCTGGCAAAATCAACAGCAATCCAATTATAGCGACTCCCCAGGTATAATGAAGGAGTGCTTTGCCATCGTTTTGTCCTCTCTTCCCATCACAGTTCTCGTTTCAAAAGCCCAGAGAGAAAGACAGACAGAGACATTGAGGGAAAGGGTGGAAAAATGTATCTGTTTTCCTGATAATTCTCATTGGAAAGAAATTTCTCAGTCTTTCTTATGCAATTTTCTGCAATCACAATTACTGAGCTTTCCTGGAAGTTTTCCATTTTTCTGAACCCTGTCACAAAGGGGTTTTTTTTACATTTTCCTGTCACTTTTGTAGACTGTCACAATATTTGCTCACTTTCATGGCTTATCTTCAACGATATCACTGGAAGCTTAACCCTTTAGTGTCAATTGGGTCTTATTTGTCCCATAGAAAGAACATTTTTCCACTCATAATTCCAAAGCTCTGTCATTTGTAAGTGAATCACTTGCTCGGTATACCTGAATAGGCAAATAAAGCTCTCAGTTTAATTGAGAAATCAAGAGCACAACGCAACCCTTCGACATGCTACTTTGTGGCACTTTGCAGAGCAAAGGTGAAGAAACCTGTGCGGAGCCAAAGCCCCCATCCGGGAGCTTCTCCCAGTCATTTCCATGAATTTTAATTAATCAACCCTCGGGAGTGTACGGCATCCTCCCTTTATGCTGGGTGTATGCAATTGGAGCATTTCGGATGAGAGGGTGGATGAATTGACATTAAGAGTGATGAATTCCATTCCCTGAATGCCATCGCATTTGTGGGCGCGCAATTCATTTGAGAGATTTAATCACCACTGCAAGAATCCACACACGCAATTTCGGTTGGGTTTTGTGGGGGTGTTTTTTTTTCATTTTTTATTCAATGCCAGGCAAATCACCAGCAGACACCTCTTCTGCGTGCCCGGGAGGCTTTTCCGCTGGCGCGGGAGTGGAAAATCAATTTGCTTCGGAAGCTCGTTTCGCCAATTTACATCTCTATTATCGCTCATAATGAATTCCAATAGCGAGAATACTTCGGCGGAGCGATTTTTGATTATTGAAAATGATCGTTTTATTTATGAGGCACCTCCGTCGCGATGCCGCGAAGAACGTGGTGAAATAAATTTTATATTGGATTATAATCTATTGCCCGGGAAGGATTATATTGTGTGCCGCCTGCCGAAGGTGTGCAGGCATTCTCATGGGGAGATAAAGGACCTCTTTCGGCGGAAATGTGCGCCCTTAATTTTTTATCACATCCCCACTCAATTGAAAGGTTGCGAGCGCTCGTGGTGTGAGTGGATGAAAGCATGTGTAAAATTGCCACTCACACGAGACAAGTGATTAAAGCTACAGTGCCTTAAAGTCTCTCCAAGGACTTGACTTTTCTTTCTCAAGCCCCGTGAATAATTAACTGCGGAAGCTTAGCGAGTTGGAGAGCTTTTTAGCGAGAAGACTCTCGAGCGTGCGGAGGGAGAAAAAAAAAATTACGCCAAAAATGGTGGAAAATTTTGTGGAAGATGAAAGTTCGTCTGAGATGGATTTTTCCACCTGAAAAGGCTGGGGGAGCAAAAGAGTCTTCCAGAAAGTCCTGGAATTTATGAATACAAAATGAAGCACAACTGACACGCGAAGTGACTCTGCTTTTGTGCTCGGAGGTGAAAGACGAAACTTTTTTGGCTCTCATGCCATCATTATCCAAATTCACAGTTAATGTCTTCACGAGATACTGAGAAGAACAAATTAATGGCGTTCGATTAAGAGTGATGGAAGATTCAGAGGTAGTTGAAAACGAGCGCGATAAACTTCAAATGTCGCTCAAGAAAGTTCTCTATTGGCTGAATTAGGCCACACCCACGCCTTTTCTCCGCCTACTTTACAAATTCTTGGAAATCATTTGAAAAAAAAAACCTTCCTAATTTATTTTCTCCCTCTAAAGTAAAAAGAAAACTAACTGTAAACCTTTCTAAAGTACGTCAGAATCCCACTTTGCACAGGCTTGAGCACGGAAAGTGTCTCTCTTCAGTGCCAAAACGTTTTTTGGTATTTTCCTTTAGGGAAATCTCCTATGCCAAGAGCATCACGTGAAGTTTTGGGCCTTCCGCGAAGGGGCGGGGTGGCGCTCAATATAAAATTTCATCGGAGTGAAAGCCAACACTTTGGGCTGGGGCCATGTTTGCGAGAGGAAAATTAAGAAGAGGCAGATGACGAGATAACAAAGTCCGTCGTTTAAGCTTTCGCTAATCTTTCAATCGCTTTTTGCAAATATTATTCCTCTGGCCGCCCCTCGGCCGGTCCTGGGCGCAGCTTAGACAAATAATTGATTGAATTGTTTAGGCGGGTGGTTGCCCGTGACGTTGAAGGAAGTTTTAATGAAATTACTCCGCGCATTTCGCGAGCCCGAAGCATGCAAAGTGGAAGAGACCAAAAGTGTCTGAACAGACAATTTTTCTTACACAAGAAAAACACCCTGATTTCTGGCACACACACACACACACGCATCGCGCCCAGGCAATTCTGTGAAATATTGAATTTCTCCCACTCGCCCAAAAACTAGGGAGTTTTTGGAGCATTTGAGGAAAAATATCACCATTGTTGGAGTGAAAATTGAATTGTGCGCCACTTTGTGGGAAATGAATTGAGGGGGCAACAAGTCAAATCTCTCAGGAGTCAGGAATACACACCCCACTTGTGGAATTTTTATCACCCCCGCAGCTCGGAATACCTCAAATTGTGAGCCCCATCGACCCTCTCGGGACATTGAAAAAGAGTCACAAATGGCTTTCCTGCGTGGATCAGGTGAAGAATTTCGATATTGCTGATTGTGTGGCGCTGAAATTTTGTGACGAGGGAGGTTTTTCCTTGATAAATTCGTGAATTTTGATGGTTGAAATATGGTGCGAGGGTGGGAAAAAGGAATTTGATTTCCGAAAAAATAACGATATATACAGTTTTGACAATAATTCTTTCAGGTTTTACACTTTCAAATGGAATTTCAATCTCTCAATCTTCTTTTCGCGCTAAACAGAATTATTCTCTTATTTTTCAATTATGCGAACTGTTTGTCTAAGAAACTTTAGTAGAAGCCTGAAGGGTTGTAAAAGTTTTAAAATCTCGTCAAAGAAGCCAAAATCATTTTCTCAGCAAATTTTTCATACTCTTCATTACATAGTTTTCATCTTTTCGAAAGACTTATTTTCCAACTTTCCACTGAGAATACTTTATAAAGTGATTTATTGTGCTGTATTTCATCTTTCTAATTCGTTTTTCATAAAATATTCAGAAAAATAATTAATATATTCTATCGACACCTCACTTTGAGCCACTAAACAAATTTCCATCATCTTGAAGGAATGAAGAGAATTAAAATCGCGAAAGCGAGTGTCTAATATTGCAATTTGCTGTCGTTTCGATTGGGATGAAAAGACATTTAAATCCAAATGGAAAAAAGGGATAGTTGCTTCCCTGTTGGTTGTAACCTTGACTAATTTTTTACACTTAGGCTCGGCAAGCTTTGACAGAGCTTTAAAGTCACAAATCTCTCTGGAAAAATGAAATCTCGAATGCCTTTCCAGAGACAGAGGATATCGATTATCCCTTCTGCTCGTGTGGGCACAACAAAAGGGTTGAAAGAATGATTAAAATTAGTTTAGAGAGTCCGTCATGAAAAATCACTTTGGCAATCCTCTGGCGAAGGGACGAAGCCACTTTCTTCAGGTAGTTTTGCGGAGTATCACGGTTAATTTAATTTGCAGTGAATCAAAACAGATTTCGACACTCGCCCAAAAGAGTAATCAATTACGTGGCGAATGGTGGGTAATTAAATGGATGGACTCTTCACGGAACTCTTGAAATTCCACGCACTGTCTGGGGGTGCTTTTGCTCTCTCTCTCCTTGGGGACTGTCTCTGGGCTCCCGGATTCACCTTGACACAGAATATTGCCACACACTCTTGCTGCCGCGTACCTGTTGCAGACCCAGTGACGCTTCGACTGGAAATGCGTCTGCGAGCGAGCTTTCGCTGCTGCTTTTCCCTCAGTGTGAGAGAAAGAGAGCTTCTGGGCTGGAGAGTCTCTTCTTTGGCTAAGGTCGGAGCGCGGAGATGCGTGCGAGCGACTGGAGACCGTGCAGCAGACTGAACATCAACAGCGTGCCGCGAGGGAGCTTTTGGGGCTGTACTAAACTAAAGCATCTCCGAGCGGCCCCTGGATTCTGTGGTGGGGTTCTCTGTTCCCGTCTCACGTCAGAAGCACCCCCGCGGCGCCTCTGCGCGGCAGCCAGAGCGAGACGGACTGCCGGCCGTGGAGCAACAGGAACTTTTCCCCATGAGCCACCCTCGCGGGAGGATCGGGAGTGGAATGACATTGAAATGAGCTCTGTGACAGGCTTGTCTGCGGGGTGGCGCCCACCTCAGCGCCCATCCAGGTGGACGAATATAATACAAGATGTATATCCTAATTGAGGATTTTATTGGGCCATAAGCCGATCACATGGGAAAGTTCGTCATTTCGCCCGGAAACTTTTGCATTTGTACGAGGATTTTCACTATACAGAGCACAAAGTGCAGACGCCACAACATTAGAGAAAAGTCTACACAAAAGAATTCCTCTTTGTCAATCCGCACCGTGGGCAACAGTGTGAAATTGATATCATCCCCGGGGCGGCTTGTGTGACATTTTCCTCGTTGGAAATAATGCAAAATCTCTGGGGAAATGTAAATATTACATGGAAAATTCACCACCCTCAATAGCGTGGACTGATAGAAACATTATATTTTCGCATAAATTAGGCTTCAAAATGCCACGAGAGACAAAGTTGTGGTCTGTTTCTCAAAATAGCATCATCCATCCACGTTCTTTGTCGTATTCTCTCCGTGTGTCCCCAAAGTTCTGCCGCGAAGGGTGAGGTTCAGTGCCGCCCCCGAAAAGGCAACCATATTTACGGGGAGGAAAGTAATAAATTCTCTTCGTATGCAAAATCCACACACACACACACACCCACACATTAATAACAATAATAATGAATGTAAATAATAAAATCTGATGGCGAAAAATCCTGTGACTCCCATGAGAATGTGCCACAGGCACAACATATGGGCGCCAGAGGAGCCCAGATAGGGCTAAAGCTCCATGTAAGCTGAGCTTTTCCATAATGCGGTGAGCAGCGAGAGATTAAGTTCGCTGCGCGTCCGCCGTGGAGTATTGATTAAAGTCCTGGCAACAATATCAGGTGTTTCTGATGCAGATTACGCTGTGAAAAGCTCTGCAGGAACTTTGATAGGCTCACGAAATGCATAGGGAAACAGTTTGACAGTTTTCACTTCATGTTTCGGAGGGGATTTGCGATAAATGACAAAACTACTGTCGATGCAAAAAGGTTAAGAATTTAACAGTAATAACAATTGCACAATAATTCAACTTAGCAATCGACCATCGTTTTTCTGAGTGAATGGTTCACTTTCTTCACCGCACTGCCGGCCAGCGAGTATTTAAGCTGTCCGGCAACCAGTGCAAACCATCCAGTCATCCAAGTGCCTTCGAGCAGTCAACAGGAAAAGAAGAAAAGTCAGTTCTCCAGACGCAGAATGAAGTTCCTCATCGTGTTCGCTCTCTTCATTGCCGCCGGCATTGTCGCTGAAGCCTGGACGCCGATCAGCCACACGATGCGCCACGACGACTTCCATCCCATCAAGGAAGACTGGGTAAGTCAGTTTCCCGCATCCCTGTGAGGGCGAGTCTAAGGGCTTCTCTCCGCAGCACATTCCCAGCTACGAGTACAAGTACGGCGTGAAGGACCCCAAGACAGGCGACCACAAGGAGGCCTGGGAGCACCGCCACCACGACGAGGTGAAGGGCGGCTACTGGCTGCACGACGCCGACGGCACGAAGCGCATCGTGGAGTACACGTCCGACCCCAAGACCGGCTTCCACGCCATCGTCAAGACCGAGGGCCACGCCGAGCATCCGCTGCACTACGGCATTGGCGGAGGCGCCGGCGGCGGAAACTAAAGCCTTCCGGACTCGTCAGGACTCGTGATCGACTGCAGACAACAATCCACCTCTTCGGAAAACCTCCCTAAATTATCAGCAATGTGATTCTCCAATTGAGAAACGGAAAATATACAAGCAATTTGTGATTCACGCAATTTCTCGTTGCATTCAAGATTTTCTGTGCTTCAATGATGAGTTTTCATTTACTCCTTTCTCTAGTAAATCTGGGACACACTTATGATTAAAAATGTTATGAGAAATCACTTTGAATAGTTGCTTTCCAACCTTTTGAAAATGATCCCAAGTTTGCCTGCGGATGCTCTTGATGAAGCAATTCGCCACTGAATACTATGAATAGCAAAAGGCATCGAGCTAATCCCAAAATGGCTGAAGCGTGATTAAGGTCAACCTTTCGCCTCGGGTTTAGGCGCAACCCATCTACACACGGCCATAGACAGATTGTGTGTCCTGAGGACAAAATTAAAAGGGCGAGAGTGAGAGGCGAATGGAAATGATTAGGTGGCGCATAATTTATGAAATGGCCAATGATTTTTCATTTTGCTGATGAATAATTGAATTCTTCTCCAGAATACACGGGAAGCTTGCGTGAGCGTTTGACTTTCGGGAGGCGATTTGGTTGGGAGGTCTGGTTTAAATAACAGAATTTAAAATTCAATCGAACCGCGCCCTTCAGCCTGCGGCCCTTTTTGTGTGCTTTTGCACGTGAAATTGATTCAGAACTTGGGCAGGAATATTGATAACGAATTCAGAACGGAAGCCCATCCGACAAATCATGTTTCTCTTTTTCTTTTATCGCGGGAATTCATCGAAAGTTTTTGGCGCGGGTCTGAGGGAGTAAAAAAAAATCGACTGGGAAATCAGACGGAGAGAATTTTCATAAATATGCACAGAACCATTTTTCCTTTTGCATTTTGTTGTGTGTGTATGATGGAGGAGCGAAAGCTTGTCAAAATGTATGAATTTGTATTCAAAATGCTGTACAAATAATCGCAGGTCTTTCACAAGAGTTTCTTTGTCGACGGCACAGAGTTGTGGCAAAAATAACACAGCTCACGCGTTGTCATTCGCGGATTGAGAGCGACGTGTGTGTGTGTGTGTTCAGGGGAGGAAATTGAACATCCTATCGTGATTGTTATTGAATAAAAACGCGGGACGCAGAAGAACGTTCGTTATCAAAGCGTCGAAGAGTTCGCGGAAAACTTCAAAAGAATCGTCAGTGCGTTAATACAAGTGGAGCAAAAACGCTACAATTACTGATTATTTGGCATTCATCTCACACACGAGCGTTATTTTTCACAGTCAGACGAGAACAACTTCCTGCCTTGGCTCGAGGACATGCGACAGCCGAAGAACAATTCATCTTTCTCGGAAATAAGACAACTCCGCATTATAATGCGCTATCGCGATGGAAAAAGAGGAGCTTTACTTATGCAAATTTAAATGTTCCACCTTTCACTTTCGCCCCCTTCACTGCTGTGGCCAATCGGCGGGGGTGGGCGCAGAGGATTAGTGGGTGGAAAAAGTGCGAAGAAATGCGAGAAACTTTCACGCTATCACTTTCCGCCCATCTTTGCGTCTCCATTCCCGTGACGGAGCGCCAAAATGTCCCTCAACAGCCCCCGCGAATTCTTTTCACCTCGAGAGTCCGTTGGATATAAATTATTCAAGGGTGTCCCTTTGTTTTCCAATTCGCGCCGCCCCTCAATTGGGTGACACAAACGCAATGCTGCGTGATAATTGTGCAGATAAGGCCGGCGAAAGAATCAAATTCAATTTCCATGATTAAAAGAAAACACCGAGAATGAGTGGAATTAATTGAGGCGCAATTTTTATGGCCATAAAGTTGCGAAATATAATTTTCTCCATGGAAAATGCCTTTGATGTTAATTCGCGAGCAAAAAAGGAGAGGAAATGCTTGTCAAATTGGGTTTATCAACGGAAAAACGGGATTGAAATTCTTCCTGAATAATTGAGTCATGTTTATTTTTAATTTCAATCTGTCAATAGCTTGGGGAATGCTGTAAATTGAGGTGAATTACTATAAACGCGTATTTGCGCCCCGCGCTCTCCTATTGACTTCCCTATGAACTCAGCAGTTCATCAGATAGAGAATTAATGAGGCGAGTAAAAATGGTTGAAGCCCCAGAATTTCCTCGGGAGGCCCATAAAATTATTCCCCCCATAATTCTGGCGACCCGTGTTTGTGCTTGTGACTCAGCGAAATCGCGCGCCATCAACAGGTTTTTCATGTGCACGAAGTCAATAAATCGAGGGACTCTCGGCTCCTGGAAATTCCCCGCCGAAGGCTCGAGAAAGTGCGGGAAAATGCGTCGAGCTGCCACTTAATTGTCAAGGTGTTCTGGGGGATTGAGGGACCCTGAACTGCGGGGATGCGTGGTTGGGTTGCTGGGGCGACGAGCTCCAGAAAGTGGGAGCGCCGGGCTTGAAGGGCGCTGGGGAGGTTCGCTTTGCGCAATGATGCATTGGAGTCTCTGACGAGCGCGCCTCCCACACGGCAATGACCAAATAACCTATTTTCCAGCCGTTGAAAGAGGTCAGGGCCTCGTCAGGGACTCCTCACGCGTCACCGTCTCCGATGCCCGTTGGCATGGCGTCGCAGGTGAGCCCGGGCGCGTGGGCGCTGGAGTATCTGGCGCGGAGTCTCTTCCCATAATTAACTCTCGCGCGCTGAATTGTTTTCCCTCGCCTAAATCGCACTCAAAACACCCTCTTCGGCGCACTTCCCACCCAAAATTGCCACTTGACGCTCCATTTGGGAGCTTCCGAAAGCTCGCGCCTCAACAAGTTGCGCCAAATAGTCTATTGAAATTTGTCCTTCATTCATGTATTTCCGCACGGCGAAAATGCCACAAATGAGCGTGTATATTGGAGCGCCAATGTACAAGAATTCCAACATGCAACGTCACATTTGCTCGCTGGCAAAATTGTCCAATTAATGGCTCAACTCGCGATGTGCGTGTGGATTGTGTTAAAATGAAAAACAAATAATTTGTTGATATGGGCGGAATGAAATATTCATGTCTCGGTCGACAGCTGGGTGGATCAATAAGTCAATTGAGTAGGAATATTTTCCACCCCCGCGCTTTATTGTCAATAAACCCGTGCTTCTGAGCTTTCACTCCATGCAATATGGCATTTTCCCACTTATTTCCCACACTGTTGTGTCTTCCTTCCAGCGATGCGACAATTTAAGCTCTGGAAATCCAATATTTTCCTTTGACTCCCGCAGAAACCCAACGCGAAAATGGCGGTGACCCAAAAGCGTTAGAGCTGAAATGGCACGAATTGAGGGACTACTTATAGAGATTAACTTAATTCTCGCAATTTCGGTGTTCTTTCCGCCCAACAAATAGCCAAAGACCCCCCAAAGAGCAACAACACGTGAGTATTTATAACCCAGCGTTTGAATATGAAGATTCATCGCTCTAGAATGTATTTTAAAAATTCAAATGCTTTCGAATCCCAGCGAGTCTTATTCAAAAGACAGCCACTGTAGACATTTTCAGCACGTAAACGGAAAGCTTGGTCATAGTTTGGTCAGTGCTTTGAAAGCTTTGTAATCCACTTTGTACCAGAGTGCAAATGAAAGTTTTCACTGTCTTCACTCCCTCCATTCCCCACTTCGCTGGAAATTTATGGAGTAATTAATGAAAATAACTTTGCTGTGCTTGTGGTTGAAGCGCTCCTTCATGTTCTCTTGTTTGCGGAATTTCTCACATCGCTTAATTGGGTTGATCACTACTTTTCGGCATGATTTTTTCTCCCACAATTGCGACACTCCAGATCCATTTCACGACGGCTAATTGGCAGGACAGAGACTCCAAAACTTGTATAAAAGTCTAAACATCGCGAGGTGATAATTGAATTGTGTCATGATGATTTTCCCCATAAATATTCATGAAAAATATTCTTGCCAGCAATTGAATTTGTGCGATGCGCCTTTTCCTTTGCCACATTTCTGCCCCCTGAGAATTATAATTTAAATTTAAATGAATAATTAAGTGGATTCGCGTGTGTTTTCCAGAAAACTTTGCTGTCTATTTATCAATTATGGCGAACTCAATCACGGGAATTGTTCTAATTTATTCCTATATAATTATCTCTCGGAGGAGTAATATTCAAATTGCCAACGCTCAGTGTGGATTTTCTGCGAAATGTCACTCAGTGGGAAAATGATTTTGTGGGTGTTTGCATTTTTCCACCCACTGACCACATTGTTATGCCACGGCGGCTCTCAATCAATTACTGCAAAGTGACCGCGGTCGTGCGAACAATGATGGGCGCTGACCACCTGTCGAATACCGAGTCCTAATTGAATTCTCCCATGGATTTATGGCGCAGCTTCCAGCCCAAACTCCACTCTCATTTGGCACTTGTGCCGTCGAGGTGGAAGAATGCGTAGCAAATGACGTATTTGAGCTATGTCGCATGCAAATTCCATGTACAACTTAATCTCGGCGAGGCGTGAAACGTTTCGCTCGTACGTGAGACATTTCGCCGTGCTTTTCCACGGGTGAAAATGGTGCGCCACCGCTTTGACATGCAAATGAGCAGCCTAGACTCCAGCAGAAGCGCGCCAGGTGACATGAGTCCCCATGAGAGCTAATGAAGATATTGATTTGTGGTATTCGACAGAAGGATTATCGGTGTTTCCAGGACATGTGATGGAATAATTCAATTGGCGTACTTTCCGCGCCAAATGCGATAAATTGAACACCTTCACATCATTTCAGCGCTCGGAACACATTAAATCACACCCCAATTTAATTTTGCAATTAATCCTGCGACGTGAATTTTATGGAGCCCAACATTTAATGGTTGACATTCTCCGCACACTTTTCACGCTCCTCGGGAAATTCAACTCTCTCTCGCTCTCTCTCTGCTTTTTTTCACGACATATAAATCATCTTCCAGGGAAATATTAATAACACACACTCTCATTCACCTTGACTGCGTGTATTTTCAGAGGGTGAAATGTCAAGATGAGAGCGAGAGAAGAGGTATTAATTTGGAGAAATGCGGAGCAGTGAATGAGAATTGAGCACAATGCGAATCACGGGTGGAGAGAGGCAATATGAAACACTTGAGGAATTCATTACATTTGCTTCCTATCACATCATAATAATTTCATTTTGTCATGAGCGACTACAATTGTGGAAAATGGGGAAATAAATTAAACTCCGAGAGACAATATCCTGCAAACCACATTATTATTTGTGGTCTATTCTATACATTTTATTGCTGAGCGACGGTGGTGAAAAACCTAGGAAATAAATATTGACGCCACAGAGTTGAGATTCGCACTTGTTCACCTGCAAAATCTAGATGAATTCCTGCTTTTTTCAAAGGCTTTTTTTGAAAAATTTGTGAATTTTCAACTTGAAATCTTGATATTTTGGTTTGTGTCTCGAATATACAAAATATTGTAATCTCAATCTGGAAAGATGCCAAAAATCAGCGTCATTAGTCGCTTTTCAAACTCAGAAACTCTTGATAAGCAATTGTCTACTCAGAATCTTGCCAATGAGCATCAAGTAGTACTTATTATTATCTTCTGTTCTTTCAACCTTCAACTCCAGCTTGAAGGTCGCCCGATGGAAAATCACATTGAAAGAGAGGTAAAGAAGCGTGGAACAGTTCTGCAATGTTGCTCCACCCCTGGGAAATTTCGCATTGTTATTAAGGCGACATTGAAAGCGAGCGAGTGATTCAGTGCTGCTGATAAAGGCTATTTTCTCCGGGAGGCTCAGGTTGAAAATGTCTGTTTCGGCGCTTTTCTCGCCCAGAGACAAAATAATTAGCCGCCACGCGGACGCAAAGAAGAGCCCCTAATGAACTTGAGTGGCGTAAATTTCCAAATGGACCCCTCAAGGCGCCAAAATCCCAGAAGTGGGACGCGAGATTGTCAAGAAGTTGCCCTGCCGATTCGCATCTTCCAGTGATTTTAATTCAGGCGGGCGAGGATAAACACCCACTCCTCGAGTCGAGGGGATTTCGAGGCATTTGATTGCTTTCCCACTTGGCCCTCCGCAAATACACCTCGCGGTGGATGTTATTGCAGAATTATACGGCCCATGGCGGCTGTGGGGGGGCGAATAATTGAAAAATTACGTGCTTTTACGCGCCGATTTGGGGTATTTGGAAATCCGTGCGTGAATATGAATAATAAATTCATCGATATCCAATGAATTAGGCAAATGGACGGTCATTTCTTCCACGAGCGCCCTCGAGTGATTTCACCGCATGACACATGAGGTCGCCTCTAATTGGGGGACTCCTCGGGGCGATTTATGACCAGAGAGACTCCGCACGTGTGAGGAGAGGAAGGGAATTTCTCCAACGCAGTGCAATTTCCGAATGGCACTGACATGCTTTTGTTGGGCGAGTGCCATTAGGGGAAAATTTGCACAACAGCAATTTCATTGTGGCTTTCCATAAGCACAGACCACAAATTTTCCCGGGCACAGCGCTGAAGCTCGCCTGGAACTAAATGAATTTGCCACGACATCGGAGGTTGAAGAGCGCCGCGCAAGAGGCTGAAGGGAAACTTCCGCCGTCAGTTCCATGGGAAGTAACACCAATTATTCCCCAAATTCACTACCCAGCAATCCGCCGCATCGTCGGTGTGAAAGGGTGAAGAAGTTATTGCATATGGGAATGGAAAATGTTATGCAAAGCAGCGAAAATTGATGATCCATAAAATAGGTGAAGAGGCGGCAATTACACAAAACAAGTGAAAATAATAATGCGATGCAATAAATTGTTTTAATTGCCACAATAAACTGATCATGAGATCAATTTAAATCAAACAATTACCAATATTTTGTTATTATACCACAAATATTTCACCACAGCAGAAATTTAATATAATTGAGCCCAGTGGGGAAATAGAAAATTTAATACAATTTTATTCTAGTTTCTCTTTATGATTGGATGCAATGTTTTAATTAAATTGGTACAAATTAGAATGTACATTCTGAGCATAGTTAAATTTGAACTAGTTGTATGGAATTGGCGTGCTTCCGCACGAATGACTATAAAAGCCTGGAGAAGCCGAACGAACGACATCCAGTCATCCAAGTGCCTTCGAGTAGTCAACAGGAAAAGAAGAAAAGTCAGTTCTCCAGACGCAGAATGAAGTTCCTCATCGTGTTCGCTCTCTTCATTGCCGCCGGCATTGTCGCTGAAGCCTGGACGCCGATCAGCCACACGATGCGCCACGACGACTTCCATCCCATCAAGGAAGACTGGGTAAGTCAGTTTCCCGCATCCCTGTGAGGGCGAGTCTAAGGGCTTCTCTCCGCAGCACATTCCCAGCTACGAGTACAAGTACGGCGTGAAGGACCCCAAGACAGGCGACCACAAGGAGGCCTGGGAGCACCGCCACCACGACGAGGTGAAGGGCGGCTACTGGCTGCACGACGCCGACGGCACGAAGCGCATCGTGGAGTACACGTCCGACCCCAAGACCGGCTTCCACGCCATCGTCAAGACCGAGGGCCACGCCGAGCATCCGCTGCACTACGGCATCGGCGGCGGCGCCGGCGGCGGATACTAAATCCTTCCGGACTCGTCAGGACTCGTGATCGACAGCAGACAACAAACCACCTCTCCGGAAAACCTCCTTAAATTATCAGCAATGTAATTCTCCAATTGAGAAACGGAAAATATACAAGCAATTTGTAACGCAAACAATATTTTTCAATTTTTCCCAATTCTTTCATGGTAATATTGTAGCTTTGCTTGAAATACACAGTGAGTTCTATAATAATGGAAGCTTGTACAATAAAGCACAAAAATTGCTCAGAATTTTGTATTAATTTTTATGATAAATAATTTATTTATTCAAACAGCTTCATTTATTCATAGGATTTTCCATATTTCGTTTAAACCAATGAAAATATGTCAAAAAATTCACATAATTCATAGATCTATTGAATGACTCTGTCAAACATTCGATAGCAGATCTTAATAACCAAATGATTACAAAGTTGAATCGAAAGCCGAATTAATTATCAGAATTAGCAGATAAACATAACATACAATATACATAAAATGAATTACAACTTTAGGTATTATCGAAGATATAATTTGGCATTTTTAAAATGCACCTCTTATCATGAATTCAAATTTAATCAGGGACAAAAGTGTACTAAAAAAAAACAAATAATGTTTATAAAACAATGTAGGAAGTTGAAACCAAAAACAACAAGTTAACCAACAACAATTTCTACCTGCAAATAATTTATTGCGCTCATTCGATAGATATACGGAAATTGATGGAAAAGTCAGACAAGAAATTGAACCTTGAAGTGCCATTCATGTTCTAGTAATTGAAAAATATTGTTTGCGTTACAAATTGCTTGTATATTTTCCGTTTCTCAATTGGAGAATCACATTGCTGATAATTTAAGGAGGTTTTCCGGAGAGGTGGATTGTTGTCTGCTGTCGATCACGAGTCCTGACGAGTCCGGAAGGATTTAGTTTCCGCCGCCGGCGCCTCCGCCAATGCCGTAGTGCAGCGGATGCTCGGCGTGGCCCTCGGTCTTGACGATGGCGTGGAAGCCGGTCTTGGGGTCGGACGTGTACTCCACGATGCGCTTCGTGCCGTCGGCGTCGTGCAGCCAGTAGCCGCCCTTCACCTCGTCGTGGTGGCGGTGCTCCCAGGCCTCCTTGTGGTCGCCTGTCTTGGGGTCCTTCACGCCGTACTTGTACTCGTAGCTGGGAATGTGCTGCGGAGAGAAGCCCTTAGACTCGCCCTCACAGGGATGCGGGAAACTGACTTACCCAGTCTTCCTTGATGGGATGGAAGTCGTCGTGGCGCATCGTGTGGCTGATCGGCGTCCAGGCTTCAGCGACAATGCCGGCGGCAATGAAGAGAGCGAACACGATGAGGAACTTCATTCTGCGTCTGGAGAACTGACTTTTCTTCTTTTCCTGTTGACTGCTCGAAGGCACTTGGATGACTGGATGATTTCCACTGGTTGCCGGACAGCTTAAATACTCGCTGGCCGGCAGTGTCGGTGAAGAAAGTGTCTTTGGGAGTGTGGGAGGAACGGCGAGAACGGGAGTGAACCATTCACTCTGTAAAAAATAACATAATAAGTCGATTGCAAAGTGGAAATTTGTGCATATATATTTCAGTTAAATTTCTAATCTTTTCCGATTATTTCGATTAGTCGTAAAGCTGAATAAATTGATTTGTCACCTTTTCTGTTGACGCCCTTGATTTCTGAGAAAACATGGAACCTGACGGATTATAATTAAGTCTTTTATGTAACAAATGTGTTCCATTCGACTCTTCTGGTTTAATTATTTTCTTAGTATTTCATCCGAGTACTAAATCAGTAATGAAATTTTATCCCTTTTCGAATGCCTAGTAATTACTTCGCCTCAAAATTTAATATAATCATTTAGACGTCTTTAATATTTCTGTCATAAATATTATAGCAGAAAGTATCGTAATGAAATTCATTGAAATATGAATGATAAAAGGCTTCTAATCGTATGCCTGAGTGTTTTCTATCTATTGAGATTGCTTCGAAATAATGATAGAGTTAAAGAACGTCACATTCTCATTCAAATTCATGCAGATATCCCTGTAATTTCCCGTCGATATTATAAGTAAAAGTCTTTGAATTGCTTTCATTACAAATTGCTTGATATATTCAATGTTGCTTTATACATAGATTATCTTTGCTGGATGATGTGTTTGTTGGGGATAGATGCGGAAGAGGTTCAGGGTGACGGTTTCATCGTGATGATTTATTTGCCGCCGCCACCGCCGCCGCCGCCAATGCCGCCGCCGATGCCGTAGATCAGAGGATGCTCTGCCAAGCCCTCTGTCTTGACGATGGCGTGGAAACCAGTCTCGGGGTCGGAGGTGTACTCCACGATGCGCTTCGTGCCGTCGGGCTCGTGAAGCCAATAGTGACCCTTGACGATGTCATGGTGGCGGTGCTCCCACTGCTCCTTGTGGTCTCCGGTCTTGGGATCGAAGACGCCGTACTTGTACTCGTAGCTGGGGATGTGCTGGAAAGAGTGAGGGCTGTTTAGTGACAGGGAGAGATCGGGTGGAAGGTTGTGTGCTCACCCAGCCTTCCTTGATGGGATGGAAGTCGTCGTGGCGCATCGTGTGGCTGATTGGGATTTTTGCCTCCAGCAGAGCCGCGAAGGCGATGCACAGAACCAGAGCGAGAACGAACTTCATCTTGTCACTGTTCGAAGGCACTTCGAATACTGGATGCTCTGCATTGAGAACCCTTCGGCTTATATACCATCCTGGTGGCAAGGATGTTGGGCAATGGCATTAAGATAATTAGAGTTTTCTAATTTACATGGCCGGTAGTATCGCATAAAATATCTCCCTTTCTGCATAGAAATCCATGTTAACATGCTCACTGTCGCTGTTCTTCTTGGCCTTTCATGTTCTTGCGCCGTATTGCACAGCGATGAGGAAATGCATTTGAATGGAAAGCCAATTGGCTGTGTGAAATACTCTGGATATTTCGACACCCGCAAAGGGGTGAATATCCAACGGTGACAGCATGCACTTGACTCATGCACGGCATTCGCCAAAGGTATTTCATGCGTTCATTGATACTCGCTCTGGCATCCCTTCGATCGTCACCACAAGAAATGGCCCGCAATTATTCACAGTATGTCAAAACTTTTTATCACCAAACTCGGGAAGGAATTTTCTCGGTTTCCCGCTGTGCTGGCAATAAATCTTCAGGTGCAGATAAATAGCAGAAAGTCTGTAATTAACTCACAATTTCGTCTCCATCGTGAATTGCAGGTATTTCACGATGACGTCTTTAACCCTGCGCCAGTGCTTCTGGCGCACTTTCCAACTCAACCTGATGGAGTTTGGGTTTTTTCCACTCCTGGCTGGCCGACGAGGGTTAATCTCCACTCTTGCGCCAGTTGGAAAAGCAGGGTAGATGATACAATTTGGATGAAATTTTCTTTCCATCTCACAGAGCAATAAGAAAATTATTTTGCTGCAAAAATAACCAAGAGTGGGGACACTCGGAGCTGAATTAATGTGCTTGGATAACCTTGGCAGAGTTTGCGGATGTTCTAGGAAGCAGCGCCTGTCAGGTAGACGAGAGGAAAGGGATTGAATTGGGGTGGATCATGGTGGGAAATTAATTTTCGTGTGTTCGGGGTGAAAGTGAAAATTCAATACATGAAAATCCGACCAGCATCAATCGATGAGCGCAATGTGAGGTAAGAGGGTTTCACTGTAATTGATTAATTAGAGTGGAAAAGTATAGCTTGTTTGTGCACCAACATCGCAACTGCGACTCTGTGTGATTGAAAATGCAGAAACGCTGGCGGGCTGGAAGGTTCTCGAGAGGATTCGCTGATGACATTGAAGCTGAGGAGCATGTTGTGCTCAACGAAGGACACTGCCATTCCCTGGGGACGCGCTTTGCCATGTTGCATATCTGCGTGAGTCCACAGCCGCGGTGGCAGTGTGTGTCTGCCTCCCCCGAAAATCAAGGCAGAACTGAGTACTAAAAATACCCGCGCGAAGGGGCTCTCCCACCTCTGCACATGCGCGGAGCTTCAGCAGCTTTCACTGGAGCTTTTCGACCAGGTAAATGGTGTGCCTCGTCGAGTGTGCAGAGTGAATCGATAACCTTCGGTGTATTCTTGTTACTTCACCCCTGAGCGAGGTGTGTGTTTTTTCCGGCGTCTCACCCCCACGCACGCACCTCAAGTTCATCCCCATCGTGGCTTTAATGCACGCGCACGTCCATCCATGAGCGAGAAATGGTGGCCAAATTAATGTTATCACACATGGAAATGACAGGGCAATTGCATGAAATCGTTAACAAATTTGTGGGATTGAGCTATAAAAAATTAAGTAAATCATCACGTTATCACCCATTTAGTCTGGACGCCCCGCATTTACCCACTTCTCGGCCACGTGGAGATCGTAAAAGGGCAATGAGAAGGAGGCAATCGCAAATTCCTTCCGCGCTGAAGTGGTATAAATTTTCAATTTGATGATGCAAATGAGGCCAAAGAATACACTCTCGAGAGACACAACTTTCAATGAATAAATGCCTGATGGTTGGGATTAATGAATGGAAGTCTCATGAAAATCTCCGTTCAATTTTTGCATATTTATGCTAATCCAATAACAGTCAAAGATCTTGGTGCTGTACAACCGCCTGTCACCTAATAATTCGCCTTTTGCGCAGCGTCGGATGCGAATTAGAAGAATTGCACAGCGATTTACGAAGGAAGATCACTGCTCTGCAGTGAGCCAAAAGTCTGGAAGGCCTTCTCGGCGCTGGTGTCAGCGATGGGATTCGCTAGATTAATTTAAATTCACTAAAGATGACTTTTCTGAAGCTTCCAGCTTCCGAAATTCGGGGAATTCCCCGAAAAATCAAATTTGAAACTGGTGTCAGCGGTGGGATTTGACTCTCTTTGCAGAGATTCACTGAAGAAGACTAATAAATTGGATGAGGCAATAACATTAATATTTTAATAGTATAAATTAAAGCATCTCTCGGATATTCATAATTAAATGCTCCAATGAATTCTGTGCCTTGTTTTTGGCGAAAATTGGGAAAATATTTCACGAATAAATTTCCACCTCGCGTGATCTGGCGGGAAGATTCCAGCCTCTCGTTGGGGGTGAAGGCAATAAAGCAACGAGAGGAGCGAGACAGCCTAATGGGAGGGCATTATATTGATTATGTTCATAAGTAAGAGGAAAATGGGGAGCGCAGACCATCGCCAGATGCTATATTTAACACCGAAAACCAGGGGTTCGGATGAAGGATGCCACACTGAATGAATTGTTGCAGATTGATCTGTGAATGATGATGGCACTACTTGGCAGTGAATGAAAGGTCCGCGACAGTGGGTGGAACTTTAATCTGCCGGAGTAGCTCCGCAAGATTGATGGCCCTTCTCGCTCCCACTGCATCCCGATAAGCAAGGGACAGAGGCATGGTCTTTGAGTTTTCAACTTCCCACCCTTTGTGGCGATTCAATTGAACAGAAACAAGCATCATCGTGCGCTTGAAGGTCTATTTCGGGCCTGAGTTATCTCGGCCAGTGTCTCTCCTCGCCTTGATGGGGATATTGAGCTGTGAGTGCGACTGAAGGGGAGAATTTTGAGTGGGCACCATTTCACCGCTGCCAAGGGTGTATTTTGCACTTGTCTTGCGTCAGAGAAATCTTATTAGGATAGAAGAAAAACATTGAGCCTTGATTCCGAATCCACCCACTCGTCGTGATGACGGGTGGGAATGGTGAAACCCATCCGGAGTCAGGAAAGGTAATTTTTATCGCATTACAACTTCCTCTCTATTAGGGCTGGTGCGTTGGTGAAAGTTTTGCCTTTCCCTGCATTCTCCCGAGGAGCTTTTTCAGGCATCTTTGCCCGGCTAAAAATAGCGACAAAGCTCCTCGGGTCGACCTTTTGTTAGTCAAATACCTTCGGGCTTAGGAGATCACGAATCCCCAAATGCAATGAGTACGCAAATCTCTGTGTTTTGAGTGGGTTGTGAAATGCGTGGGAATCTATTCTGCATTCACATTTTGGCCAAGCCATAGAGCAGTGTTAATAATAATTCTAGAGACAAGTATATAGACTCATTCAAGCTGAGTGCTTCTCACCTGTTGCCTCGAGGCATCAATTATTGGGGATTAAATTTGTTGTGAGTGACTTGGACTTTTCACTGGGAGCACAGCCTCAATTTCCTTCACTGCAAACGATGTCGTTTCGGGGATGAATTCGTTGGCGTGAATGGGGATTTCCCGGAGAGAAAAGAAAATCGACATGTGCAAAGAAAGCTTCCTCACAGACGCTTTTTCTCCCCCATCGCAAGCACCGGATGAAGAACGGGGAGAAATTTGCAAATCGTGAACCCAAACCCTGAGGCTCTGTTGTGAATAACTCAACAATGAAAAGCATTTGGGGGGTTTTCCAGCAGAATTTCCACGTTTTTGTCATTTTTCAGTTCAAATCATGGATATATAAGAGTCTGTGGTGTGGCCGATTTTCGGAGGGGGAAAAGCTAGTGTTTTCGACTTCATGTGTGAGCACTGATAATAAAATTCACGTTATAGAAAAATCCGAGGGATTTTGCTGATCATTGTTATTTTATGATTACAATCCACCTTTTGTGAAAAAAAAAACTTCCTCACACTTTAGTGGAGTCGGTGTTATCCTAAATAATCACAAACATTGCGGTGATCGCTTCATCTTCCTGGTAGAAAAACAGCTGCACATGAATTTATGTTTATCAATTACCAGCAAATAAATCTCATTCTATGGTTGATTCGGCAGAATTATTCTCGGCAGAAGTCGTAATAAATTGAGAGAGGGTGAATAGAATGGAATTCGCAACACTTTTCTCAACATTTGCGACGAGGCAAAATAGTCAATGTGGCAGAATTGAACAGTGGGCGAGAGAGGACTTGAATTAGGTCAAACGAAGTCGAATGTTCATCAATCAGGCTTCTCAGAAATGCGTTAAAAGCACAAATTGCGGTGTTTCAGTATCTTTGAAATGCTTGTTTACGTCTAGTGTTTACAGGAAGTGAGAGAAGCTTTTGTAAATTTCCTGGTATTTACGCAAAATAATGAAGAAAAGCATATTTCAACGCTCCGCCCTCACTTAAGCTCCGCCCTCACTTAAGCTCCGCCCAATCGAAGTGAGAACACTTGTTTGCGCCCTAGGAATCCCAGCGTTCGTGAGCTTGAGCTCAGCAGTGGATTATCCACTCTTTCTCCCCATTTGCAAGGCATTATCTCACTTGCCGCTCAATTTTGCTCAACACACACGGCGTGTGTGTCTGTCTGGTTTCAGGGCTACTTTATGGGCGCGCCCCCACCTCGGCCCCGCATAAATCCACGCCAGACACAACGCACGGCGCCTCTCCGGGAACATCATCATCATCGTAATTACGGTGAGCGTGCAATGTGCGCACACAGAGGCCACAGAGGGAATTTTTCAGGGCTTCCGTCGGGGCGAAATCAATATTTCAATTTTTTATGCCCTCTTCTTCATCTCCTTCTTCTCAATCTCTAAATTGAAAGGATATACTTTTTGCCTCTGTGCCACTTCTCACACACTTCATCCCTTGAGTATTATTGTAATTTATTCAGAGGAGGAAGTTCCTTTTTTCGGGCTGCGCCTTTGTTCTCTCTCCCACAAGGATTGCGCTGCGGCGAAAGTCCCGTGCTTTATGGGACACCCAGTGGAGCTACAATAATTGAATACCGCATAATCTGGCGAGCGAAACTTCTTACACTCTTGCAGAAGTGTTCTTGATTCTAAACTTTTAATTCAAGCGGAATTGCAAATGCTAAAATGATGATTTGAAATGGAATTCTGATGGAGTTTTCTGTCATCAATAAATTCAGACTTTGTTATGTGTCGTAATTTCATTGTATTTCGTTATTCTTTAAATTGCATAAAGTACTTTTTATACATAATATACACATTTTTTCGGGACATAATACACAGAATTTGCCTCATTTATGCACGAGCGGTGCCTGGAAGGGTTTCGGGCGCGGCGGGAATGGCAGAGATTTGCCCAGGAGGGGAGGAGAAGTTCGATGAAGCGCTCAATGTGACGATGTGATCCTCGGAGTCGTTGCGTCCTCATGACTAGTATCCGCCGCCGTAGTGATGCGGATGCTCAGCATGGCCGATCTTCTTCACGATGGCGTGGAAGCCAGTCTTGGGATCGGCCGTGTACTCCACAATGCGCTTCGTGCCGTCGGGCTCGTGCAGCCAGTACTCACCCTTCACGTGATCGTGATGGCGGTGCTCCCACTGCTCCTTGTGGTCGCCTGTTTTGGGGTCCTTCACGCCGTACTTGAACTCGTAGTCGGGAACGTGCTGATTGTGCAGATGGAAAGACTTTAAGATCTTGGTAACATCACACTTTAGGCAGAAACTCTGGACTCACCCATCCGCCGTCGAGTTGACTGGCGCCAAAGCTGCCGCCGCCACCGCCATCGCCGCCGCCAAAACCTCCATCATCGCCTCCTTCGTCGCCGCCACCCTCTCCACCGCCGCCACCCTGTCCGCCATCCCCAAATCCGCCACCGCCGAAACCGCCGCCTCCTCCAGCGCCGCCCTCGCCGCCAAATCCACCGCCGTCGCCGCCAAATCCACCGCCATCACCGCCGAATCCACCGCCGTTGCCTCCGAATCCTGCGCCGCCGCCGAAGCCGCCATGATGATCATGACTGATCTTCACGTTGTATCCGGACTCACCACCCCAAGGCGCCGCGGACGCCGCAAGCACGCAGGCCAAGACAGCCGTCACCTGTTAATCCACACAAGAGGTTAATCCACGAGCTTCACCCCAGCACACAGTTCAATTACCACAAACAACTTCATTCTGACTCCACTGCAAATTCACTGATGTCTGGACACTTTCACACTCCAGCTTTTATACCACGAACCGACACTTTCCTCTGAGCCCCTCTTTTGGCTGATGGGGCGCGAAAAAAGAGCCGTGGAAGAGAATGGCAAATCGAAGACTCCTCAATCGCAAGTTACGCCAGACCTTGGCATAACTCCTCGTAACAATCACGCGGTTGATAACGCTGATAATTGCATTGCGTGAAGAATTGCTACAACGTTACATGTCCAGTGCAGCGTTATGATTCCAGCGTTTGATCGCCGGGCACGCATTTACCGGCATTTGGTGTGAAGTGAGAAAAGGAGAGTGCACTTTGGGCTCACTGGAGCCTGAAGCTGTTGCATAACGTCAAATTGCTCACTAATGTATAACAATTATGCATTAAATGTGGGTGAGTAAGAGTGAGAAGAGCATATTTTCCACTGATTGATTTATCGGTATGCTGTCGCTCTTGATGGGCAAAAGTGGAACAATTATGGCTAACAAGAAGTGCATCTGTATATTGTGTGATTTGTCTGACCATGAGAGGCTCAAAGTGCGCTTTTCCCAATGTAGAAAACAATCAAGAGTGGTTTTAGGTCTCCTCTTGCGCAATTTGCCAATTTAAGTCTTTCGTCTAAATCAATGTAATCACTTTGCTGATAAATTAGAGCTGCTACAAACAGTTGAGTGGAAGATAGCGGAGAGCGGGGCATCGGATTCTGATTTGTTATGAAAAAAACATGATTTTGTAATAATTTAACAAGTTTAGTGTGTGTTCGAGAAGCATTTAGAGAATGCAATTATCTTTTATTTGTGCCAAAGATGATAAAATTCTTCATGAAATCCATTCGGAAATGCTTAAGAATTTAGCATTGGAAAAGTGAGTCCAAAACTCGTCTTCACAACTATAAAGAAGAAGTTATAATATGTATTGCGTTCTCTCAGTGGCATTGAAAGTTTCTGAGTCAATTTAAAGTTTTTAATGAACTGCAGCACTAAATGCGATAATGAACTGTTTTGATGTTCAATATTGAATTAAGATTGTCACATATCAGAATAATTAATGAGACTGTGTCGCTCCGACAACTCCAAATGCATATTATGGAAAATGCACAACAGAAAAAGCTGTGCTTGACAAAATTTCATCATTCGCCAACGTTAATCAGTGCTTTTGCTTCCATTTTGACATGCCAAAAATGCAATAAACCTCCATGTGATGAGTCAATTATTGGACTCTGCATTGCGATAAACACACGGAGGAATTTGCATGAGCAACAGCTCTGGAAAGTTAATGGGAAATTTCGAGGATCATTAAATATTTTGTGACTCTCGAAAAGTGCTCATCTTCCCAGCGTTGCGGGGGTGAAAAATCATCGAATTTTGCTTTCTTGTCGTGCTCAGCAAATAAACATAAATCCCCGTATATTGTCTCCTGTCGGTCGTGAGTGAAATTGCAGGGATGGAAAATCCATACTCAAGTGCCCAGAATTCCACCCCATGAGAGCTCATCCTCGCCAGCTCCTTTTGCGATTTGCCATCGATTTCGGCCTATTTTCGCAGCACTGCGAGATCATCAAATAAAAATTCACGATGGAGCGAAGGGCGGAAGGCGGTGGGGGAGCCTCAGGAATTTGTTTATTTTGGGCTCACTCGCAGGCAAACACGCACAATATTGATTTTGACTGAGCAAATAGTCACTCAGGAGACGAAGAAGTGGTCCATTTCGCCAAACTTTAAGAGTGCGCCAATTGACTTCGCTGCTCCGCATGCAAATTGAAAGACGCGCCAATGTTCTCAAGACACATCCATTTCCGCAGTCCTTAATGGCCAATTTGCACTCGGCAATTTCCACGGGAAATCTGTCGAGGCCCATTTCGAGGCGATTTTAATCAATTATTCACAGAGCGTCGAGATTTGGCTCATGAAATTCACGAAAGCATTAACCTCTTTTAGCGCAGCGCACAGATTTCCGTCACACTTGTTGAGGGACCGCGATTAATCGGCGCTTCGAATACAATTGTCTAACGAATTCGTGGCTATTTGAAATTGTGTGCACGAAAATCCCGAACAGAGGGCGAAGTGCTCAGAAATGGTGTGTTTATAGACTAAATAGTCCTTCAGGATAACGTTTTCAGGGGGTTTTTAGAGAAATCGACTGAGGCATTTGCACTGCTAGAAGGATCTTGTCCAGGATAAAATTCGCCACAGGAGCTCTTAGTTTCCTTTCGCAGCATATTCTTCGTGCCAGAACCAACGAATGCAATTGAGAGATAAGATAGGTTAAATGTGTATGAAATTTGAGTTTCTGTGTATGAAACATTTCCGCATAATTGTGAAGAAAGGAATTGATTGACGAAAAATGGCATTTTTCTATAACACTTGAAATTTTTATCTTAATTAAGGACATTATGAGCCTTTGCCGATTATTAAAACTCCTATTTTCACTAGAATATGTTCAAAAAATTCCTTTCAAAATTGAATTTGAGAAATTGCATTTTGCAGTGTTTTATTTCGATGATCGCTTCTGTGTCTTTGATAGTTTGTTATTGAGTTCTTGCACGAACTCATTGAAATCGCTTTTTTTTAGTACATTTTCATCCAATGCACAAAACACTCAATTTTCGCCTTTTCAAACGCGCCAACGAATGAATTCAATTTGTTTTGATAACATCTCTCTTCATTCGCTTCGATGAAAGACAAATATTTGAATTATGGGAAATTATTGGAAAAGTGCATCTCGATAGCGCTAAAAATTAATTTACTGGGATTATTTCAAAATATATGTTTATATTGATATTTGCAGTCTTTTGCACGGTTATTATTTTATTGATAAAGTTTAACAGTTAACGTGTCATGCGGATCATGGTGAATTTCATCGGGGAATAAAATATCTGTCGCTTTTTTGACTGTTGATGCATAAAAATTATGCAACAATCATTTTTTCTGTTTTCCCCTTTTATTTGTGACTCACAAAAATATTCTCAATTTTTCAGTTTAATTTTCATGACATGCGATACTCGTCATTTATTATCTCTGACGCCGTCGCTTTTCCGGGGGTCCGCGGGGTGGGGGGAAAACTATAGAAAGTGGTGTGGGAAATCTCTTTGGTATTCGCTGTGTGTTTTTGCCTATTGGCGCGCGCCTTCGGATTTTCGATTGCGACCCAATAGTGATGCCCAAATGGGGTCAATCGATGAAGGCAATCAAGAGATAAGACAAATTTAATAGCCGAATAACTGTGTAGCGAATAAATCACAATATGTGAGAGGGTTGAGTGGCTTCTCGAGCAGTCAACATGATGTTACTTCCTGCTAATTAATTCATGGCATGAAATTGCTTAAGCACGCCGTGTATTGGGTAGCAAAAGTTCCCAGCAAAAATGCCCTCCCTGGAGATTTATGCCGTCCGAGAGCGAGTGTGTCGCTCTGCAAATGCAAAACTTTTTTAATTAACATCAATTGCGGGGGTGCAGACGGGCTCTGGGGTCACCGCGGGGTGTGATAAATCAGGACGAATGCCCCCCCAGTTTCGCCAGCAAATCGCGCGTGCTGTTCTTCAGCTCACCTGGGCGATTGATAGGCTTAAGAGTGTGATCCCGAGTCACTGATGGGATCACACTGATGTTTTCGCCAATTAAAATGACGCCCCCAACAAGGGTGGAGGGCAAATGGCCGAGTGTGGGTGGGTTTTATTGGAAAATTCTACTCCCGTGACATTTTCACCCCATCACTTTGGCATGCTTTTGACGCTCATGTAATCACTTTTGGTCTCCTCTTTGACTCCGCACTCGTATCGCCAACACATAAACAGAGAATCACCTCTTCTTCCGCATCCTGTTTCACGTTTTCCTTCCTCCATGGGTTTGTTTGCAAACTACGCCGCTTCTCGGTCAAAAGGCACAGCTTGGAAATTGTGTGATCAACCAGAGAGCAGGGGATGTGGGCAGGAAACAAACCGAGAATTCACAAGATTACAGATATTATGTATCAACGGATTGATTGCCTTTTGGGCAAGTTAGGCTGCGGCTAATTATTAGATAAGGTCAGCCAAATCGCTTATAATGAATTTTAATGGTTTCCCAAAAACTTCCCTGGGTTGAAATTGTTGAATTTTTATGATTGTACTAGACGCAATTTCGCATAAGAAAATATCTTTTCGGAATAAAATTTTTGGAATAATATTGATACAAAGAGTTTAAGTTGTAGAAATTGCTATTGAATGAGCGAATTTTGGAGCAAGAATTTATTAAAATTAATATGAATGATATGATATTTGTTGTCTCATAAACAATGCATGCTTAATTAATATTTGTTTACAATTTTCCAGTATCATAGTTGTTATATTTTGTCAATACTCTGCCAAATAATATGTATAAATATTGAAAATTGTCAGCTACATATAATCCTGGGTAATAAATTGAATTTGAAAGGAATAAATTGAAATGGAGCATTAGATATGGTTCAGCGAATTTGGTTTTTCTCCTGCTCTAGTCCAAAATATAAAAATACACACACAATTCCATTTTATTCACATCAATATCAAAAATTCATAGACTATCGTCGAGGGAGAAATATGGAATTGGTATCTTGAGACGCGCGATATTGAGATTGTTCCTCAGCATTCAATCGTGCTTTTATGTGCTTGTCAAAGAGCAAAAAGTTCTCTTAGACAGTCAACTTTGCTCTTGCCAGTGTTCGTGCTGAAAATCATGTTTCATGCACTTGATTCATGTTCTCAAATTATGTCTAGACATTGAATTTCACGGAGAATCGTTACCACTCGCATGCACTTTCTCAGTGGCGTCAAGAAAGGCATCGAAGAGTGTGTGTTTCCACATGCTTTAAAGCCACGAGACTGCCGAGCAATTCTCCTGATTTGCCGAATTTTGTGGTAAAACCCAGCGTATCGGGAAATGTAGATAATTAATTACAAATTTGATTTTATGCTGTCGGTCAAAATAGCACATTTAATTAAAATCGCCGGCGAGAGTCCGCAAAAGCTCTATCGGTATCGATTGCACGTGGGAATAACAGTGGCGTCAGCATCCACTGAAAATTCCCAGCAATATCTCAATCGCTATTTACACACCCCGCCCGGAAAATGTATGTAGTTTCCCAATTAGAAATTTTCATGAGAGCAAAAGTGACTGTTTGTTCTCTCATGGCGCGGCGGCGCTCATGCGAAAACTTTCCCAAGGGTGGAAAGAAAATTCTAATGTTTTTCCACATCAACGGAAAACACAAACTTTCCCATTCGATGATCGCTGAAATTGATAGAAGAAAATATTTATGTATATCTTTGCTCTTAATTTCGATTTTTGGTGGTTGGGCGAGAAAATTAGCCAAGAGAAAACTCTTTCGCTGGCGCCCGAGGCAAATGACGAGTGAAATGGATGGCGAAATTTGAGTGAGATGATAAAGGAACAACTCCTGAGCACTGTCAGAGGCATTTTGAGGGATGTATATAAATATTAATGAGTTTCCAGGCAACTTCACGGCGCAAAATTTCCCATTTTTATCACACTGCCAACCATTTTTTTCTCCACCCAACTCGCGATGACGGCCAAAGAGTGTCCGTGTTTCGATAAGCAAGGAGTGATATGAAGTTGTGAATGAACTCAGCCTGATAAAAAGGGTAAATAAACCGGATAGGCAAAATACAAATTTATCCAGTGCTATTTTTACTCACGGATAGAATCAGTACCAAGAAGTCGTGCCTGAGTGACAAAAGATTTGCTTAAAGATGAAGATTTGAAGTGGGTTATAGAATAAAGAGGCAAAATAATAACAATAATAATGATCCTTTAATGCTCTCTGCGTTCTTTTTTATACGAATTTTAGTTTAATTGAAGCACCCTCGATTTTTAATTAATTCCAGTGTGCAAATTAATAATTTATGCTCTCAATGTTTGATAAATGCGATTGGAGAATCATGTAATGGCACAATGAAAAGTGTCATTTCCGAAAATTTTCCCTTGTTTTTGCTTTCGCTTCTAGTGAATATTTTCCGTTACATTATTAATTACTTAACCGAAGTGCTGGAAAAGTGCACAATTAACAATTTATTAATAAAATTGAAAATTTTTTTAAACAATTTTTTAAAAGAGAATATTTGAGAGCAATTCAAGTATTTATCTTTAGAAGTTTTCTGAGAAAAAGGAATATTATATTTTCTTAGAAGAGAAGATGAACAAGAGAGTTTGCTTTTTGGGAATATTATGAAATTAAGGGCGATTGATAAATGAAATTTTCTGAAAATTGAGAATCTTCAGCAGACGAGAGAAGTTGAAGTAAACATAATTGAGAAGATGGAGCTCATGTTTTTCTCCATGACAAAACAACACCCCAAAAACGCTCACGATGGAAACCCGTGAAGTCACGCAAAGTATAGCATTCGATGGCATCAACAATGGAGAGACGCACACAGCTAATTAATATTTAAGTCAACAGATCTGTAGAGTAATTAACCGAGTGGATGGTAATTTTTGTGTAAATGCAAGGAAATCGAGTTGAAAATGCGGAGTTTCAGCCAAAAAACTTCCCCATTGACGCTGACTCATACAAATTAATTGTCCAAATGCGCGAGGAAGTGAATTTTTCCCACCCATTTTTTCCTTTTTGAAAAATCCTTCCTCGTCGACAGAGATTTATGGGCATTGACGAAAACAATGTTTAACTCACTGTGTAAATTGTCTGACCAAGCAACAAACTTCTTGCGCTCTTGGTGGTTGTGGAAAAAAAAAACTTTTTTTTTCCCGCCTCGGAAACCCAGTTTTTCTCGCTTCTTCGCGACGGCTCATGATCTTGTGTGCCATGGAAGCTCTTCCGCTTCCGGTGGAAGTTTTGCAAATGCAGCATTAAAGGAGGACAAATGCATTTGTAAAGTTATGTTCTCTATCATTCAATATCAGACACTCTTGCGAATCTTGCAATACAAGTCTTTTGAGAGTTCACGGAAGTGTATTTCACATGTTTCTTTTTCATTCTCTTTTTCGCACAATCGTCAGACAATTTATTAAGGTAGTTTAATATTTAATTCCCCTTAAGTTAAAACAAGCATATTTCTGCAAGAAGTGAAGTGATAGTTTTGCATAAGTTGCGAACATTTTCTCTCTCTCGTGAAAAGTGTCTTATTACATGAAAAACTTTAATTCTCCCAGCGGAGTTGTGCAGAATTTTCCAAAGGGGATGTTTTAATTTGCTCCTCGCCAGTGATTCTCACATAAAATGTTAAGTAGTTAGCTGAAATGACGACTCATGGAGAGCTTCTTACTTTATTAAAAGCACCGAGAAGGGTGCTTTGCTCTGCAAATATCGAATGGAAATGTATTGAATGTTAGAGCAGTTGAAATTCAGTAAATAGACTGCCCACTTAGTAATTGCAATTGTAATTTCAATTGTTCAGGAATTGCATGAATGAACGTGAATTCATTAACAATTCGCTCAGTAATAATTAATAAACAGCACAAATGAGCAATGTTCAAGGCAATGTTTCATCTGTGGGCAAACAATTCAGCGTCAAATGTTGGGAAATTTGATGGATATGTTTTCTTCTATTACAATATTTTTTTGAACATGTGCTCTTTCCTGGCTGTGAATATAATTTAATTGAAAAATGGTCCAATTTGCAATAAATAATGTGAGGCAATTTATGTAAATTTCGCCCCATTTGAATTGATAATTCAATACAAACTCCATCGGGTGAATGTTTGCCACATTTAATATTGTAACAATTCCCAATTGCAATTTCCTCTCGTGAAAGCGAACCGAAAATACAGAGTGTGTGTGTATTTGGAGGCTTTATCAACGAAAAATCACATTATCACTCTTAATTGCTATTTACTTTGGAGTGTGGCTGTAATTTTAATTCCTAATTAATGCATGTAAATTGCATTTTTCCACCCCTAATTGCCTTTTGGAAGGCACTAAAGTGTACTAACTTTTCATGTTTGCCATGAGGGTGTTGAGAAAAAAAAAATTACTGTTTGAACTACGTTTCCCTTTTTTGCACTTTTTCAATCATCTTTCCGCTGATTTCATTCAAAAATCACAATCTGTGCTCACTTTACTCAGCTATTTTGGCGCATTTTGACCACTTGTGTAGGCCGAGTGTTGAGGCGTGGAAGTTTTCTTGGGTGTGGCGAACATTTTGGCCAGAGAAGACACACTTGTGTGAACTTTTGACTCTGTTCAAATGATTTCCTCCGCAGAATGGCAAAGTTTCGTCCGCCTCATCGGCCGCAAATGTCTTCCTTTCTCAGGCAGTGGGTCGTGTTAGCATAAACATTTGTCCACGTACCATCCATAAAGTGTCAAGTCAGCCAGCAGAACCTCCTCCATCAAGGGTGAGAGATTGGCCGGCCAGAAATGATAATTGTGCAAATTGCCTGGGTGCCAAATGGATGCCGCTCTCTCGCCCAGTACAAGTGTAATTACGCTAATTAAGTGACTTTCACGCGCGGCTTTCAATCGCAATTGTCGGCTCTTGAAAAGCCCCAGGTCTTCGCGTGGACATTTTTCAGCCACTTCTGTGACTGACACTATGGCATCGTTTCAATCATTCAGTGGTGCTATTTGCAAAGAGCTCTCGAGCATATCGCATATCTCAATCCAAAGTGCCATCAATTTACCCCGAGCGAGAGTAGAAACTTCGGACACGGATTGTATGGCCAAAAATCCGGTGGTTGACGAGGAAAAAAAAGCGCATCGTGAAATGAAATGGTGCAGCGCGCGAGCAAATTGGAGCATCTCCATCCCATTCTTCGGGATGCAAATAAAATCAATGTTTGCCAGCCTGACAAGGCTGACTATATACCCTATACATGTGTTCAGTGATAAATAAATCATGAACCCTTAATGCACTAAAACTGTTTCGCGCCCATAAAACTTTAACTGGATGGGGCGAGACTCGTACTTTGTCAATTTTGTTGGCCGCTTCAGCCACTGAATAAATAATAAATCATCGACAAAAATGCCCGGATAGAAGTTCGGCTTGACGCGCGAGGGAAATTCGACGGGAAGATGAAGGCATGAAATCCAATTTCACCGCTGCCTTGGCTCTGTGCATTCCTTGGCAAAGGAGAGACACACTCCAGAGCTTGCAATGTCAATAAGCTGCAAGAGTGCAGAGCGGGAGGCGCGAGGTGATTTTGTGCCAAATGAAAAGCATACAAACAATGCAAATTTCACATATTGGCCGTTTTGCAACATTTGCACAGATCAAAGTTGAATGTTTTCTATTTGCAAAATAAATATGACCGCAGGGAAATTTTTATGTGTTTGCAAATATCCCAGAGGCAGATGATAGATAGCATATTGAAAATTCGCACAGGAAATAGCTGGTAATTTACCACTGTGACGATGAGTACATGTTTCATGAATTTTCTCATGTTGCAAAGCTCACCGGCATCAAAAGATGTCGAGCGCACAGTAAGAATTTAATTACAATTCACAGAACGGATACTGAGAATTTCTCATTTGAATAAGTTGGAAATTTATAATATTATATTACTCCGCACCGCAAAATTTCGCAATTAATGTGAAAAAGCATTGAATTTAATTCAGGAGATGAGCTTACGAGAGTGATTATATGCTAAATGGGAGAGTTTATGTTATTCTTTGATGGAAGAGGAATGCTAAACAGACAGAGAAATGAGTGTGCAAACAAATAGGGAAACGCCGAGACTCCATAATATGTTATAAATAATTTAGTGTATTGTGTGTTTAAATTTGATATTAAAGCTCTCAAGTTCATTTGATTAATTCACAATTTTCTGTCTAATTGCCAAAGCAATGGTGCAATTGGGAAGCTTGCTTTTGTGGGAGAGAAACACATTTTTCCAATGAAAAAAAAAAACAGCTCAACTTTCTCGTCACTTCTGGGAATTGTGCACGACAAAGTGCAGCAGGCATTCGAGTGCAATAGAACCAGGTATTCTGGGAGGAAAGTTGACAGTGGCTGTAAATTGGTAGAAAAATTGGATTTATTGAGTTTCTCGCATGTGGAAATGTGTGGCTCTTGGGGTGGAATTTCCACAACATTCTTACCATCTCTCTCTGTGTGCAACAATAAATTAAATTCCAGCGTAGGTAATAAAATTGAGTGGCAAGAAAACCGTGGAATTTTCAATGAACGGAAATATTGTATTTACCCAAAGTTACAACGCACGTGAATCTCCGGAATTGCATGTTTTTCCCACTATCGAGGATATTCATTTTGATGAAATATCGCCCACACAAGCAGCGAAACAACATCCATTGCGGCTCTGAGGCTGAATGAGATTCAGCAAAAGTAGGACAAGGTTCAGAGGCCCCGTGAGATTTCCGGGTTGAGCTAATTCTTCCCAAAGAGCTTTTGTGCTGCGCTTTGCCAGAAATATTTGAGCTTGCTTGTGCGAATGATTAAGTGACGACGAGCAGTAATTGGAAGCGTGTGAGCAATTCTCGCGATGTATGCAAACTGGTGGAAATTTCGGAGGCGGGAAGAGATGAATGCTGCGCGCGAAAGACATTGGGATTGATAAATTTCGCGCTGTGTGCCAATTTTTTTTTCTCGCGACGCGCCTTCATTTGCATGATGATATATTTGATATGAGCGCTGGGAAAACTGGAGGTTGCCGCCATCATCATCATCATTATCTCTTGGCGGAATCTCAGATGTCAGCCATGGTGCAATAAAGCGGAGTCGCGAGAGGGTGGAAACCTCCCATAATTTCACATTAATGCCAATAAGTTTCACTTCTGTCGTGACACTGCGTGCAGAAGCACCATCAACTGCTTGAAGTTCATTTTATTGCACTCTCGCGCGCTCCTCAATAGCTGGCGAATTCTCTTTCCGGTGGGCGCCTGAGATGCTTCGCCTCAGTGACAAAGAAGACAATCGAGGCAGCCCAGCCAGTTTCTCATAAAGTGAGCGTCTCCTCAAGGGGTGAAAAAGTCAGCAAAGCGGGTAGTTGTCCAAAATATGGGCGACACGATAAAATTAAACACTATTCTGGCAACCTTCCAAGATGCTGAGTGTGTTGCTCAAATATCAATGTTCTTTTCCACTAAGACTTTCATGACTCTCAACTGTGATCTCTCCAAGTGGCGACAAAGCTTTCCTGACACTGTACATCTTCAATTGAATGCAGAGTCTTTCACTTACTTTGAATTGTGAGACTTTGCAATGCGTCAATTGAATTTACCAGAATTCCTGTTCAATTTTTCGCGCGCAAATTCATTGAGTACACCAAGAACATGACACGCCCTGCCTTGGCCAACGCTGAGTCCTTAAGCGAAATCCTCCTTCTCAGTATGATGTACTCTGTGCCGTATTGTCTTCTCTCCGTTATAGGAAAGATGAAAAGAAGCACCGTCGCGAGAGTGATATTTTGGCCACAAAAGTCGACACCCAGGGAGTCATTTTCCAGCACAAACTTCCATCTCTGCAGCTCTCGTGCCTCCCTGTCGTTAGCCTGGCAAGATGAATGCCCTTAATTTTGCACCATACGAGCACTTTGAGTGGAATTTGGTGTTTGGAATTACTTTTAATCATAAATTTCCCACTGCACGACTCGACCGTGAACCCTGCGTGCGCCAAACACCGCGACAATTTGTGCCGAGAGCTGTTGTGCGGGTCCGAAAAGCACGAGATGATAAATTGACCGTGCGGCGATGGCCTGTGCAACCCATCCATTCCGCCCACCCACAGAATACGCTACATTTAGCCACCACATATGTGACAGACTATTTTCCCGGAGAGATGAAATATGACCCACACGGAGGCGCGCGTGGAGGCAAATCCCAAAGATTTCCGCACAGCAACACGACCAAGAAACACAGAAATGTCCTCAGCCATTCACGGATCGATGTTGGGATTTCGGTCGCCCACAATTGCTCTGGCCACTCTTGTCCACACTGCAATCTCGGAGTAGATGTTGTGCTCAACTCTTCCCGAGCAGAGCGTGCAATCTGTCGCACTGAGCCAGGGAGCTTTCGTGCCGGAAGGAACTCATATCGTCATCATTTGTGATAATGAGAAATCATATTTAAGGACCGAAGAGCTCTGTTTGTTCACTGTTCGCTCGACAGGAAGCAAATTTTGACCTTTGACGCGCTAATTCTGGGAAATATTTCGCAATTTAGCATAAATTAATATCCTAAGGATACAATTGAGGGCCAAATTGATATTTTTCTCTCTCTCTCTGCCCACGTTCGGATGTTTGAAAAATGGGAGAGAATGGAAGAGAATGGAGCTGTAATGAAAAATGCTTCTATTTACAAGAATTCACTTTGTCAAATCTCAACGGAGACAAAATTAATTTCACCTCTATTCCAGCATGAGATATGATGTGAATATTTTCATGTTAAACTCAACGTGCGGGGCTTAGGCAATAAATATTTATACATCTGCAACCTCTGCAGATTTTCAATAGGATTTCCCCGCGCACCAAAGTGAGCAACTTTCGCAGGAATAAATAAATTTCAAGATAAATCTCTTCCATTTCTTCTCTGGTTTTTTTTTTCTTTCTTCTTTTTGGCAAAACGTGAATAAACTCATTTTCCCATTTTCATGGGCATGTTCTTAAATTCTCCGCCCTTGCTTTTATTTTTCCATGGCATTAAACAAGAAATTTCCCTTTTTCCCATCTCCACCCACACACTCACATACACAGCAAGAAAGCATTTAATTCACACTCTCATCGCAGAGTCTGAATGGGGAGGGGAGGGGGTGAAAAATGTGGGAAAACACCCTACTTTCCCACAGGAGGCGCGAGGGAAGGTGCGAAAGGACCCCAATTACCCTCCCACAGAACACAACCTACAAGCGCCACGTGGGAGTTTAGCTGTGACATGCGTAGCTTCCAGTGTATAGTTGAAAATGCAAATTATTGGGATGAATGCTAAATACTCCCGAAAGTTATTCTATCAGATACACCTTTCACTGCATTAGAATTTCTAAACACTCGAGAAATTTGCAGTTAAATGGATCTGAAATATAGTGTGATAGTTCGTGACAATTCAATGCATTTGAGAATTTAAGTTGTGATACTGAAATAGATACAGCCAGAGCTTAGTGGATTTAGGGAGAGAGAGAGAGAGAGAGTGAGTTTAGTGTTTAAATTTACCTGTCTCTAGCATGTTATTACACTATCCCTATCGCGCTGTGTAAATATAAATGGAGACAATTAGAAGAATGTTTAAGTATCTTATCGGATGGTGATATGAAAACAGAAGCAAAGACATCGCAGAAAGGGAGCGAAAAGTGTGAAAAGCAAAAAAGAGTAATTTCAAAGTGGCTCCAGTAAAAATTACAGCACTAAAATTCAGCAATGCGCAAGAAGATGAGACACAAGATCGTCATCCCTCTCATTAGGCTTCAAAGACACCACTAAAAACGCCCTGGAATTCTGCGCTGAAGAGTGTGGGAAACATTCCGCCACGACATGAGGCGCAACACTCCGTGAAATATCATCAAGTGATGGTTCGCCGGAGAAAAATGCAGAACGGGCAAAAGAGATGGAGAGGACCATCCAATTGTGATTACAATTGGCCAATGTGGGGGCGAAAGAGCTCTCGTTGGCAATAAATTTGCCAGTTTAGAACGTTTTTCTGACAAACTCGTTGCAATTTATTGCAAAACATTTCCATTTTGCCATCATGTGAATTTTATTTTGCACCACAACACCATTCACTGGAGTGTATTATGAGTCCGACCCACCACACAGATTGCTGCCCGAATCGCCCATAATCAGATACAGTGGCTGCCGCTTGAGTGTGGCACTTTGCCGTCGGCTGGGCAGCGGGCGCATTTGAATTGACGCCACTGTGCACAGCGTGAGGGTCATATATTGTGCAAATCCTGCAGGAGAGTCTCCATTCTTCCTTGCATGCCGCTCGTTGCGACTGAAAAAGCGCCGGACCATCTCTCGGGCTTTTCTGTGCTGTGTTGACAGAAAATAAAATTGGAAGAGAACAAACAAATATCGGTTGATATATTTTTCCCGTCGCCCCCTTCAATTTATATTCAGAGGGTGATTTTTATTGGGAAAACATGACATATGTGCTCCCAATGAAAGCCCGGTTTTCCTGTGAAATTCAGCAACATTACAATTTTTCCGCGCGCACATATTTAATTGGGAGTTCGCAGGAAAAACATAGTCTTCGCGAGGAGTTTTTGTAGAGTCAGTGACCTTATTTTGGCAAAGTTCCCTCGCGCTATCCTTGAGGAATTCCTTCCGCACATTTCTTATATTCGACAGTGAATAATATCTGAATAATTCAGTGATTTATTCAGGTCAACATTTTGGCTGTAAAATAAAATCATTGCGATGGTGAACGACTCATTAATTAATTCTGTATTTTTATGCACAGCGATAAAAGTCACGAAAAAGACGCAGAAATCCCTTTGCCGCGTCGTCTTGCAAAACTCGAGACGTGCCCGCACCGGATATGCCATATAATTTAGGTGGATGGGCATAAAAGGACGATGAGCATCGATGGATAAGGCGAACAATAAATTTATCGTGTTTTCGCATGCGGAAAACCTTTGCTGCCGAGCTCGAGGAAAAATTGCAGTGAGGGACAATCATTTCTCCAGAATGGCTCATCTCGCATTCCGGGCCTCCGAATCGATTGGGGCCCCCGAATCGATTGCCAAGGCGCCGCGGCGCTACACGGAGGAGCGATTTGAGCTCCTCCAGCCCAACATCTGCAGTATAACTCCGAATAATATTGCGCTCGTGGGCGAGCGAGGCTGACTTTTATGATTCCCTGAGAACCGCAATGGATTTACAGGGGTGTATCTTTATGTTTACTCCCACCCAGCATCTGAACATACAATATTTCCCCCATGGCGCGCCGCATAAATTGCGCTGCGGATGCCACGAGACTCCCACGGGGCGCGACAAATGGCTGGAAAAGAGCTGAAGTCCCGCGCAAAATGACTAATTGAACTCACTCAGCACCAGTGCTCGCGGAGTCAATTAAAATTTTCCCAGGGATTTCCACCCTGTGCCGCTGAAGGGACTCTCAAAATCAGGGAATGTGTGTGGGTGGCGCGAATCCGCCCACCCGGATTCCTTGGAGCTGCGCCTCAATACGAAATCAATGGAGGTGTATCTGAATTGCAAAGGAAGTATTGAGGTCAGCTTGCCAAGGTGCAGATCATCCTTTGTGGGGAAATGCGAGGATTCTCACGGAGCTTTTCCCATGTTCACATGCCAATTTAATTATCTCTCGGGTATCTTTTGCACAGTACACAAAGTGAGGGATTTTTCCCAGCTCTCCTGAAGATGAAAGCATTGCTAGTTGTGCCGAATAGGCCAATCAATCCATCAATATTTCTATCCCGAACACCCGAAATCTAGGACAAGGCTGCGAAAATGCTGCCCAATTGAATATTTCAGAGGAAAAAGTCTAATTTCACGAGCCACCAGCTATCTCAAATTCATTTTCCTGCGGTATATTTTGCCAGTGTGAATGTGAGATATTTCCCGGAATTTCACACAGCTCTGTGTCACGCCTATCATTGGTTTGTAATCCTTTTCTCAGAAGTATTTGGGTTCAAAAATTAAATTAAACAAGTTACTTTTGAGTAAGCTTTTGAGGATCTGTCTCGAGTTCTCCGAAATCGATAAGTCTCTGTAAATTACGTACACTTCCTGGGGATTATCTTTTAATGAAATTTCATCCTTCTTGTGACATTCTCTTTGACACGCACAATGAGTTAAACATTGGAGGTTGACGACTAAGCACAGAGTCTCTCAAAATGTATTGAATTTCTCCCACTGGCAGACAATCCTCGTGATAAATACCCCCAAATTGCAAATATATCTCGTCCTCAGCTTGGGAATTGTCCCAAAACATTAATCAAGGAGCTTCGGAGCGCCTTTGAGGGCAGCCCACAGGTTGGATTATGCCGCTCATCATCGTGGCCAAATGGCGATGTGATTGAGGAGGAAAGTAGAGTGCAAATAAGCAAGGCAGGAGCCCGGCAAAGTTAAGGAATTTAAGCCAGTGATCAAATACAGCCCCGGAAAGACGTGCTAATTGGCTCAATGGTGAAATTTATCAATTCCGCCCAGGTGAGGGGATTATGCATTCATGTCTGTATTGTGTTTCCACAAGCTCTCGTGTTCACGGTGTGTTGTTAAGCTCTTTTCATATTTTGCATTCAAATGGACTTAGCGTGTGTGTGTGTGTTTGGAGTGAAATATTTTTGGCATACAATGAATCTCATTAAAATTTGCATCCACATCAAATGGTATCGGTAAATATAGTTTTCGCGTGGACGTTGATTGTGAAAGTCCAATATTAGTATATAATTAAATTTGGTGCTAAGTTTCTAATTTGGCATTTGTTTTCAAAGGATAATCAAGGGTCGTTTACTCAGTTGAGCGCATATTGAGTGTATTTAGATGGCGAAAATAATCATGAGCGCGTCAGGAAGTCAATCAAGAAGATTCTCTTATCAAATATTTGACTGGGTGAGTGAAATGTATTGGATTGTGAAATGGCTGAGCACAAGTTAATCGGCGCTTCTCTTGTGAAATCACCCCAGAGTTATTGATTTTAAATGAGGGTAACAAAATGAGATTTAATGAAAAAAAGAGCGCACTTGCGCTCAATTTTCCAACGAAGAAATGGCAAATGGAAGTTGAGTGTCGTGTATTTACTCGCTCCTAATGACAAAATAATGTTAATTAGTTTCCAATAGAGATAAGAGCATTTAATTAAAGACTCCAAAGAGCTTCCTTCCAGTCGAGAGCGGATGGAATTTCAGGAAAAGGAGAGCATCTTTTAGCACACACACAATAAATGTTGCACTACAAGTTGCTGTGCTCGTCAGGAAGCCATAAAAGGGGCGCATCTATTGATGGGGGGGCAAGTTGTGAATGAGAATGGGGTGACAAGAGCTACACAATGTTCCCATTACATGAGGTCACATCCTCAGAAGGAGACTCGCCATCGGGCTCGTATTGATTGGAGTTTGCCGGAACATGGCACTACAATTCCAGTTGCTAATCGGCAGATTCTCTATAGTGATGATTTGAGGAGTGGAGACATAAAAACAATTGCATCTCACGCTTCGGCAATTTGCAACACTCCAATGCACTTAACTCTGGGCGATTGAGTGGACCTCGGGTGGCCTTTTGTGCTCAGGAGCTTCATGGAGTCATTAGTTGTGCCCTTGTATTCGGTTACACTTCCCCATCCAGCCGGAATGATTCCTCCGTCAAATTGGAAATCCCGGTAAATTGATCCCACATGAATTTTCCCCAGCAGAATCATGAACTTTCTGCGGGGAATTGAAAATGACACAGAATTTTCCACGAAAATGCCAATTGTTCCAGGGATTTTGACGGGCGTTTGTGCATTCCACACAAGCTCAGCAGAAGCTCAATTTCTCCCAGTATTTTGTCACGACATCCCCAGTCATCCCAAGCACACCTGCACAGCAATAAAGCATCGACTGCTGATGGCGCAAAATGCAAATATCATCCTGAAATTATGAGAAGAGGGGAATTTTTCCTTGTATTTAGCAAAACATTTTTCCAATATCCGCAATCCGCTTTATTTTTCCACCCCCCTCGGGAGATTTACCCACTTTGCTGACTGCTCAAACTCTTGCAGTATCTCGCATTTGCATCTGCAAAGTCATTTGTGACCCCAAATTGCTTCAAATTGAGACATTTCCGGAAGCACTTTTGGCAAATTTGGCTCAACATTTAACAGATTTCATATTTACTATATAATAATTTTTATCATAATCGCTCAGTGTTGTTTGCTAAACTGTTTGCAGAGATAACAATCATCATTATATTATAAATACTTTCAGGATTTGCAAAAACACCGCTGAAATCATCCATATGCACTGATGTTAATGCAACAACCATATTGAATTCCAAAATATTTAATCACTTCCATAATGCGTATTATTTGGAACTTGATTACGCAACAATATCGATTTCGGTGATTAATTAAAAATACTTTTAACTGTGGAAAAGTTATTTTTCTTGTGTTTCTCACAATTTGTCGACTGCTTCATTTTTCAGGAGAGTTTTGACAACTTTTCGCCATAATTTCACTATATTGGTAATTGACTTTTCAAAGTGACAGTGCTCAATGTCGATATTTTTTAAGCTGGCAATCACGAAATCTGACAGACTTTTAATTTTTGATTTGACAAAAGCGACGAGAAATCGCTGCATTTGCAAGATAGTCGAATAGAAAGTTTCCCAATCAGGCTCTTACCCAATGAAATTGTCTTCGACTGACCCAAAGTTTATTGTGGGCTCGAAATGGGGTGAGAATAGCCGAAACTATACATCGCATACAAAGTTTTCTAATTCAATAAATTTCTAGAATTTGTAGAGAATGACTCGAATATCAATTGTTGGAGTTTTGAATGTTGCATGATGAAAATTCGAGCTCTGCATTTGGCCGGAAAGTCTAGTGAAACTCACATGAATTTATAATGGAATTCATTTCGTGATAAATTGACAACGACAATTTGAGGCGTGTGTGCTTAAAATATTCTTTTCATTACTTATTCAATTTTACCTGGAACATAATTGCTATTGATATCTCTGGGTGTGCATTTGACGACCACAATGGAGAAGAGTTTAGAGAATTTGATTGTGTTAAGTAAAGTTAGAAAATTTATAAATTTTCGCAACATTGTGCTCACTAATGAAGTTTTATCTAGAAATTAGTGCTAGTTTCAGGACGTAAATAAGTGCTATATATTGTGAAGTTAAATTGAATAATGAATAATATGGAGAATAGAGCAATAGAAGGAGATTCTCATCAAGGAATTTAATTAGAAATACGACGCTAAACTCATTAGATTTTTTCTTCCCAGTGCCGAATAGATATTTAATTAGCGACTAGCATTTTTTTCCCCACCATCAGTATTCCATTAAATTCGCTGTTTTCTGCGGCCACAGAGGTATTCATGCCTCGCGAGGGAAAATTAATATTGATGGATGGCGAGAGAATCAATGAATTTGTCTATGCCGCAAAAATGGCCAAATTGTCCCCCCTTTCACGCGTCAGGGCCTCAAATTAATTTCCCTTCCAGACGAGAGATGATTCATCATGAAAAAATATTCCCATCATTTCATTAATGACACATACCAGAGTGATGAAATTGCAAATGCCAGGAATTGCTGCAGTCCTCGCATTTCTCGTGCTGTCGCCCCCAAAAGAGTGGGTTTGAGAACATTGGGAGATGCATAATAATGGTTGAGTTGCCAGATGTGTATTCTTTGTCATGCATTAGGATTCAATAAATGGAGCATTTTCCATTGAGTGTTCCGCAACAATTGAGATAATTCGCAATCTTGGTGTGTTGTTGGACAATTTGAGTAATGCAGAGACACACATAGAAGCGTGGTGAATGGCTAACATGTGCAAATACCACAAACTAGTGCGGATGGATTTAATATATTTTGCGGATAATGCCGCTTTCCAAAGGGAATGTTGTCGCCTTTGCCAATAGGCGGAGTGGGAAAGCTCACAAATGCCTATAAATCTAACAATCAACACATTATACCATCATCATCCACACCAACAACTAGCAATGCATTCCTTCTTGTGTATGACATGTATCAGTAAATTGATACGAGGACAGAATAGTTGGGAAATGTCACAAACAAATTGCTTTGGAACACTTCCAAAATATTCCACACGCGAATCAATACTGGGTTGACCAAGTTTCTTCTGATCTTTAATATCGTCGAACCATAGTTTAAATAGACTTTTCATGATAAAATGTACCTACATAAATATGATTGGGGGAAATCAACTGCACGGAAAGATATTTATAGTAGAAAATTGTGGGAAATATCAACAAAATTACTCAAAAACAGTTCAATCAGAAACATGTTTCACAAATTAGAGGTGAATATTCGCATATTGGGAGAAAACACTTAATTTACCTGTAAAATTTCCCCTTCTGTAGTTCCCATAATTGCTCATCTCTCCTCTATTGTAAAATATCGCACTGATAGCAATAATTTATTGGAAAAAATCATATCTAATTACAAAATATCCATCAAACGAAAGATTCGAATTGATATTTATGATATTTAATTAAGCGCTTTCATATATAGAATATGTAGATTTATAATTGTTGAAATTGTAAATTAGGCAAAATTAATTTGAATTAATTCAAATGAATGTGATCGGTTTTGGCAAAGCTCTCGCAATCACGATTAAAATGCGAGTGTGGATGATTTAATGTTGGGTGGATGTATTTTGAAATAAATTAATTAGTTGGTAAAGCATGTGATTGAGCAAAAAAGGCCAATCGATGGCGCTTTGAAAGCAATTTGGAAGCATGCTGAATTAATCACCCCGAAGTGGGTGAAGCAATTAAATTCCATTGCGTATTCACTGAGCGTCTGAGAACACTTTGCTTGCCGGGGGTGAATTTCTTTTATGCCCGCACCGAAAAGTGCTCCAAACTTTGCACGCGTCTCGCGAAGGCGGCGTTTTTTTCCGCCACCGCCGAAAGCTCTGGCAAAGCTCCACAGCCGGGAGATCTATGGTGTCGATAGCGAACGGGTAAACAGGGGGGTGGTTTATCACTTGGCATTCCCTTGTCTGCGAGTGTGTGAAAATGCTGAAAGTCGGCGATGAGGGCAGAATTGTAAAAATTGATGGCAAAGGTGTGGGAATTTTCCAGAGCGTTGCTCGATGGGGTGTTGCTATAGCGCAAGCATTCGAGCTTGTTATGGCCTCGGAATTTCTTTTCTGTAATTTGTAAAGTCAATGAGACGAAAGCTAACTTCACTCACATCCAGCACTGTCCTTCTTAGAAAGTCTGAGAAGAATTCCAGGAACACAGATTAACTTGTGTGTCCTTTATGCGCAAAATATTCCTGCCATGATTTGATGTTTGAGTTCAGGTGGAAAGTTGCGCAGTTTGTGATACACTTGTTTGGCGGGATTTTCACAAGTATTTCATTATATTGAAGATCACTTGCCAATTAGGTTGTTTTTCACTGAGAAATCATTGATTCACTTCATTAAAGTCTTCAATTTCTCTCTCATTGTTCTCAAACACCCTCCAGATTGATCAATCAAAGTCATACAAAACAGAGAGAAGTTTTAATAAGTCAGAGAAACCTTTGATGATGAAACAGGTAATTAGAGAAGAGCTTCTTCTATTAGGATGTTATTCCAGGAAATGTGCACAGAATTCATGGAATTGAAAGAAAATTCTCCAAAATCAAGTGAAATTCAATTCACATTTCAAACACAAAAGCCAGAATTTCGCCTCAAATGTGGTTAAAACTGTCTTAAGTTTCTGAGAAAGTCAATTTGTTTGGAAGAGGCAAGCTCACACGATTGTTTATGAACGACCTTTCCTCTTCTCGGTCGCCCATCAGGATTCAGGACATCTAATTCACTGCGCAGCCTTTCGATCTGAACATACTCGGGTGTCCTTGATCCCACGTGTAACTTGTGGCATCTGTATCAGCATCTCTAATCCTTAAAAATGACGCACTAGGCGTGATTTTGTATTCCGACCGCGCCGAGGATGAGTGCTTGCGGAAGGAATCAAAAGGGCATTAGGGGAGATGCGTCACCGAGACGCAATATGGCTTCGTGGACATTAATTCTTGGCAATATGCAGCAAGAGTGCCGGAATGTCCCAACGAGTATAGTTCTCATGTTTGATGGCAAACAAAGTGCTTCCCTGGGTGGACATTCGTGGCCCGTTTTGGGGCCACACAGAGACAATTGCATTCTGTTGCAGTGTGGCACGAGTCTCCATAAATTGCCATGGAATAATAAATCCCACGAGGGGATTTATTTATGAAAATCTACACTTTATAGCCCACAACACTTTAGCCACCCCAAAAACTTCACCACCGACAAGACAAGAGAGAATCGGGGTGTGTTCGGAAAATTGTGTCACACCCAATTCCAAGCGCCCAGAAACTGTCCTGAATCTCAAATTTATTATTAATTGAATGGGAATAGTTTATGCGATCCCTTTTCATTATTAAAATTCATAGTGTGCGGCGCAGCCTCAAAATTTTCATACTTTCCATATATAAATTTCACGCTGTATTTCACAGCTATTTATTTATTAAGACACTTCTTGTCAGAGGAATTACTCAGCAATTGAGCACAGTGAAAGGGAATGTCTAAGTAGAGAAATTAGCACACTTTGTCGAGATCTTGACAGCCCGCACGTGGCATTTCTAACAACAAGGACGAGTTGACATCCTCGCGCACTTGCAGTCGGAATGCATGATTTTTGCGCGCTTAAAGTTTCATGAAATTTTCGAAGCTTCTTTCCCACTAATCTTCCCATTTGATGATTCATTGAGGTGCCGCTCGATTCTCCTTCCTGTTGACGGTGAGATGAATGCCCGGACCCTTCCATTCTTCATCGGAAAGTACAACGATCCCGGGGAAACCCGCAATGAATTATGCCGCGCCTCAGTGCATATGTTAGGGAATTTGCATTATTCACGTATATCATTTTCTGATCTGAATTCCCAGCCGATGCGAGGTTCATTTGCTTATAACGCACATCTTAGCATTTCAATACATCACACTTCTCTGGATCGTGTTTCTCACAGTGCTCCACCCCTTCGCGACATCTCCCTATTGAGATATTATTCCCGGAATACGCGTCAAGTGGATTCAAGGGTGAGTGAGAGTCTTGAGAGCCTTCCAGGTGTGGTGGGGACTTCCAGTGTGTCTGCGCCTGTCCGCTGGAAGGCGTTTGGTGGCGGGAACTGGAAAGTTGCGCATTTCGATCGCCTGGAAGATTGAGATTTGGCATCGGCAATCATGTGCCCCTCAGTGCAATTCCGCGTGTCTATCGGAACGTGTGTCATTTTGAATGCCATAAAACACGCGATTTCTAGTGCTCTCTCACTGTGACAGTGAGAAGACTTGCAAACATCTTCGCGTTTGATGCGCAAAAACACCCTGTTTCGCTCTAAAGTACGTGCTCTGGTTGGCAAAGCACCCCTGGCGAGATGCACGTCTTGCCTTTTTCCTCGCCTAATCCCAAATCCAAGCTTCTCAGCGTCTCTAAGCGATAAGCAAGTAAATTTGGACATTGGATATCACGAGTCAAACACATATGAGATTGCGAGGAATTGCGTGACATCTTTGCCAAATCTACTGACCACGGAAAACACCTTCTGGCGGTTCGCCTCCCAATAAGTTCGCCTGCACGGAAGGGTAATGAAAATTGTGGCTCAAGATAAATCGCCACAACGTGTCGAATCCATGCCTAGAGCACATGAATTGAATGAAAGTAGCGCAGCTTGTGAATTTTCATGCAAATGCAACACTTATTGAATTCTATTCTTGACATCAAAGCAAAGTTGAGCTCTTTCGGAAGAAGTTTAATACTTTGGCTAAACTCTAATTCGAAGTGAATTTATGCTTCTATCTTTATCCCCTCTGAGAACTCCTTTGATTCTCCAATCACGATCGCTTCTTGCGCACTTTATTGTTGCTCGTAAAGCTTCTTCTTCAAGCAACAAAAGAGGTGCTTTTTTTCAAACTGCCAATGTTCATAAATTTAGGTCACACATTGAATTGTGCAGAATTTCACTGTTCTCCGAGTGCGGTGATGTGACTTTACAGTATTGCAACATATCATCCTTGTTGTGGGCGCAGAGAAAGGACATTCCGACACGTCGCCAGCAGTGCGATACAATATTAATGAGAGCAGTGTGAGCGGTGCTGAGAAGTCGGAGAATCACGATTGTCCATTTGCAGATGGTGAGAGAAAGTGTGGGACAAATGTGAAAAATGATGTGTGAAGATGATCCCATTGGGCAGTGCGGCGATGCTTCCCTTGGGGCGAGCGCTGAAAAATCAACACTGGACTGAATCACGTGCCGAGTGGATAAGGAAAACTCACGCAATCAGCATGATCCGCAATTCCATTTAATTGCCGATGCCCGGTAGTCAGCAACGGTGCAGAGATTGAGATTCCACAGACTCATGCTCAATCCCAGCCATACGCTCAGGGCGACCAATTATGCTGCTGAGATATTAAATTCCACCAAAGTCTCTCTATCACGAGCGACGAAGGGGCGGCAGTGAAAAAAGGAAGATTATCTCAAGTATATTCTCAGAGTTCACGGAGCACAATATTACACGGCAGAATGAAAATACTGTACCGGTTTCGTGTCTACATAGGATTCTGTCTGCTAATCCTGCAGTCAAAAATCAAAGGTGAGTTCTAAAAGGGATTAAAATCCCTCCTGGCGAGGTGAAATTTCGCAAATTGCTGCCTTTTCATCAGCGTCCGCGTGCGGGCGGCAAAAACCCATCCGCGCCAAATCCCTGGGAATTTAATCAAAAATGAAACCCATCGTGTGCACAAGAGTGTTGAAGATAATTTATTATTTTCTACACATCTTCGAAACTTTTCACCATTCTCTCCAATTGTCCTGCGAATCGAATGCGGAGCGGCGAAATTGAATTTAGAGACACTGATGGCGAAGAGCCTTTCCGAAGCAAAAATTCAATAAGTCTATGAAATATGAGATGAAATTATTGTCCTTCTCAATTGTTTCAGCTAGAATAATATTCCATTTCACTGTTATTCGATTTCCTCAAGGTAGAAAATGGGTGAGCAAAAGCATAGGCAATGGCGAGTTCTATTGGATGTTCGGCAACAAAGCATTTAAAACTCTTTTTCTCTGGAAATTTAAGAGGTATTTTTTAAATATTGATAGGGAAAGATGTGAGATTCTACGAAAAATCCTCTATTTTAAAGAAATTTATTGGATTTTTTGACAATTTCCAATGATTTCCCAAAAAAAGAAGAACTTTAGTGAAATATCGTTGCAAAATATCAATCAATCAATCATTCTTTATCAACTGACCATGATAAAAGATAGCTCATAAGCCTCAATTTAAGTAACATTTACTATAATCTGTCAGGAAAATACACTGCAATGTCTGGTAAATGATATTTTCTTGAAGAACTTCAACAATTCCATCCGAATCTGCTGCTAATCTGAGTTCATTTGCGTCTTCCGAAGCGGGTGAAAGTGAGAAAGAATTTCCCTTACAGAAAGGGTTGGAATGGTGGAAGATGTTGCAGAACCCGCGGAGTCACTCGAAGGTCCGTTGACCCATTTTTTCCCGCCTTATATCGCTCGCGTATGGTGGAAGTTAGAGCACACCCTCAAATATTTGTACTTGTCAGTGACCTCCGAGTGCTCTACATAGGGAACAATTCAATTGGATTTGCTCGAATGTTGTCGCAAGGAATTGATGAATGTCTCTGCCATCCGCCTGAATTCGCTCCACTGTCAAATTCAATTTACTCTGACACTTTTCCTCAGCCGCGTGGCAAATGATTAAATTTGACATTGAGATATTTTATTGCATGGCATCGTCTTTTGGGCCCCGTAATTAATCTATGTCTACAAATTATCATCACAATTCCCAACAGCCAAGTGGCGCCAGCGCGACAATTTTCCAGTGAGAAATACTCCACCATTAAATCCAATGTCTGGGGGTGGGAAAACTCGACTCCTGCTCACCTCGCTCACCCGTGGCAGACAACAAATTTTCTTCTGCATGATCTTTCACATATGTAGTGGAATTTCATGCTGAGGATTCTCCCGCACAGCAGGTTACGGCACGTAGCAATTTTCTACCATTTTATTTGCACTCTACCCCAAGACTCGGTGGCATTACATTTAATGAGACCCGGAAAACCGTGAAAGCTGAAATGTTGGCTTGCGCCTTGAGCAACATGTATGAGAATTTATGGTAGATGCTGTGCAAATGTCGAAAAATTTCCACTGTGTGTGTTTGGCATTGGGAAAAGCTTAATTTTGCAAATCGCCCAAGAAGCGAATGGTGAAAGTTGAGTTGCAGCATTCCCCAGAATCCACCTTAGATATTACAATTGCTGGCACACCAAAGAAGATGCATATAACTGAAGGGAGTTTCGGGAGTAAAAGCATGCGAAGTTCGGGAAGTTTGGCAATCAATTTCCAAAGGAATTTAGTTATCTCTTGTGCGGCATTTCTCAAAGTGTATACACATTATCATTAGTGAAGGGACTCGTTCAGATTATATAGCAATGTGCACTTTTCAATGTAAATTTGCCCACATAAATAATGCTATTTTGCCCAGAATAGTTTGACTGTAAAATCCGTCGATGTTTGATTATCGCGGTGTTTTGCATTGTGCAACTCTTGAAGTGTGCTCGTTGCATAATCTAGTCACATATTCGGTCCTCGTTGCGATGAAATGAATATTTGATAATGTCGTACTTTGCTCGTTTAAAATTCAATATTCGTTTTTGGCCCCACCAAAGCACACCCCAAATGTTTGACTTCATCACGAACTCATCATGTAAAATTGAGACACACGCTCTTTGGCCAAAATGAACGCGCGCGCGTTTTACTCTCATTGCAGATGGAAAACTCTGGTTGGGAAAACTGTGTCGCGCGATAATTTATTTCAACAGGACTTCTCTGTGCACTTCTTTGTCATCCCACATATATTATGGGGGTACTTTTCACCCCGCGAGCGACACTTTATGCGCACTGAATTACATCCGCAGAATTTCGCGCTTGCAAGCGAGGTGAAAATTCGCAAAAGTATTAAATTCTGCTATGTGCATTTCATGCAAACACGCTGCAAATTTTACATATTGTATCACCCTTCGGAAAGAGTGCGCTTTAGCATGCGTTATTATTCGTGAATATTGAGTCAAATTCAATTTGCAAATAGTTGAATACTATTTGCAGATTTGTTCAGAGCCATGACAATTCACAAGAAAGGAGCTTTCAGGACTTTTATTCACTCTCTCCCGGACTTATAATAACTTAATTTGCACTTTTCTTTCTGTCTCTCTTGAGGAGATTTTGCGTGATAAATATTCAAAGGGATTCCATTACAAATTAAAAAACATTCGCTCAGAGTTATGCATAAAAGCTTTGATACACTTTTAACGCAATTTTTGTCTAGGGAATTGTAGAAAAGTTAAATTTTTATTATGTTGCGGCGAAAACCCGTGAAACTTTTCCCACCAAAGTGGACTACATCAAAGACAAGAGCGCCTTTTTCGCGAACAAGTTCATTTCGCTCCACTTACAAATTTGCTACATTGTGTGAGAGGATTAAAATACTTGAGCACACTCTGTATTTCATATCACAGTTCTACCATAAATTAATTTAATGTTGATTGATATTAAGTTAGAGTGAGTTTTGCTACTGTATTTGCCCTTTGTCAAGAGCAACTACAGCAAATTAGAAGTAAAACATTCCATCGTGATAACAAAGGTGCAAGTTTCACCAAAAGACAAACTCTCAGTGAGGACTTATTTGGTCAATATTTGAGATTATGATGAAAATTTCAAAACACACACCGAGACATCTCTCAGAGTGGCAAAGTTTATCACTTTTACAACAATCTATCGCTGAGATTTAATATCATGCTTCTCAAGATATCCTTCGTGAAACCTTTTGAATGCAGAATGTTGAAAAGAAATTAACTATCCCACATGCAAGAAGCACATAATTAAGAGACTGTGAACTATAGCTTCATTTAAGACATCCAAGTTGCGGAGGAAATTTCATTAAAGCAAGTCATAATTGTAAATTATATTGCATTCTCCGTGGATTTATGAAACCCCGTGTCTTCATGCCATAAATAAGGCTGAAATTACATGACGACAATTCACGCCCCAACTGCACTCAACCACCCTGGATTACATTCAATTGACTGTGGCGGAGGAAATCATTAGAAAAGTTAAATGACATATAAATCCATTTTAATGGAAATCATTGAATAATTCACATGGAAATTATGCCACTCGCTCGGGGACTCCTCGTCACTCTAAGGACAATTTTCCCATGGCTTAGAGTCAATAAACCCACAATGAGGAATCATTTCCTTCACTTTGTCAGCACAGCGGCGACGAATGTTTGTTTGCTGAGCAAATGAAATGGATCCAGGCGATGTTCTCTTTTCCACTGCATCGCTGAGACAATAATTATTGACTTTGTATGTAAATATTCGAAGAGAGATGCAAATAACTTTGTTCTATAGTTTGTATGTCTTTTGCAACATCAAGTCTTCTTAATCACCTTTATCCCTCTTTTCCTGTGTCTGTCTGTCTGATACTGTTTGGCCTGAATTTCGACTCTTTCTCTTTTGATGAGGTTGGCAAATAAAATTCCCCAGAGAATGTATGAATTTTAATAATGCCAGAGAACAATTGATCTTTTTTCGTCTGCAAATCGAATTTCCCGTCGTCCCATGAAGCGCTGTGTGCGGTCAGAATGCGAATGGGGCAATTGTGAGCTCTCCCTCATTTTTCTTCATCTCCAGTCACTTCCCACCCTCTTATCACTTTGAGGTGAGTGAGTGTGTACAAGTGGGCGCCACCGGGTGGGCGGACAGGGCAGGAGGCAAACAATGCCCTCTTCCCAGCGACCCTCGACCAGGTAATTGAATTGAATTTTCCAGTTTGCTATTTTCCAGAGCGCGCTCACGAACTCAACTCGGTATAATGTGGTTTAAATGGCAATTTCAATTGTTTGAGCGGTTGAATGTGGGGCGGATAGTGGCAGATGGATGATGGTCTCCACTCGAGGGTTCGGATGGGGAGGCAATTCTGAAGAATTCCAGACACACAGAGAACATTAATCTGCTTTCCTTTCGTCATGCTCACCATCCGATTATTCTGTCCTCGACACTGCACACCCTCTGGGCTCGCATGCGAGAAAATCAATTTGTACCGCGTCGATCTCTTAACGGTTTCGCCACCCCCAAAATCCAGAAAAGAAGTCACGCGAAATCCCATTACAGCCTCGCGCCCGCCCAAAAACTCCACTAGCGGAATCACCCTCGATGTTCGCTGACTTTTATTGCATTTGAAAAATCATTAGACACCCCAAACGCGGGCGCGACAGTAATTGCCGATGGGGTGGGAATTCAATAGGAATCACCCGACACTCTTCCGCCTCTTCGTCGGGGGTGGTGAGCGCGAAGTGGCAACGGGGAAAAATGCCTTCTGATAAAATAGGGAAATGAGCCGGAATTAATATCTATTTAAGATTCCTGCGGCAATAATTGTGGAGTGCCACAAATGCCTCATCTTCACCCCATTCTTCACGCCTCGATCATCCTCTGCTTGCCCAAGCATTGTTGGCTTCTTTAAGCAAATACAATGCAGTCAGTATGCAAATAATGCGGGTGTAATCCTTTGCTTTGCTAAGGATTTCAATGTTGATTGAGTCTCACCGAAAAATGCAAAGTTCCAACTGTTGAAAAGGTTAAAAAGCTATTATTTACCTAAAACAAGATTGCAAGGAAGAAGACTTTTCATACAATACATTTTGCCCCCAGGTTTTATTCAGCTTGAGATTTCAAAACCTTTCATTAAAAGTTGTATTTTGTTTGTGCACAAAACAATGTTGTTGTGTCCAAAATTGCTACAAAAGTCACAAAGTTCTCATATTTTCCAACACTAAAATACAGAGAGAAGAATATTCAAATGCTGTGCGGGAAAAGGACGGATTTCGAAAGGAGCCTTAATGGCACAGGTAAATAAACAGAGAGAGAGAGTTCCATTCCAAATCCCGAGTCGAGCAGGAAGTAAGAAAACAACCGATGTAGAATAGTGAGAGAGTTTTTCCCGCTTGAACATAAATTGTCATGGTTTTTTTTGCCTATTCACGCGCTAAACTACAAAAAATGCTAGTCAATTTGGGAACAATTGGAATGGATTGCAATCGTTGGCATTTGTAGTTGCGATTATATTGATTACTTGTGAAATATGGGTGGACCAAGGGGCGCACAATTGGTCGCTTTGGGGCGCAGAATGCAACATGCAATTCGTGCTTCATTAAAGTGGAGTCCATAAAAAATGCAATTTTGCATTACGACGTTGAATGTGAGGGGCAAATACACACTCCTTGTGTACATTGTGAAGTTGGCGAGTGAGTTACAGTTGTACTTGCCCTTCCCATTATCCCCAGGTAATGCATCGCCCCAGTGCATCCGATTCTTTCCTTCATCCCCATTCACTGACGAAAGCTCACATGCCGCCTTTGTACAGTGCTCGGGTCCAGTGAGCTCATGAATACATGAAAGGCGAATCCTTTGAGCCACACAAGCGGATAAGAGTGTTCACATAAACATTTCCCAAGTTCTGTACATATGGAAGGAAGTACTGAATGGCGGGGTTTTTCCTTAGCCCTTGGTGAAAGACCAATCAAATAGCGCCAAGGCTCACCTTTAATGAACTGTAGCAAAACTTTAAGCTCTAATCTTGTTCATTAGCAACTCCGGGAAAAGTTGTATTGAGAATCGCTTTTCAATTTACTCTCGAATAAGTGGGTGTGAATAAGTTTGGAAAAGCACCCCTTAAAATTTGCATTTGCTGCTCGTTTTTCCAGACACTTTGCATGTTACATCCGATTGTTCTTTCTGCACTTGCGAGGAAAAATGTGAGAATAGATAAAAGGATATTTGGGTGTGAAATATTTGTGGATGATTAAATATAATTGCGGAGTCTCTCTGGTGAATTTTCCAAGTTTGCACCTGGAAAATCTTTCGTCGGCACTCAGTCAAAGAAGCGAGAGGAGATAAACAATTTCGCTGATATTTTTGCCTAAGGAAATTCCCATTGAGGAATTTAATAAGACTGCCAAGATATTTTCATTGAGATTGAAGCATCACAGAATTGCAGCTTTTTTTCTTCAATGGAAAAGTGCGCTGGGAGAAAAATTCCTCCCGTGAGGAATTCTGCACTGTCGCTAGTTTGATACAACTATTTGGGAAAAGTGTAGACATTTTCACTTCTTCGCGAGCTTCGCACATGAAAAAGTGCTCACAAGCGAGGCGTATATGGTGAAAAATATCACAATGTGCAAATAAAAGCACCTATTACACAATACGTGAAAGCAATAAACAACAAAGTTTCCTCCAGAGAAAATTTAAGTTCCTCCCACACTCCTCTCCACACTCATCGTGTTTACCCATGTTTCGCATCCACACCAATTCCTTGGGGTGGGCAGGAGAGGCGGGTGAAAAGAATTTCATGTGCATCGTGAATAGTTTGCATGTGAGAGGCGAGAGTCGAAAAGTTGCCACGGGAACGCGATGCCGAAGAGCAGCTGGGGAAAGATTAAGATCAAGTTGCAATGCACTCCATGCCATCTTCTAGCCGCCCGCCAACTCTGTTCCCACCTCTCGAGCTATTCTCGCATGAATGCAGCTCTCGTTCCAGCGAACAGAGCCTAAGAATCTCGTGCAATGCTGCAGGTAGATTTTCTTGAAAAGTTCACCGCCGCATTCCACAGCCCTCTTGTATATTACATAAATTCATAGCCGTGGTCCGAATTATGCCCAACTGGCTTAATGAATTTTTCCTTCAACGGATTTTGCCAAGATGAATTTGTGCAGCGCTGCTATTTAATGAATGCGCCAGAGCTTTCCTTTCCACATTGATGAATGGGCTGCACTCCCGGAGAAAGCCACATTCGGAGCTTTCACAGGTGAAGAGCGTCGGAATGTGTGACAAGTGGAAGTGCATGCACACGTTCTATTAATAAACTAGGTGGATTAACTTCAGCAATGATATATTGTAAATGCATTGAGGAATTCCTCTGTGCTTCCGGGAAGTAGCTAAATAAGCACCTGCTTTGAAACGCCTTGTCACATCAGCAAAATCTCTACAATAAGATGAAGAAATTGATCCGTTTGTCACCGTAGCAGACTAATACCCGCCAAATTAATTAGTTGACTCGGTAAATTATGTATAAATACGTGAATTACCACATGGAGGCATGATAAATTTGCATAACATGAATATTAACTTTTAATGCTAATGGAAACTAAAATTCTCCACTTGTGTGTGTGTGTGTGTCCCTAATGAATTTCCTCACGTCGCCATCCCGTGTGGAGTATCACAATAAATTTATCTTGTCACGCTACTTTCCTTTTTATCTCCCGTGATTTCCCAGGTTCAATTTCATTAACTTCCCACGCCATGCAAGTCGCCGTGGAAATAAAAACTATCGCATTTTTTCACAGTAGATTAATTGTAATATCCTCTCAGACATTCCACAGTGCGCTCTCAAATGAATTCATTTCGGGTCTCCGCGCTCGTCGCTTATGATTGAAAATTATATGGATTGCAATAATAGTGGAGATGAATGCTTTCAACCATACACCCTTGATTACGCCCTCAAGCAAAATTCATTATGAGCCTGAAATGAGTGGAAGTACTCGCTGAATCAAATTGAATAGCGCAGTGTTCGTTTTCTCTTTTGGGAAACTACTCGACAGTTCTTTCCATGCATTATACATAAGGATGACGTCTGACCTACTTTTAAGGGACAACACAACTTGTGTGCCAATACTTCAAGTAACGATATTTAGTAACAACAATAAACAATCGCTGGATGTTAAATATTTGGGCGTATCTCGATTTGAATTGATTAAAATTTGCGCATGACATCGACAGTCAATTAAGTGAAGCACTGTCGTGGCAATCAAAAACAGTTTATCAGGAAATATACAGTATCACATTACTGGCATCGATTGCTTCATTTGATTTTAATTTAAATTGCATTTGATAGTTTTAATTTGTGCGGAAATTTTCTACTTTCCGACACAATGAATTCGCTTTCAACGCTGGAAATTCATTTATCATTACGCTTCAAATGTTCACAGACTAGAAAGAACACATTAAGGAAAATGTGTTGGGAAAGAAATGTTTCGATGTTAATTTGAGATAATTCCATGGTGAAGATAAAAGCGTCTTCTTGTGATAGAACCCATCTCCAATATTGTCTTTTGTCTCTCTTTGTTGGCCATTCTTAGAGAGATTCGAGACTGCGTCATTCAATCCAATTACACATCAATAGATTCTCATGAAGTCCGTCTGCAGAACACCTCTGATTTTTTTTATGGAACCTCCAATTCACCTCAATAGTGACATGCAGGAGAATTTATTTGCGACATAAACATAATTCCTGCGCCACTTTTCGCGTTGCATTTGGCGAGGCTCTTTGTCTCCAAAGGCCAACATATCTACAGTATATTTCACATTTGCTCCGCATGCAAACTATGCATCTCTTGCGTGGCAACAGTTGTAAAAAAGGGGCGGCAGATTAAAATTTATATTCACTCGCAGAAATTCCACCGAATTATAATGATGTGTTGGCTTTCTGGCAACGGCGGAAAGTTTGTGTGTTGCTGGCGATAAATCATGAGCTTTTGCGCGACGTCACGTGAGCTTTCACCACAAGAAATGCAAGGCATTGGCTTCATCTTCACACCCGCCGAACCTCTCTGTATTGCCACTTAACTTCTTGCCTCGACTCTCTTAATTAACTGCCAAAAAGGGGAGAAAAAAGCCAATGTGACATCCTAATTAAGTAGCGGCTGCCAGAAATGCTCAATTTTACAAAACTTTTCTTCCACTCCTCAGTGGCGAGGAACAATTTGCCCGCCTGAACTCTTCTCTTGCCATCCGCACTCCGCAGGAGATCACATTGTGAAGTGCTTTTGATATTCTGGATGATTATCGCGACCATCGCGACACAAGCGAAAAGGGACTTTTGCGCGCTCTTTGACGCCATCGAATGACAAACGCTCCAAACATATTAGAATGAAAAATTTCAGGAAATTCTGCAACTTTTCCCAACACCATAAAAAATCAACTGACAACCGAATTGAAACTCTGGCCACACGAATTCTCCCAAAAGGCTTCGACGTTGGACTTTTTTTCACTGCTACGACTGTATTTAATGAAATAAGCGCCAACTGAGAAAAAGTTCAGCGGCAGAAATGTGTCCAGCAGTTGTTAAAGTCTCCAGAGAGTCCCTCGAACACAGCATAGAGAATAATCGAGAAATTTCAAAACTTTCGGTACTGTTTGTCATAAAATATAATAAGTAGGGCCAAGCGTTGGGGTTTTGGACAAAAAGCATCGCGCAGCGGAGAAAAAGTTGCCACATTTCCCATGAAAGAAGAAACACCGAAAACTTTTAACAATTCCCTCAGCAATTCCACAGCTCGAACATGTCAATCAATTATGCATAGCAACACAAATGCTATATACGATTAAATTGCTAAGAAGTCCCTCGATTTTTCGGGCGTCTCGGCACTCCTTTTTTTTCCGCTGATCCGGGTAAAAATGTCATCCCCAACGGATTTGAGCCTCACTCAATGTCCAATACAAGATTGATATAATCATTAAGTGAGAATTGCTAAGTAAGGAAGAATGAAAAGCTCTGTGACGCGTTTTAAAATCAGTCCGCAAACCCTTAATTGCTGAGGAGAGCAATTTAAGATGAATTCTAAAGCACTTCGTTAGTCGAGAAATAACTTTGTCAAGTGACAATTCAGCATAAAATTCAATGCTTTGGAGATTTCTCCAGTCAATTTTACTTATCTTCTGATAGTTGTGAAGCAAAAAATAAAAATGTCTCTCACAATAAATTTGTAAATTTGATTGACGTTTGACAGTAATTAAATAAAGAAATTGGAATTTCAAATTAAGACAAAAATAAATCAAATTTGATTTATTTCAGTTGTGACCCACTTTGGAATGTCAATTAAGTTTAAATTTAGAGCCTTTTGAATCCAGTTTTTTGTATATTTAAAACTGTGTAGTTTTAAAAAATCATTTGCTACAAAAATAAGATTAAGATTCTTGTGATTCTTTCAATGTAATTCAAGCATTACAGCTGAAGATTCTGAATTTTACATGAAGATGTTGAAAGCATATTTGTAATCTTCTTTACAATTCTATTATTTCATACCTTTTCCGTTCAAATGTCTGTAAACACTTGTGTAACTTATGCAGCAACAAAGTAAAGCGAATATTCATTCATTCATTCATTCATTCATTCAGCAGAATTTACGTTTCGAGCACTATTAAAATACTCTTGTACAAATTTCCTCATTGTACCATTGGCTTGACTATTGCACAAGTCAAGAATAAATCTGCATGCAGTTTTCAAGTCCACTTCATGAAATCTTGTTTTCCTGGAAAATCTCAAAATCCCGAAAATCCACAAAAGCAATGCTCTGTTTAGCATAAAATCAAATTCGAATCTTCAGCATGGTTTACGATTTTGCCTGTAGCATTTGTGGATTTATATTTAATGGGATTACTTCTAGTCTGGCAATTTAATATGAACAGAGAACGCATTGTTTGCCATGGGTTGTGAACAAAGAGAGAAATGGTTGTAGTTCACCACTTGAATTGCACTTAAGAAGACATCAGAAGAGGTGAAAATGATCCCATTTGTGATGAGAGGAGCATGAAATACCATTGGTATTTTGATAATGCATATTTGGATCAAGTTTTAGCATTCTTTTTCTCCAACATGATAGACGGAGATTGTGCGAAAATATGGCAAATTCTCGCTCAGTCTGCGTGGAAAGAATGCCGGTCTTCATGTGGAAAATCATACACAATACCCAAATTGCAAATTCGCCCAATGAAGCGTGTCTCAAAGTGAAATCCTCGCCAGACGCTTTTCCAACGGAGTTCTTGCCCCTGGATAATGAATAGCACAACTGGCAGCGGAGAGTCTTTGATCTTATTTGGCCATGTCTGCCATTAGAAGGGCGTCGTTTAAGTTGATATCGCGAAAGTTCATGCAGAGACAAGCGCTTAGGAAGATTTTAAATGACAAGATAATTGACATCTTAATTGGAAAGTGATTTCAATACTTGAATGTCACGATAAATGCAAAGCTCTGGCAAAGTTTCTGAAATAGAACAATTAATCCGTAAGTTGGATGAAATGCACTTTGTGATTAATTTGTGCGATTAGTTTCCGTTCAGGATTTCTGCAATTCACATACGATGAGAAATTCAAGGAAATCGCACAAAATCTCACAATTGTGAGGGAAAAGTATACGGAAAATAAACCGCGCGTCGTGATTGAGAGTTTGGATATTTTGCATTTTTAACCATTTTCAACCCCTTCTTGAGTGTACTTTCAGTGGTTTTACACCACGACTTTAGAGCTCCTTTCGCCATGTCTTTTATTAGCAATAATCTCTTTATTTGATGTCTTCACAGCCACTTTCACTCGGCGGTGGGGGGGAATAAACTCCGCGGGCTCTTTTTGCTAAATCGCCCGTGAGGCTCCTAATGGCGGGTGTGAAATGAATTTTCATAGGGTAAATTGAAAACAGAGTGTCGTTTAAAATGATTTTTGATAAATTCACAGGGCGTAATTGAAAAATGTACGCTTGCTGCATGAAATGGGGTTAACAAATGGGGAGAATCTGCTGGAATCCAATGGAGATTGTGTCTGTGTGATGCATTGTGGAGTAAATAGCCATAAACAGGAGCTTAAAGTGCCATCATGGGAGAGAATTGTGGGTGGCGGAAAAAAGCTGCCAAGAGACATCTACTCACGACAAATTTTCTCACTCTTGGCGAGACTTACCACCGTGTGGCGACCAAGAGGAGGAATTCCAGAAGCGAGATGACAGACAGAACCCTTAAGTGCACAGGGAGGAAATTGAGTAACTGCCATGAAATGTGTTGGACGAATTGCACACGCTGACGTCGGTCAAAGTGAACAAAGTTTATATGTTTTTGCCACAACAGAAAGAGGGAAATGTGAAAAGAAGAAAGTAGGGAAATGTGTCTCTCATATAGCAAAACTATTTTACGACACTCTTCATCTTCAATCCCATCTTATAGGCAGTCGATCACATTGAAGGAAATATTATGACATCAATTAGAGTTTTGTCTGTTCGAAACAAATAAAAAATCACACCAATTTGGTTTACAATTCTCAACTTTGAAAGAAATTTTCGGTTCTCTTTTGGTGAAACATATTAATGTAATGAATATTATTTGATACTTGATCTTGAATTTATCATAGAGGAAAATTGGGTAAAAAAAGCAGTTTAAATTCCTCTTATTTAATAAACATTGCACAATAATAATATTATTACGTTGAAAAGCCCTTAAATGCAGTAAAAGAGATCACCACAGCATACTTTTAATTCCCAGCATAATCTGTTTCAAAATACAATAAATATTCCAGCAGATGCGCCATATATAATTCATCTTCACGTGCAACTCTAGATGGAAGCGGAGTTCTCATTTATCCTGACGCTTACAGTGTTTACTCGTCTTTTTGCAGAGAGCTTCACATCATCCACAGTGCATCCCATCGCTCTGCCCTATTTCAATTTTGATGTGCAGCGCAACGTCACCGTGACGGTGGGACAAACAGCCTTCATCCATTGCCGTGTTGAGCGTCTCGGTGACAAAGACGTGAGTACATATTTTCGTACACAACCAACGAGAATCACTTTTGACACGTCGCGTGGGAAAAGCAATTCCTGCATGTGTTCAGGAGCGAGATTGCCGTGAGCCGGAGTCAATCAATATCGGGGAATCAGTTAAAACAATTAGAGATAATTGAATTCGCGGTGAGAGTGAAGTGAAGGTGCAAAAATGCATCTTCTCCGCCTCCTCACGTCGTGATGAAGATCTCGAGTTGATGGAGGATGCTATGATAGAACTCTCCATCAGCGTTGAACAATTCAGAGTGAATTATGCATTCAGACACTTTGCTATGGAGGGAAACCCGATAAAATTTAATTGAAAATGTGATTCAACACGATAAATCCCATCTTAATGGCTCCATCAAGTGATAATCTTCTCAAATAACTTTGTGGACGACAAACAAGAATGGTTTTGAGATCCTTTCACCAATGCACAAAAGTATTTTTTACTAATCGAGGTAAAAGAGAAGAGAAAAGTTCAAAAGTCGAACTTTTCCAAAATCACACAATCCCACTTCTGACACCAATATTACAATGGGCAGTTTTAGTTCTTCCTCAACCGACGACTCTCTGACTAATCAAAATAGTGAAATGAATCATAAATTTGTGCTCTGTGAAAAGCAGGTTCAGAGCTTGATACAAAACTATTCACAGTTTCCGGGTGAAATATGCTGGGAATTTAATTTCTCGTATCCTTAGAAGAACAATTCATGCATCTCTGCGCCCCAGTCACTCGACTCTGTCTGCTCATCCCCATTGAGTAGACGTGGAAAAGAAAAATATCATAATTTCAGAGCTTTTCAACCCTTTAGAAATTTCATGAAAACGTGACACACCTTGATGAGATAGGAGATTATCTATGAAACACGTCGCCCCATTGTGAATTGCTGACTGTTCTTCAACTCATTTTCTCCGACGCGCGTCTTTCAAAAGCTTAACGCTGGGGCGGGTTTTCCACGGAGGACTCTCGACGTAGACGATTTCCTTTGACAGTCTCACTGCAATTTTAATAAAATCTGTCATCAAGCCATTTTTCATTTCACCCCACATTTCACTTGAAGTCTCTCCAGCTGCATATGTATCGTAAGCAAGGATTCTTCCGCCCACGTCGCGAAACTATTTAGGAGAAAAAGTTTTCGCCTCGTCACACACATGCGAAAGACGATGTGGTTTCAATTGGTTGCGGCTGAACTTGTTGAAATGGCAGGAAAAGTTTCTCCGCCGCCACCCCCCGAAAAAGCGGAAAAGCGACGGAGAAACTTTCGCCACAATGATGACATCGCAATGAGGCAGGTCCAGGTATATTCTGGCAATTGATACACCGTCCACGAGTGTGTGCACAAGTTATTAATCAAAAGCCGCAGGAAGTGACTCGGCCCGCATTTAGACAAGACAGAGATGTTGTCATTATTCTTGACAATAACAAAAAGGCAAAAGTTCCCATCGAAAACTTCCCACGGCAGAAAAATCGCACACCTTCATTCGCTTATAGATAATTGGAGTTTTGTTTTATTCATCCTGAATGCCTTCATCCTGAGAGCCTTCATCCTAGAGCCATTTCTCTATGACATGATCAACCGAGAGCGTGTGTATGTGTTGGGATAAAGTTCTTATCTTTTTGAAGCGTGCAAATAAAATAAATTGGAATCGATTATTCAAGTGGTGGGTGAACAAACATCTACATCACAGTCATTCCGTGTTTAGCTCTCCAAATTCAGCACAGCTGAGCAGCTTTAGGCTCTCACTTACAAAATAGCGATAGTTTGTAGTCATTTGACGGAATACTTGACTAGAAAATCGTACATTTAAGCCACACCTCACTTAATCTGCTCTCGTTGATTCAATTTCTTGCGAAGAGATAAGAAGATGAATTATTTTTGAAGAACATCCCACACATTTGAACCAAGGATGTTTAGGGTTTTTAATCAAGCCTTGTTAGCCCCACACTCTCCTAACCAAAAATCTCCAGCACACAAATCACATTTCTTTGCCTGTCAATAAATAAAATTGCTCCCCTTTTTCCGGAGTTTATTTCACGCTGTGGTTTTGCCAACTTCTTGGCCAAAGGTCGGACTTTCTGATGTATGAGAGGGTGAATAAAATATGAGATCTACTGGCTTTACGCTACAAAATCCATACACGATGAGAGGTGGAATTTTTTCATGGTCAGGCTCTGTGCAGAAGCTTTTAACATCATCCCTTGTGTTGGTAAGCAACGTCAATATTCATCCATTAATTTCTATGTATCCGTGGGGGGTGGGAAAAGACAGCAAAATGAATATAAATAGCAATGCTCTGCCCTATTATCCAATGCCTTCGCCGACCACCTCCATTAATATCCTTGATTGGATATTGAAGCGCGCGCGGCGCCGGAGAGAAAAGGAGCAACTATAATGAAGATGTTTCATAAAGCAAACTCAAAGAACATTTATCAAGCAGCGGGGTTTCAATATTGGCCGGCAAAGCGGGGCGAATGCACAGAAATTCTCAGCGCCAAAGGTGATGATCAAAGACTGTATTTTTCCCTCTTTAATTTTTACATTGCAGGTCTCGTGGATACGAAAGAAGGATCTCCACATTTTGACTGCAGGCACACTGACTTACACGTCAGATCAGCGATTTCAGGTTCGTTACTTCCCTTCTGTATAGTCATTAAAGTGAAAATCCCGAGCTTTCTCGCATTTAATTAAAGCCTCTGCGAGGCGGACAAAAAGGACGAGAGGCAGGAAGTATGAATGCGTTGAGCGTCAAGGATGAAAGTGTGCCCATGTGTAATTAAGGGCTCTATCAGTGCTGCTGCTTAATTAGCGAGCTCGTAATCAAGTGGCCAGAGAAAAGCCCTGCCGGAGAAGGAATAAAGCGAAAGATAACAAGATAACGCGCATTTATTTCGGCAGCGCGATTCTCTATATCGGGTGAAAATAATTTTGCAGAATTAATCAAGAGGTCCTGGACGCACATCTCATTATATTTCCCTCCGCTCGGTGAACAAGAAAATGGGAATAATATTCATGGGTGAGATTTCACCTCACTCACAATCACACTTCGTACGCCATGCAAACGTGCTTGGCCTCTTTGCTCAGGCTTATCTATCGGAAAAGCTCCTCTTATGCGATTACTCGCATTTTTCAGCCCTAATTGCATTGAAAGCTTTTTTCTTACAATTAATTGTGGAGCTTCACTTGGCGATTGCGACAGAGCGACACAAAGAGAGCTGTGAGTGAGCAATACACTGAGAAAAAGTATTGATTTTTAGGTAAAATACATTTCAAAATTTACATTAACCATGTTTTTATACGATCTTATTAAACAACTTCGTGTACAGGATATGGAAAAAGTCGTGGCAAAGGACTGAATTTGTGTCATTTTCACTGAGTTTTCTTATCAACTATTTCTCTCTGTGCAGCACGGTTTTTATATTCACTTGAGAGCTTTTTCTCTTGCTCAACTCATAGCCATTTGCAGAAGGTCCTTCTATACCCATTCTGCGAAGGAGGATATTTTAATACAAGCGACGAATCGATAGAATCACAGTGCATGGCGATAATACAGAAGTTCCTCTTTAATTCAGCATTAAAGGTAATTTTTGATCCATTTCGGCAGGTAATCCGATCGGATAGCACAGGAAATTGGACACTTCAGCTGAAATATCCCCAGATTCGAGACACGGGCGTGTACGAGTGTCAAATAAATACAGAGCCAAAAATGTCCCTCTCGTATGTGCTGAACGTTGTCGGTAAGTTGATTAAAATGTCATTGCATGTAACGCTATTGTCTGCATCTTCAAACAATGGCAACATTACTCGCTCCGGCTAAGAGAGGAGATCTTTGTTCTCCCACTCTCAGCAGGTGAACGAGCCCAGGAAATAGACGAGAGTCAATTAAGTGCATGGAAATTCTGCCCACGCTCACAGAAGTGTAGATAATTTTTCAGTTAGTAGTTTTTGCACTCTCGCACAAGCTCTTGACTTGTGCTTATTGACTTAAGTGAGTGTTATATTACATTCTAAATATTTCACTGGGAATTTTTCCTTTCAACTATCATACTTTCGCACGAACAGTTGTGCATGAGGAATGGCTGAAAATTGAGTCTCACCCTCAAACTCCCCCTCCGTGATGGTTTCACTGCACAAAGTACAACCACTAATTGACAAATTCAATTACAAGATGCAAACTTGCACTTTTGTTCCGAAAGTTGTCTCGGAATTGTGCATGCAGCTAATTGAATTCTCCTCAAGTTGATTTTAACTTGAAGGCGAATTTTAATATTTCGCTCAAGAGAGCTTCCCATTTAAATTATTTCCCTCCACCCTTTGCTGTGCCTTTGGTTTATTGTCCGAGTGCGCGGATAAAGGGGAAAAAATATATATTTAATTAAGTGGCGAGTGAGTGGAAAAAGTTGCAAAGTTTAGATAAATTAATTTTCCTCTGCGTTGACCAATTTATTCACGCTAAAAGGTGATGAATTGACTTTGTTCTCTCATTAACACTTTGACTTCACGCCTCGTCCTTTGTTCGAATTCTTGTCCGCTTGTCTGCAGGAACTCTTGCATTCCTTCCCAGTTTGTGCTGAGACAACTATGAAATGCTGAAGTGCTACACGAGAGAGAGGGAGAGAAAGTGTTTGATAAATTAATCACCGGCGGCAATAGAAGCTATCTGATAGGATTTGCTTTGAATTTCACAGTGAGAACATCTTCCGGCCACGCTAATTACTTCCAAAGAATATTCATTTAACTTTCCCATTGACGCGCCATGAAAGTGGGACGATTTTAAAAATATATATACAAGTTCAAACCAACGCCTGACAATGAACTATATGCGCCTTGGTGTCGTTTCATTTATCTTTTGGATCACAACGTCACAAGTTAATAATTAAATAGACGCTCCTTCTTAATTTGTTAATTGGATTATCCCTTGCTGCTTTGTGCTCTTGTTCAATTTTTCAAATTAAATTTCACGCTCTCGATATAGTGAGACAATTCCCCGGAGGAAAAGCTCTCCTATCGTGTCTGAATTCTCTGCTGCACGACAATTTAACTCACTAGAGACCATCATGTAACGTATCATGCGCCAAAATGCCAATTTTTTTCGAGCTCTTCGAACATATGGAAAACTGATGATGTTCTTGATTAAAAATTGTATTAATTTGAAAATTGAAGGTTTCTATATTGATTTAAAATAAACATACGTGAGCGCCTTTTAAAGGGGAAATCATAAATTTATTATCCTTAATTCAATGTTTCCGCATAAGAAAAGTTGAAAACAGTTTAGAATAAAAAGCTTCGTGATTTTCCTAATTTCCTTTTGCAGGAAAAGATATAAAATCAATTTATAAAATCAACTTATTATACAAAAGAAGACAAAATTGCCGATTTCACTTCGAATAGCAAGGAAGTTTTCCTGGTATTTCGTGTGAATATTTCATGGCTTGCGTAAAAAGAGTCACGTTGAATGTAAATGACTCCCTTTTTTCGCTGTAATATTTGTTGTACATCCTAATCACCGTCCTGAATACGCAAACCGATACTGTTTTTAATTAATAGTCCTAATTGGCGCTTTCGCCCAAAATCAATTGACATTATGGCAATGTTGTATTCCCTCCTAAATGGCCGTGAATCACGGAAAAAATGTCACTGAGCATTAATCACGTACGGCTACAATTTAAAATCAATTCTGCTGAATCAGTGACCCCAATTTTCGAATTGATTCGCTCATATTTTACCCATATTTTCCCACGGGCTGAAAAACGCGCGCGTCTCCGGGGGGAAAAACCTAATTATTTTAATCACCCAAATTGCTCATATTTCAGCAAACTCTCACGCGCGCTCATGTCATTTTCGCTGAGAAATCGTCGCCCCGTACGCGACGCAGTGCTGTGCGAAGGGAGAACAAATCAACCCCAATATCAATTCCGTGTTTGGAAGTGATGAAAATTTCGAAGGAGGTGCGCGATAAAAATTCCCCAGTGTAAATACGCAAATTGCTGTGAATTTTTTATCTGCACACTTGCAGGGCGCCGCGGCGGGGCGCTGAAACAATTCATCGGGCTCGTCCATCCGTGAAAATGTAATTTAAACATTTGCGCCATGGCGGAGAGTAAGGCGCAATTACAAATTCACCTCACGACCCGGAGAATGGGAGCATTTGGGGTGGAGACACGTCGAAAGTGTATATTGATTATTTTGTTGTGTGCCGAAATTATCATGTTTGGGTGGGTAAAAATGAGACAATCCCCCCCCACCAGGCGCGCCAAAGGATGCCTAATGGACCATATCTGGCACCAACATCGAAATTATGGCGGCATTTTCGATGCGAGCCCCTCATGTATCGATGGAATTCCCCAACACATTACGGGTATTAAATTTTCCTGAGCGCCAACTCGCATTTGATGGAGTCTCGGCCTGGGGGATGCTCGACGGAGGAAGAAAAATGGAAATCCACTCGCACGACATGGCAGAATATCTTGCACACACACACAATAGAGGATCCATTCACCTGAGGACAGGTGTGATAAAGCCGTCAGATTGGCGCGTCAGGCGCACAGGCAGATAGACATAATCCCGCCGGGGACACATATCAATATCTATAGTCAGGATTGTCTTTTGCCCTCGCTTCTTGCCATCTCACGTGCTGACAAGCCTCGCACAGTCGCGCTCACATGGAAAGTTAATAATAGAAATAACTTTATTCCTCCGTCACAGTGTTTCCACGTGCTCACAATTGACACCACAGACAAGGGCGGATGAGGTGGAATTGCCGAACAAATTAGCTCATAATTAGCCTCTGTATTTGCCACACATGACGAAATACAAATGCACAATTTTGAGCTAAATATTTCTATTTAATTAGACACAAAGACCCAATTGCATCAGCGAGAGTAACATGAGCTTATATCATTTGGCTGTGTTATTGCCAATAATCCAACGTTAATGAGCACTAAATACTGATGCCCAGCTGAAATGTTTAGCGTTCTAAATTTGAGAGATAGAACAGAGAAAGTAGGTTAAAAATCTAGCCATTCCAGCAGTTTCTCAAAAAATTCTATTGACGCAGACTTTCAGTGTGGCAAGCTTAGATCCTTCTATTGAGAGAGCAGTTTCATTGGTTTAATTTGAGAGCAAGTTTGCTATCTCTTCTAAAGCTAATTTCAACCCTTCGGAGAAGACTTTCCCCCTTTATCAGTTATGAATCAGGGCAAATCCTACATTCTGCACTGTGAGTTTCACTTTGCTGACTTGAAAGGAGCTTATCTGCTGGTTTGTTCCTTAAATAAATCATGTCTCTTTGTGAGTTCACAGCAGAGTGTGTGAAATTTGAGGAAATATACACACTCTTTACAATTAATATTTAATTAAATGCCACTCGATTTTACCGAGAACTCTGGAGCGCATCTATGAAAACCATCCTCACAATGTTTACTCGACAATTATATCGTTTCACACCTCAAAAGGCACGTTCGCATTTGCCAATATCACGTAATATCGGAGATTTACGTACATTTAGTGGCGGGAAAATATCCAACATTGCGCTGCTCTGTTGCTCTGCGCCTTCAAGCACGAATGGCTAATTCTTGTAATTGAAAAAACACTATTTGCTAAACTTCTCTCCAATATTTGCTCATGAAGTATATATGTTGACGCATTTCAGTGCAGAAATATCGTCGAATGCGCTTCACGCCATAGAGATAAGACCAAACCAGTTCCTTATCAAGTCCCGCTCGGGCACCAAAATTTAATCTATTTGCCTCCTGTGTAATTTCTACTTTCTTCACTCTTAACCAGACAGTCCAACTGATAACATCGTGATTTATACAATTTATTGAGTTAATTAAATTCCAAGTCAGAAACTTTGCCCTTTGAAGTGTAGAAATTTGCAATACAAGTAGTTTAAGTGAAGTGCAAAAGTCTATTTTTTTCACCTCCGCCGCTCATCATTTTCGTCTCCGCCGTCAGCCAAGCTGTGCCACCAGAGGGGGAGAAAAATTTTGCCCTCCGAGCCACATAGGCTAATAAGTGACTAATTGCAGGTTGGTGCCCATCCATTTTTGCCCTCCGAGCCACATAGGCTAATAAGTGACTAATTGCAGGTTGGTGCCCATCCATTTTGGCCCTTCGAGGCAACGCCGTCCAAGTTGCGAAGGCGTCCACCAGCTTTTGCTGTGACCAAGTGCAGTCCACGCCGCCATTCAGCTCTGCCGTATCAATCTTCACACGCCAAGTAAGTTGTAACAGTGTAGAGTGAAAATTTGTGCAATTCCCATCTTTTTTCCTTTCGCTCTCACCCTGATTAATTATGACTCTCCTGAGCAAAAGAGCGACACTTAAGGGTCACCTGACTCGCATTGAAAATTATGTTGATTCCGTTCGCAAGGATGAGGCTTCCTTTTCGGCTACAGATATTGCCTCCAACATAACTAAACTTGATGACCTTAAAGCTCAACTCACAATGGTTCATGAAGAGCTAGTGAATACGGGAAATAATTCGGTGACTGAATATGAGGAGCACTCGAGAATCATGGAGCGAATTAGTCAGTTGAGGAGAATTTTGGGTGATGCTTTGGACCGGAAGGATGATAATGATGATCCTTTGCCCATCCCTGGCCCTTCTGGCTCTAATCATCAGCCATCAGCTCAAATTTCTGGTGATTCGTCAATTGCTAATTTAGAAAAAGCTCTTGCCATGCTCATTACCCATCAAGCACAAGCAGAGGTGCGCAATCAGAACTTTTTCGATAGGCTGACCAATGTAGTGGCCCACAGTCCACGGCCAGAACCACACGACGTCAGAAATCAGTCCCATTTGAAGCTCCCTGTGTTAACGGTCCCAGAATTTTCCGGTGATTACACTGTCTGGCATCACTTTAAAGACATGTTCACCAGCATTGTTCATCTTAACCCTCGCCTCACTGATGTGCAACGTTTGCAATATTTGGTCTCCTCAGTCAAGGGAAATGCGAAGAAGTTGATTGATAGTTTGGCCATCACAGATGCCAATTATTCTGTTGCGTGGGACACATTAGTGGGACAATATGACGATCAGCAGTCTGTTGTTCATCATCACATTGCGCGCTTTTGCACGATGCCAGCAATTTCCACTCCCTCAGTTGATGCTCTTACGGATCTTTTTGCCACCGCCAATTCAGTTTTAAATTCCCTCGACGCACTTGATGTCAAGGAAAGAGATCCGTGGGTCATTTATTTGCTTTTGGAGAAGCTCGACCATGAAACCCAAGTTCTGTGGTCTCGCGAGGTTAAGAGTCAATCACCAACGATGGTCCAATTCTTGCAGTTTCTGAGAGAGAGACTAAAGTCCATCGCACAGTACAATTCTTACCCGGCCAAATCCTCATCTCAGGCCACCAAGTCCACTCCAGCTGGCCCAACCAGCAATAAGAATCTCAAGCCACAAAAAGCCACAGTTCTCTCTGCCACTGCACAATCTCCTTGTCCTGGATGCAAAAAGAAGGCCACAAGTTGTTCAAGTGTCACAAGTTCATTGCCATGCCCTCCATAGAACGTCTGGAACTTGTCAGGAACAACAAACTGTGCCGAAAATGTATCACCGAGACACATTTGACGAAGGATTGTACCTTTTTCACTTGCCGGAAATGCTCCAAACACCACACCACACTTTTGCACGAAGCCTTTCAGTCTGAGTCCTCACAATCCACTCCTGCTCAGCAGCAGACCCAATCGAATGATAGGCCCACAGACACTTCACAGTCTGACTCCACAGCCATCGTCGGCTCTTCCACTGCCTCTCGCCCTGCTGTGAAGGTATTTCTAGAGACGGTTGTGGTACGAGTCTTGGATAAGTTCGGTGTTCCGCAGCTGTGCAGAGCTTTGCTGGATTCCGGAGCTCAAGTCAATCTGATTTCACAGCCCCTATTCCAAAGACTTCGGCTGCCCAAATCTCTGTCCGACGTGTACATTGGGAGGGTGGTTGGAGGTGGAGCTAAGTCCAAATTCCAGGCTGAATGTTGTGTGCAGGCAGTTGACAATCAAGATGTCCATTTTTCGATGACATGCCAAATTGTTCCCGCAGTGTTGGAACAAAAGGTGCCTAATTGGAAGGTACAGGTGGATCAGATCGCCATTCCCTCAGAGATCTCCCTTGCCGACCCAACATGGCATGTGTCTCAGCCCATTGATTTGCTGATAAGCAACGAATTCTATAACGAGATATTCACCAGACAGATAATGAGATTGGGCAAAGGCTTGCCAATTCTCAAAGAAAGTTGCTTTGGGTGGGTTGTTTCTGGTGCCCATGCTAGCTCGTCACAGACGCGACAATCAGACCAGGTCGCGTATGTTGGAACGACGCTGGCCTCCATCGACTCATCGGTCCGGAAGTTTTGGGAAATAGAAGAAGTTTCCACTGCCCATCCTAAGACCCTTGATCATGAGATCGTGGAGAACTGCTTCCAAGAGTCCACTGTCCGCGATGACACTGGAAGATATGTTGTGAAGATCCCCTTTCGCCCCAGTTTAGTGCGTCTTCATAACAATTTGCCAAATGCCACCAGACAATTTCTCAGTCTCGAGCGTCGTTTGTCCGCCAACCCAGAGATAAAAAGCCAATATCACGCTGCGATGCAGGAGAATTTCGACTTGCGATTTTTTGAGGAGGTTCCCCCAGATGAGATCACTTCCACTTCTTACTATATGCCTCATCACGCTGTTGCTAAGAAGTCCTCCTCAGGAGTTAAAGTTCGCATCGTCATGAATGCCAGTTCAAAATCCCAAACAGGCCTCAGCCTGAATGATGTTGCCATGGTGGGCCCGACAGTTCAGCCCGACATCGTCGCAATTCTCCTCAGATTCCGAGAACACCCTTTTGCATTCTGTTGTGATATCCAGAAGATGTATCCTCAGGTGCTAATTCATCCCTCCCACAACGACTACCATCGCATTGTGTGGCGATTCCGAGATTCGGAACCCATTCGTCATTATAGGGCAAGAGGAGTTTGCTTCGGTGTAAGTTCATCGCCTTATCTCGCGACAAGAGTCCTCATCGATCTGGCAGATAGAGAAGAGGTAAAATTTCCACTCGCTGCCAAGGCACTGAAAGAGAATTTTTATGTGGACGATTGTCTCGCATCATGCCCATCCATTTCCGATGCGCTTGAAACTCAACGGCAGTTGAAAGAATTGTTGAGTTCCGCTGGCATGACGCTCGCCAAATGGTGTGTCAGCAGTCCAGAAATCACAGAGGAAGTAGAGCCCTCACAGGTGCGCAGCATCTTTCCTGAACAATCCAAGGCTCTAGGCATGCTTTGGCACCCTCAGGATGATGTTTTCGTCTTCCAGCTCACTCGAGATTTCATTGACGTCAATTCAAAGCGAGAAGTCCTCGCGGCAATTGCGTCACTTTATGATCCTCTTGGTTTCGTCTCTCCAGTGATCGTTATCGGAAAATTGATCATGCAGGCCCTTTGGAAAGAGGAAAAGTTGGATTGGGATGATCCGCTTCCGGAACATATCAGTTCCCAATGGAAACAATTAGCCGAAGGTCTTCCAACCCTTCAGGAGATCACAGTTCAGCGCCCAATGTCGACTTTGACGTCTCCCAAGTCCACCGAGTTGCATGTCTTCTGCGACAGCAGCTCAGTTGCATACGGTGCCGTGGCTTATGTGGTCACAGAGGATGATATCCATGGTCGCCAGTCTCAGATTCTGATGGCTAAGTCGCGCATTGCTCCCACATCGTCGATCACCATCCCCAAATTGGAATTGTGTGCCGCAGCTCTAGGCTCTCAGTTTGCCCACAAGATCAGAAATGCTCTCTCAGTCACGGAATATTTCTTGTGGACAGACTCGACGATTGTTTTGGGGCAAATCAGATCAAACCGCATTAAATTTGACGTTTTCACCGCGCATAGAATCGCTGAGATTCTCAGACTGACGGACGTTTCGAAATGGCAGCACGTACCGGGAGCCTCAAATCCTGCGGACGTTGTATCGCGTGGTATGTTGCCCACAGAATTGAAAAGTTCATCTATATGGTGGACGGGCCCAGAGTTTTTGTTGGGTAAGGCCGAAAACTGGCCTCAAGACCCGTATAGTGTCACGCTCATTGCTTCGTCGACTGCCATTATCAATCAGGTCCCAGAAAGTCACATCCTTGATACCATCCTTGAAAGATCCAGCAGTTATCTGCGGATACAAAGAATCCTAGCATACGTGCTAAGAGTCCTGACAGGTTCGCCTAGTCGCATTAGAGGTCCCATTACATCCCAAGAACTCCTAAAATCAGAGCACAAACTAGTATCTTTTGCACAAGCTCAACACTTGGCAGAAGTGAGATCAGCCATTGCCGATGGCACCATGTGGACCAGCAGGAGGTTCGCCCATGTGCGCCACTTGACTCCCTTCATTGATGGAGAGGGAATCATCAGAGTGGGTGGCCGACTGGCTCAATCGCCTGCAAACTACGATGCCCGCCATCCAATTCTTCTGCCCAAGTGTCGCCTCGCCACGATTATCGCCACCCACACACACAAGAACAACATGCACGCGGGACCACAACTGCTTCTGGCCACTCTGCGTCAGAAATATTGGCCGCTGGGAGGAAGAAATCTGACCAGAAACGTCGCTCGCTCATGTGTTGTGTGCTGGAAAACCAAGCCGATCCGACAGGAGCAGAGAATGGGAGATCTTCCCACGAGTAGGACAGATCACGTGGCTCCATTCAAAGTGTGTGGCATCGATTTCTGCGGCCCAGTCCTCACGCGTCCTAGCTACAAGAGAGGAGGTACATCATATAAGACGTACATTTGCGCCTTTGTCTGCTTCACGACGAAAGCCATTCACCTGGAAGTTGTCGGCAGTCTCTCATCCGAGGGCTTCGTCGCTGCGCTGCGGAGATTCGCGGCCAGGAGAGCTGCTCCAAGCGACATCTTCTGCGATAATGCCACCAATTTTCGCGGAGCCAGCGCAGAGTTGGCAAAGTTTCTGCGAGACATCCAGTCATCGCCAGACGTCGTTTCAGAGGCAGCCCCCAAGGGCATCAATTGGCACTTCGCGCCACCAAGATCTCCTCATCATGGCGGACTTTATGAGGCGGCGATCAAGTCCCTCAAACATCACTTAGCCAGAGAAGTTGGACAGACTATTCTCACATTTGAGGAGTTGAACACCATCGTAGCACAGATCGAAGCCATCCTCAATAGCAGACCAATCACGCCACTCTCCGAGGATCCAAATGAGATGTTCGCATTGACTCCTGGTCACTTTTTAGTGGGACGCCCACTGAACGCGCTCCCGGATCAGACGCTCACAGATGTTGCGCCAAATCGCCTCTCCAGATGGCAACTTTGCCAGAAGATTCTGCAGCACTTCGCCCATCGTTGGAGGAAAGAATATCTCCATCTTCTCCAGAAGAGAGTCAAATGGACGCAGGAAGCGGACAATTTGAAGATTGGCGATATCGTTCTCATCGGCGACGATTCAATGGCCACACATCAATGGCCAATGGGCATCATCGAGGAGCTTCATCCGGGCAGAGATGGACGATGCAGAGTCGTCACGATCAGGACAGCAAGGGGTAAATACAAAAGGGCAGTTCAGAGGCTGTCCAAATTGCCCATCGAGGGACTCCCGCCCTCATCATCGGCCCCCCAGGATGTTGACGCATTTCAGTGCAGAAATATCGTCGAATGCGCTTCACGCCATAGAGATAAGACCAAACCAGTTCCTTATCAAGTCCCGCTCGGGCACCAAAATTTAATCTAATTGTCTCTTGTGTAATTTCTACTTTCTTCACTCTTAACCAGACAGTCCAACTGATAACATCGTGATTTATACAATTTATTGAGTTAATTAAATTCCAAGTCAGAAACTTTGCCCTTTGAAGTGTAGAAATTTGCAATACAAGTAGTTTAAGTGAAGTGCAAAAGTCTATTTTTTTCACCTCCGCCGCTCATCATTTTCGTCTCCGCCGTCAGCCAAGCTGTGCCACCAGAGGGGGAGAAAAATTTTTGCCCTCCGAGCCACATAGGCTAATAAGTGACTAATTGCAGGTTGGTGCCCATCCAATATACATAAGGTAAATCCACGAACTTCGGTGAGGGTAAATTTTTCCCCGGGGTTTGCGCCTTCGGGATGAAAAGAATATAAAAAAAGCAATGTTGGAGGCATAATTGAAATGGGAAAAGTTTCTCCTTGACACGTACAATCGAATTGGAGCTGGAAAAATTCGATAGGCTTTTGCGGATGAGTGCGTGCGATAAAATTCGTGGGCTACAAAACTCCAGTTGGAGCAATTTTTCTCAAATTTAATTGTACGTGCCATTTGCTCTGGCCCCCCTGGAAACACTTGTGCCAAAGTCAGAGGCGAGCGAACGCGTGACAAAGAGTTCCCCATGAATTCAGTCGCTGAAACAATGCCGCGTGGACATGGGAGTGAGGAATGCGCAACCCCTTCGCCGTCAGGCTCAACTTTCTGGCCCTGACAATATCAGTTGGACGAAATTGGATTGCTTTGAAGTGAGTTTTTGGGGAGGTCGCCGAACCGCAGCGATAGGACAGCATCAGGTTCTCAGGGTGATGATGTGATAAAAGGCAATTTCCATGTTGTGTGACTTTTAATGCAAAAACTTTAAATTGCCACCACGTGTGTCGTGTAGCAGTGGCACAAGCACCGACTAATTAGTATTCATGTTGGGCCAACGCTTCGATTTGTTTCCACCAAATTCCCCCAATTACTTCCAGCTCTCGCCTTCTCAATAATTCAGGATCAGCGCTGGACATCATGTGTCATATGGCTGCATCTCGTGGAAAAATGCCCCCGCGCAGCTCATTAAAATTTGCGATAGGTTCTGCCGTGAACCGAAAATTCCCATGTCGTGTATAAATATGAACTAGCTCATTAACTAGAGAGCACTTCGTCAAATTGTGCAATCAACCGAGTCAGATGGTTCTCAATTAATTTTTGATCCATCCGCAAAAGGCAGATGCCCGGCTTCAGCATAATTGCAAAATTACATTTTAATTCATTAACCCACTTCGCCTGACATTTTTATTTGCTCCACTCTGTCCTTTGGGGATTTTTACGCGCATCGCCATGTCAGTGGAATTAAATGAATTTAGCCAAACACCATTTGCCAAGCGGCGGCGGCGGCAAAAAAAAGAGCAACCTTCTGAAATAATGTGAAAATATGGCAAAACCAATAATTGCATTGGGAATATATTGATAGATTTATTGCGCCACCTCATTCTATTAAAAATAATTAATCTATTTAATAAAATTGGCATCAGCCAGAAGGGTAAATCGTCATATTTTAATTAGGCTTAAATCAATTGCATCACTGCAATTTGTGTGTTTAATGAGCAAAAATTATGCACTTTCTCACTCCTATACTTTTGCCGTGAATTTCCCGGAAATTTCCAGTAGACTTTTTTGCCCGCTCAGAAAACACCCAAAGCTTGTAAAAAAGCTCGTGGAAGAGGAGACAAATCCTCGAATTCACCACCCGTGAAGACTGATGAATTAACACAATTAAACTGGTGAGGAAATATGGCGTTAAAATAAATAAACAACCAGAGAGAGAAAATTGAGATTCTACTTTTAGCACAATTATTCCCCAAACAAATTAATTATCAGCGATTTATCATTTTTTCCAGTCTATTCTCGGCAGCTTTTCTGCCTACTCGGCAACACCATCTGAGTGGATTTGGTGAAATATGCCGACGAAAGGTGTGAAAAAGGGGATGCCACACTTGGCGGTTGGGGATGATTCAGTGGTAGTCAATTTATTACATTTTTAGGTTGTGAGAAACAACCTCAAACACGACATTTATGGCACTCACGCAGTTAATCATTCCCACATGCTGTTCATTTTTTGAGGTTTCCCACCGAAATTATATACTGTGAATATTATTTTGCACAGCATCAGCATGGGAAGAAAATTGCAAATATTTAACTCTCACTGCTAGTGTTTGATATGAAAATTGCGCTAGTGTGTTCACAAAGTCAAGATTGAGTCTTTGAAGGGAGTGCAGAATGGGGTGGTTTTACTCAAGAAATTTGCTGCCAAACTTTCCCATGAATCTTCAGCGATAATAAAGCTGAAACCGCCAAATTTCCACACTTTCCCAAACTACCTTTCATTTCACAATGAAGTTCGATTTTTTTTGTGAATCCCCCAGCGTATAATAACACCCCTAATTGTACTGTCTGACTGAAGAAGTAATGAATGGGTTTGGCTCGTTTTGCGTGAGTTTGATCAATCATTTATTGGATGTTCGCACGTAAACATTTATCACATTATCCGTGGCCAAAAATCCACCCTCACACCACAGAGTCGCCAATACAATTACTGTTATGCGTATGGGCGCGATCTTTTGGGGCGCGCGAGACTGATGACGGCATTTTCATTACTATTCATCCACTCTGTTATGATGAGTGACACAATTTGCATGAATAGCAAAGTAGTATTCAATTTTCATGACATTCATCGCAAATGATTTGGATTTTATCAGCGCGCCCTGGCCCAAATGCAAACTCACCGCCTCATCATTTCTGTGCTGTGCAGATATTGTTGGATGCGTGATAAATAACAGATGACAATGCAGTGAAAACTATAGCAATAATTTCACGCTTTTTCCCGGACTGACTCATTTTGGAGCGTCGGATGGGAAAACATGAGAATGATTTTTGCACTGAGAACTTCACAAAAGCGTGCCACCAAAGTTGTGAACATTATAATGTTCTCGCTAAACAGAAACTCTCCTGGTCTCACTGCACTGCATTAAATGCTCGCAAATGGCCAAGGTATTCGCGAGATATACCGAAAATAACCCCCAAATTCAGGACGTACACTGTTGAATTTGAATACATCGTACGATTGTGCTGTTGAGTAACTTTGGCCAAAAATTGGGTATACAAAAAGGGGAATCAGCAAATAAATTTCACATGTAGTGGAATTGGATTAGAATTTCTGGGTTGTGTTGCTAATTTCGTGTGATGGCAAAATGCAGACAAATTTGTATGACCACCGCGAAAACATGAGAAAACAAATAACACAGTCCAAGCACGAAATTCACTTTTCGAATAAATAAACCAGACATTGGAATTGCCAAGCCATGGAGAAAATTCTCCTGTATTTTTCATTCCATTGTGGCCTCACTTAGTAACTTTTCCCACACAACCTCCGCCACCCACTCTGACTCCTGCCGCCCCATTGTGAATGTCTTTTTCCCGCGCACGGAGTTTCCCCAATTGGGACAAGAAAAGGCGCTCAGACAGTGATGTAAAGTGATAAATTCGTGGGAGATTAAATTGGTGTGGAATTTTTGCTATTGAACGCCAAATCCTTCCCCGGAATAATCACATTTGAGAATGTGCGCGCAGATAAATCTGGGCTCTTTCTCACTCTCCAAGTTGAGGGAGGGAAAAAAGTGCGCGATTTTATCCATTTGAAGTAATCTCACCCCCTTTTCACCATTGGAGATTATCTCACACTGGATTTGTTTGCCCAATTTTGAGCCAAATTCCACGTGGAAATTCACAAGCATGAAGTGGATATTCTGTGAGTGTTATTCCGAAAAACTGCACACCACATAAGCCGGTGTGTAAATAAATTTTACACAAAACATAGGGAGAGAAGCAAATCAGCCTAATAAAGCTCAATAGATTGCCAATTGTGTCAATTCCAGTAGAGTGTATGTCTCAATTCTCTCCTTTCCCTTCGCTACACATAAAACAAACGCTAAACAGGGAAATTTATCGAAAGTTGTACTTCTCATGGGGTCGCTTTTTCCCAGGGAAAAGTCTCTGCGCCGAGCGGGAAAAGTTCCTCCCAGAAGACGTCGTTGACCAAAGTTTAGGGAGAGGTGAACAAAACCTTGGGGCAAACTTTCGTCCCGAACATTTTATTTCAATCAGAAAAGAGGTGAAGTCATGTGGGACTGAGGTTCTCGAAATTCATTCAATATTTATTGGGGAAACACTAGGGATTTTCACTTTGTATTGTGCCGATGCTCAGCGGAAAGGTGTCATTGAAAGTTTCAAATACAAATTAACAGAGGTTATTCGATGTTGTTCCACGTTTCTTTTGTTACCCTTAACAGAAGATAGAATAATTGCTAAATCAACTGACGAAATATTAAATTAAATTCCATTCAAACTCTTCTTTGTATCCTCTTTCCCGGAATCACTCACAAACTGACCCTTTTCCGATCAATACCTTGGAATTTTTAATAACAAGTCAAGGTTTATCCATAAAAAAAATCTTCACTCTCTCCCTGCGGCGTATTTCAGATACCTGCGAACATGAAGAATATTTGCAATCTCTCAAGACAAAGCATTCGATTTTGAGTGCTTATCAAATGATAAATTGACCAATTCATGGACAAAATCGTGCTACATAAATTTTCCGCGCAGAAACTTCTTCCCCACCATCGCGAGCATTATAAATTTTCATGCCACGGAAAGAGCAACATCACGATTGCATTACGAAGACATTTCTCTATGGTGTGAAAATCTCCTGAGGCATCGGAGAAAAATTCACGAACTGCGGCTAAACAAGCTTAGCTATTTCATGGCGCGATATTAGATTATCCTCCATTTTTTGTTCGCTTTTCCTGGTATTTCGTGTTGGGGGGGGGGAATTTCCGCCTCTTTCACTGCCGCGATATCGCATAGAGATTAAGATAGACATAATAGACAGTCTCTTGGCATTCCCCGCGGTATTAACATATGCATCAGAAAGTGGAGATATTTTCCCGCATTGTTCAGTTTTGTAGCCTTTGAAGAAAATATTGTCAAGGTAATTAGGCGATGTACATTGTTTTCCGCCTGAGCTTTTGTGCTTTTGTCAGAGTGATTACAAAAAAATTCTCAATTTTGTACAAATTTTCTCTCATTTTCGGGTGGCTCTTCATCATTTTAAAAACAATTACTGGCCAAATTAATTTCCCACCCCCTTTGGCGATGGGGGTGTTTGCGTACAGCCGAATGGCGGTGGCATTCTCAATATTTACAAAAGCCATGGCCTGGCAAAAGGCAAAGGGTCACCCCTTGCCCGGGGCGGCCATCACTTTTATTTACTCCGCATTCCCTTTGAACACCATCAATGTCCGACCATAATTCGCCCGCATCAGCCCCTCCACCAGTCACTCGGGGGCCGCACACATATTTTTCTTCTGCTCCAATTTCTCATGGTTATATTTATGAAATATCGCCATGGCGAAGTGGGCTATCATTTGGCCAGGTGGGCCGACATCAAACAATGTAAACAACGTGGGAATTGGAAATATTTTCCGTCCTCGTGTGACTGTAATTTCTGCTCATTCGTCTGCCATTCTGCGGGTCATTTCGCCTCTCCGGATTTTGGGGGTGGCAAGAAATGAACCCCAGCGGCGGAAGAGAGCGCACAGGCGGACAAAAAGGGAGGAAGATTCCGGGGAAAATTGTGATCTGAGAAATTGTGTGTGAAGCAAAAAGTTTTTCTTTCCACCCTCCATGGCACAATTTATTATTATCGGAAAGGAATATTGTACATCCTTTTTTCTCTCTCCAATCGTTGCCATTCAATCTATTGTGCGTGTGTGTGTGTGCGAGGCCCAAAAAAGGGGCACCCAGCGCCACGCACATACAAATAATGATACACAATAAATCTAAATAATTGGGCAAAGAAGCAATTTATGACTTTCCCTCTGCGTCTGCGATCTTTAGCAGCACTGAAGCAAGTCCTCGTCAATTGTCACGGAGACAATGTGGAGCTGAGAAGAGGCGGTGGGAAAACAATGGGGACATAAACGACAATTTCAATAATCATCCCACTTCTCATGTGCGTAACATTTTGTAAATTCCTCCAATTGATTTATATATTACATGGCGATATTGAATCTCTCTAGAGAGGAAATTGTCCTGAATTTATCGCCATTTCCACTTGTAGCTTCTCGCCTAAGCAAATATTTTCCTCTTGAGAAGGACATTGATAAGCACACGCAGTGTTTACTGCTCAACTCGGGATTTAACTTGTGTGACAGACGAGATTTCGAAGGGACGCTGCTCTGTCAACTACATATTGTCCCCCATGAAGTAGAAAACAATCAGTGAGAGCACTTACTGATTGTCAGAGTCGATTTGGGGTTGAATTAAGCCATGCGTAAGCTCAGCGATCAGCGCTCTATAGTGCTTTCCCGGAAGCATCTTGTCATTTTTTTCATATCGCCCTACGGTTGCACTGGAGCGCAAAGCGTCCTTAAAAGCTCCACTTGGCCAGTCGCAACTTTAATCCTATTACAGCAGACACTGACGCAGCCCAGAATTAGCCATAGTGCACAGTCCTTCCGCTGCTGCAGCGACAAGAGTGCACTCGCCGTAATTCAATTCCCTCAACTATGACACTCGCCATTCAAAAATTTATAGTCCAGCATCATGAGCTGGGGTATAAAAGTCCATGGATGAGGATGCAAACAAATGGAATCTATTGAAGTGGCTCTATTTCACGTTATTTACCCTGGACGTCTGACACTCGCCAATCCACCCCAAAAGTTGGGCCATTGAACGTGTGCGGCGCGCGGGCAGTAAAAAAAAACTATGCAGACAGGAAATCATTGTAAACAGATTTATTCTCCTGCGATATTTTATGCTGCGACTTGATGGTTTTGGCGCAGTCCACGAAGAATGGCGAGAGCGGGAGATGGTATTAAATGCACTTTTCAACATTGTTGCCAGGTTTGGGGAGCGCATAAATGAGTGTCTGAGTTGCTTTTCATGTACCCATGAAGACACTTTTTCATGAGCCATAACGATATTTATGACTTAATTGCCACAATTATCTAGACTTTACTTTTTACAGCGCAATCTTTATAATCCACCACCCACGAGCTGTGCAAGCTTGGCTAGTCACTTTCTGCAAAACACACACACACAATTAATTCCACGCATTCCCTTTATGGCTGATCGCATTCCCTTTTACATCCCTCAAACTCGCGCGCCCAGTGTGAGATAAATTGGCATGATTTGCGTGGAAAAGGAGCGTGGTGTAAAAATTGTGAAAATGAGATTTTAAAAAGCAAGCTGGAGGTGGAATTTTCAGTGAGCAACTTGGGCGTGAAATGAAGATTTAACCGTAAATTTTCCCACAGGAAATTCCCAAATGGTTAATTTTTCTTCCGCATCTACACAAATTACATTTGTCTCTTTGCTAAGTGAAATATTTTACCGCTTTGTTCGCCCAGCTGAAGAAATGCTCTGCACTTTCCGCAGGGATTCCCATTAAAATGTGGGTTGCTCACATGGAGTTGAGTGTATTGAAAACAAAACCGCAATTTTGCTAACATAGTTACAGAGAGAGAGAGGGAGAGAGAGAGAGAGAGAGAGAAGTAGAAATCCTCTTGCACTCGGAGAAAATGGGAAAAAGGAATAAGGAGAGTGCATCATGAGTGAAGACGGGCAAAATGCAGAAAGTTTAATTCAAAATAACGAACCCAGCAACTTTTTATTTAAATCAAAAAGCAATTTTAAGGTATCTTTTCCCTTATGTTTTCACCGTTTTCACCCTCAAAAGTTGGGCTAAGCAATTTACCTTCCGTCTTTTCTAAACGTAATTTCACTCTTGGCTTGATATGAAAGCATTCTCTAAATTGCCTCAACGCACCGAAAAGACGTGCAGCAATGACGCGATTTGAGAGGGAAATTTTCATTTTATATACATACAAAATTGGTTTTCAATGTTTTCTCTTCGCTTAAAGTATGGTCAAAAGAGAATCTATACGGTTAAATGGATTCCGTCTCGGTTTAATTTGAAGTAAGGCCCAGAGAGAAAGAGAGAAGATCCATTGGGAGCAAACATTTGATGGGAAAGTGGCGGAAAATCTACGATTGTGGGCGTAACAGCTCAGAATTCACACAATAATCCATCGACATCATCGCAATAGACAGCTCTCCCGATGCCAGAGACTTTGATTCCATTCGCGCAGTGAATGGCGGATTTTTCTTGCTCCCCATGCGAAGCATCTCATGAATTGTTCAAAGTGCGGAGCTTCCTTGCGTGTGACTTGCAACAGGGTGAACGTATTGAGATGTAATAAAATTTTTATAGCGACACTTCCTCGCCCTGATGGAATGAATATATCCCGGAGCGATGCGAGTGAGTGGGAAGAATGGTAATTTTATTTATTAAAGAAAATGTCTGCGCTTTCTCTCTCTCTCTCTCTCCTTTCTCTCCTTCCCCATCCCAAAAATCCATACTTTTCATACTATGGCCGAATGGTACATTGTCTGAATGTATGATTCGGGGCCATTTTCATGTCTCCACGCTCATGTTTTCATCTCCCCACAAGACCATTATTAGATGAGCGAGGAGCTCAAAGTGAATGTTTGCGCCCGAAAATTCTTGTATGATTTCATTCTCTATTTTCTGGGCGCGTCTCACTGTTTGTCATCAAATAACTTACATGAGAATCACGACGAGTAGCAGAGGATAAACAAACAAATCTAAATTGATTGCACGGAATACAGCAAAAAGGGACTCTTTTTGCATTTGTCTCTAATGGATTCACCAGAGAGTCAAATGAACAACACGAGAGTGTACAAACAACAGCATTAAGCATTTCGATATTTTATTGCACGCTCCGGATTCTGACCGACTCAATCTCTGCATCTTAAGGCTCATCATGATGTGTCACGATGGCTGAATATTTAATAAATCCTCGCTGGACTCCTGCATTTATGCTGATACTCTGAGACAGTCCATTTTTCCAACTGCACGAGTCACTCTTCCTCCAGCTCGTGTCTCATGGAAAATTCATTAAAAGCTGTATATTGAAATTTTCCCCGAAAGCCCTGACACATACAAAATTCAGCACAAATAGACTGCCAAATAAAATGCTCGGCGCATCCCTTTTTCACTCCCGCGATGTTGTTTTTTTTTCCCTCCCCACTCGACATGTTTCCCATTGATAGTGCAACATTCTCAAAAACACATATTCAATTGGAAAGATAATATGTTGCGCCCCAAAATGAAATTGTTTATTCAATGTGCTGTGCGAGAGGGAAATATGTTTTCCATACAAATTTGCGTGAAAAGTGACTCCGGCGCATTCATTTCAATCTCCATTCGGCAGTTGGAAAATGCTTTATGCCACGCATTGCGTGGAAAAATCCACCGTGCAATCCAAAAAATCGGCTTATAATTTCCAACATTGAGTGGTTTTATCGACAATTTGATCAAGAAGCGTGCAAATACAGTAATTAGTTCGCAGAGTTTAAAGTTTCTGATGTATTAAAGCTCTTCTATTGTTCCTCTGATGATGGATAAATCACTGAAAATCCTCGGAACGAACATACAAATGGCTGATGCTCCAACACGAACGAAGTAATAATTAAGCTTCCTATCTTTAATTCTGGCAAACGTCATGAGCATATGTGAGCTTTTGTGCACCCACAAAATCACTATCGCATTCCCAAGCGAAAAAATGATTGCAACGCAAATAAATGCCAAAACAGCGGAATGAGACAAAAAATCCTATTCATGAGTGCCATTGGAGAGAATTGAAACATATTTGATAGAGGGCCATTTTAACATATAACGCGCACTCATGTGGATGAATTATGTGAAATGTACGGTAGGAACTTTTTGCTTAGTTTGCATACAAAAGCCTTCATTCAACCCAAAATATTTTCCACAATGCACCTTCTCTATTGCTTTTGATGGGGGGAAATACCAAGCGCGTGTGGAAAAATAGCCATTTATTTTTGTTGAAATTCAATTGAAATTATTGCCATTCACTCTTGGTTTTTGACCATTCAAACTCATCCATTGGCGCATTTTGCACTTTGAAAACAGATATTTCAGCACGGTGAAATAATAATAGATTTCACAATAAAAACACACACACACACACATATTTTAATTTATTCTTTCAACACACTTTTTGCCTTCGTTTGTCTGTTATTTTTATGGTTCATTTATTTGCAATAGACGAACATTCGTTAGGCCAAGGGTCAGTGAATATACTGATAATTCGTTTTAATGGAATGCTATGCTGAGCTTTCTGACCTCAGCTATGCGCGGATGTGATGGGAATTTTTCCAGCGCTAATTTGACGAAATTAGAAGAGAAAGTGCAGAGTAAAAGTTCCCCATTAGAGATCTGATATCTGGGGTGGAAATTTTGACAACTCGTGAATGAAGTGTGTAATGAAATTCAGTCCATTTCATGGCTTCAATTTTAATTTGCAGCGTATCTGAAAGCTGTAAAAATGACTGTAATTATGCTCCTTTTTATCACTCTCTCTCTCTCACTCTTCGTCCTTTCTCTCCTTCCATGTGACATACTGGTTGGCGGCGGCAATAGAACTGAGAGCCACGGTGCTTGGACCATCGGACATGTACGTGAAATCGGGAAGTAGCATTCGGATTGTTTGCCGAATACCACAAGGACCACATGATCTGGGCAATGTGTTCTGGTACAAAGGTGAGTGCTGCAGAAGAGCATTTGTCGCAAAATGTGTTTTTGTTCAATTAGCAAAGTTAATCAGTTTAATTGAATGCCTCTCACCCAACCCATCAGACACTCTATTTGATGAGTGTGTTCTTGCAAATCAACCCTTCGCAACAAATCTAAAGCGATTTACTCAATGACTAGGTGCTGAATTGCTGCAAGCAACACATGCAAATGAAGTTTATGCTGACAAAACCCAAAGAATAACAATAGACTCTGATTGGGTGGATGGATTGACTTCCAGGTAAATATCATTTGATTGTTCTAGCACGGCTTTCAGCTGCCAGCACAAATTCCCCTTCAATCCCACCCATGGTCGGATTAGAACAGAAGACCTGCATTAATCCCGACCGTCAACAAGCCACCACCATGGCGAGGGTCAAAGGGATGTTCTCAAAATTCCATACTCACGTGAGGGTGGCTTTTTTCCGCTTTTTTTCACAGATTGATCATCCAAATGGCTGTGCCCAGCGACACGGGAAATTACTCTTGTGTGCCCACAAATGTTGCCAAGCCAGGAAGTGTTTATGTGCACGTAATTATTGGTGAGTGACTTAATGATTTTTACGTCAATTCATGGGGGGGATGAAATGTGCATTAAAACAGATTCTGAGTTAATCTCATATTATCCTTCTTTTCGAATCACACACTTGTTTACCGCTCATGCATTTGCCTCCCGGAAAATGATCAGAGGAGGGGCGAAAAATCGGGGAGGAAATTTTTGTGAATCCATGTGCTTATCGAATTACCGAAAATACAGAGCTTTTGGGCTACTGAACTAACATTTCTCGTGGAGTTCCACATGTTTATGGTTTTGTGTAGCAAAGGGACAAATATTTACTTTGCTATATGAATCCGGAACGGATGATTTCTCCCCATTCTCATCTTACACGCTGAAGGATACTCGTGCCTGGCAGCTCGATAACAAGTCACATAACACACTAATTGGCGATACGATCTTGGAGCTTTTTATGTGAAACACTTCACACATCGGCTGGCTTTTGAGAGAGCCTTTATCCCCAGTAAATTCTCCAAAGGCAACCACGCGCCTGCAAATGTGTGTACACAGGTTTATGAGGCATTCGGAGCATTAGACTTGAGGAAATTCCATCCCTCTCATGGTATTCAATACACATTTTGCTGAGGTTCTGCATTTTTGCTGCCTCTCAGCTTAATACACTCACATGCTAATTTCACCTGTAAAAATATCAGAGGGGAGAAATTATTTTCTCGCCTGGGGAAGTATGGCGCCAATGCGAGACTGTATAATTAATTCAACCCAGACGAAGGTATAAAAAGCGATTAGCAAAACACCGAGAATTTAATCACAAATCATGTACTTTCACTGTGCAAACAAATTGTTTGTGAAATTTAATTAAATAATTTAAAAGTCCTCTCTCTCTCTCTCCCTCGGACGCCTTTAAGGGTGAGTTTTCACCTGATGTTCTAATGAGACTTTCCTCAAAGTTTATGACCAAACCTCCAACCCATGAAAATGCACCTTTCCTTGTGCAACCCCACAAATAATTATCTTGAAATCACAGTACAACATTTTCATGCTCAAATCACACAAAGTTTAGAGCCACAAAATCCAGACGCTTTCACTTTGGAAGTTCTACTAAACTGCACACTGGAGATCAATACAAAAGAGTACAAGGAATTGACTGTGAATTCACAATTTAATAAAAAAAAAAATTTATGCCGCTTTCACTTGACATATTTTCACAGTGAATTTAATAATGTACTCCAGAGCTAGAGCTCTCTTGATGAATATTCGAGGGAGAATTGGGAAAAAAGTGTAATTGTTGAGAGCTGAGTGAAATTAAATTTTGAATTCTCAATAAATCTTCCGGTGACCTTTATATTTTCCTCTCTCCATTCTCGCAGCCTTGCAAGAATGGCGGCGCTTCATTTTATCACCACCCCAAGAGAGATTCTAACGATTGGGAGTTCATGAAGAATTCAATGGTGAAATGATTCGAATAGGGTGATAGTGTCAACAGGAAATTTAGAGAAAATTCCTTGGCTCCAGAGCGACATCAATCGATTCATTCTCTCGTGATTCGCCAAGATGTGGCATTGGTTAAATTTGAATGAGGCCGGGAGTGTATATTTTATGTGTCCTTCCCTCCACCCAGGATTTGACCAGTGCGGTTTGGATCATGTCAACTTCGGCCACGTATCGGAGGAATATGGCTCTCAAGTTGCACAGAGTGTAGGTGGCATGTAAAGTGAAATAAATTCAATTATCTTTTATGGTTGGACTGAAGGAAGCCAATAAAATTTATTATCTTCGTCAGACGCCTTGTTACTGTCTCTGTATTACCTTTGCTGTTATTATTTTCCAACTTTCACCATCCGAAGGGGTGGAGAAGTGAATCATCCGCCTAATGACGCTTCTCTCCCAGCTGAGAGCTTTAAGCTCTGGATTGAGAATTTTTCTCTCTTAAATCGCATGAGGATGGTTTTCAGAGATGAAAATTGATTATTAAACCAGCTCATGGGAGAAACTATCAGTATTTTTAATTACGATATTCCAAGAAATATCGCCATATTTCCTCCCCGACAAACCCCTGACAGTATTGCATGGTTTTCCGGTCCACGAGCCCCTGAGAAACTGCCCAGCAAATGCTCTCCTTGGCAATGTCTGGCTGGAATATTTTCATTTAAGTTCCGGAAATTGTTGTGCTGCTATATGAGAGGCATATTTGCCCAATGCCTAGAGATGGGGGAGATGGAAAAAATGTGCCTGAGCACCAGAGAAATGTAAGTCATCGTCTTCTGATGGATTATTTCCGCTGTGGAATATTTTTTTTTTTAGTGGGCGACTCGAAGCGAACACACGATAATCTCTCATGCAATTTTGCTGGGATTTTGCCGCATTCACTCGTGTGAATTCTAATTCATCTTCATCCCAATTCGGGGAATAGTCCTGCATATATTTCTTCCTTGGAATTCGAGCCAATTCCCCGATTGACATATAAATCAAATCCCGAGCGTACGTGAATACACCTCGTGTTGTCTATTTGTCTTGCCAGATCAGGTTCTTGCACAACTTCTGGATACTTTGGCGTGCTCATGCGGTCACTTTGGGTCGCTGGGAAGGTTCTGGGCAAGGGAATGTGTTGAGAAAGATGGGAAGAATTTGTGTGGAATAAAAACAATCGGAATCTCTGGCATAATAAAGGCAACTATTTGAGGCCAAGACTCATTTTGAAAATGAGACTTGACAATTGAACAAGAGCTTTCCCAGCGACTCTGGCGATTTTCCCATCAATTCCTCCACCGAGACAAACGATGTGCTTCCTCGCCTCGGAATAGCAAGTAGCCATTCGTGTGGATGAGCTGAAGAGACAAGTGAGTTAATTATTTTGAGTGGTCAGGGAACTTGATTACCCTCTAAAGGATTAACCTTCGAGCCAATGCTCCTCCGTGCTTTTTTCCCACGACATCTCTCTGGCTCTTTGTGCTCATCAGGAGATAAGGAAGCGCGCCCGAATGTATTGATAGAGCAACAATGAGTGGCTGATGACTTTTCAATAAATTAATTCCCCACAGAAGAAATTGACAGTGCGAAAAGCTCCCCTACTTGATGGAGGCGCCTGGTGAAACAGATTAAAATCTCATTTATTTGTGATTCAGAGCCGCAGGACACGCAGTGGTGGTGAGGGGGCAGTTTTGGCAATTTTCACGCCATCAACATCGCGAAAATTTGCCTAAGCTTTGTAGGTAACTTTCGGTATCATTTTCCAATGGGGTTGTACTTTTTTCACGCCACGCTGTCCTCGCAGAAAAATAACACATGATTGATGATTTTTGGGAATAGAATTGAAATCAGTGGCCATAAAAAAAAGTTCCACCCTCGCAATCTCGGCGACTGAAAAATAATCGGTGAAAATTGCTCCCCACCGAAAACTGGGCGAAAAGAGGAGGAAATTGAATGGCAAATAAATGACTGGAAGTGCGCACAGAGGTTCCACGGTGGAAAAAAAAATGCGCCTCTCTGTTTTATAGCCCAGGCTCGAGAAGAGACTCTCTTTCTCCCATATTTCACTCCTACCCTGGCCATGGATATGATCAAGATTTGAATAAGTTTGTCGTAAATATTGAAAATATGCTCCAACCTCCGGCGCGTCCCGCATTCATTCGCCCAATGTTCAGGATTCCCTGTCAACTCTAGGGCCAGATTTTGTATCTCCACCGCGAGATACATATTTCCCAATTCCATCCCTGCTCGAGAATATCTCACCATTGCAACACTGCGAAGTGGTGAGAAAACTTAAAAATTTATTTACGAGACAATAATTTAGTCGCTTCCTCTCCCTCCCATTGTCTCTGTGGATTTATGGTGCTTAGATGGTGTTTTCCTGCTGTATTCTAAGCACAACTCCCATTCTTGTATCACAATGCCGAGAGGGTGTTGCTTTTTTCGGGGGCTCCGCACTATCGTAGTGAAAAGTTCCATCTTGAGTGGGAAGATTTGCCCCACTCCACGGCCAGATAATGAATATTATTGTTGTATTCTCCTCGTGAACGGCATAAATAAAGGATAAACAATGGCGGGGATTTAACAATTGAGCAGCACGAGAGGGAAAAAAAACCTCTTTGTTCACACGCAAAAGACACTCAAGGAGGTACAACTTGCCAAGATTTGTTGTATTTGGCGTTAAGATCGCGAAGTTTGGAAGTGAAATTACGGCCACGTTTGCAATATCAATCGATTTTGAAAATCTGAAGCAGCAGTTTAAAGTAGAATTTTTACTTAGAATTTAAACTCCACCAAAAGCCACACAAATAATATCAGGAGTAAAATAATGAATTGAAAATCATGCAAAACATTCAAAACCTCGCTAAATAACGTGAAAAATTCAGTTAATTTCCATAACAAAATAATTCAAAATATCTCACTTAATCTTTCCATATTTCCCATTGAATTTTCATTTGCTACACAACAAAAGTGAAAAACATTTCCTGGGAATTCCTCAACGCCCAAATAAATTGGAGCATCACATGAATTTAATGGTGAAAGAATGACAGGGAAAAATTCTGTCATATCTTTTCCATTTTCCCAAGTGAATTTTTAACCATGACAAATGCAAATGCAGTATGAAAAGTTTGTCAAGAGCAACCAACTTTCCGTGAAATTTTATTATAGCCCACTTCCCTCGCCATCGTCAGTGTGGTTTGGAGAAAATTTAAGAGAGTGTTTTACTTTGAAAAGAGAAATGATGGAAATTATTTTGCTTGAAATGTCGGAATTTAATTGGGAACAATCTTGTGAGTGTTTCAAGCATACACTTTGGTTTCTCAGGCCCCAGAAGATGTGGCAAGAGGATGGGAAATGGTGGGAAATTGGGGTGTGGCGAGAGGGAGATTTATTAGGTGTATACACTCTGAGGCTTTATCCTCCTTGCAAGGAGGGAATCTTGATAATTAAATTCTCTATCATAAACACACTTAATCGGGATCATTTTTATGGCACTGAAGAGAGAGCCTTTTGTAACTCAAATCCGTTCTTTTTTTTCTCCCCCTTTCAGGAGAACATCCTGCAGCGATGCAACACAACTCAGCGGAAAGCACAAGGATCTGTGGTGCATTCATTGCTGTGACATTTCTAGTGCAGTTCGCCACCAACATTTGGCCGTGCGCCCACTCTGCCACCCACTTCTTCAGTCATGCGAGATGAAAGTGCGACGCGAATTGCGCTCACGCAGAATTGGAGTGACTTTGACACTTGAGATTGCAGCAATTCCCAGGAACGGACGAATAATGTGAACTTGTTGAATACACACAGATTCATCTTCCACTCGCGAGGAAATCATCAATAATACTATAGGGAAAATACTTATGCTTCTCATGCGAAAGTAACTAACTTAATTTTTCACTCCATGTCACAAGGAATGGGAAAACTTTTGTACGCCAAGCAAAAATATTATTTCACTGAATTTTTCACACTCTCTCTCTTCTCATCATGTCAAGAGCTTTCTTCCTCCACAATTCCTTGCAATGATGACTGACAGATTAGGAGTCCTAATCCTCGGAAAAAAGTTCTTCACCTCTCACTCAAGATGAATAATAATGCTAGATAATTGCCAGCAAGTTGAGGAAGTATTTGAAATATGCAGACGAAAGATCTAAACTAAATTGCAATCTTCATGCCTTCTTTTTATCACTAAGATTCATTCAAATTGGAGATTTTGTGCAAAAACAAGAGATTTTTCCAACTTCTCATGAGCTTAGCATTAGAGAAAAGCAGGACACTTTCGGACACACAAATTTCTTTAATAAATCACAAAATCTGATGATTGAGAAAGCGCAGTTTGAGGCGAAAAAATGTATAATTAATCAATTTTTTTTCCTAGCAATTTTAACAATTGATCACAAATAATGAATAAATCGCACTGAACAAAATAGCTTTGCCTCACCCTAAATTGCAGAATTATCAAAAATGCTCTTTAAGCATGATTTGCGTTAAATCTACAATCTAGGCGTCTTTGAAAGTTCTTATTGAACGCCAAAAATATTCTCAAAAACTTTATGCTGACTTAAGAGATGAAACTTTGGGAGCTGATTAAAATCATTCTTAGTGGAGAAATTCAACGAAATCGAAGCGCATCTTCTGCTGATCACTTCTGGGGCGATTTACCTGGTTTGCTGAAAGTAAATTTGGACAAACCTTTTCCTAATCTGAGCTGGAGGAAAAATTAAATTGCAGGAAAAAAAAGTCCGCTACCATTGCGCGCTGAGGAATAAAATTGAGATGAAAATGGCTACATTTATTGTGTGAGAAAGTTTCTCGTGAAAACAGTGCCGAGATGGAGGGAAAAAAAAACCGCCCTGCAGAGGAAGAGGAAACCTTGGGGGGAAAAAAATAAGAAGAAAAGTGGAGAAAGTCGAAAGAAAGACCTCATCCCACAGCGCGAAGCTCGGTTTCCATTTTTCATTATTCGAGTGAGAGAAAATAAGATAAATTAAATCAAGAAAAAGTTTTCCCATTTCCCCAGCATCCACACATAACCCGCTCAATTTGGGGGCGGGAGAGAAGTTTTTAATAATTTTCTCAAGAAGTAAATAAAATAGTGTAACAGAAACTATTCTCACGAATGCGAGCCATGGCCAGAGATCCACTTCGGTGAGTTCGTGTGCCATAAAAGAAGAAGAAGGAACTTCTTTCTTCCACAACTTCAGAAGGCAACCATAATGTTGTCTGAGAGATACATAAATTTATACTTTTGCCATTTCTCACGATAAATCCGCGTGGGTGGCCGAAAAATTGTTCAATTGATACTGAGAAGCTCCCGGGGAAATTGAATGAAATATTTAAGACAACAAATATAAAAGCTGTTCTGGAGTTTCTGACGACGATTTTGTATTCTTCTGCAAATTGCGTGTGTGCTTTAATGGTACATTTGTGACGCACTTGAAAACTTTTTCTCTCTCTTCACAACCCAGTGAGAAATTGATGATTTTCTCAGAGGATGGACACAATTTTCGCTTTGAGACTCTCATTGTTGGATCACATTTCCAAAAACTTTTCCACACACACAATTTTCGGAACAATGCCAGAGCAACATATCACATTTTACACCCAAAATCACCCTTTTTGAGCCAAACAAACTGTAACTAACTTCCATGGGCGTAGCCAAGAAGAGGCGAAAAGCAATACACTTTCCTGAGTAAGCCACGCCCACATTAAAGCCCCGCCCACATCTTCGCTTAGTTTATCGATTTGATTGGAGAATCTGATGTAAAGCAGTTCTACATCGTCGAGAAAAACACCAAGAGACTTCGTGGAAAGTAGTTAATGCATGTAATAAATTAAGAACTATTGATCCTGCATTAAGCACTGTTCACAGGATCCACTAGATTTAAACCTAAAAGGAAAGATCCAAAGAACAGAATCTTCGATTCCTCTATGCAAGGCTTTAGCAATGGGAAAATGCCACAAGTGGTTAATGAGAGGCTTTAAAGCACTGTAACGACAACAGATGAATTGTCAATGCAAACAGTTACTCAGGACGAGAGTGAGCCTAGTTTGCAAACATTGTTAACCTTGGATTTACCATGAGAGTGTAAAAATTACCAATTTCTAGCTTACAATGTAAAGATTTTAGATAAGTAAGGAAGAATTTGATTGGAATTAGTGGTAATTCATATGTATTATTATTAGAATGTAAAAAGAATGTATATCAATCGTCTCCCGAAACCTGCATTTCTTAGACACAAAATCCTCAGATTTACCAATATGAATCCTTTTAACACTGTTTCTCAATCGACTAAAATCAAATGTGTCAAAAGATGTCATTTTGGTAGATCTAGTGATGAAAATTCCGTGGTAAATCTAGTGTTAAAGAACGTGTAAGATGACTTGAATGTGTTTTTTGAGCCTGGCTACGCCCTTTGCTATCACTTCTGCGGTAGAAGGCAAGAGTTTACACCCAAGAAGAATAAAGAATCCCCTTTGTAAATATGCGACTTAAAGAAAAAACCCATGAGAAGCTGTGTCGAAAGCCCCCTAAATTGCACACAGATTCAAGAAGGTAGATAAGAAAATAAAATATAACTCATTGTAAATTAGAGCAATTCATTGCAAGTACATATTAAATTACCACAAATTGTTTGCTAACTTATTTCATCATCCTGAGCATTTCATAGGCGAAATGCTCAGCTTGAGCAGAATCGTGCCTCATCTGGATCAGCTTTCGAATGTGATCAGCCAAGCTCTTCTCCAGCTCTGCATTATCCTTCATCTTAGCCTTCAACGCTTGTTGTTGCTTCAGGATTTCCTTATTGTGCTGCGCTGTGCAGTTCCTGAGATCCTCCTTCAGGCCGGCAAGTTCACTCTTTCTGGCCTCAACAGCTTCCATCAGGCATTTGCGCATAGAAGTCTTGTCCTCAAGCTCCTGCTTCAGCTCATTGATCTCTGCGTCGAGTTCGCGCGAGCAACTTTCCGTGGCTTCAAGGAAGTTTCCTGCCTGATTGATGTCCTTAAGGAAATCCTCATAGACAGCCAACTGACCAGCGATATTCTTATTCACCTGCATCAAGGAGTCGGTGTTGGCTTTAATCGTGGCAATTGTGATCTTCAGCTCCTCTGTATCCTTCTGCGCCATCTCCAGCTGCTTCTCCAGACTGTCAATCTCCTCCTTGGGAATCAAATCCACTCTCATCTTATCCATGTCCATCTGCAAATCCATGTGTTTCTTCTTCAATTCCTCGGTTTTCTTCACGCACAGCTTCATCCTCTCCTCCAAATCATCATGTATCGCCTTCTTGCGACTGATCTCAGCTGATAGCTCGACATTTTGAGCCCGCAAATCCTTCTCTTGCTGCTTCTGATTCTCCTGCAGGATCTTCAGTTCCTCAACTTGACCTTGGAGGATTATTTTGCGCGTTTTCAATTCTTCATATCTCGCAAATTTATCCTTGCACTTGCTCATCATCTCTTCCTTCATCATTTCGTAGAAGAGAACGTAGTTCAGGAGATTCTGAAGCAGATGAAGAGTGCGCTTTGGCGACGGTTCCAGAAGATCCAGATAGAAGAATCCGTTCTTCTTCTCGGACAACTTGTACAAATTATCCACCATGTGACACAGCTTCAGTCTGGCCTTCTTCTGCAATTCTTTGTCCTCGGATGCTAGCTGTAAAGATCAATAAACGCTATTAGCTTTCATTCTTGGACAAAAGTAAGACGAACTCACATTCTGAGGCACTTTCAGGTTCACTCTGTTCAGGATATTTCCGCAGCATGTTATGAGAAATTCCTCCGTGGGCGCCAGCAATTGACGCTCATTTATCATAGGCATCACCTTGTTCCACTCCTCGATGAGTTCACGCAGCGCCATGGTGAAAATTCACAGAGAAAATCAGGCGGAAAACACCAAACGACCAGCTTCAATTTTGACAACCAGCGTTGAACTGAAGTTGTCTGCAAACGATTGAAATTCCGCGGCGAAAACGACAGCAGCGCCACGGGTGAGTGGTACCGAAGTTACACACGTGTTGGTTTATTTACAAGAGCGCACATGAAAAATCCTATGCTCTTGTTTTCCTGCCGACAATCGTGAATTATCCGCGTATTCATCGAGTAATTGTGACTAGAAGTGATCAAGAATGGAGGTGGACGTGCACAAATGGAGAAAAGCTCTCCAAAACGTGCAGACAAGTGTGAAAAACAGTGATGAAGAGTTGGGGAGAATATTGAGGTTATCGGTATGTTTAGGGTGCTGAAATGGCTAGTTTTTCTACGAATTTACCCACATTTCCTCTGCTTTTTCTTCCAGAAGTGGGACGACAAGGCTGTGAACAGGATTTTCAACTATTTGACTGAAAAGATCACTCATCCCGAGTACACAGAACACATTGGAAGAGAATTCCGAGATGTTTTGCTGCTGATAGTGTCGGAAAGTCTCGGAAGCGCCCCAGAAGCAACTGAGAAGATTCAGTCTAAAGAAAGAATAAAGATTCACAAGTCTAATTGTGTCGCCCTATCGAAATTGTTGACATACAACAAGGCGATATTGAGGTAAAAACGCTTTTTTTTTCGAGACGCTTCAAAATCACTATATTTTGGTTGCTTTCAGGTTTTCCTTCACGTTCTTCAGCAAGAATTCCTCACCATTTGACCATTATGTGGATGAGGTGCCGAAGAAAAAGCGCCGAGGAGGAATTGATGACGTTCCCGATCTGGAAATTGTCAAAGCTTGTCTGAGATTTCTGAAAGCGGACACAATTTTCTTTAGAAATGCCTGGAAATGGTCGAAATTCTTGGAGAACTTCCTGAACAAAGGCTGTTATCTCCAGAAAATGTAAGTTAAAACATCCTAGTATTATTCAGATGAGTAATTTGCCTCTCTTTCCAGGATTTGCAATGAAATTCTCACCATTCTGACCAACATGTCGATCAGTCAGTTGGAGTTCCTCAACAGAAACCTTCCTGAGGATGTGAAATTGTCTCGAGACTTGACAGCAGATAATCAGGTATGTGAGATAATATCAGAGCAGGAAAGCAATTCAGGAGAGAAAATCACGTGGGATTTCACTTGCGAAAGCGTGATCAACGTCGAGGGAGTTTATTTGGCTGTTTTTGATGGTGAAAACAGGAAGTTTCACGAGGAGTCAGACAAACTCATCCTCGTGGAATCGACCAAGAGCAATATTCGCAATCTGTGCCTGGGAATCGGATCGGGAAAGGCAATTTGCCTTCATGGGCCAGTTGGATCGGGAAAAACAACTCTGGTTGATGAATTGGCCAGGAGAACTGGTAGAATTCCGCCCAAACCAAGTGGCAGTGAAGCGAAGAATGGTTTTCTGAGGATTCAACTCGGTCACCAGACGGACAGTAAGGCGCTTCTGGGTCAGCATCGCTGCACAGACGTTCCAGGGGAGTTTATCTGGCAGCCTGGCGTCCTTACGCAGGCAATCATCAACGGATATTGGCTTTTGCTGGAGGATTTGGAGCTTGCAACGTCAGATGTTTGCACTGTGCTGACAAATCTCCTGGAAAATGGCTCTCTGAGTGTTCCTGGCTTTCGGGAAAACTTGAGAATAGCGCCAGGCTTTCAACTCTTCATCACGCTGAGATCTCAAAAGATGGGCAGCGGAGTGAATGCTCTGTTCTCACTGCTGGAAAAGCATCTCTTCACCGTGAACATCTTGTCACTGTCCAGAGAAGAACTCTGCACGATTGTAAGAGAGAAATTCCCTAAGCTGACGACAATTGCGAGCAGGATTGTGGATGTTTTCCTCACATTCTCGAGTGGTTGTCACACGGATGAAGAGGAGGAGAGGAAAGTGGTCAGTGGAGTGACGAATTCAGGACGTCAGGTGTCGACGAGAGATCTTCTGAAGCTGTGCATGAGATCTGTGTCGAATTTCAATGTGACAAGCACGGAATGCGCTTATCTTGTGTTCCAGAACTCCGTGGATCTTCTCTGTTCGCACTTGCCTGATGGTGGCGACAAGACTGAGTTGGTGAAGAGGATTGGAGCGAAGTTGGGCATCATTGAGTCACGATGTCAATCACTGGCGGAAGAGTACAAGCCAGAAATTGAGGTGGATTCCGCAGCAATTCGCGTTGGGAGGGTGGAAATGAGTCGCTTGCGGTGTGAAGATGGCGGGAAGAGAAAGAAGGTGTCCGAAGATGAGGAGAGTTCGAAGAGATTCAAGACAGACAGCCAACAAGTGAAGTCAATCACGAAGATTCTGGAGAGGAAGATTCCAACGTTCTCCTTCACGAGGTTGGCTTCGTGTCTGCTGGAGAGGATATCTGTGGCGGTGGCTCAGAACGAGCCAATCCTCCTGGTGGGTGAGACTGGTGTGGGAAAGACAAGCGCTGTCCAGTATCTGGCACATCAGACTGCCCACAATCTCGTTGTGGTGAACATGAACAACCAATCGGACATTTCCGATCTCATCGGAGGATTCAAGCCCGTTGATCTCCACTTTGTCATCACGCCGATCTTCACGGACTTCCAATATCTGGTCAGGACGACTTTTGACGCTGACAAGAACGAGAAGTTCCTCGCCAATATGATCAAGACATTCTCCGAGAGGCGTTACAAGACACTCTTCAAGACGATGCTGAAAATTGTGGAGCACACAATGAAGAACTACGAGTCGAAGGCTGGCGTGAAGATGCCACCGAAGATGAGGGAGAATTGGGAGACACTTGAGGATAAGCTGGTGAATTTGTCCAGTCAGATTAAGAGCTCTGTAAACATGTCTTTCGCCTTCATTTCGGGCGCTCTGGTAAATTGTCTGAAGAACGGCGAGTGGATCCTTCTGGATGAGATCAATCTCGCCTCCACGGAGACACTGGAGTGTCTGGCCACGATCCTTGAGCCAGATGGATCGATAGTGCTGCTGGAGAAGGGTGATTATGTGCCTGTGGAACGACATCCGGATTTCCGACTCTTCGCCTGCATGAATCCGAACACGGACATCGGGAAGAAGGATCTTCCTGTGGGCATCCGGAATAGATTCACTGAGTTCTTTGTGGATGAACTGAAGGATGTGAACGATCTGAGATGCCTGGTTGGAGACTACTTGAAGAATACAGGCATTCAGACGGGGAAAGTGATGAATGTGGTGGAGTTTTACAGGAAACTGCGGAAGATGGCGAGACTGGAGCTGAATGATGGACTGGGAAATCGTCCGGTGTATTCTCTGAGAACTCTTTGTCGCGCCCTGACCTGCTGTGCCAAGAATCTCTGTGGATCTGTGCAGAGAAATCTGTACGAGAGCTTCTGCATGAGCTTCCTCTCCCAATTGGACACTGCTTCGCACAAAACCGTGCTGCAACTCATCCAGAAGAGCCTCCTGGGATCTCCAGAGAGCGTGAAGGCGGTGCTGTCTTATCAGATACCGAAGACTTCGGAGCAGTGTGAGTTCTTCGAGGGATACTGGATTGAGTATGGTGAGAAGGAGCCGCAAGAGATCAGTTCGTACATCTTGACTGAGAGTGTGAGGCAGAATTTGAAGGATCTGGCGAGGATTGTCTCTCTTGGGAGGCTTCCAGTGCTGCTTCAAGGCCCAACGAGTGCCGGAAAGACCAGTTTGATTGAGTACTTGGCCAAGAGGACTGGCAATCACTGTCTGAGGATCAACAATCACGAGCACACGGATCTTCAGGAGTACATTGGCACCTACACAGCTGATGTCACAGGCCGATTGGTCTTCCAGGAGGGTGTCCTTGTCCAGGCAATGCGCCACGGCTACTGGATCATCTTGGACGAACTCAATCTCGCCTCTAGTGACATTCTAGAGGCACTGAATCGCGTTCTGGACGACAATAGAGAGCTGTTTATCCCAGAAACTCAGACACTGATCAAGTCTCATTCCAATTTTATGCTCTTCGCCACGCAAAATCCTCCGGGACTTTATGGCGGGAGGAAGACACTGTCGCGAGCTTTTAAGAATCGCTTCATTGAGCTGCACTTTGGGGAGATTCCCAGGGACGAATTGGCGGTGATTCTCGAGAAGCGCTGTCAGATTCCGAAGTCTCATGCTGAGAAGATGGTCAAGACAATGGCGGAACTGCACACGAACAGGAAGAATGTGACCAGGAGCAATTTCACGCTGAGAGATCTCTTCCGCTGGGGCAATCGCTACACGCTGGCGGACAAGAAACTGTTGCAGGATGTGCGATATGACTGGAATCAGCATCTCGTGGACGAAGGGTATTTGGTGTTGTCGGCGAGAGTGAGAAATGAGGCGGATTTGGAAGCCATCCAGGCGAGTTTGATGACCAATTTCAGGAAGGTTGCGAGCCTGGATAATCTGTTTAATCACCACGAGGGAACGTCTCCGGTGACTAAAGACGTGCTGGAGACTCTGATGAAGTGTCCAGCATCTGGGAAGATTCACTGGTCCAGCGATATTCTGCGAATGTATGTTCAAGTGGCCAAGGCGCTGAGTTTCAACGAGCCTGTGCTTCTCGTTGGACCCACGGGATGTGGAAAGACGACAGTATGTCAGCTTGTAGCGGAAACTCTGGCCAAGAGTCTCAGGATTCTCAATTGTCACATGCACAGCGAAGCGGCAGATTTTCTGGGTGGTTTGCGACCATTCAGAGGGCAGAAGAGCGAAGATCCTGCCAAGGCAAAGCAGCTCTTCGAGTGGGCTGATGGTCCTCTCGTGCTGGCCATGCAAGAGGGTTCGCATTTCCTGGCAGATGAGATTTCTCTGGCTGATGATTCGATTCTGGAGAGGTTAAACTCAATCCTGGAACCGGAGAGAACAGTTCTGCTGGCTGAAAAGGGCGGCATTGATCAGGGATTGATAGTGTCTGAGGCGAATGATGACTTCATCATCCAAGCTCACGAGAGTTTTCAATTTCTGGCCACCATGAATCCGGGTGGCGACTTTGGGAAGAAGGAATTATCGCCAGCACTGAGGAATCGATTCACAGAAATCTGGTGCACAAGTCCAAGTTCTCCTGAGCATCTTGAGAAGATCGCCCTTCATCACTTGGCAGCTGGGAATCTTCCGGAGGCTGAAGATCTGGCCAAGAGTATCGTGGAAGTGCTGTTTTACATGAAAGCGACAGTGGACAGGATGAACTTCTCAGTCCGAGACATTGTCTCCTGGACAGAATATCTGCTAGTCAATGTTAATCGATTGACTCTCCCGGAAATCCTCTATTACGGCCTGGAGACACTCTTCCTGGACTTCCTCGAGATGCTGCCGCACCGTGAAGAGGGAGAAACTGAAGTTATCCGGAAGAAGATCATCAACTTCCTGGTGAAGAAGCTGAAATTGACTGAGACGGATTTGGTCAGGAATCGTGGACATCAAGTTGAGAGGCGTGAGGATCAATTTGGGATTCATCCTTTTTACGTGCCAATCTTGCAATCTTCCCCACAAAGTCCGATTGATTTCAGCTTCTCGGCGCCAACAACCATGCGAAATCTCTTCCAATTGCTCTCGGGATTGACGCTGAACAAAGCAATCCTCCTGGAAGGAGCGCCAGGAGTGGGAAAAACGTCACTAGTGGTGAATTTGGCCGCGGCAACTGGACACAAGATTGTGAGAATCAATCTCTGTGAGCACACAGACTTGGCGGATCTCTTTGGGACGGATTTGCCAGCTGATGATCACTCATTGGAGTTGTTCGGCGTGAAAGATCAGGGCGTGAATGACGCACCGGCAAGAGGAGCGTTTGTGTGGCGAGATGGACCTTTGCTGGCAGCTCTGAAGGCTCCAGACACGTGGATTTTGCTGGATGAGCTGAATCTTGCGCCTCAGAGTGTACTGGAGGGATTGAATGCCATTCTGGATCATCGTGGCGAAGTATTCATTCCAGAACTCAACAAGACGTTTAAGCTGGGCGCCAAGACGCGCATCTTCGCCTCGCAGAATCCTCTAAAGCAGGGCGGAGGGCGGAAAGGTCTTCCGCAGTCATTTCTCAACAGATTCACCAAGGTTTATCTGCGAAAGCTGCGTCAGGAGGATTTGCTGCATGTCATTCAGGCGCAGTACAGCAATCTTGGTGATCTGCCGCTGAAAATGGTGCGCTTTTCTGAGATCCTGGACAAGGGAGTGGAGAATCTGGAGTTTGGTCTTCGCGGAGGGCCTTTTGAGATCAACTTGAGAGATATCATGAGATGGTGTGACTTCATCAGCAATCCAGAGACGGGATTTGGCCAGGAGGACATCGATGTGATGATAGTTTATGAGAAGATGAAGATCGTTTATGGCGAGAGGATGAGAAGTGAAGCTGACAAAATGTTCCTCCGGAAAGCCTTCTCTGAGGTGTTCATGGTTAATGCTGATGATCTTGAGGTGATGTCGAAGAATGTTAGTTTCTACTGGACAGATGATCACATTTATCTGAACGACATCAAGATTAATCGATCAGACGGAAGAGAAAACATCGAGAAATCTCCGCTGATCCTCAAATCTCAGTTGGGAACGCTGAAAACGATGGTGGAGAGTGTGAAACTAGCTCGACCGGTGCTTCTCTGCGGTCCTGCGGACTGTGGCAAGACCAAGAGTGTTGATTTGGTATGTTCTCTGCTCAGTAAAACCCTGGAAGTGGACACAATTGACGATTCCGTGACCGGAAGTTTCCAGCAAATCGACTTGAATCGTCATCTTGAGGAGATCGCAAAGAAGATTGAGTTGGAAATACTGTCAACTGTGAAGAATGTAATCTTGTGTGACGATGCGAAGGATCTTCGTCCGATTTTGCGTCTCATTGGTCAGTGGGAAGATTACAATCATCTGATGAAGAACATTTACGGTGAGTTTCTGTCTTGTTTGTGCATGATTTTGAGCTAATTTAGTGGATAATTTCAGGATCTTCGCTGGAAATGACAGTTTTCGATGAAGTGCAGCTCTTCAGAGATCGTCTTGCGCAACTCAGCAAAACCTTTGCAACGCTGAAGGAGATTCTGAGAGATCGATCGGATCTTCAGGATGCAATTGAGAGTGTTTTGAGGAATCTCAAGAGGATCGCAGAATCATCCAGTAGTTTGAACACTGGTGGGCATTTTGAGTGGGTGGACTCGAAGATTGTGAAGTGTCTGAAGAGTGGAAGATTCATTTGTCTTGAGCATGTAAATACGTGCTCATCAGCGATTCTGGATCGTCTGAATTCTGTCTTTGAGCCAAATGGAACACTTCTGCTGTCTGAGAAGGGAATTTCGAGTGACAATCGCATCGAAGAGATCGAGAAGCACAAGGATTTCCGTGCTTTTCTCACACTGGATCCCAGAAATGGCGAAATCTCACGAGCAATGAGGAACAGATGCCTGGAGATCTTCATGGAACGCGATGGATACACGAAAGAGGACTTGAGGCACATTATCTATGATGTTGGCGTGCAGAATTTGTCCATGATCGACGCTATGATCAGGATTCATGAGAGACTGAAGGGTATTTCGGAGTTTAGTCAGTTTGGAGTGAATTTCCTGTTCAAATTTGCCCTGCTCGTGGTGGAGAATCAAACTCTCTGTCTGCCCAGCAAGAGTGTGCTCAAGTCTTGTGCTGTTGAAGTGTATGTGAGATCGACGAATGTCGATATTCTGGGATTCGGACTGAAGTTCTACAGGAATCGACTTGAAGAAGAGATTGTGGCGGAGCTGAAACTGATCACGTTGGAAGAGAATCGCTTTGCGCTGGAGAATGTAATTCTCAGAACTGACAAACTGACTCTAATGACCAGAATAAGGCAACAGTGTGAACCTGTTTTGTGTCTGACCAAGAATCTAGACAGAGGCGTGCAGATTCTTCAGCAATTGTCTGGTGAATTGGGGTCGATTGAAGTGAAGAATGAGAAGAATTTCTGGCGATATCTTCTCTTCTGTGTGTACAACATGAGTTCATTCGATGACATTCATAAGAGGAAAATTTATATCCAAGAGAATTTGCCGGAGATCAAAGCTTTGAAGATCAACGAGAAAGTTCCTCAGATGATAATTGATTTTCTGGACACGAGAAGAGAAAGCTTCAACACGAGCATTCCTTGGAACGACAGAATCTTCCCGAGGATTCGAGACTACAGACAACACAAGTTATCATCTGATCAAGATCGCTTACTTCTCTTGATCATGTGGCATATTTTTGTGCATGAAATTGAAGTGAAAAGCTCCCTGATCTTCAGCGAAATCGATGTAATTTCATACTCAAAGGCCATCAATGATAAAACCATTGTGGATTCTGTTGATAAGGAGCTTCTGCGGCATTTACATCCTTTCTTGGTGCATTTGGAGCAATTCTTTGAGTTGATGATCAGCAAGACGCAGGAAATTGACTCCCAGAGCTTCGTTTCGTCCATTGTTTTGGCGATGCTTTGGAGAAACAGATTTTTAACAGTTTGTCAGGAGAAATTGTGCTCTAACAATCGTCTTGATGATGTGATTATCAACAAGATTGTCTTGCACATCAAATGGTTGATGAAGAATTTTGTCAATCGCTTGAAGGATGAGCAGAACTTCAGGGCTTTTGATGACATTTCTGCGTGTTTATTGGCTGAAAAGCAACCTTTGAACATGATCAGGAAGTTCTTCGTGAAGAAAATCACCAAGTTTTTGCCTCTCTTCGATCAAGAGCAAATCTGTTTGGCGGAGATTGAAAGAATCTGGGACGATCAACTCTCAATGACGCAGAATCTGAAGAAGATCACTCACGATGAAGCTGTTAAGCGGTTGAAGATCACAACAAGTCCAGAGTTTTTGGCTGTTCAAGAGGAATTCTTCAGGATTGTTGAAGATGCGAGCGAAGAAAAAGAGGAGAAAATTGCTAAATTGAAGGAGAAACTCATGGAAATTATCCACAGCGATCGAAGTGATCAACTGCGAATGGAAAATGTGGAATTGCTCGGTATTCTTGAGTACTTTGCTGCAAAAGTCATCGCTCAGGAGAAATATGAGATCAACAGAGATTTCCTCATCGGCAAATATTCATCGCCAAGTGAACTGAAGATCATCCTGAGTAATAAAGAGGTGAATGAAGTGACAGAACTCTCTGCAGACAAGCTCGATGTCTATCAAACCATGTCAACTCGTCAGAGATCCCTTGATAAGATGAGGAAGAGGAAGATTATGGATCTGATCAACACTGATTATCAGAATATTGGAAAGACTGAGAGATTTGATGGCAAAGACAAGGAGAAACTTCGCAGAAATGGACCAATTTTGACTCAATCTCTCTCAGCAGTTCTCTTGAATCCGGATGGAAGCTTGAGAGAAGCTGGATTTAACATTTTGCAGGGTTTCAAAGAGAATCTGGAGAAGATTTCCCAAATTGTGTGGAGTAACATGGAGAATATGTCGTGGAATGACTTCAATTTAGAGTGAGTTCATTGAATCCGTGATGATTTTAAGATATTTACATGTTTGGAATCTCTTTCAGGATGATTGACTATCGTTTGGCCACTGAGAAGAGTGCGAGACTTCTGCAGGAGATTGATTACATGAGAGAACAATGCCAGAAGCTGGAACATGACGAATTCTATGTGAGTTTTACAAATGAAAAAATTCTGTGAGTGTTCTTATAATGTCTCTTTCTGTGTCTTGCAGAAACTGGTTGATTATCTCAAGCTGGAGCTAAACAACTGCCGTGACGCTGAGGAGAAGATTTGTGATCTTCCAACGCACGATCAACGTCGAAAGATGAATTTCTCAGCGAGTATTTTGTACTCAATAATTGGTGCGATTGAGTTGAATTTGCTTTGTCACTTGCCTCTTCTGGATCCCGTTGAGAAGCATCGTCTGAAGAGACTTTATCTGGATGAGGACAAGCATCATCTGCAAGATCTCACCACTGCCTATCGATCGATGGGCGTTGTGTGCAAGTATTCGCTGTTGGGAGATGGAATTGTGCAGATGTTGCTGCAAAAGTTGGACGATCTGAAGAGCGAAGAGGAGAAACTGACACAGAGATTGGCTTTGCGTCCTGAACAGTGTGTGTACAGTGAATTGAGCAACACTATCAAGCACTTTGTGCACGCCTGCTGCCAGCCGAAGGATCTTCGTGAGCTGATTCAGAGTGTTAAGGAGTGTCCGAGTGTGGAAGTGGCGAAGAAAGTGGAATCGTGGATGAAGAACTCGGAGAATTTCCAATTTCACGTGCTTCCGACATTCTCCACGCACTACAGAGACTTCGTAGAGCCGATGGATTACGCTGTGACTGTGATGAAGTACGGATTATCGGGTGTAGTTGATCATCTGATGCTGATGAAGAGTGATAAGAGTGTTCTGGTGGACTTTCTGGAGAGTTTGATAGTTTTTCCCGCTGTGAAGACAACAATTGACTCTAAAATCGTGAAATCCTTCCTCAAAGAACATCCTAAAGGTGAAGAGTTGTTGCTGGAGATGGCGAAGATTCAGAGCATCGAAGTGACTAATGAAATTGTGATCAAAAGGAGTGTTAATGTGTATGAGACTTATGAGGATATTCTAAGTGACTTTGAGGCCATTTGGCAAGAGCAGCAAGAGAGGCAAAAGCGGAAGAAACTCGAGGAGGAGAGCTTGTATGTGACGAAGACCAAGTGTGCGACTGAGGATGAGGATGAGATTCTTCTGCAGGAGGTTGAGAGGAATTTCCCCACGTCTGTGGCGGAGGATTTTGGGGATTTGCTGCAGAATGACACTCTGGAGAAGATTCATGCTAGAAAGACGCCACAAGTTGCCTCCAAAGACGCTCTCACGAGTGATGATATCAAAGTCCTCGGAGAGAATTTCCTCAAGATCATGTCTCTGGTCGGAAGTGCAGAATTCCAGACGGATCTCAAGCTGAACTACATCGAGCGATATAAGATGCAAGTGAAGATGTTTCACAATCTAATGAAGCAGTGCGGCAGTTTCGTGGGCAGTCGAATGGATGATGTCTCTTATCTGGGCATGGGATTGCTGGCTGAGATCTCTAGGAGATCCTACAGTCCGGGAATTGAGGAGAAATCGAAGGATTACAACTTCTATCATGATGCGAACGTGGAGGAGATTTTGCCATGCCTTGACGTGCTGAATGTAATTGAGGATCGTGCCAGGAATGAGTTGAAACAGTGGCCAGATCACGCTGCTCTCAATGATGTCATAATCCTGGTAGAGCGTCTCAAAGGATTCCCCGTGACATCGAGTGTCGTGCGCTTCAGCACGGGCTTTCAGCTGCTCAGCAAGAGGATTGATGAGTGGAACAGTGTGGCGCACAGGAATAACAACATGCTGGATCTCAAGGTGCGCGTGACGGAATTCATCCAGAGATGGACGAAGCTGGAGTTGCAGTTCTGGCGCGAGAGTCTCTCGCATTCCTTCGAAAATGTGCGAAGCTCTGGATTCAAGTATATCTTCTTCATTTACAATCTCTTGCGGGAGTTTGTGCATGAGGGCAAAATCACGCCAAATGCGGGATTTGAGGAGATTGAAGCTGTTGACATAATGAAGACACTGAATCAGTTCATGGAATCATCGAATTACGGAGAATTTTCACTGCGACTTGATCTTCTGAAGGCTTTTCAGCACTTTTTGAAACACTCTTTTGACTATGGAGAGAGACAAGACTCTCTAATTGCAATGATATTCAACATTCATCTGTATTTTAGTCAATTTCTGCCCATTGTTGAGGATGTCATCAAGACGAAGCGTCGACCGATTGAGAAGGAGTTGAAAGAGCGCGTGAAGATCGCCTCGTACACTCCTGATCTCTCATACTTGAGCATGAAGAATAACATTAAGGAGATGCACAAGAAAGTGCACAAGTGCTCAAAGCAATTTGAGATGATCCTCAGGGAGAAAATCACGCCGATTTTGACGAATGAAGAGGCCAGGGATCCTGCGAAAGCCATCGAAAAGACCGAAGACATCCACAAGAGGTACACAATTGACGTGAATAACTTCCTCGTGGCGGAGAAGCTGAGAGAGAAGTGCAAGGATTCATCGAAGATCTTCCTAGTTTCGCGGGATTTGGTGAAGAAGACAATACTTCACTCGCAATATCCCAGCAATATTCTCTCTCTTGAGCATCTCGTGGAAGATTACGTGGAGACGGGTGATTATCTGAGGAAGCTTGAAGTGGATCGAAGTGTTGAGAGATCCAAGCAGAAATCCCAGGCGAAGCAGATCTTGAATCAGAAGAGAAAATCCCTGGCGGACTTCTTCAAGACACTCTCAAGCCTGGGATTGAGTTATCGAGCAGGATTGATGGAGTTTACGCTGAATCCCGAAGTAATTGATCTCAAGATTCCACCATTTACCCTTGAAGATCACACATTGAGGCGCAGATTCAACGAGAATCTCCTCTCCTTCGGCCAGGATGTGGACAAGAGATTCGCCAAGTGCTCTTATCGGCTCAAGAGACTCATCACAGTGCTTCTGAGTCCGAGTTCTGAGCTTGGATTGCAGAATACAGACCGCATTAAAGGCTTCTCAGTGGATCTGTTCATGCTGATGCAGAATCAAAGGCGACTTGTGAGTTCATCCGTAAGGAATTTGCAGACGATCCAGAAAGGTATTGAGAATTTGGTGAATTTGAGTGTGGTTGTGAAGGATTTAAAGCCTGAAGATCGTGAAAAAGCACTGAACTTTCTTTCTCTGGATGAGAAACTACACAAAGTCACAGAGAGAGCTTGCAAGATTGGAGATATTCTTGAGCAATTCAAGATTCTGCTAAAGAATGCACCAAAAGACTTCGAGAAGAGTCTCATGGCTAGGAAGAACTCCTCGTGGGAATTGACTCAGAACTCACAAATCATTGGAGATCTCATGAAAGAGAGTGAAGCTGTGATCTTAGATTCACGCAGATTGATTGACAAAGTGAACAAGAGAAGACACGCATTGTTCTGTTCACTGGATTTCGTTCAGTCTTGCATGAAAGATCTCTCGGCAATTGTGGAGAAGATCTCTGGGATGAGAGATAAGCTTCCCAATTTGCTCCTCCAGAAACCTTTGGCAGATCTTCTGGCACAAATGGATGATATTCAGTGTGAAGAAGCTGAAATACCTGCGGAATCTTCAGCTGAGGATGTTTCCAGGGAGATTGAGAACATAATCTTCGCCGTGAGGATCGCATTGCAGAAGCTGTTCAAGAAAGGAACTTCAGAGAAGCCCGACAATGAAGATGATGAGATTGAGAATCAACTGAAGGGCGAAGTCTGCTTGAAGCTGGAAGCCGATTTTGCAGACATGAATCTGGAAGTTCTGGCGAAGAAATTGGACAGTGTGAACGATGCCATAAAGTGTGCTGTGCTTCCGCTGGACGAGAAGATGATTGTCGTGGAGAAGATCACAGAGAAAGTGCCAATTCTTCAGCAATTCGCCCTCCTCGTGGAGTTCCTGCTGACACAGCAGATTAGCGTCCATCGAGTGTCACTGAAGATGCTTTCGCTGATGCTGGGCGTGTTTGTGGAGCTTGTCTCCAAGGGATTCTGCATTCCGCAGGATCTAATGCAGGACATCGAAGAGGAGGAGAAGCAGAAAGAAGAGGGCGGAAAGAAGGGTGAAGGATTTGGCTTCGATGACGGTGCTGGAGAGAAGGATGTGTCTGAGAAGATTGAGTCTGAAGATCAGCTGGAAGGCGCAAAGAAGCCTGGCGAAGAGGAGAAGTCAGGGGAGGAGAAGAGTGACTGCAAAGAAGAGAAGGGCATAGAAATGAGTGAGGATTTCGATTCGAATCTGCAGGACGTGGAGCAGAATGGCGAGGAGAATGAGAGTGAGGATGAGGATCAGGAGGAGGAGGCGGATAAGCAGATGGGAGAGACTGAAGAGGGCGCTGAGAAGTTGGATGATCAGATTTGGGGCGATGAAGAGGGCGAAGAGGACGAGCAAGACAGCGAGGAGATGAATGATGACAAAGGGAAGGGATCTGATCAGACGCAAGACGCTCACGATGATCTGGGAGCGGAGAATGAGGCTGAGGGCGATCAAGAGGGATTGGATGCAGCCGATCCAGAGGGAAAGCAGGAGAAGAAACAGCGCCAGAAAGACATTGACAAGATGCAAGAGCCCGAAGTGGACGAGGATCAGGTGAATCCCTATCACAACGAGCTGGAGGAGCCTCCAGAGGCGGAGCCGATGGATTTGGGGGACGATTGCAACATGGACGAGGAGGAAGGAAAGGAAAATCAGGGCGGAGAGGAGAATCCCTTTGACATTGACACAATGAAGGAGCAAATGGTCGAGGAAGAGATTGAAGAGGACGTTCAGAATGAGGATCAGAAGGAGAATCTTGAGAATAGTGACCCGGATTCAAGTGATGATGATGGAGAGGCGAATAGCGCTTTTCCAGAGGACAAAGCAGAAGATCAAGATGCCCAGAAACCAGAGGAGAATGAAGCTCCTGCAGTTCCTGATCAGATTCAGGAAGAGAATCCTGAAGAAAATGAAGAGAAGGACAGTGAAGATGCACAGAATCATAAAAGGCCGGAGAATCATGAGTCCAAGGATGCTGCGTCCAAGGAGGACAATGTCCAGGCGATGCCAGACAGTGAGAATAAGGGATCAGCTGATCAAGTGGCTGTTGAGGAGCAGAAGAATAATGAGACGGCCAAGGAAGACATGGCAGATCAGGACACAGGCGAGGACAAGGAGGGCGTTGGTCAGGCGCAAAATGAGGAGTCAAAGTCTGGCCATAAAGGAGTCGCTGAAGGATCGGAAGCAAGGACAAATGAGAAAGAATCTACGGCTGAAAAGAAGGAGAAGCGAAAGCAGGGAAACACTAATGAAGAGAGAACTTTGGGTGACTCTGCAGATTCCAGGAAGCAACTGAAGACTATAGAGAAGATGAAGGAGAGTGGCAAGCAGGAGGAGGACAAGGATGAGGAGGGTGAAGCCGAGGAGTATCAGCACGTGAAGGAGGCCAGGAAGTCTGACAAAACAACACTGGACAATGCCACGGAGGAGCAGGCGAAGAGTGTGAGGCATGAAGATGAAGCGGAAGGAGAGGAGGAGGAGGAGGCAAGTGTGGACAATCAGTTGAATGAGGACGAAGAGGAGACTGAGGATCAGGATGTGGAGATGGTGGATGCTGAGCAAATGGATGGGCAGTCGTCGAAACCTTCGAAGAAGAACGAGAAGAAGCAGGAGGAAAAGTGTGAGCAAGTCGAAAGGGGAGAAATTGAGGGTGAAGAAGTGCTTACAATGTCTGCCAACCGGCCGGATGACACTGCAGCCCATTGTCAGATGGAGATTGTGCAGGACACAGCCATGCCGGATGAGCCAGACGTCAAGGAATCCCTGCAGATGGTCAGGATGTTTCAGCGGGAAGTTTCATCGGTGAAATCTGCCCGGCCGGGACAGGAAGACTTCGAGAAGTGGCAGGAAGTGTCTGTGAAGATGATGCAGAGTGCCAGGGATCTTTGTGAACAACTGAGGCTGATCCTGGAGCCGACAAAGTGCACCAGGATGAAGGGAGACTACAGAACTGGCAGAAGGATCAACATGAAGAAGGTAAGAAAGCTTAATGAGCTTGCAAAAGATCATTTCTCATGTTAATTTGTCTTCCAGATCATCCCGTATTTGGCGTCGCAGTTCAGGAAGGACAAGATCTGGTTGAGAAGGACGAAACCCGCGCAGAGAGATTACAAAATCACTATTGCAATTGATGATTCCAAGTCGATGCACCACAACAACTCGAAGGAACTGACTTTGGAGGCGATTTCACTGGTTTCACAGGCGCTGACGCTCCTCGAGAGCGGTAGATTGAGGTGAGATTCTATCTCTTAGGCAGCGGAGGACAAGAATTCATGATTTCTCGCTTCCTTGCAGCATTGTCTCCTTCGGAGAGAGTCCACAAATCCTCCTGAATCACACTGATCAGTTTGACGGCCCGAAACTGGTGAAGTACCTCAATTTCGACCAGAATCAGAGCAGAATCGCGGAGTTGCTGAATTTTGTGAGGACAGCCGGTCAGGAGGATGCTTCTGGTGGGTCTGGAAATGGCATCTTTGAGAATCTCCTCCTGATTCTCAGCGATGGTAGGAATATCTTCAGCGAGGGCGAACAGAGAGTCAAGGATGCCGTCAAACTGGCCAGACTCCAGCGCATCTTCACCGTCTACATCATCATCGACAATCCGGACAACAAACACTCCATCATGGACATCCGCGTGCCGAGCTTCTCGGCTGACAAGAAGAGCATGACGATGAAATACTACCTGGACACCTTCCCATTCCCGTACTATGTGATTGTGAGGGATCTGGCCCAGCTGCCGCTTGTGCTGAGTGACGCCATGAGGCAGTGGTTCGAATTGGTCAGCAGCGAGTCCTGAATGTCTTCCAGGAACTTCCGAAGTTACGGAATTTAACGGATAATTAATCAAGAAGATGAATTATTTTTATTATTTGAATTCTTACGAACATAATATGTATAAATTATGGAATAAATTGAATTTAGTTGAACTGGAAAGAATTTGCTCGGAGTCTGGAAAATCATCCCAAACGGTCGATTTGAACTTTCATCGCGCTCTTGCGGCAAACTTCAGTCTGCAAGTCTGATTTGTTTACAGTGCAGGTGATTCGCATTTTCTTACAAAATCAAGGTAAATACCTTATTCTGGAAGTTACTTTTCCTTTAATAACAAAGAAGAATATCCGTAGGGAGTTTTTAAAGTGAAAATTGCGTGATGAACGCGTTTTGATGGGAGAAATCAGCATGAAACACTTCCTAACCTCAAAAGTGGGTGTCTCTTTTGTCTTCTAATTTTCAATGGTTTTCCTGGCTTTTCTTCGCAGATGTCCGCAGATATACGTGATATTATGGAGCTGGAGCGTCCACCGACGCCGGAGGTGACAAAAGAGGCGCTCCTGAGTTCCAAGAAGAAACACAATCCCGAAAGGTGAGTTCTTTCCGGAACATTGAGACATCAAGTGATTTTACGGTGTTCGTTGCAGGGCGAAGGCTATGAAGCGCCCCGAAGGGATGCACAGAGAGGTATTTGCCTTGCTGTACAATGACAATAAGGACGCTCCGCCACTTCTGCCGTCAGACACTGGCGGCATTGGCACAGGATACAAGCAAACGAAGGCGCGACTGGGAATGAAGAAGGTCAGGAAGTGGCACTGGGCGCCGTTCTCAAACCCCGCGCGCACAGACAATGCCGTCTTCCATCACTGGAAGCGCATCTCGGACGAGCCGAAGGTGTATCCGTTCGCGCAGTTCAACAAGCAGCTCAGCATTCCCAGTTATTCGATCACAGAATACAACACACACTTGCGGACAAATCACGCCAAGTGGTCGAAGGCTCAGACGGATCATCTGATGGACTTGGCGAAGAGATTCGACCTGCGATTCGTGGTGATGGCGGATCGCTGGGACAAAGAGACGCACGGCATGAAAAGTGTGGAGGACTTGAAGGAGCGCTACTACGAGGTGACAAGCATTCTCAGTAAAATCAAGGGCACTTCGGACAAGAAGACGTACGTCTTCGACGCTGAACACGAGCGGAAGCGCAAGGAGCAGCTGAAGAAGCTGTTCGAGCGCACGGCGAAGCAGATTGAGGAGGAGCAAATGCTGCTGAACGAGCTGAAGAAGATTGAGGCGCGGAAGAAGGAGCGCGAGCGTAAAACGCAGGACCTGCAGAAGCTCATCTCGCAGGCGGATCAGCAGGGTGAGGCGCAGCAGAACACGTCGTCGAGCAGGAAGCAGGACAAGAAGCTGAACAAGAAGAAGCAGCTGAGTCAGCAGAGGCCGTCGAAGGTGGATTCGGTGGTGAGCGCCGTGGAGTCGGCGGGCATCAAGTTCACGGATCTCAGAGGCACGGGCGTGTCTCTGCGGTCGCAGAAGATGAAGCTGCCGGCGAATGTGGGCCAGAAGAAGGCCAAAGCGCTCGAGCAGGCGATTCAGGAGTTCAAAGTCGATCCGACTCCGCCGCCGACTGAGGAGATTTGCCTGGCGTTCAACGAACTGCGCTCAGACATGGTGCTGCTGTGCGAGCTGCGCACCGCTCTGGCCACGTGCAACTTCGAGCTGGAGAGCCTCAAGCATCAGTACGAGGCGGTTTGTCCTGGGAAGGTGAGCGATTGGAATGCCGGCAATTCGGCCAGGCGGCAATTAACTCTCGGCCTCTTTTGCAGACTCTCAACATTCCGGCATCGCTGGTGACACCGCCCGAAGACGTGAAACCGGCGGAAGGGGCCATCGACGTCGTGGGTTCGCCGCATCCGTGAAGTGCGCGCGCTCGCGTGAGTGTGAGTGTGATGCATCATAATACAATGACTTTATTCAGGTAACTTTTTTTTGTCGCTCGCCTCGGCGGAAAGAGAGTGATGAAAGGAGAGGGAGAAAAATGCGAAGAATGCTAATGAAATTCAAGTATTTCCTCATTGAAATTCATTTTTCTTCACACTTTTGCAACATGCTCTGCATCCCTTGTCGTTCGCGCCTTTTTTGCCCAATGATGATTTGGCCAATTGTGCTCTACTGATGCTTGACCGGATCAATTGGTGGGCAGGAGACGATGGAGAGCCATCGAAGCGGCACACTTGGCCACCGGATGGGGACTTCAATGATGAAAATGTCTCGCTTTGTGTCCCAGCAACAAAAGGTGGACAAACTCACTTCCTCAATGATCTTCTTTGCTGTGCCTCTGCACAGTGAATTGACGCGCATTTCACGTTTATCTGGGCTATTGTCGCTGGAGAGTGTCAATGAGCGAGTGTCGTAAGGGGAAATCGCGGTGACGCCTCATGGCAAATAACCCATTTCATCTCGCGAAATGAACTTTTTCCTTGAGAATTTGTAAAAGTCATGTTGATTACTACAATTTAATGTTAAAAAGAGGTTTATTAATGCTTAAAACATGATGTGGATTTAGTTTTTCATCCTCAAACGTGAGATTTTAAAGTCAGTCTGTGTCGTTAAAGGGTTAATTTGCATGATACTTTCATCCACTCTTACGACAATTGCTTAGTGAGACGCCCATCGTCTGAAAACAGTTCAATTCATCATCAATGGCAATAAGGAGACAATCCTCGAGAGGAGAGGAAATTAATTGTGTTGCCATTCAATTGGCTTTTCTTGTGCTCGCTTCGAAGCCCACGTGCAAAGGTGGGAACATCACGAAATGGACTGCCGATGTGCCTTTTCCACTTCTTGGGCATTTTTGAATGAATTCTCTGTCTCTCTCTCGCACCGCTAACCACCTGTGCCTCTCTCTCTCTTCGTCTCTTCACTAGGCCTGAGCGCGCGATGAGGCCGCGAACCCGACGCCAGTTGATGGTTGACGAGCGGCGAGAGAAGTTGTGCGACTGCGTCTCAGGCTCTGGACAGTGGACACTCACCTGGTGTGATCATCAATGAAATTGGCGCCTCGCGCTGCACCAAAAGCCGTGACTTGTCCCGTGGCGCTGCGCGGCGCAGCGAAGATTGCCCGTGTGCATGAGAAGAGAGGATTTCGTGAGTGTGCTCGAGTATCCCAGGAAGTTGACTGTTTGATTAGTGGGTGTGTGCAAAGTGGAAGAAGTGATAAGGGGAATATTGACTGTAATATATCGTGAGAGATAAACAGACTTTGGGAGTGCGCGAAAGGCAGCAGAAACGCTCCAGTCGCTGGCCAGAGACAAGAGTGAGAATATCGAGAGTGTGTGTGTGCGTGTGTGGAAATGGGGTTGGAAAATTGCGCCTAAAATGGACAGTGCTGCTGAAGACCAGTTTTAAATGCTCGCCTCTTTGAGCTTCATTCAGTCATGCTGTATTTCAGGTATGTATGCACGATGTTAAGCAATGCCCCACACTTTATCGTCTCTCACTCTGTCACTCTTTGGGTACACATAATGTACAAGAAGAAACAGCCACTCTCCGCGAGAGAACACAATTTGTGTGTCTCCAAAATATTGAGGATCTGACTTCAGCGCGCGATCAATAAAAGATTCACTAATCCCACATTGTTGTACGCTCTTGTCGTCTTTATTGCCTTTATGGCTGCCTGATCTGATGGGAATTTATTGGGCACGCTGTATTCTTGGACCACTCGCGAAGGTGTAAATATTTAATTTTATTATTATTTCACATTGTGACACAATTAACTCTCCTTCTTGTCTGCGCATCTGTGTGCTTTTTGGGCTGGTTTTCTTTTAGATCACGGGTTTTATTATTAGAAATTTGTCTGAAATCATCTTCCAAATGTTGGCATTCTTCACTCACGATGACGCATGAATCACAAATATTTTGAATGATTGTTTCTACTTGTATAGGATTTTTATGTCTCTCCGGCTTCGCATTCTTCCTGAGCATTCAAGCCAAACGAGAGAGGAAAAGAGTGCTTGATGTGCTGGTCTAGCTATATGAATTCATATTAGTCTCTTGAAGTGTTCAGCGTCTTTGAGTGCGCTGCTCTCCTCTGCACTTAATTCAGCTGATTTGTCAGTAATTAGTTCAAGACTCTGTGAATTGCTGCAAAAGCATAGCCTTTATTTCAGTGCGAGAAGCGAGTTTTCTTTTTTTTTTTGGGGGGGGCTCTGAACATTCGCATCTCACGAAGCTCTGCCTGGGAAGGACAAATAAATTGGGTGGCACAAAGGAGTGAAGTGAATTGATTGTTCTCTTGGATGGTGTTTGGAATACAAGCGAAGACGCCTCCACAAATTCAAGTCATTGAGGAGTGTGTTAAAGGTGAAAAGGAGGATTTTTTCTCTCTCCTCCACTTCTTCTTCTTCTCTTATTGTTGACACCGCGCACAAGAAAAGTGACTCCACAAACAGAATTAATTCCAAATGCCTACACTCGTGTGGGTTTTCGGCTATGGCGGGGGGCGCTTTTTGGAGCATAATTTCCTCAGCGGCGAGGCCTGAAACATTTAGTATCTTCTCGCTGGCGCTCTCATTTGTATATCGCGCGCATTGGGAGAGTGCATTTTGAGGTGAGAGATGCATTTTGAATGGGAAATTTAACGGGCAGTCGCCTGATCTCCCACATTTTCTTGTACATTGTGCCTTTATGCCTCTCGATTGCTGGTGTCTATATATTTTTTTCCTGCTGTTGGCTGTCTTTCTGGGGGGATTTTTGTGAATGTGTGTAAAACTGGCAAGTGAAACGCGGTTCAGCCTACGGTAATTATGTCTATCGTCCTACACGATTTTATACATCTTTGTTGTGTGTTATTCAAATTTGTCGTTTTTCCATTCAGCAACACCTACGCGCGTTTCACATTCATATTCTCGAAGCCTCGCGCGAGCTGCAGACTCTGGCGAGATGGCTTTTTTTTCTTCTTGTTTTGCTCTCCAATGTTGGATCACACACTTCGCCTCATGCTCTGTGTGCGCCCTTTCCTCCTCACCGCCAGCACAGGAGACGCGATCTCACGATCCTCGCGTGTTAGTGTGTCTCGTTTTCGAGGTGTTTCTTCAAGGTGACGAAGATCCAATTCATCCGACTGATAATTCGTCGAAAAATCCCACTAATTCGATTAGTGCCTTCGGTTTATGTGATGATTGAGCACGGCGCGCAGTGAATTTCAAATATTTTGATAAGTTTCCGAGCAACATTCCACAATGATCACGATCGCATTCATCACTTGACTTCTTGTTCTTTTTTTTTCCTATATTCTAATTTGACCATCATTGGCTAAGATGTGGATGATCATCGAGCACGATCATTGGCCACAATATTTTCTGTCTGTAAGAAAATTTATTGTATTGTTTAGTCGAAGAGTCAATTAAAAAATGTTGATTTGTTCTGGAAATCACATAGCGAAAAAGGTCAGAGAGTTGATGATCAAGTTTATACTAATGCAATGAATCCAAGATGATCACTTGATCGCGAGATAGGTATATAAAGATGGTTGGAGATCATCTCGACTGTCGCCTTAAGTGGCTGAAATATAGATCGTTTATCTGTTGCTCGGTGTGTGCAGTGGAAAAATATTGAAATTCAATTGCACCGATCAATTTTGCAAAACTCGCGCTTCCCAATTTGGTGGGCATAATATAGAGATTTCACATTGACAATGGACACCTGAATGAAATTCATTGGCAGCTGAATTGTTGGTGGTTTTTCCACATCGGCGTCGCAAGAGATCACAAAGATTCTCTCTCTCTTGCTGCACAACAATGTCTGCGATCTGCAGTGTCTTCGTTGCTTTCTTCTCTCCATCTGCACAATAAAGTGCCTGTCTTTATGATGAGGTGACCATCAACGGGTATATGGACGAAAACATGTCGCACACCAAGTCAAGTGCTATAAATTCAAGACAAATCACCTCCATTCATTGCACTCTCCGTGTACTGTCTCTCTGCCCATTCATGATGGGTGAAGGCGATGGCAGAAGAGAATCAATCGGTGGGATTGTTCTGCACAAATCTCCTGACCTTCGTTTTCCAATTTCCAGCCACTCGCAGAGAAGCGCGTGTGAGGTCTGTACTGTGGAATTTCACTAAATAGCACCCACACTAAGTGGCTTCTTTCATTTCATGCTTTTGCTCCCTTTTTCCCGCTCACATGGCTGAACACGACTCGCTGAATAGCATGAATGGATTGAGGGAAGGTGATGTGAAATGCTGTTGTAGACTGCAAATATAACACCGGAAACGTTCAACTCTCGTCTGGAATCACTGAGAAGAAAAAGCGGTGAAGTTTGAGTCCGTTTTGTCTACATCTGGGGGTTAACCCTTCACGGCATCATCTATATTTAATCAATATTTAATATAGAAGCAAGATAATTTGGACGCTGTGCTGAATTTATTAACTTGTGCTTCACGAAATGAGTAGACAATTGCAAATAACTCCACAAAATGTCCCACGACTGGTCAGTATCTGGTCAGAATGACCAAAAATCCAGTTGAAAAAGTGTCGTTGGAGTTTGAATTGCAGAATGTGAACAAAGAATATTCTGCAGTGTTTATCAAATCGATCAAATTCAATATCTTCTTTCAGAATCGCCTTAAGAAGAGTGATAAAATCATATTGGCGCCATGCTACTGTTTGAGAATTTCTCTTATCACTTTCTAGAGAAGTGCTCGTGAAGCAACTCTTGACCTATCATAATTTATTATCATCTGTTTATGGCAACATTCTGGGAATAGAGTAGAATTTCTCAGAAATTTGATACCATTTCGAATGGGGCTAATTTGAATATTTAGTCTATTTAGTGAGGGCATTAAATTTATTCAATAACAAGCATTTCAGAGACACACGATCACGTGTTGAAGTGACTTAAATGAGTCGATAAATTTCATCCTCATCGATTTTTGGGGGCGGAAAAATGCGAATCTTTTGCCAAAGATGTGCAGGACATTCGGTCACTGCGGTGATGGATGAGCGATGAGAGAAAGGAGACGTTAGCCGGATAGAGAATGCAGGTGTGTTTGCAGTGGAGAGGCAATAATTCTTTCTGGCCGATCCTCCTCTTCCTTCTTCGCCTGTTGAATGGTCTGTGCGCGCGCGGAGGGCAAAAAAAGGTCAGGCGGCGAGAGGGAAGCCCGAAAAGAGGCACCAAAGCGGAGGGATCATCAATTTCCGGCTCTCTGTGTGTGGATTTTTTGTTTTTTCGGTGAAATATAGCCGAATAGATGCAATGCGGCGGAGCGAAGGGAGGAATTAATCAATATTTTATGGCAATTTTATCTTGCTTCCTCGTAATTCGAACGCTGAATGTGCGTGTGTCTGATTTAATTAATTGCATCGTGATGAGCTGCAAAGCTTCTCGCGGGTCATTTGTTGTGGGTTTTGGGCTGTGTTTCGTTTCTCCGCGAAGAGGTGATCAAGCCACCCACTCGCTTTGGCACTTTGACGGCATTCGCGTGGGTGATCGAGCTGAGAATTCACCCAAACGATCATGCAAATGTTTTGTCAGGTATTAAGTCTTCTTTGGTCGGATCTGCGTTGAGTGGAGAAGGAAGAAAAAAATGGTCTCTACCTGAGATTTTTGTGAGATGTTTTGTGCTGCTTTCCCTTCTCTGAATGGATATGGTCTCTTTCTCCTCAGGCACTTCCGCTCACCGGAGAGCCAGAAGAGATGGAATTATCCAGAATTTGTCGCTCTGCCAGAGATCAACAATGGCTCGGCTGGCTTCTTGAAAACGCTGTGCTTTGAATACCAAATGACTCTCTCAAATTACCCTCGATGATTGTTCTCTCGCAAGACATTCTGATCACACAATGTAACTGTCTCGGAACTCTTCTTCTTCTCCCTCTCATTCTATGGTCACTGCTTGGTAATTTGACTGTCTTACCTCTGGGTATTTTCACGTTGGAAGAGTATTTAATGAAGCTATGAGTCGCTGACGATCACGCTAATTTGGCAATGCTTGATCGTGTTGAGAGTTTAATTGAGAATTTCTGGCATGTCTTCAAGTCAACAGTAAATCAATCCCGCGGCAACGCAATATCAACAACTCAATGTGAATTTATTTAAATGAATTAAGCCAACGCAAGAGCGAAAGACAATCCTTCAATTGTTTGCAGATTAGGGAAGAAGCTCGTGCAAGAAGAAAGAATGCCTTGTGATGATATTAAACGTAAAACCCACACAAACATGCGGCAGGCAAACAGACGAAATTCTAATGAGACATTCTTCGAAATGCGTGGAAGAATTGATGGGACTGATGTTTGATCTTTCTCCCCAAAAGTCCAAAGATATGGGAAAAACATCCGGAGGAAAAAGATAATTTTATGAAGTGCGACGAATTAGAGTTCGAAATTGCTTAATCACATAATAAAGCACCTGAATGATGATGAGACTGTCGATTGGGATTGAAGAACAGACGCGATCGTGGGGAGTTCAGAGAAGAACAATCGCAGGAAGACATTAAACGCGCCGATGTAATTTTACCATGATGATGTTCTGCGTCAGTGAGATCAAATAACATAATGCTGGGGAGGAGGATGAAGATCGTTGGGTGTGAAGAGTGTTCTTGAAACCTCACCTGCTGCAGGGAGATTCTCCGTACGATTCAGTGATTTGACTAATCCTCAGTGTGCTATTTGGTGCAGATCTTCAGTTGCTTTACGGATTTTTCAGGGTTGTTAGTTGAGCTTTCTGCAAAGCAATTTAATAATTTGAGATTTTTCCCTTATTTTGCTACTTTGCGAGATAATTTCACTCGCATTTCTGCTTGGAAGCGATGCATTTTCATATGACAAGGGAAAATCGAATACAAAGATGCCAATTTTTGACCGAAGAGGCTTGAAAAATCATCTCCAAAACTTGCAATTATGCGCTTCAACTTACCTGTAAAGTTCTTTCCTCTCAAATTATGTGCGGCGATCGATTTTTGTCAATTTTGCCTATCATCTCTCTGGTTTTTTGACTGTCCTTTTTGATGCATGGCGCGATCAAAACGGAAACATTAAAGTAGCCGTTTTCCCTTTGCTCCGTGGCCACAAACACAGACGGCGAGCGGGCAAAAAGATCAGCAGTTGCGGGTCGAGGAGAAGATGAAGAAAAAAAGCCGGGCAGTGCAATAAGTGAAAGAATTTGCCGTCTGCTGCAGTGGCCAAAAAATGATGATGATGATCGTGGTCGCAAGAAGGCGAGAGGAGGTCATAAATTTGGTCAGTGGTGGAACAGCACAGAAGCAATTATTTCTGCATGGCGAGGAATTTAAATGAAATGGCAAGGAAGGAGATGAGCCTCGGGGCAGTCGAGATGGAATTCTTCATGCGCCGAATTTATTAATTATGCAAATTTCTGATTTTCTCACTGGGGTGAAATTACACCAACATATATACACATGATCAGCAGCGTGAGACGTCGGGGAGGGAGCGACCCTTGCACTTGTTCTTCCATCCGGGCCAGCCCAGGAATCCGTGGCGATCGTACATGAGGCGAGCGCAGCGGATGTCGTCCGTGACGTCGTCGTTGAGGAAATCCTCGCACTTCATGTTGCACTCGCCGGCTTTTCTGCCCTTTCGACACCAATCTTTGCTGTTGATCTGTGTGCGCACAGATTTGGATTGATCAGAAGCGATCGCGTGCGATCAATCACTCGCAATATATACTCACTTGGAACAATCCGTAGCTGGTCGTGAGGTTGGGATGTTGAGTCACCTTTGTTGTGCTTCTGCCACTTTCATTTTCAATGAGACAGACCCCTAATTGGGAGAGGAAGTGGCGAGATTGCATTAAGATGGATGGAATTGCTTGGATGGACAGCGGGCACAATTTATGGATCTTCTCATGCAATTTGCTCCAATTGACTGATTTTTATTGTGCCTCTAAATTGCGATCATGTGGAAATTGGGTGATATCTCTCTGAAGCCCGATGGGAATATTGTGTGAGGATCTTATCTAGAGATCTTTCAGCACACACAAAAAAATCCTATTTGCTGGAGAAAAGTGCTATAAAAATGCAAAATAAGGTGATAAATGACAGGAGTTTACAGTTTTTGTCAAGATGATAGACATCCAAATGGGGTTTTCATTGAGAAATTCTGCTGAATTCTCGCGCGATCGCGTAAAAAAAAGAGAGACACACACAAGAGGAGGAAGATATAAAAACATCTGGCTGTGTTATATAATTTACGGGAAGATCTTGAGTGATTCCCCAAGTCAAGAAGTCGTAAAAGATCTTCTAATGACATTGGTTTTTAAAGACTTTTTAATGTCCCCCCGCATGATCATGTCGAAGACTCACAATTTGAGATGAAACTCCGGGGAAATTTGTGGCGGGCGAGTTCCTTGGCCAATTGGCATCTCGTGAAGATCTTCGCGGACGCGCTGGTGATCAGGAGGGCGCCGAAGAGCGCAAGGCAGGTGATCTTCAGCACACTTAACCGCATGTTTGTTCGCAGGCAAGATTTCAGGCGGTTTTGTGGTGTTGTTTGTCCAAGCAAATTCACATGTACTCTCGCTTCTTCTGCACTCGCTATCAAGAGACAAAGCCGGTGTTATCGCGCGCGCACTGTGTCACCACTTGAGGTCCGTTCAGTTTCAGCTGTTCGTACGAACTGAATTGGACCTGAGTCGCGTTTATAAATTAATAAATGTATATTGAGTCGGTGGAAAAACAAATATTTTCACACTTGTTTGCCACCATCTCGTTCTCACACAAGATGAATGGCTTCTGGAGGAGGAAGATATCACGTACACAGTGTCAGAACACGATCATCTCGTCAACTCTCTGCGATTATTATTAAGTTAAGACGCTCACTATCAACATGATTAATATTAATGTGTTGGGGTTTGAGCATTTTTATTTCGCACAATTTATTCCTAGTGCGAAATCATTCTCTTTCTCTCTCTCTCGCGGTTTTTCCGCAGAATCTGATTATTTGTCCATCAATGAGGTTTTATTTTTTTTTGTATTATTGGCGACGATCGCCTTTTGTTCCGCATTTTGCGCTCTGTGGTCGATCAAGGGTGAAAAAAGATGTTCTTCTTGGGCGGAATCGGTCAAATTGGGTGGATTAATGGTCAGAAGATCAAAAAAAAAAATAACAATGATCAACAAGAATTGCGGCTTTTTTGCCATTTTTTACACGCTCTATCACGTTTGCGGCAAGTTAGGAAAATTTAATATCAGGCAAGGAGGGAAAGCGAATCATGAGAGTAAAAATTTATGCAAAATTCTGTGTATTTTAAGCCTGAGAAGTTTGATTTGGATGAAAACAAGAGCGTTTTTCTTCGATGTTTGCAGATCGATTTTGCTGATCTTTGATTTAAAGGAAAGGTGATTTCGTCCTCTTCAAAGCGATAATAATATTCTCAGTCATTTATAGATTGATTTTAATGGAAATCAGCTTTAGAGTTCATTGAATTCCTATTTTATCCCTCGAAAATCACATTTCTTCACGAGCTGAGATCGCATTGATCTCAATGAATGAGATTAAAGAAATTACACACAATAAGATCGCGCCTCTTTTGGCACTTGACCAGAGAGAGGAGACCACAAACTCCATTCCGGCTGGTCTTTATGACCTGAATCTGAGCCAATTTCTGACCTTACAAAATCACTAATCAATTGTGCAAGCGTTTGGGATGCGCGTGGAAAATTTTTGCCTGTGTTGCAATGATCCGGGAGGGAAAATTACTGACACAGAACAGATTGATTGGATGCAAGTGTGCTGGGAGCTTTTGTGGCCAATATATGGAGATGTGATGAAATTAGAAACGGAAGCGTATTTGGGCCACGAATCCGGCGATCTCAGGAGATGCTGGTTGTCTACGTGATGTTGGAAAATTGAATACGAAACTGACCTATTTGTCGTCTAATTCAATTTCATCACCGGCTAATGGTTTTGTCTCTCTGCAGATTGCTTCTTCTGCCGCTGTTCCTCCACTGGGCGATCGCCGAGGATGCGGACAAGGTGGCCGATTGTGTTCCTGGCACCGCCGGGTGTCTGCAAGCGCCGGTGATGATCTCGGCGGAGTCCGTGGAGCCGTCAGGCCTGAAGTTTGTCAACAAAGCCGACAACAGGAAGCGAAAAGTGGAGAGGAAGTCCATTGTGCTGGAGCCAGACAACCTGGGGCAGAACTGGAAGTGTCCCAACATCACGCGGAATCGCAATCTCGAGTGCGGATGCGACATGCCGCACACGCTGAGGTGCAGCGGCGACATCCACGGGCTGGAGTTGATTGCGCAGGGACTGAGGGAGGCGGAATACTCAGTCTCCCTGCTGGACTGCACCCTCAAGAATGTCACCTTCCTCAGCGATGCCAGGATATTCGAGAATGTCTCCCTGCACGGCCTCGTGATCTCCTCGGGGGAGATCAAGAGGGTGCATCGATCGGCCTTTCTAGGGCTCAGAACACCTCTGCAAGCCCTCGGGCTGCCCAATAACGCCCTCATGAGCGTCCCGTGGAACTCCCTGACGCCTCTGATGGCCCTCGATCGACTCGATCTGTCCAACAATCGCATCAAAGCTCTGGGCGCAACGGATTTCGCATCCCTGCAGAGGCTGACGTATCTGGAATTGAGTGATAATCAGATCACGAGCATTTCGCAGAGGACTTTCTCGCCCCTGAAGCGCCTGGTGACGCTCAAGGTGAATGGAAATCGCCTGGGAGACTTTCCCTCAAGCATTCAAGCCATTGGACAGTGTCTGAACCTGAGAGAGTTGGATCTCAAGTCGAACAGCATCAAAGGGCCGCTGACGAAGAAGCTTCTGCCGGGCTTGTCGCAACTGGAGGCGCTGAATCTGGACAAGAATGTCCTGACGAGCGTTCACAATGGCGCACTTGAGGGCTTTCCACGTCTCATTACGCTGTCCATGCGACACAATCAGATTGATGTGCTCCAGGATCACGCCTTTCTGGGACTGAATTCGCTGCAAGTGCTGGACTTGGGGTACAATGGGATCGTGGCCATTTCTGGGGCTTCTCTGCTGCACCTCAAGAGACTCGTGGTGCTGGACATGACGCACAACTTCCTGCGAGCACTGACGAGTGACTTGATAGCGCCGCTGCCGGCGCTCAAGGAGCTGCGATTGGATGGGAATGACATCTCCATTGTGGCGAAGAACGCCCTCGAGGGGACGAATGAGCTGCACAGTCTCTCGCTGCTGGACAATCCGCTGTCGTGTGACTGCACGCTGAGGCCCTTCGCCGAGTGGTTGGGCAGCAGCGTCTCCATTCCGGCGCACGATCTTCTGGGCGCCGTTTGCGCCACGCCGCCGCATCTGGAAGGCGCTCCGCTGCTCCAGGTGCCCGTGGAGTCGCTGAGCTGCGAAGCGAGCGACGGAGAGTTCGACAACAGCAATGTTCTGGATCAGCTGGAGACGATGTCCAAGAACAGCAGCTCGAGTCACATCAAGGACTTGAGCGATGTGGTGAGTTTGTCATCTAATCACTGGCGAGTTTGTTGATTTATGGGAAATTGTCTCCACAGATCACGCTCAGAGAGCTGAAGCTGCAGCCGGACTACAGTCTCTCGCTCACGTGGAACATCCTGGTCAGCGAATACAGCTGCGACGCAATCTTCGTGTACAAAGAGACCAATATTCATGAGATTCTCCTTGATCACTCACCGGTGAGCAATTAATCTCTTTGAGAGTGCTTTCAGCTGAGTAACGCAATTCCCGTCCTTGCAGATCCACTGCGAGCGTTTGGGGTCGGACGAGAGTGTCGTGAGTGTGAATCTGGCCGACAGTTCCGCCCTGATCGTCGGCGATAGTTACCGCTTCTGCCTGGTGCTGCTGAAGGAGAAGGGTGGGCAGTCTGAGCTCGTGGTGGGCTGTTCCAACATCACGCGCCTCATGCCAACCACGCCGCCACCCTCGGATCTCTCCACCTTCGACCGCGTCTCGGCGGCCGAGGAGTTGCTGGTGCCGGAAGAGAACGCCACCGGCGACAGCGAGGCGAAGACGCTAGTTGAGAACCAAACGGTGGCCTTCTTCAACAACGTGCACATCAACAAGAGCTTCCTGCCCGGCCTGGCGCTTGGTGTGCTCATCATGAGCGTCATTGTGCTGATCTGGGGCGCCACGAAGCTCAAGCAGAGCCGCCACGCGCCCACCGTGGCCACGTGCTACACGGCGTCCGGGAACGGCGTCGCCGCCGGCTGCCAGGACGCCGAGAACCACAACAATCGCTACTTCAAGCTGCAGGCCACGACGAGCTTATGAGGAAAGCGAATAGTGTAAAAAGGCTTCTTCCTAACCGCTTTTTCCCGTTATTGTGTAGATATTTCCACGAGTGAGAATCACGATTAACCACAAGTCAGTGTGCCATAACCAGTGTGTTTGTGTGAGTGTTGTAGAGCATAAGCAGAGGATATTTATTGTATTTTCCCAAGAGACTCCGGCAGTGAGAAATAAAGACGGACAAGTTCTAACAAGAAGGACAATCTTTTGTATACAAAATAAACCCCTTTAATTGAATAGTTACATATCACAAACGAAGTTATTAAATAATCATTTACATGTTGATTTTTTAAATGTTTTTTTTTATATATAGTAAAACTCGTAAAACTAGTGTGTGAAGATACAAAAAAGTGTCACTTAATAAAATCTAGAGATTAATTTAAGATCATTCCATCATTCCAAGGCGAGATTGCAGTGCACATTTGCGGTGTACATAAAGTACGAAGTCTCTGGAAGTCTTCAATAAATTTTCACTTCTGGCATTTTATTTAGAGTTATTTATTTTTTTTTATAAAATGTTCTTCACTTAAATTTGACAACCAATTGAACTCTTTGTCATTTTTTTTTTACGTAAAAGCAGTCTTGTTTAAGTAACTTATTTTATACGTATTTTGTCAACAGTGAAATGAGAAAAAAAATTTATTAGAAGTCGAAAGAATCTTTGGCACATCTCAATTTTCTAAGATTGATTGTATAAAAATTGATCGAAAAGTAATATTTTCACTATTCTTTAAATATTTCATCTAAAAATATGTCTGAAACTCTCTTATAAGCTCATATCTTTAAAAATCACGTTAACAAACGTCCGAGAAACAAACTGTCATTTAACTTTTCCATTTATACAAAAAACCCTCCACTTTTTCAAGCACCATAAAATTCCTCTCTAATGAAAAAACCTCCACTTTATAACCTTATAAAAACTTACTTAAATATCTTATATCACACACACTTTGTATGAAAAGAGAAAAAAAGGAGAAAAATTCCCTATTTTTTCCGCAAAATTTCACTTCCAATCGAAATTTTGGACAAAAAAGAACAACTCATGAGATAAAAGTGTTCAGAGACAACTTGCCGCGCGGCGCATCTCTCGCCTTGGAAGCTCGCCAGGAACCCAATTCACAGTCTCGGTCGCGAAGAAACCCGTCACAGATTGGCAGGAAGAGAGAAGATGAGAGAAAACAGTTCTTAGTCGCTGCGCGACAGCATGTCTGAGCAGTGCATCTCGATGAAGGGCTCCAGATGCCGCGGCACGATGCCCTTGTACTCGATCCTGCTGCGCCCGATGCGCCGCGCCGCCAGACACGCCAGCCGCGTCTCCCTGACCTCGTACGAGCGCACGATGCCCTGGATGAGCTCTGCGGAGGAGAAGACAGCGTAATTCCTGCGTGTTAATCAAGGATTTATGCCACGAAATTCACTTACTGGAGTGCGTTGACTCCCTGGCAGTGGTTCCGCACTCATTCACGGCATCCACGTGCGCTCCGGCGCCGATCAGGCGACTCAGGATGTACTCCACAGTGAGAATCGAGTGTCTCGGTGGCGGATCTCTGACCTGAAAGGGCGAAACAGTGACTGAAAAATGCCACCAGAAGATCAAAACCACTCTTACCGTGCCGATGAGGATGTGCAGAACGTTGTTGCGGTCAAAATCCACATCATTCGCCGGCGCTCCGCAGTGCAGCAGCAGTTTCACGGTGTCCGGACATGGGAAACTGACCAAGAAGTGTTAGCAAACTCCCTCGATTGCCATTGTGTCACTGTACTCACCCGCACAAATCCCTGGTGCGGAACTCATCCACTGGAACGCAGGCGTTGGAGGCCAAATGGAGGAGAGTCTGTCCGTCCTGGAAGCGCATGTCCATGCTCACCACCTCGCGCACCAGCTTGTACACCTGGCTGAGATCCTGCGGATCGACGGGCTTCCTGGTCTTCAGCACCTTCGTGATCAGACAGATTAAGTACAGCGCCGAGAGAATGTTCGAGTCCACTTCCTCGATGATCTCCTCATTCTCATCCTTGGACTCAATCGCATTGATCCTCTTCGTCACCCTGGCCATCTCCACCACGCACGAGCTCAGCACAGTGATCAGACTGGGCAGACTCAGTGGCAATCGCATGGAGTGCATCTGCGCGAAGAGTTGCGCAAATCGCTGCAGATCCTTCGCCACAGGAATGCCATTGCTCTGCCGCAGGAAGAGCGCGTGATGCCACAGATTCTCACACCGATCAAACCGCCCGTGATCCGCACAAATCGCGCCCTGGTAAATCACTGGCGACACGAGATCCGGGAACTTTGTGCCCAGGATGCGCTCTCTGATGGCCAGTGCCTCCATGGACATGGAGTTGCTGTTGAAGCGAATCGCCTGCACTTCGGCCACAGTCTGGCACTCCACCCAGTTGTCATAGGCAGGATTTGGGGCGTCCAGCGTCTTGCGCAGCACCGTGTCTGGATCAGCGTGGCGCATCTCCATGGCCGTGAGCAAATAAGTGAAGGCAGTGAGCTGACTCTCTCTGTTCTTCTCACTGGCCGCATAAGAGGCGCCCAGCAATTCCAGCGCCTCAATCTTCTGCTCCACAGTCAGCAATTCCGGGTGATTCAGGAAAATGCCCACGGTGGCGCCGTGCGCCTTCTCAGCCGCCAAGAGAACAGGAGTCAAGCCTGAAAATGATTGTAGATTCAGCTCTTTTCAACACAAACAACAAAATCCCCCCCCCCCCCCGATTTGTCAGCTTCGTGAGTCTCATTTCTACTTCTTTCACTGTAAAACTACGCGCCACGTGAGCCAATGCGATGGCATGTTTTCCCCGAATGAAAACAAACAAGACGCACATCAACACTCAAGGGACTCCCGAACGAAAATAGCCTCTGTCTGTGACTCTTCAGTGCCAAGTTATTAAAAAATTAATAATATAGTGTCAAGATCGTCGATATAATTCCGCAGCATTCCTGCGCCTCGAATCTCACCGTATTCATTCTCCTTGATCACGGCTGCGCGCTCGAGCAGCATCTCGCAGATCTCCATGTGGCCACTCTCGGCGGCATAGTGGAGCGCCGTGGCGCCGCAGCGCGCCTGCTTGTTGGGATCCATGCCGTCGGCGAGCAGGTACTCCACCACCTCCGTGTGGCCGCGGTGCGCCGCGATCATCAGACAGGTGTTGTTGTACACGTTCGGCACGGCCACGAAGGCGCCGCGCGCCACCAGATACTTGATGATGTCCAGCCGCCCTGAAAATAGCCACTCGAGTCACTGCCGCGCATCTGGCGCGCCCCACCATCGTTGCCACTCACCGATGAAGCAAGCGGCGCGCACTGGCGTCGAGTGCGTCTTCGTCCAGTGATTCACGTTCGCCTTGGCGCGCACCAGCAGCTTCACGCACTCCAGGTGACCTGCGAGGAAGGAAGCCGTAAGACAACGCAGTTGCTGACGGATTCACTCATCTTCAGTGCGCAGTAAATATCATAGTTGTCCAAATTGCACGTTATAAATGGGAATAATGAGCGGCAGTGAGAGATATAAAGAGCCATTCAGAATGAGAAATGATCCCAAAATAAAGTCTTGATCACCTCCTCGAGAGGAACTCTCCGTTCGCTCTCTGGGAATTCACAGTTTTATCAGCAGAATAAAGAAATCTTTCTTGTAAGGAGACAAACGACCGACAGCACTTTAGCACCAAGACAGCTGAGATTCTTGGGAAGCAAGGCGGAATCTGTGAACTTCACAATGAGTAACAAAATCAAAAGGAAATGAAAAAAATTACATCGAAACGAAAAATCTTCTTTCTGCGGCAAAATAAGCGTGAAAAATGGGGAAATCGCATAAATTCACAAGAGAATCAATCAAAAATTCCCTTAAAATGGAACTATTTAGTGAATTTTGAGGCTTTTTCTACCTATTCTTCAGTTATCAGCACAAATTCCTGCAAACTTCTAGTCCCAGAATCAAATTTTCATCAATCTTCATAGCTTTGCTCTTGAGATATTATCGATTTTCTCAATAAATTTCGAGTCCTTGAGAAGGCACTCTTGGCACAATTTCTTTTCCCCTCGCCCTGTGGTCGGATTTCGCCGCTAAAGTCTCCAGATGGATTGCAGTGCAAAGCTGGGATGCGGAAACTGAGAGTGTTTCGTAACGGCTCTCAATCAATCTTACTCAATCAGTCCTATTTATAAAGATCCTCGCGCGTCTCACCTCCTCCGGCTGCGCACCAGAGCGCCGTGGCGCCCTCGATCAGCGTCCCATCGTAGATCACTGGACACTCGCCCTCCACGTCCGGGTCGAACTTCTCCAGCATCATCGTGAGGACGTGCGCCTGGCCGTGCAGCGCCGCCGCCATGAAGGGGCTCAGGCACTGGCCGTGGTCCGTGGGGAAGCCCTGCAAGAGAGCCGAGAGTGTGAGCACGAGACAAAGGCGAGCGCGTGCTATTCTTGGCCACTGGGCAGCGGCGCTTGGCCCCAGAGGACTCCGGAAGGCAGAATTTGCACGCACAGGGCATTGACTGTGGCGCGTGGGCGGGCGTTTCGGTGTCAAGGTCACTTCCTCGTGCTTCTGCGCCGCAAGCCAGTGCGTCTCTCCTGATCTTTGTCCACCCAAGATGGGATTCGCACGCCGTGGAGTCATTGTGTGGCGTCGCGGGGCGCTAAAAATAGCCCTGGGATGCTGCGAAGACGCGCAATTCGCGGACAAAGGCGGCCGCCAACAAAGACGTCCGCGGATGCTTCCCGGAAGCCCTGCGCGCTCACCTGGTTCACAATGATGTTCTGCATCTCGCGCGGACGGATCCTGGACAGCATGTCGAACAGGAAGATGGCCATCCCATCCCTGGCCGCCGTGTAGATCGCCTCCCGGACCTCCCGGGTGAGATTCTCAATCCTGCTGGAGGACATCAAGTACTGAGCACGCTTCGTCAGGGCAATGACAGCATCCCACTCCTTATCAAATTGCTCCTGCGAGTCCCAAGCCAGCTTCTTCGGCAGACGAAAACACACAGGCAATCGCACACTTCAAGAAAATTGCACTTTTCCACGCGCAGAGGAGAGAAAAACCAACCTTTCACTTGGAAAGTTGAGCAAAAACTGTCACGCCTAGTTTTGTGCACAGCCACAGCAGACCTCGAGCGCTGCTCGGCGAATGCCAATAAATTACGCGCGTTTCGGTCTTCCAAGCAAAATTTCAACATCGCGCTTTCAATATTCTACACCTCATTGCACAATAAATTTCCTCTTAATACGAACAACTAAAGCTTTCTTCGATCTTTGACAACGAGAATCTTCTTGGGCTGTAATTTCCTGACCTGCAGATGTAAATAAAACACTCTGACTTTTAGTTCTCAAGCAAAATCTCTATTTTTTTCCATTAACATTTCCATCAATATACAAATGTGTTTTCCTCCGATAATTCCATACAAATAATTTCATCATCGCAATGTTAATTATCAAGCATTTCCCCTACAATCCACAATATTTCCATTTCTTCTGATACATCAACAAAAAAATCTATTCAAATCTCTCTGCAGATTGAATTGAATAAGGAAAAAGTGCTAAATTCTTAGAATTATTCACATCTCAATCACAAATGCCTTTTTTCTTTACCACAGAATGATTTGCCTCAAGAACAAATCAATGGCAGTAAAATTAAAATAGTTTCAATACCACGAAATTCATCCCGCGCTCTCTTCTTTCAAAATATCCTTTTAAATTCATCACTCGCATTATTAATATCAATTCATCGACACTAGAATTTTCCCTTCACGATATCAAAATCCTTTATCATTGCGCATTGTCGCTCTTCCGCGTCGTTTCCTCTGTTCGTCCGGGAGTGTTTCGTCCACAGCAACACAGCGAGAAGGACAACTTAGGAAGCCATCTGGCCCACGTGGTGATGATTCATCGCCACGCTGTCCGCGAGCGCCGCGTGGCTGAAGTCCTGCTGCATTCGCTGCTTCTGCGGCGTTCCACGGCTGTGATTCCCGCCGCGGTTGTTGCCTCGATTGTTCTGGTGATGCTCAAGACCATTCTGGCCGTGCTGCTGACCGCCGTTGTGCCCGTTGCTCTTCCTTCGCCGCGGCATCGAACGCGCTGCTGCAGAGACAAGAGAGCGAATTCGCCATTAGAAATAATCAAAGAACTATTCTGAAGATAAAGACTCTTAAATTGCATTGATTTTTAACAGTTCCACAGCTTTGAAGCTGATTAAGAACGCTAAAAAATCACTGAATTTCCCTGAATATCAGCACAATTAAAAAAGGGTCTTTTTTAAGGTGAAATATTCTGCACTTCAATTAATCAGCATGCAAGATTCCAATTGGAATGCGATAAGGATTTAAATTTTAATCTGAATCCCATAAAAACACCGCTTTTCCGCCTCTAACGAGGGTTAAAGGGAAGCTTTTCCCACTTACGAGACATTCTGCGAGTGCGGCGCGTCTGGAAGCGGCGCTTGTTGGGCTTCTTCGTTGCCGGCTTGATGGGCTGCTTGTCGGGATCGAAGTGGCAGTCGAGGAGTTCCGTGAGCTCCGTCTTGTCCTCCTCCTTGAGCTCCTCCAGCTTCTCCACGGCCGCCTGCACACCGTCGCGCTTCTCGCGCGTCCAGATGTCCTGCAGCTTGTCCATGTCGTAGCCCTGCTCCGCCAGGACGCGTCGGTACGTCACGCCCTTCACGCGGTGGTACAGCGTGGTCTTGAAGTAGTTGATGAAGATGGACCTGAGCGAGTTCTGCCTGTCCAGGATCGTCTGCTGTCCGCTCAGCTCCTGCACATTATCCGCCACACTCGTGCTCATGCCCAAGATCACGCTGTGAAACACGGCGCTCTTCTCCGCCTCCGTCCTCTCGGTCAGGCCGATCTCCTGCGGCGCGTCGCCCTCCTGGGACTCCACCTTGACCTGATCCCTCTTGTTGGCCAGCACGCGCGCCACTTCGTACGTGAGCTTCGCACGCACCTTCGCGCTGCCCTCGAACTCGTTCTTGTCGTCCTCTTGCGAGTTCAGGATCACCTTGGACAGCTCCCTGAGCGTGAAGTACTTCAGCGTGGCGCCGCACTCCTTCTCCGCCAGACTGTACATGTTGGCGAAGCCCTTCACGCTGCGCTCGAACCTCTCCATCATGTCGTATCTGTGGAAATAGATCAATGCATCAGAGATAATCCCTCCTTTGTCCACGCACGCGACCGTTAGGCCACAGAGTGCTGAGATAACTGTCCCATTGTACTCACTTCTTGACGGCCTCGAGGATCATGTAGGGCACGAAATTCCTCTGCTCGTGGTACAACAAGATCAGCCCCTCGCACTCCGCCCGGGCGTCCTTCTGCTCCTCCAGCCACTGCATGAAGCGCACCATGGCCGCGTACTCGGGCGTGGTCTTCATCACCCTGTACGTCTGCATGCACTTCAGCATGCGGAAGAAGCCGATGGTGATCACGCGCACCTGGTGGCGCTGCCTGGCCGCCGGATTGAGGTTCATGTACGGCATCACGTACTGCGAGAACTCCTGCTCTGGCGTGTACGCGGCCAAGTGGACGATCTCGTCGATGAGGCGCCGCCCCGTCGTGTCGATGTCCACGCCGATGATCGTGTAATTCCCTTCCGGAAGGGAAGAAGGAAGAGCAGCTGGTGTGGCCTCAAGTCCTGGCATTTTCTCTGATATCAAGCTGGTATCCACTGAAAATCCCAGACAAAAGATCACACTCAGTATCCAGGCACATGTGAACCCACTTTTCCCAAGATTATCCCCGGAAAATCACAGAGTTGCAACTAAATATGGATTCCTGGGCGACTAGAAAATCTTCTTCCCTCTCGCAATTGTACTTTTTCGACAGAATTTCAATGGATTATTGGGATTTTTCAAGATTACTTAAAGCCTCACTCACCAAAGAGATGATGGTAGTTTTCTCTAGCTGCACTGGGCAACGATGACGGGGATAAATCTCCAGAAACTTCCTCTGCTAACTCACACTGGAAAGTGAAAGAATTACGGTTTTTCCGTTGTTTTTATCTCCTCGCCGCCCACTTTGTTGGCTGCCTTGGAGTGCCGTGAGCGTCTCTCGTGGCGGCGAACTTGAGTTACACATTCGCCATCAGAAAACATCAAAAATTCCTGCGAAATCGCATTTTCCCGGCAATTACTACACAGAAACAGTTAGAAAACCTGTGGAGTCACTTCTGGACAGTTTCTCAAGCTTGGCGACACTGAGAATTTCTACAATTTGAGAGAGTTTCCAGAGAAAGAGCGTGAAAAATACCAGCTTGCATCATGCCTCTGCCTTCAGGCGTTTACCAGTCATCTTCTGGCCCTTCCTGCTTCGACAAGATGAAGACAGGCTTCGGGATTGGCTTCTGCGTCGGCTTAGCCAGTGGAGCACTCTTCGGTGGCTTCTCCGCCCTCAGGTAGACCGTCAAAAGTCAGGTTATGTTGTGCAATCTTCCGGGAAACTGAATCATCTTTGCCCATTCCAGATACGGCTTGCGCGGCAGAGAACTGATAAACAACGTTGGGAAGGTGATGCTGCAGGGCGGAGGCACATTCGGCACCTTCATGGCGATAGGAACTGGCATCCGGTGTTGAGAAGCACACTCGAAAGTCACTTAGTATGTAAATAACAACTCCCGGATCGCTCAGAATAAAGTCTGCCTTGGTCTTGAAGACTCTGGGTGATTTATGGGTACAAAAATAAACCTACTTGCTCTACAAACTGAGATTATTCCTCTTCACTGATGCATTTCTCCACGAGTTCGCGCAAATTTGGGTTCTCCATCGCGGCCGCGATTCGTTCCTTATCGTTGATTTGTTTGTTTACTGGCCAAAGAGAGGCGCAAATATTAGCTTATGGGAGTTATTTATGGCTGTCAATAGGCAATACTCACTCTCCTCCTCCGTGGCGTGCGCTCCCTTCTTGATGAAGATGTCCAGCTTGAGCCTGTGCTGAATGCTCCGCTCGATCTTCACGCGAATGCACAGCCCGATGAGCGTGGCGAGGGAGCAGTGAGGCACAGTGGGGTTGAACTCCACCCGCACCACCTGAACGTTGTTCTCTGTGGGCTCCTGAACGAAGATCCCATCCTCGTAGACCACATTCAAGTCCTCCAGTGTTTGTGGCTTCTCCGGATCGCGGATTGTGCGCAGGAAATCTGCAGAGAATCCCCATAATTTTCCGCCAATTCCACTAGGCAAGGCACACAAGGACTCACCGTAGATCGTGTCTCTGAGATCGTTAGTATCCTGATAGCCCAGATCGCACAGAAGCGCCTCCTTCGCCACCGGAACTGAGTCTCTCGATGTTGACGGCGCTGCCATGCCGCTGTCAGACTCTGAGATCCTCCTGAGGAATGACAACACCTTCTGTGCCATGCCACTGCGTGTTAGAGTGTCGAATTATGCAACAAAACGAGAATTTGCCCGATTTTCCCACTCTGACGCCTCTTTTTCTTCAGGCATAAAAACAATTCACAAAGGGAGGGGAAGTCAGCTGATTTCGCCACATTTCGCCGTACGCAATTTCCCTCCAAGAAGCGTCTGCGGAAAGTCTTTTAATTTCACTCCCTCAACAGATCTTCAGTGAAGTTTTCCTTTTCGTTCCAAAGCAGATGAACGTTTTGCTATAGGGTCAGTTGCTCTACACGATCATTTTCGCGACGACGCATAGCGGAACGCGTTCATTAGTTTTCTCAAGTTTTCCCAAACGACGAAGAGATGGATCAAGAGATCGCGATCAAGGATGAGCAGGAAGACCCGGAAAGCTTTGTTAAGGAAGAATATAAGATTCAAGACACAGCGCCGATTTCCGTCCAAGAGTAAGATTTCAACTAAAGCGTCTCCATTTTTCTCCAGGTTTTGTGCTCAAATTTGTTTTCTTCTGCAAGTTAAACATGCAGCCAAAGAATGAATTAAACAATTTCTGATATAAACAGAAACGAAGCGAGTAAAAGAGAAGTGAAACTAGATGAATTTTCCAATATATTTTTTCGACACAGCAAAGCATTAACTAAAATTTTCTTTCGCGTCCAAATATTTTATTTCGCAATCTCCGAAATCTTGGAATTCGTCAAATAAATCCTTGGAAAGTGTGCAAGAATCACATTAGAAGAAGTTTATGCAGAGCTCAAAAGGATATTTGGGACAGTGCAGCTCCTGTCTGAACAACTGCGTGTGTTGCCAGGCGACGTCGCCTTTTCCGCCACTCAGAACCGCCTTCACGACAAACTTCCGGGAGTTCCTCAGCTTCAGCACGTCCCGGACAATCTCGCCTGCGAAGAGGAACAGAGAAATTGCTGCCAAAATTCAAGGACAGTGAGGAGAGTCGATCTACTCACCGCTTTCGTTCATGAAGAGCAGAGAAATCCTGCCGTTCTCGTAGACTTTCGACTCGAAGTTGATGAAGACGCTGGAGATCCGCAGATCCTGCGCAGTGAAGTCGAATCTCCACTCAATGGAGGCTTCGCTGGTGTCCTCCGTTCTCGCCAAGTAGGTCATCTTCCAGTCGTGCTCAACCTTCCTGAACACATTGCGTGACGAATACTGACAAGTGCTCCAGGCTTTCATGCTCTCTGTCACTCTGGTTTCCTGGCCAGGACCCTTGTGGTACTTCTCGTACACATCGCGCGAGCAGGAGTATCGCAGGTTGAATTGCTTCAGCCGCTTGTCCTCTTCAGTGGCGCCGAAGGTGAAAAAGGCGCTGGACAGCTGTTCTCCTCGCGATTGCCTCCAAGCCAGGCTCCCTGACGATCTGCCCTTCAGCTCGTCCACTGTCGGATCTCGCTGCGCCATAAACTCCACCAGCTCGGCCAGCGTCCTCTTGGCCAGACACTTCTTTCTGGTCTCAGAGCAGAGCTTCTGCTTCTTCTCCCGGATTCTGAGCAGCACTCGGAGCAGCTCATCCTCCGGACACTTGTTCCTGCGCCTCAGCAGCTGCGAGTGGTCATTGCAGTATCGCCACGTGACGTCCTGGACGTCGTCCCTCGAGTGGGCGGTCACGTAGTCAACGGTCCTCTTCCAGCCGTGCTGATACATCAGCGGCGCGTCCACGACGTTGTCCGAGGGATCGACGTGGAGCCAGCGCTTCTGCGTGGGCGAGTACACTTCCGTCCACACGTGGTCAAAGGTGGCCAGGACGTAGCGCGCCTCGTAGCCCAGGCAGCGACAGAGGAATGTGAAGCAATTGGCGTACTCTCCGCATCTTCCGACGCGCGTGGTCAGGAGCGTGGCCACGTCCTCGTAGCGGTAGAAGCGAGTGACCGTGGAGCAGCAGTGCAGCTCCTCCACGCGGATCCCGTTCTCCACGCTGGCGGATTGGCGTCCTCTGGCCTGCTGATGGCACACTTTGCATGGAATCTGATTAATCCAGGTGAAGAAGGAGGTGTTGAACCACTCGGTGAATTCCACGAGGAACAGATCCTCGTAGACTGGCTCTGGCTCTTGCCAGGCGCCTCCTCGGATGGCCTTCTGAATCTGTCGCAGCTTCTCCAGCGTCTGCAGACGCAGTTTCTCAGTTGGAATGCAACTCCTGCCGAACTCCTGCAGATCCTCATCCTCATACGTCATCACCAGCTTGGATCTGTTCTCAATTTCCCTGAGGAAGGCGTTCCCAGTCTCAACGACACTCTGCCCATCACTGGGCAGCGGCTTCCTGGGCTTCCCGTACACTGGGCGGTGGTATTTCGCCGAAGATGACTCTGCATTTTCTTCCGCCTTGGCCACACTCTGCAGAGTCTCCTGGACGAGGGCGCGGTACTTCTTGAGGCTGCCCACCAGGACCTTCGTGGACAGCGTGAGAGCACCTCGGCCATCCTCCTCAAATCCCAGCGCCAGCAGCAGATCCTTCATGCCATCGAGGACGAGCAATTTCTCCTTGATCGTCTTGTTCTCCAGACGAATTGTCCGGTACTTCAGGTTCTTCGGTTCACAGATCACATTGTCCAGCAGCCTCAGGAGGATCTCAACACTCACACGGAAGATTTCCACATCATTTCTCGCAAGATTTTCCACTGCCTTTTCCACCACCGAAGTCATTTTATCAGCTGATCGTTTTCCGAAATTTTGACAACACGAACAGTTTGGCGTGTTTATGGCTGATAATCATGAGAATTCTAGCCGGTTTGTCCATCATCACACGATGTACCCTCGCCAGGAGATTCCCACAGACTCTAGGAAGCTTTACCTACCAGAGATTGTGAGTGACACACCCCAAAAACCTCCATTTCATCTCATTTTTTCTCATTTATGTGTTTTGCAGCGAATTTCTTCACACGTCCAAAACTTTGGGCATCTTTCAGCATATTCAGCGGAAAAAGTGGAATGAGGAGAAGATTCGCAACATGGATAAGCTTCCTAGTCATTGGACGCTGATCTACAGGAATCCCATGTACAATTACGTGTCTGCAATGACTTGGATCACGACTGTAAGCTTCACTGTGATTGGGATTTTCCTGGCTCACTGGCTTATCACCGGACACTACTTTCTCGGTACTAATGAGCAAATAGAAGCCCAAGAGTTGGGTCCAGGTACCAGCAATCTGAGCGAAGTCGTCGTGATGTGTGGCTTTTTCATTATCTTTAATGGCATTTTGCGGGTAACTCTGAATCGTTTTCCACTGCGAATCTACCAAAACGGAGAGAAGTGAGGCTCAAGAAAAGGTGACGGTTGGAAATGTAGAAAACTAAAGAGTTCTTTTTGCAGATATTTGGCCATTTACACTTGGAAAGTGCCGTACAGAAATGAAATTCTAGAGTACTCCAAGGGAGACGTTGTACAAGTTCCACCCAGAGGAATGCTGTGGGCGTCACTTCGCTACAAGATTCGGGGGCGGAAAACCATCCTCCTGTACAACTACTTCCGCTCGCCCTCGGATCTGCACGGGATGATGCACCCTGACGCTGAGAGATACTAGAAATTGAGAGAAATATAGACGTGTTTACAAAGCATCGCAGTTTGTGAGGTTGTGTCTCGCCTTCCCCGCTTTCGGAACTTTTTTCCAATGGCCGCGACGTGGAGGGGAAAAGCCGTGAAGTTGGTCGCAAGAATTCCCGATGATAAAAACACGCGACGCCATCTTAGTAATAGACGTAAATTCGTTCGGTGCGACTTTTTTCCCTGAAAAATTCCGCTAAAATGTGTGTTTCTCATCTCCAGTGCAATTAATCTGTGCTCAGGTAAATGCCCGGGTGTCTACAGGTGTTGTGGGTGACTGAAAAGGTGCAGAAAAGTGGGTTTCTCTGCTCACAACTCGCGCGGCAAAATCTCATGAAAATCGGTTGTCCTGAGATTTCTCCCATTTTTGCGGTCCTCAGGGCGGCTTCCATGTCCCCATAGGCGACTGTCGTGGCGCCAGACGCCCCGATCAGGACATTTTGCGCCCCATCGGCGACCGAAGCGTGTTTTGCAATTTGTTTTGAAGCCATACAACAAAACATCCACAGTGAAAACCCGCCTACTCTGTGATTTCTGCAATCGGAATAGAAAATTTCGTCATGACGTCACGAGTGGGAGCGAGAGAGAAGAGTCGCGGAGCCCCACTGGGGCCGCCGGGGGTGCAGAATGCCACCCGTGGGTAGTGTTGCGGAATTTCCTGGATCGATATCCCTGGAATTCCGTTCGTTACGCAACGAGTAAACAAGTTTTTGCATGATGTCGAGGCGTCCGGGAATGCGCCGAGGGGCGTCCGAGAGGGAATTTTCCACAGGGGCGGCGGATGGGGTGGGAAAAGCGGCGGAAAAGGCGCTCGCTCTCTCTCCATCAGTGAAAACTTTTCGCACTCCCTCTCCCTCTCTAGCACACCGTGGCGCGCATGCGGCCATCTCTTTCCCACCACCGCTCCCAGTGGCGCGATTTTGATTTTTGTTGTTCCTCTTTAGTCCACTTTTCGCTCTCTGGCGAGAGAGAAAGTGCGCCATATTGCTCTCGCTCTCCACCACAGGGTGACTCACCTGCCGCCCCGCGACGAGAACCGTCAACTATTCTCGGCGGTTACGCAACTCCAAGATAATAATGGCGAAAGAAGAGGGAAAATTCTCCCTCGGCGCAGAGGAATTTCCGCCATGCTTCGCGATGTGTGTGATAAAATACGGGTTGAGGTGAAAGTTTCTCGGCGCATTGGAAAGTTGACACGCTTTTCCGCGATTTTCCATGGTGAGAGAGAAAGATTGATAGAGCGCAAGAAGAGTTTGGCTGTGAAAGTTGGGATTTTTGGGATGACCCACGATTTATGTGTACTTTGAAATCACAACTGTTGAAGAGGATCGAATTCTAGGCAGACTGGCCAATAAGATTCTCACTTCTGATCCGAGATACAGATTTATCCTTCTGAATTCCATTGATTTTCTTCCTAAATTTTATGATTCTCTCTCGCTTCCGCCCTAATTCTTCATTCTGGCATCAAAAAATCCTTCTGACTGATTAGAATATTGAAAAATATCACGACGTGATCTCTTCCAGGATTCCGCACGTTCTCATCGCTTGAAGAGACTCTCTAAGCGCAGCCATGTGGCTGAGGAGCGAGCGTCGCGAGCTGCGTCTGCGGCGAGCGTGCACATCCAGTCGCAATGGCACGCCGAAGCTCCACAGCGCGCGGCGCCCCAAGAGCTTCCGGCAGAAGAGATGCCGTCGCGTGACGGCGCGCGCGATCAAGTGCAATAGCGGCGAGAAGGCGCGCGTGAGACGCGGCAGGAAGTCGATGGCGTGCTCCAGGAAGCTGTCTGAGGAGTGCAAGGAGAATTGCTGGCAGGATTCGGAGGTGACGCTGTTCGAGGCGAAGCTGGAGCGATGCGACGGCGCGGAGATGCCAGAGAGTGAGGTGGACATCGGATCGCCGGGCGATGCGCTGAATCGCTTCCAGCCGATCGTCTTGCCGAGTGAGGATGACAAGGAGAATGCCAATGTGGGCTCCAGCGGTGGGATTTCCTCCACGTCGTGCATCGTTTGCGGGCCGGAAGGTGAGGAGGAAGAGGAGGAGGAGCCCACGCAATCCGCCAATCCGCCGTTCAGCTTCGCGGGCGCCGTGAGTCAGATGGTAAAGTGCATCAGCGAGTGCGACAGCACGACGGATTACGAGCAGAATCTCGACGTGTTGCCCACATCGTCGACTTCTGTGTCTTCGTCGCCGTCGCACAGCTCCTCGTCGTCCTCACAGGGCGCGCTGCTGTCTGGGAATCTGGACACAGTCGTGCCTGAGGTGGATTCCACGACAGATCTCATGCCGGAGTGCGACTCTGGCTTGGCGGTGCGCAAGGGCAGGGACCTGCCCAAACTGACACTTCCCATGACATCGTTTGCCACGACCTTCGCCACGACAGACTTCAGCAAGCAATTCCCTGCGACTTCCATGGCGCCCGGCCTGCAGCCGCCGATGTATCACACGACAACGCCCGACTGGCTGTCGCTGTTCGACGAGGAGATGAGCAAGATCACTCCTGACTTCACCCAGTACACGGACTTTCTGCCCTACAACACGCTGCTCACGCAGGCGCTGCTCAGCTGCAGCACAGACGCCGGCCTCGGGTGTCCGGGGCCTCTGATGGGTGTGGATGGCGCCGCGACGTCCTCGTGCTTCCCAGTGGCGGGCGGAATGGACACCAGCGCGATGTCCGATGCCATCTTCATGCAGTCAATGAGTCAAAGTGCCATGGACAACCTCAAGGCGCTGTCCAATCTGCAGACGCACACGAACTTCCTGTCCAGCATCACGCTGCCGCGCCCAATGGACGCGGACGCGCTCATCCAGAGCGCCCCCGAGCCGCCGCCTGATGAGCCACTGCAGCTGGAGACGGACGAGTGCATGGAGATCGAGGATGTGCCTGATCATCGTCATGAGAACCTCACGTGGACCACTTTCGATCCGTACGTCTTCATCAAGCAACTGCCGCCGCTCACTGGTGACATGCGCGCCAAGTGTCCGGCGTTGCCGCTGAAGACGCGCTCGAGTCCGGAGTTCAGTTTGGTGCTGGATCTGGACGAGACGCTGGTGCACTGCAGCCTGCAAGAGCTGTCGGATGCCAGCTTCAAGTTCCCGGTGCTGTTTCAGGACTGCAAGTACACCGTCTTCGTGCGCACGAGACCGTTCTTCCGTGAGTTCCTCGAGAGGGTGTCGAAGATCTTCGAGGTGATCCTCTTCACGGCCTCCAAGCGAGTGTACGCGGACAAGCTGCTGAATCTGCTGGATCCCGAGAGGAAGTGGATCAAGTGAGTTGATTCCTTGCGACATATATCTGAGTGTGTCTGACTAATGTCTGGGCTTCCTTTGGCACACAGGTATCGACTGTTCAGGGAGCACTGCGTCCTCGTGAATGGGAATTACATTAAGGATCTCACCATCCTCGGGAGAGACTTATCCAAGACCATTATCATCGATAACTCTCCGCAGGCGTTTGGGTATGTTTGACTATAAGTGGAATTGGAGTGTTTAGAGAGATGCTGACTTTTCTTCTGATTTCCCACGATTAGGTATCAACTGGAGAATGGAATTCCCATTGAGAGCTGGTTTATGGACCAAAGCGATAATGAATTGATGAAGATTCTTCCATTTCTGGAGCATCTTGCTGCTTTAGTGAGTAATTTTTACGCATCACATTTTCACAATTAATCCTGAGGAAATCCTTCTGATTGTTTTGCAGAGAGAAGATGTTCGTCCTCACATCCGTGACAGATATCGACTGTTCTCGTATCTTCCGCCAGATTGAGTTCGACTAGTTCCTCAACACCTTAGCTATATGTGCACTTCCTAGGCGTTTATCCGTAAGTTTACAGCACAATTCTTTAGTGGATCAGAGGACATTTCTCTGCCCACTAAAAGAAACCGTTGATTTCTCGCCTGCACGAGTGTGTTCTTCCCAAGATTTAGAGAGATGAAATGTCAATTTTTTCCCGTGATTCCATTGATCGGCGCACAAAAGGGCGACTTTTTTTCTTCTATTTCTTTGAATTGCAATAATGGTTGTATGAAAAATTAATTTTTTTTTGTGAAGATACTTTTAGAACAGCGGAAGAGCAATTTTGGTGAAGATTTTGTGCTTGTTAAAAGTGAATTTTTTTTTTGAAAAATTATTGCCAGAGACTTCTCGTTTTTTTTTTTACATAAAAGCGCAATCACAGAAAAGTGTGATCTTAAGTTTAAGTTTGTTGGTTATTTGTATACTTTTTTGAAAAATCATCCCATTTTAATTATATATATATATAGATTTTGAATTGAAGAAATTTTTGAAAACACCCACAGAGAATCTGGTTTCATATAGAAGAAAAGAGAAGTTTATAGAAAAGTAAGGTGAAATATTTGGATGTAAATGTATATATATATATATGGAGTAGTAAATGTTGATTGGAAAGTGAGGAGAAAAAAGTTTATCAGACTATTTTCCGGATTTTAATCTTATTTAGGTTGTGTAATCTTTTTACGTAAAGATTTTTTCTTCTTCTTAATTTCTAAATGTGTTAAAATATACGTAAAGAATAATGTTGTATTTCGCGAGAGAGAGAGAGAGAGAGAGAGAGAGGAGACAGTAAAAGGAAATAGTCAGGAGTAAAATGGTTAAAAAGTAAATATCAATATAGAGTAAATAAGTTGATATTAGATTCAATATCAATTTCACACACACACACAAACAGAGAAAAAACACTGGGCTTGTGGCAATTGATAAGGAGTAGAGGAAGAGAGAAGAGGTGAAAAAAGGAGTTTTAGTAATATTAGTGATGTCAATGTTGATAGAATTTTGGTCAGAAGTATAGTTTTTTTTTAATTATTTAATAATCTACTTTGAAGAGTGATTTCTATGAGATTGATTTTCTTTGCGTTATAGATTTGAAGACAACGTTTATTTTATGATATCTTATCATTTCAATTTTGAAGTCATTCAGTAAGTTTTTTTCAGTGAAACATTTTTTTTTAATGATGAAAATCACCCCATTTTTTTCTATAAAGACTTGTTGATGAAGTTGAAGTGAAGAAATATTAGACATTAATGCACTGCATTTAATAACCACTTGAAGAAAGTGAGGAAGAGCGAGGGAGAGAGAGAAAGTATAGAATAAAAAAACTAAGTAAAGAAAGGAATAATAAGAGATTTATTAAGAGACCACATTTGTTACTGAATTGAATTGAGAAATAATAATAAAAAAAAATATGGGGAAAAAATACACAAAATAAAATACAGGAATTTTTGGGAGATCTTTAAAAAGAAAGAAAGAAATATTAAGAAAACAACAACAAATAATAAAGTAATGTAAGAAGTGTAATTGTGTAGTGAATGTTGCACTAAAAGGAAAAAGCGCGACGTTGGGAAATCGATTAATTTTTGTTTAATTGTGATTCTTATTAATTCTGCCATATTGTAGTTAGTATGTTTAGAGCTAATCGAGTACTGAATCTATTTAGTCTCTCCCGGTAAAGTGAGTGTTTTCTGAATGATATACATTTGTATACAGAGAGTCGTAGTTCTGTACATATAAGAATTCCGTTAACGAAATTCACCTTCTCTTTGGTCACTTTGAAAAAGGAAAAAAAGAAAGAAAACATAGCGATGAACTTTGTATTAAATGTAGTTAGCAAATTTTTAACATCGCATCTAAAGTGTTATTAGAGTATTTCTTGTGAATTGAGAACGAATTCACATTCATGTTATATACACACACGGATTCTTATATTATAGAGAGATCATCAAATTTGAGAATTGGGACAAAATATAACACATGAAACAATTGGCTAAAAAAAATAATTATCCATCTTACGATAGATAAGAAAGTTAACAATATCATATTTTTTATAAAGAAAAAAAATATGGTGCTAAACTTTGCATTAAAAGAAGAGGTGAAGAAAGGTGGAGAAAGAGAGAAAAAGAGAGAGAATGATGATGATTCTCATATCGAAGGAAGAAAAAAAAAACTATTCTCAAAAAGAAGGTATAAAAAAAGAAAAGATGATGGAAAATGTAGTGGTGAGAATTTATTGAATGTTAAACATTTGTCTTAAGATATTTTCCCTATCGATACTTTTGTTGCCTTTCTTTTGTTGAAAAAATCAAAAAAATAAGGAATGGAAGATTAAATGAAATCGGGGTTTTTTTCGATTCGTAAAATGAAAATCAAAGTCAAAATTTATTCCTAAGGTTATTTAGATATATATATATAGAGCAATTTTGAGAGAAAGAATGTCGGAAATCGAATTAAGTGAAATTGTTCCTGAAAATTTTTTTCCAAAATTATACGTACTAAATTTATCCATGTTTTCATTTTCTCCCTTTTTGAAATAATTATAGAGAATTTTCAAAGCAAGTTATAAAAATACAGAAGAAAAGAGAAAAGGTAAAAATAATGTAATAGAATATCTCTTAGAATTATTCCCTAATTATAGTAAAGAATATCTCTTTAAATAAAAAAAACACTTATGAAATAATCCATATAACACAGTTGTAATCGTAAAACACTTTGCAGATAAATAAACGTATTCAAACCGAAATGCTGACTTTCTAGTGTTCCTTGATGCAAGGGGGAGATAATACAGTCAGAAGTGGTGTACAGATCAGCAGAAGTACTTAAGAAGTGAAGGTATTCGAAAGATTACAATATTCCTTTCCTGAATGCTTCATCAATAATTAAAAAAATCTTTTTTCTAGGTTATTTAACAAATAAAGAACAGATTTAGTGAATAATTCGCATTCTGGTACATAAACAAATCTTATGTTCAAGTCTAACCTCAAAAATAGTCATTTGGACTTGGAAAATGGCCATTTAGAAAGCTTTTTGAACAATTTTGACTCTGAATCAGCTGTTTTGAGTTCATTGGCCAATCATAACCCGATCATTTTATGATCTAGAATGCTTCGAAACTGAGTTTTTGAAGATCTCTTAGTTGTATTTTTGAGGTTATGGTTGGAAAAGATGTCCAAAAATGCATTCTTAAGTAGATTTTTATAGACATATCGAATGGAAACTTAAGAAATTCACTGCAATTTGATTAAAATTAGATGTCAGGCAATTTTGGTGAGTGTTCAGAAGTGGATTATCTCCTCCTTGCCTTGATGTTTGATGTCTTCTGGCATTTTTTCCTTTATAATTCTTTGGTGCTTCATCAGTGGAAGAATAGAGAAGAAAAACATGGTTTGTCTTTACAAACATAAATTTTATTTTATAAAATTAGTTACAATCTCCCTCCAGTTACAATTTCTACATAGGCTAAACTCTTTCACTGCGGGCTTCATTTCTCTTCTATAGAAGGTGGATAGTTTGGGAGAACGTGACGATCCTATTTCTCAGTTGTGGGTGTCTCGCTAGACAGAGAGAGAGAGAGTGAGGTGACTTTGGGAATGGGCAGTGAGTGAAATTCAACTGGAAAGAGAGCTTTATTGCCAACATTAGTGGCTACAGGAGTACGCTTTATCCTCTTTTTGTAAGTTGTACAATAATAATGACTTACAGTTCAAGGTTGTCAAGTATTCAGTCAAGTCTTGTGTCAACATCCTTCAATTATTAGAACCACTCTCTCGCATAGGTCAGAAGTTTGCAGTGCAGAACAGTCGCTGAGCTCCGGTTGGCCAAGTTTGCAACTCGCGGAGCTTCTCACTATAAAAATATATCCCTAACAGACTCTCTAGTGCTTATGTTTACACACTCTTCCTATCCTCGCCTTTCACACAAGAATTTGTCTCCTCTTCCACACTCGCGCTGGTAAATGGACACCCTGATTAGTGGAGTTTTGTTAGGCTTACAAATACTCTATATCTTAAGACTTGTCTTTACTTTGTGCAATTGTTTTACGGGAAATTACGGTTTTTTTTTCTTTCTTCCTTGTCTATGAAAAAAATGTGTGCAGTTTTACACTATTTCTCCCCTTCTCAATAAATATCAATATATATATATATAGAGACACTTTTTTTGTCTTCAGTTTTCTCCTCCTTTTAAACCGCTAAATACAATATTTACTTATGACCGTTGATTTCATCGTTTGTTGATTAATTCACTTGCAGGCCATTGACAAATTCTCAAAAAATGTTTTGGACAAATTCCGCCTTCCTCTACAAAATGCTACAGCCCGATCCGTGCATCACTTCGCTGATGAACATCGGCGTTCCAGCACTAAGTCCGCCATCAGTCTTTTGATGGTCATTCTGAAAAGGGAAGAGCAGAGCGTGTCGTCAATTTTCCGGGTCTCTTGACTGGTGAGGAAATTGAAGGGGAATCGATGAGGTCTTGAATTTCAGTATCGCATTTCTTGGGGGCGATATTAAAATCTTCTTGACGGATGGATGATTGGCGAGCGCGAAAGGTTGGAATTTTATGAGTGGAGAAGACCCAGAATTAATAACCTCATGTTGACAAATAGTCAGCATCAAATTTCAAGAGGGTTTTTTTTTCACACAAAATAGGGTCTTGTCAATCATATGCCTTTATGAAATGTCAAGGCGCTTCATGAACTGACGATCTTCCCATCCCAAAAGCATTTGGGAAAATAATGAATGCTGGAAAGAATAAGAAATGGCAGACATCGGAGAGGATTCACATTCAAATGACGAGATATAAGAAGGTAAACGAGAAGGAGGACTGCCATGATGTAAGAGCTGTTTGACCGCAACTCACCTCATCGAAATCGCAGTCAAAATAGTGGCAGGCGCACTCTAAGCATTTGCATGACGAGCTCATCTCGCACGCGATCCCGTACTGCTTGGCCACAGCTTTGTACAGCTCCTTACTGCTCTTGTTGCTCAGGATCTCCGGACTCTGCGGCGGCAGCTGGATGCGGATCTGCTGGTGCTCGTGCGAGTTCCACTCGGCGTCCGAGTTGTTCTCCTCGTCCTCACTCACCTCCGCCTGGCACTCGGGCTGCTCGCCCTCCTGGCCGTCCTCCTGGATGGCCGGGCAGGAGCCGTGCGCGTACAGCGGGTCGCAGGAGCCCGTGCAGGTCAGCAGATTCTCCTGCGAGGGTGTCGTGATGGTGGAGCACGTGTAGATGGGCGAGTCCAGCGTCTCCTCGCTGTCGCCCAGCGGACAGTCCGAGCTGCCCGGGCAGTTCTCGTTCATGCTGCCGCCGCTGCAGTACGTCCAGTTGACGGGGGAGCTCGTGGGGTTGTTGTCTTTGTCCAGAGTCGCGAGGCGATTCTGTAACATTTCCATGTGGGTCGTTATTTTGGATATCTAGACGGGAAGAGAGAGAGAGATGGAGAAATGCATGATGATGATGCTGGATGAAGTGCGTGCACAATTAAGCCCGCTCTCCCCTACGCTTGCCCAATTATTTCGCACACAGAGCCTCATTAATTTGTCATGGCAAAGAATTTAAACATTCACCCAAATTCCCTCCACAGCTCTGCTCAATTGAATACAGCATATTTGCAGTGGGTGGCGTGCGCATTGTCCCACATTCGCGGGGGTAAACTTTCAATTACGCACCGCGAACGGCGAGTTCCATGGGGAGAATGCGGATGATGTGTGGGGAATTGGGAGGAATTTATGTAATACAAATTGATATGCATCAATTTGTGTTGAATTTAGGATGTGGTGAAGTGGAAATGGGTCACATTTCACTGTATTGTTCCATGTATAAATGGCAATTTAGGAGTTCACCATACAGAGAGGAGCTTTTCGGCGAAAGCTCTCCATTTGAATCCCGTCTGAGAGCATATGGCGAATGCACGAGTGCTCACGATGGTATCTCACCTCCTCTAGAACGTGTTCATAGGACGGCGGTGGACTCAGAGGAACTGTGCTGTTTCTGTTCACTGAAGCCGTATCGGAAAAATTCTGCTGCTGAAGTGTCGGATTCTCGTATCCTAGACAGGAGAGAGAAGGAGAGAGAGAGAGAGAGTGAGCATGAATTTTGTAATACACTAAGGATTATGGGTTTCAAGGCATCTAATCTCATGTCTCCCATTCCGATGAGTTTCAGGAGTTGTGCTGAATTCTGGGAAAATGAGTTTTGCTCAAGAGACAACACACAGGGATTAATTCACAAATTCCAAATGAGCTCCTGTTTGAGTTTCCTCGTCTTTTTTCCCGCACACACACACAACTTCACCCCTTGTGCACCGGAAACGAGGTTAGACGCAATTTATCGTGGGGCTGTCTTAAAGTGGCAAGTTTGTAGGTCAACGAGGATGAATTTATTCCACAACATTAAGCTGTTGCCTTCGGGAAGGGTCGATTAATCGAATTGCGCGGCAAAAGTGGGTTAATTGTCGCGCGGGATGAGGGACATTTTTGACTACATGCCGTTTAATTTGTGGGAAATGTTGGGTTCTGCCGAGCAACAAGGGTTTGTCCGCAATTAATTGGTGCCTTTGTGGATGGCTTAATCCTCCAAATTCCTGGAATTGCCGCGATGAAAGCCCCAGGAGGGAAACATATTGCGCATGGACGGTTAAGTATAGTTGAAGCAAAATATTTGACACCACTATTCATGCCCTTGCCATTGTGAGTCATGTGTAACTAGACTGATTAAAACACACTTAATTACTATCATCCTGATAGGCTTTCATGTAGCAAACACAGTTTTTCACAGTATTATGCGCTAACATGATGAAGAATGTAACAGAAATTATGGTTGAAATACTGTAATATTCTCGAGTCAATTCAACCATGTCTTTAAAAGTAAGATATGAATCAGATACAAGTTTTAAATTGCTTCCGTAAGCCTTACAAGGAAATGATACGGATCTAAAAGGCACTTTTATGCCGATTAAACTCGCAATTATTGCAATTATTAGTCCAATTTCACAAACATATGACATACAAAATGAGAAAATTGAGTTTGCATGCAATCTGTTTTGCATACAGGATGCAGACAGTCGATAGAGTGCCTGAATTTAGTCATTTGCAACCCCCCGCGGCAATTTCAAACCACCAACGGCCAATGCTCTCTCGCCAGGGAAGCTCAGCCTCCAGCGACTTTACCTATGCGTCCGGCGGCGGATGAGGAGTTGTGGAGCAGAGCTCTGCTGTCGCCACTGAGCGATCCCAGGCTGTCCGTGTCGATGGTGGTGGTGGAGGCCGCAGAGGGTTGGCTGCCGAGCAGCGGCTGCTGATGAACCTGCGCCACATCCGGCTCCGCTGTGGCTTCCTGTGACGTGCTCCTGGAGCTGCCCATGCGGAACTTGAGCTTGAACGGCGCCATTTATTGCGTGCTTTTCACGAGGGGGTCGGGAGAGTGCGAACGGGGGAGGGAGTGAGTTACAGAGACATTTGAAGGACAGAGGAATTGCTAACAGTGTTATGCTTTTAGGCGGGAGGAGCTCTGAAAAGAGACAGAGACAGAAGAGAAAATGGAATTTTCACATCGAACAGGCCAGACGGGGTGCTGAAGTGTGAAGGGGTGCGTGTTGGGGGGGAGGTGGTGAGTGCCTGTTTCTGCTCCACACCTCCGCAGGCGAGCATGCAACACAGAGAGAAAAAGTGTACTGCGAGAATTTTGTATAAGTATAATGGTCGAGATGCCCAGGTCATTTGAAATTCTAACCGAATTCTGCCCATTCACAAACATCCTACCAAGGCGGAGGTCATTGAATCCTGAGGTGTGTGCATTCCTCACCCATGAATGGAGAAGTGAAATGAATAATTGAGCGCGCCATACAATTGATTGTGATTTCCCAAACAATAAAACATGTTGTCTCATTCTCCGGATGGCTCATCTGTTGAAAAACTTTCCCCCATGAATTTTACACGAGCGCCCAAGTTGGAATGACGAAGTTTCTACCCAAATGCCGAGCAGCCAGAAATGAGAATTTGATGCTCCAAGTACACCCATGATTACCATTTGATATCATCGCCCGACCGCAAGACTTTCACCTCTGTGGCCAATTGGAATGTGAACAATCCCGTGTGTTTTCGTGGCTTAGCAAATTCACACTAATTGATATTGATTTGGTGGATGTGGAAACATTTCTGCCACTCTTCCATGCAAATTTGACCCGATTTGTGTGCACAATCGCGAACTCTGGCCCCAATGGCCGCCCCTAATGAAGACAGAGTCCATCCTCGTGATGGGTGCGTGTGAAAATATTTACCTTTCTTTGCACACTGGCCAAAAATGACGGGGCCTTCCCAAGGGGATTGCCAGGAAAAATTCTTTCACGCTCCCTCTCTCTTTCTCTGATGGTGTAAAATTCGACGCACAAGAGCACGGATCGATATGTTTCAATTTGATTAGGGGCAGCAAAAGCGAAGCTGAGTGGCAGAGGATTCACACTTGTCGCCAGGTCACAGGACTTCACTGCTCTGTTAACTTTCACTGATGACTTAATTCGCGCTGGACAGCTTCACCATGTATGATCCTTCCAAATAAAAAAATGGGCACAACTTTTCACCCAAAGCCGTGGCAAGAGAATTTTCCACTGTTCAGCACGACTCAGAGAACACTTCTGACAATTCAGCGTCGTCACAGTCTCACCAACACACCCGGATTCCTCGTACAGTCGCTCGAGTTCACGAGCTTCGGGGCTTTTGGACCTTTTCTTGCTCACACAACTGGGGCGAGTGTATGGAAAATTGAAACGCCTGCGCTTTGCCACGCTCACGGTTTTCGTATTGACTATATGTTTCCTAAGAAGAACACTGCAAAAAAACACATCCCAAGAGGAATTCTCAAGGGTATTCCGTGCAGAAAGTGCGATTCACGGAAAAATGATCGATTGAAGTATTCTGCAATTAACGCTTAATCACAGAGTTTTGGGAATTCGGCTTGTGGCAACACACCTACTCAAAAGCCACGCCCATTAATTTCTATTTTGCAAAATTCCCTTGAAATTTAAATAGCAAATTCTGTAAAGTTTTTAATGTCTAAAATGCTTTATTTGTGGCTTAAAGAGTCCTTAATGTCTCTTTGGTTTCTTCTATGATAAATGCCCCGCCCTTTTCGATGCCACGCCCACATTTTTTAAATTGCTTCAATTAAAGCTCTCTCTCTCTGCAACCTTTTTCTAATCGTGTAAACGAGAAAACGTCTCGTATTTCCGATGGAGTGTGGAAAAATTCATCGTCAGAGTTCAGAAGAGAGAGTTTCCAATGGCATGACTTTCAAAGTCGCCAGACTGGAGCCCATTTTATGACGATCCCACCGCGTATTTATTGGCTCGCAGGGCATCTCTCGCACCAAATTAATAGCCTCAGCATTTCGCCAATTTATCATACACTTATTGGTGAAATTTCCCCGAATGTAATTCACAACTGTTAAGTACAAAGAGTATAAATTTGCACATGAATATATTCTCTGGCCCTTTCGCTAATTTATGCAAAACGATTCTGCGGGGATACAATTTTGACTGTAAATCAATTAAAATGGCAAATAATTACAAACACATTGCATTATATTTAATGTTGTGACATAAAAAAGCGCAGTGTGTGGCAATTTTGCAGTTAAAGTGATTTGGGATGATATTAAATAAACTTTTTTTTCATTGGCCAATTTAATTCAACTGAAAAGCCCTAGAAAATTGTGTGACGCTGAAAAACATCAAGTCGATTTATTTGTATTATATGGATAAAAGTGTGTACAATTTATTAATGAAATATTTATGGGTGACTTTAAGACCCTCCATAAAATTGAGGGTCCTGGGCGAAAAGTTATCATTCCCTAATGAACAACTTTTCATCTTAAAATTGCTTTCTGGGGTTTTCAACCCACTTTCTGGGTAGAATAAATTTGTGATGACTGTTTGAGGAAACACGGTGGAAAAGTCTGTAAACTCTGTGAAAAGTTATACCCATGTATTCTCAATTAATTAGGGAAACTATTTGTCTGTGATGATGAAATTGTCAAGTATTTATTGGGTTATTTGTGATGTTTTTGTAGAACCCCCGAAATTACCTTTACTTTATTATAGAGGAAAATCAGAAAACATTAATTAACCAATAGCATTTTCCTCATGATTTATGAATAGGCGCTTTAATGAGTGTTTCCGCCACAGAAAGTGACTAATTTCACAGACAGGAAATAACATGGGAGAGCTTTCTTGCACGATATCATGAAAATTGAACGAGATAATTATGATATTTTGCGCTGTGCCGAAGGAATTAGTTGCAAATTGGAATTTTTCTCTCAAAATCTCTTGGGTGAATTTAATTTTCGGAGCCTCAAGAAGCATTTCACCGGGCGTGTAATCACACTTTTGGGAGAGTGAGATATGATTTATTGAGCATTCTGCTTCCTTGGTCGTAAAATTCTCTTGATGTGTATCCCCTTAATTGCCTAAAATGTACAGTAATTCTCACATAAACATAATACCTCAATTGCTCGGTAATTTTCCATCCAAAAAGACTTTGTCGCCATTCCAACAATTCCTTGTGAGTAAACATTGCCGGCAATGGAGAACTCAAAGCAACGTTGTTTTCCATTTCACTGATCGATGGATTGAGTTCAAACATCGGATGGCATTTAATAAGTGCCATCATCAAATATTTAACGATCGTGATGAATAGTCCATTGGAAATACATCCCAGTATTATTTATTGTTGTCAATCGCTTGGGAGACTTTCAATTCAATTGATATATTTAGGGTAAAGCTGACAAAGACACACCTCAGAGCGCTTGCATAGGGGAGATAATTTGTTGACAGGGTTGAAATTGAAATTATAGCCTCTAAGATTAGATAGGATGATATTACTATGTCTATGCTTAAGATTAATATGTATTAAGAAGCTTTCTGAAGCGCTATAAGATTTCCATAACGAATTGTAATAACAAAAAGCTCAAAAATTCGTTATTTTAACTGAAAAAATCAGCTATATTCGTTGTTAATTCCACCACGCGTGGTTGAATTAACATTTACTTAATCAAAAAAAACTCAAAAATTATTATAATAATACCAATTACAATTTAATTGAATATCCGAAAAGAAAATCAACAATTTTCATAATAAATGTTAAACCGCCGTGATAATCACGCAATAATGCTCTCGTGATCTGATAAAGCTTCCGCAATCATATTTCATACATATTGCTGAAATAATTATACAGCATAATTGATTTTCATCAATGTTTCATCACATTTTAATATATAATTGACACTGAATTGAAAATTAACAATTTTTTATTAATTAATTTTCAATTTTTCAATTCTCCGAAGCACTTCAAATGGAAGGATTTTCGCACAGAGAAATTCTCTACGGATGTTGAGGGGGGAAAAAACATCCTCAAGCTCTCAACGCTTCGGTGTAAAATTTCTCTACCCTTTCCGGGAAATTCTACACGCTCTGGTGTAATTGTAGTTTCCAAAGTATCGCCACATTTTGGTTATTAAAAGGTATATGGCAAAAGTTTGCGGTGTTTATCTTCCCAACTCAAGGATAACTGATAAAATACACTAAATTTTTATCTCACCTTCTTCCTTGAAATTTCCTCCGTGGCACAACTTTCAAGGGTGACCTCCGCAAGCTTACACGTGTTCCAAAGTAAATTTGCGATGACTCTTGCCATTTCGGAGACAATCTAATCATTCAGTGTGGCGACAGTCAATATATAGACGGCAAAAATAGGCGAGTTGCTGATATTGCGATAAATTTCCCGGGAGACGAAATTGTGTTTTGACCAAAAGTTGGAATTTTCTTTGGGTAATTCGATTCCCTTTCTCTGCAACCCGTTCGCTTGGCAACCGGTCTTTCAATTTGCCTCAATTGCTCATCTAAGAGTGCCATTTTCGCGTGGAAACATCAAAATATTGGATTACATATTCTTGCCTTTTCCACAATGATTTTCCACTCAGGGAATTACAGTCTCAAGGAGGGATATGCTCATGTGTACATCCGCCCAAAATTCCAACAGAAACAATCATTGTTTCACTTTCAAATGGAAAATACTTGGCGGAGGAGAGTCTCTGGATGAAAAACATTTCTGTGAATTTTCTGTTTATTTCTCGCGTGTGTGGGAAGCCGCAGGGGAAATTCCTCATTGGCATCTGCAAATACGCCCAAGACAATGTGAATTTCCTCAAGCGTCGCCATGAAAATTTAATAATTTCCTCTCCTCACCAGTGAGACACTCTTAAGATTGCTCGTGACAAAAGACTGAAGAACTTCACAGAGTGCTTTCGACCGAATCTCTCTCTTTCTCTCTCTCTTGCGTCCTTTGACAAATTGCCAAAAGTGAAGCGATTATTTTCTAAACATTTGTCAATGCGGAATGGGTTGAAATGAGCCAATTTATTTGTGGTGTTTCCCATCTGGCGAACAGTGGAATTGCCTCAAATGGATGTCCTTAACTTTTCACATTTTACACCATTAATTTCTTATTTATGGCGGCAGCTGAGGAAGTTTTTCCTTTTCCTCTTCGCACGCAGGAAAGCGAGTGTTGATGCTGAATTAGGCAAAATTTCCCCTTTTAACGCAAAAACACACAGTCTAACTCATCCTTTTATCCCAATCAATTACTATTAGTGCGCGATATACACACATAGTGAGATAAATGAAATCCTGACACATGAATAAATCTAATGATTTATGCATTGAGTTTTTAGTGCAGAAATGCATATTTGAACAGTCAGGATTGTGAAATATTTACAAATGTTCACTGGAGCATAAATCATATTAATTAGTGAGATTAGTAGATGAGTATTAATGTCACTTTAGAGTGATTTAGAGGGCTTTTCCGGACTGAAAATGGATGAATTTGCAAGCACTTCGCGAAAAAGCAGTCGAAAACTCTTCGACATTGAACACAAGATTAAATTGCATAATTTCTTTTTGTCCACCATTGCAAAAACAGTGAAAAAGAACATTATAAGCAAGTCATTGATCAACCTTTTTTCCGAAGAATATCTGTCCGCCCCCTTGGAGAGGAGCTTTTGTAAGAGTTACGAGCCAAAGTGGCGCTTAACGAACGAATATTGAATTCATGAATTAATCTAGTAATTTCAAAAGGAATAATGAACTTGAAATCCTAGAAATTCTTAAAGGAAAGTCAAAATTTCATGTCACAAGTAATCTTAGGAAGTTTTGGAAATGAGCACAAACTTTACCTGGTAGTTTCCAAGGATTAGAAAGTGATGATTTAGTAAAGATGAGCAAGTTATAATCCTTTGTTATGTGTTTCAATGTCAACGTTCTTAAGGAAGGTCTAGAAGTTGTGATGCAGCTCAGAAACCTGGACCACTTTTCGGACTCTTCGGCTCCCATTTTTGCCCTCCTTGGTGGAATTTCAGCGTGAAGTAGTGGAGAAGAAAGAGCAGAAGTGCTCTAAGAGATGGAAAAACTTTCAGGATTTTCTTTACAGTTCTTTCTTTAATGTCTCCTCTCGAGTTCACAGAGAAGAATTACATTCTTCTACGCTGTGTTGTTCTCTTCTTTTTTTATAAAATATATTTAAGTATAGATAACACCAGAAAACATTTTCACAATAAATTCAGTATAATCTTCATAGATTTTGCTGGCTAAATTGTAATCATAATTCATTTTGAAGTGTTCATTTTCTGTCCATTTCAATATCTCTGCCATTTATCATATAAATTCATTAGTTTCGTATTTTTATATCTTCATATTTTAAATGGTAGTCCGAATAAAAACACGTAGTATGTATGTGAACTATAAATTATTGGATGTGTGTATCCTCCAATGCTTTTATGCTTCATGTCATAGCGTCGGGTAAACGAGCACGAGAGAAATGGCAACAAAGTGAATCGTAAAAATGTTTGGCACCTATTTTCCTCAAAGGAATATGACAAAGGGCGGGAAAGTGCGACAGAGAGAGAGAGGGAGAGTGAATGAGGGAGTGAAGTGGGCTGTAAAGCTCTTCCTTGGCGGCCAATAAAAAATTTCTATCAACATTCCTGCAAATTCCACATAAACTTTCGCCCATTTTCCATCCAACGGCAGATGACAAATTTGTCTCTCTGCAACACTGGGAAAGTCTTTTAGCTAATTTTCTCCTGTTTGATTACTTTACAATTGATTTTCCCTCATTTCCTGAGTGAAATCTTCACGATAGATTTATATTAGCGCTATTTTCATCCGATCAATCGTTCGGATTTTCTTGCTTGTTTTGGATGTTTCGTGAAGCTTTTTTTTTCACACTCCGTGGGAGAAATAGTATCTCACGAAAAGCTTCCGCAGGTGAATTGGAAGGGCTAGTGAAAGCTCCCACAGTTTCATTCATGGACCGTGATGGATGGAAGTGAGGGTAAAAAGTGTATAAAATTGCACTCATCGTGCTGACATAGCATCTCGCAGACAATGTAATTTTGCCTGATAGATAAAATTGTGTACATCACATGGCGAGTTCACAAGATCTGAGCGGAAAAACTCTGCTCTGCGTCCATTGGAAAAAGCCCTCGCTGCGGGAACATTAAATGCAATCGTAAAGTTTGCAGCCTGCGGCCATCGGAAATCTAATTGAATAATTCCCGTGTCTGTTCTCCGGACTTCACGGGAGTTGTGGCCATAATTGGATTGTGTGGGAAGTATATTTTTTAACATTTTGCAATTATGAGAGGCGTGCATGCTGGGGCAAAAAAAAGACTATAATGAGTTGAAATGTTGAGATGAATTCAATTAGGGGCGGAAAATTTGTATCCCAAAATGTTAACTAGCGGAGTATTCCCTTGTTGTGCGCTTCCACTTTTCAAATTTATGCGCATAGTGATGAGAACCCGCGTGGGTGGGGAATTACAATGATGCAGTGAAAGGTTCGGCTACATATCAATCAATAGAGCTTATCAACAGCCCGAATTGCTAATGAAGTCTGTAGTTGTTAAAATTGATCATTTCTTCCCTTATCTCTATCGCCAGAGCTTAATTTCCGCTCACTTTTACTGCAGTGTTTACTCCGCTATTCAGCGAAAAGCAGCACCCCCAAGAAATTGCTTTTTATCATTTTCCCACAACAAATTCACCCAAACTATGATCGCAAGCTCATGAATTATAATTCTTATTGCGACAATCTCCCGTCTGGATCACCATAAAACTGCGGACCGAAGGAAATGCAAGCGGCAATAAATAAAATTGATATGATAAAAAGTTATGTAGAGTGAAATATTGGGGTTAATTTTACTCCCTCATAAATATTGCTGAGGTTCCACGGGCGCACAAAATACGTATAGAGCACTTTTACTACCGTCATCAATGAAAGTTTGCGCTTAGTGTTTGCCAGTGTATTGAGTCAATTAACAATAAAAATTACCCCGATGGCGCTATCTCGGGATCCTATTAAAATCGCTTTGCGACTGTCGCGTTATGGCCTCAAATATATGGCTATATTTAGCCAGGACGGGGTTTTAGCCGCCCCACGCCCAACTTCAGCACGCGTCATTAAATTCCAGCCCAAATTTAGTGTCCGCTCATGTTAACCTTCTCACCCATCCATCAACAGGAGACGCCAGGCTCTCGCGAGACGCCTTTTTCGCCCCCCCGGGGGATGAATTTTTATTCGAGAATAGCTTCCGCTTTGTGAATGAGGAAGAGCTTTCGCAGCCGCTCAATCGGTGTGATGATTCAAAAATGTTAAGCAACCGTCGGAATCCTGCTTATGATCCCCCAATTAATATGTCCAACATTTTCTCGTGTGTGTGTGATTTAATTACGGTGATTTATCTACGTTCTACGATTAGCGATTGATACACATATATGCGATGTTGATTCTTTTTTTGCCAGAGTGAGAGAAAAATGAATGAAAATTAGTGAGATTGATGAACACGCTCGCTTCCAACCCCTAAAATCAGTCCGATAAATTTACAAACACACGCACTCGCACGGGTTTTTTTTCTGCGCAAAAAAAGACTGTACGCCTCGACAATTAGTCCTGCTCATGGCCAGCAATGGTGAGAGATAAAAAAAATAACCACTGTGCAGAATGAAGTCACTGATGAACCGTGAGTTAACAATGGTAAATGGCTATAGCTTTGATTCTCGCTGAAATTGGTGGCTCCAAACACGCAGCTCAACAGTCAATAATTGTTCCATCGCGAAACTTATCAAATATGTACACACAATCCTCAGTGGCATCTTTCGGGAGTGAGCTGATGGCGGGGGCAGTTATGTCACCGCCACGGGGCTGCAGCGCCCCTCGTCGTCCACACTCAGGTCGCTCACGGACTCGCTGTTCGAGAGCTCCTCACAGCCGCCAGAAGTGCAAAACTTTTCCGGGCAATCGACCGGCCGGCGGGCTTCACTGGCGTCCCCGCTGAGCATGTCCTCCGGGCAGCCGTAGTCCACCCTGAACGAATGGTCCGAGTACGTATCGGAGTCATCACAGTCGAAATAGCGGCTCTGCCGAGGAGAAATGCATTAGATTTCGAAGCGTGAGCATTGGCGCGAAAAAGGATATCGCTCAGAGTCAGAGTTGAGAGGCTGACAAGATGAGGGATGAAGATTGTGTGTCGTTTCAGAAGCATTTCATCAACTTTTTTCAACTCTTTCAAGCAATTCTGTAAGAGAATTTGCTTGAGATTTAATTCCTCAAATGAATTCTGAGTCTTTGTTTCTCAGAGCAAAGATTCTAAAAGCATTTTATGCATTGTTTGGATAACATTTGCTTCTGCACACAGACTAGTTTCACTATCATAGGCAAATATCTACCCTTCTTGCAAATCAATCACAATGTGATTAGTTATCTTGCAGAGGAATTCAATTGTGAATTCAATAGTCTTTCACACGAGACCTAAAGTGACCTTTTCAGTTGTCTGTTTGCAGCACTGATATCTCTATTCCATCCGCAATCTGACACCCTCTCAACTCTGCCCGGAATCTCCTGTCGCTCATTCTACCTGACAATCCATGCACCGGCAATTGTCACTCAGTGTGCAGGAGAGCCCGAGTAATTGAGCAGCCTCACGATACAGTTCCGTGCTCGATTTGCGATTGGACTTCCTCCATCGGCTGGAACTGCAAAAGGAAAGCGAACGTGAGAATTTGCATGATGATTTTGCGGCGAGCTTTGGCACACACACACACACCTGCTCTGGCCGCTGCTCGTGGTTGAGAGATCTTCGACGCTGTTCTTCTTCAGCTTCTCATCCTCGAGGAATTTCCAGAACTTGCACTTCTTCGCCGCAATGTTGGACGACTTGAAGATGGAGGTCTTCTTGGACGCCTTGCTGGCCGTGGCCTCGACGTCGGCGTCCGCGGCGATGCGCCCGGGCAGTGGCGGGAAGGATGTGGGCGAGGTGGGCTGCGGCGACGTCTGCGGCGTCTTTGACGTATTCAGTGCTCTGCCAGCCGGCGATCCGAACAAGTTTATCATGTCGTACTCCTGCAAGTAAACAATTTCTCTTCAATTGCTGTGTTTGCATGCGTCTGACAAATCCTCTGTGACAAGTTGTCCTGGGGAGTTTAAATGCACCATGATTGCTCGTGCACTCAGAGGAATTGGGTGTAATTCGAGACACGAGAGAGATTCTTGGGATTTGCCAGAAGTGGTTTTTCGGGCGGTGACGAAAAATAATAACTTCGCGAGAACAGTTTATCGCGGTTTATGCTGTGTGATTTGAGATGCTTATTCTCTGTTCGTGCGCTGCTTATTTGCATCAATGAAATTAATATCACAATGCATGAAAGTTGTGAGGTAGATTCTCAGTCTTTATGCAATTACTCAGCGACTCAAAGTTATGGTTGAAGCATGTGCGGAAAGTAACTCGATAATTTTGCAAGATGCAATGCTACAGAGACGCAACTTCGAAGATGCATTTCACAGGGGGTGTGGGGCTGCCACCCGCTGAACAATGCCACAAGCAGTTGGCGGGAATCCGGGGAATGTCTACTTGAGCAAGACAAACACACACACACACACACACACACTTCCTGGGGGGCACAATGGCTCAACTATGAGTGCTGCTTCGCATTCTTGTGCATGTGCGGGCATGCCGATGGACACTCCTCGTTGTAAATTTTGCAAAGTTCCATGAGAAAGTGGGGTGTTTGCGTTTGAGAAAAAGCGAGGCACAGGAGGAGATCGTTTGCCTGGAAAATTGGTCACAAGAGGAATTTCTCCTTGGCAGGGCATTTCATGACATGTTTGTGAAAGTTTTGATCGATGTGGCGTCGATGATGGGTCGGAATGTGCATTGTGGTGATGGAATGGAGTTAATTGAAATTTCCACTTAAGGGAGGGAGAGGGCGAGAGACCCTTCGGCGCTATACTCACCCCATAGCGATAGCTGCTGTTGAGGACATAAATCGCGTTTTTATTGCACTGGAGAAACATGTCATCCATCTCTGAAATTGCGAGAATACAAGACACTTTCAATGCTGTGTACATTCCTAACAAATTTCAATATTACATAATTTCATGCATAGCCTCACATCCACCCCAAATATGGCAGGATGTGTGCGGGCACCAGGATAAACGTCGAGGCATATCCCCACGTTTGACATACGCCAGAGCAGAGGCATGGATTCAATATTCTCACCCCACTTTTGGGGTGTATTTTATTAATATTAATATTTATTGTCGCTGAACGACGAACACGTTCCCTCATCTGCCGCATTCATGCTCATCTGAGCTCCACGCACGAATGTGGATTTTATCTCTGCGTGATGGAATGAAAAAACGCTTTTTAATTCACATTTCCCGCATGATTTAGACTGAAAATGGCTCTATTGATTTCCTTTGGTGAACTCTCTCTCTCTCACCAAATTACCTGCAATTGGAAACGCGTGTCTTTTTGGCTGGAAAAACTGGAGCAATCAATGTTAATTTTTTTCAATTAAATCCAATCAGGATGTAGGACAACGGAATGGATGTCATTAGGAGTGAATGCCATGGTGTATTTTTCCCCATTCAGCGGCAATGCTTTTGGGGGTGAAATTTCGGTGCCAACCCAGCAAATTAAGGCAGAGCGCCAAACATCACAGGTGATTATCTCCAAAGAATGGCTTTCCAAAGGTATTCCTCTCCCCACAACCACATAAACTAATAATGTACCCCTCCGGGCGTCCCTCTAATTCACTAATTAATTAAAGTCTCGTTAATTTCGCACACCGTGAATTTGTATGCGCCTCGGCCCTGAGGCACACATGAAGATTGCGCGCCAGAGTGAATTAGAGAGATGAAATGCGAAGTTTACTCGCCGGGGCTCACTTTGACTCTGCGAAGCCTAAAAATAATGCACTCAGTGTTGGCGGTTGGGGCACATGATGGGCGACTGTCGCATGTGCATTGTGAAAATTGTGCTTCAGCTCACAACAAATGAGCTTCATTCCGCTTCGTGTGGCCGGGAAATCTTCTTGTACAGTGTTAAATATTCAGCTGGAGGTGAGAAGCTCATGCCAGTGTTTCGGCAGAGGCGGGAAGATGGACGATCCGGGCGCTTGTGGGTGGCGAGACCCGGGACATGTAACAAATTCTTGTGTCACATAAAATATAAAAGCACAAGACGTAAACTCTGCTGCGATGTGTTTGATATTAATGTCACCATCCGTCACCACTACGGATCGGAGGACATCGATGCTGATGGTGTCGTCAGCATGGGCGGCTCGTGAAGGATATGCACATCATTTATTAAATTGTTCCGTCATCTGAGAGTAAATAACATCACAAGCCCTGTTTGTCGGGAAGTCATGAACTGAAAACGAAAATAAAATAACAATTTTAATCCCACCCTCTTGGCGCACGCCGAGGCATGACTTTGTTGTTCCATCAAATGAATGGTATTTGCATTTTTTTTTTACTGTTCACAGGGTCACAGCATTTCGACACACACCATTTGCTGCGCCCTGAGACCGTCGGATTTGTTGACGCTTTTACTGCAAATAGACTCGCCGCAGGTAACATTCGGGCGTATATCGTCAATTGGGGATGCTAACGTGTAGCAACTCTGTTGTGTGTCTTCACCCTTCAATTGCCGCCCCTGTGAAATTACAGAAACGTGCCGAAATTACTGGCCGACATTAAAATGTCTCCGTTCAGCGTTTGGAATCCGTGAGAATTATGTTCTGAGACCACTTTTCGCTGTAAAAGAGTTTACAGATTTGATTTCGAGAATCAGCGAATTTATTATTATCACAAAATTAGCTTGAAAATGCAAAAAATTTGGCTGATTTCTGCTAAAATACAAGCTATTCAGTCATAATAGCAGCGTTTGCAGTGGGGATCTATTGAAGCTGAGAAAGGAGTGCTAAGACTTGCCTAAAGGAGCTTGGCAGCGAGATTTCTTATTCGATAAATCGTGGATTTTGGGTGTTTTCACCCTTCCAGCCAAACCCTTTTCCCATCCACGCCCAATTGGGATGAATCGTCGTGAATTTGCCGGGAAATCCCGTCGCTGAAATGTAAATCTGGTCACAGATAAGAGACTTTTCGCTTATGCTGCACTAATCGAAGTCACACTTGAGAAAACTCTCGAGGGGAAACTTTAATGATGGCATCGTCAATTTTACGGTGTGGGTGTCATCGTGTGAATTAATTCAATGGGCGAGTGTAGTCGTAATTGCAGGAATATGGAAAGTATGGAGTGTGTGTGTGGGTGGCACACTTCGGGCGACTCGACAGCAACTATGAGCTTGAGATTGATAGAGATCTTTGAGGGAAGTTGCCTCATGGAAAATTGCCACGCACTCCAAAAGCACATAACTTATTCATCCCGCAGCCGGGATAGTGCGACATAATTGTGGATGAAAGGCAGCATGAGGAGAGAGCGGTAGTTTTGGGAAACAGTTGCCCCAGAATGTTTCCAGATGAATAATTACAGATTTCATGGCGCCCCCCAGACAAGAGGCGTGGAGAAGAGACTTTTCATCTTGCCACGGAAATCCCTCCCGAAAGCTCCGCCACAAAAGCTCGCCGCCCGAACGCCGCGAGGTTTGGGGAGGAGGATTTATCATTAATTGACGAAGGGTGGATTTGCACACATTCTGCGCTATCTGTGTGAAAATCTAATTAATCCCATGTGGCGGTTGCGAGAAATGATTGCCTCAAAGCCACATTGCAGGAGAGAATTTTAATTTTCAAGTCTCCTTTTTGTGAGCTTTTCCTCTCCTGGGGAATGAAATGTTGTTTTTTTTTCATCCTGCGCTCTCCCGTGAATAATTCAATTCCTAAATTATATTTCACTCTGCATCGCACATTTTCTCTCTGGAGCCATATATAGCGCATATCTTATGAATGCGGTGCTAAGAATCATGAATAAATGATTGAGATGATGATTGATTGCGTCCGAAAGGCATGCTCGACTGGTAGCTTTTATTTAAAACTTCCACCGAATTGCGAAGTGAAGTTTTCATAGATGAGCTTATATTGCGAGCTTTTCTCATCAACTTTTCATAAGCCTGCCATGCTCGTTTCCCTCCAATTCATGTTGATGCCAGAGAGTGGTGGCCCGAGGCTAAAGGAGTGCCCACTTAAGGCTGCACCGAGCACAATATAAACCCCGACGAGTTATGCTCCTGACGTTAAAATCCCATCTAAAAGCCGTCTGCTGCACACAGTCGATACCTTGTCAATGCCTTTTTGCCCGTCCCTTCGGGCATCCAACAAGTTTGTGCACGTCAAGCACAGCGAGGTGAAAGTTGTGCTTTAAATTTCCATCCCTTTTGCTATGAATCTTAACGAAGATCACACGCATTGGACAGCTGAAGTGAGGAGCTTGACAGAGAGTGAAAGCATTGATAAAAATGCTACAATATTTTATTCAACGATGATATTTGCCGTGTGGAGATTGTCAGAAGAACTGTGAATAAAATTTTGATGAGATTCTTTATGAAATTCCACCCCCTGCGAGAGAGCACATATATATATATATGTACAGAAAAATCCCATTGCAAAAGCCATGTGAAATATTCACGCAAAGCTCAAACGAGGATTCTTTTTATGCAGCAGCATTAAAATATAATTATTTGGAAAAGAGTCCCTCATGCTAACATCAAATATTTGGACAGTCGGAGTGGTTAATCTCTTGTTTCACGAGTAATCCCGCTTCGTTGTTATGAAATAACTTTCCAATCTCTCTCACATGCGAGAGCTTTGAATAATATTTTATGCAGCAATAATAATTTGAGTAACTAGAATTACTTTGTGTCGAGCACTGTGTGCTGAAATTTATTATTATAATCTGTCTGTTCTGGCATTTCAGCTGGAATTGGGTGAATTTCTAACACTTTCAATCCATCACTTTTTACGAGGCATAGTTTATGTTCGTCTCAGACATTTTACATTACATACTTTTTCGCTTCAATTTAACAATGATCGACGATCTTCTAATTTTCACTCATTCTTTACGCGCCAAATTTGCCGAAGTATTTTTACCCCGTAAAAAGACACAACCCGGAATTTTGACTACCCCAAAAGTGTATATTTCATAAACAGCCATCGGTCCATCTGTCCCTGGCTGATGCCATCAAGCTGGGGCCGTCGTAAAAAGCTCTGTGCTGCTGATGGCGCAAAAACAGTGCGTCCAAATGGATTGCGTGATGCAGCGAACGTGTCGCAATAAAAATTCCCGTCGATTTCCAAATTGCAAATTCATGGGCCCGACTTTGATGGGCGAGATGCCGTCGTCGTGGGTGGGTTTTATTGAAATTCCCTTTACCTGTCTCGCTGCTCGGCGTCACGATGAGCTTCTCGCTGCTCTGGGAGCCTGTCGGGGGTGCCAGGATCGTGGGCGGTCTGTCGTGGATGGTGGCCGGCGGCAGTTGCTGGTTTTTCCGCTGCAGTTCGGAGCTACACCATGTAGTCACCCACAGGGATTGCAGACCTGCCGAGAGAGGGAGACAAACGCACTTTCGTCAATTTGGCGCGAGACTTATCACATGGCGGGCAAGTTGCGATGTGTCAGGGTGAGATATACACTCCACCATGTGGGATTTATGTGATATCTTCTTCCGCCAATTGTGATTTTCCACCCTGGAGGCGCTTTGGGGAATGTCTGTGCGATTTTTTTGCGCAACCCTCATCAGCCATGTCACAAATATATTTGTATGTGTCTCTATTACATTTATACACCAAATTTATCGCCATTTCCTGCCTCTCTCACCCACTCTTTCTCTCTCTCTCGCCAACCCTCCAGCGAAGTCTCTGTGCGCATCCCAAATGATCCACCCACTGCAGTATCTTCACAAGAAACATCCGAAGGGTTTTCATTTCAAATTTATCCTCCAAATGGCACGAAATCTCAGCTCGAATGATAAATCGCGCTCCTGATTTTCCCATTTCCCCCCCACACTAAAGAGATGCTTTATGCTTCACTGCAACTGCGAGTTTAAGGATCTGATGGATTTCCGCGCGTGTGCTATTTAATTCCGTCACTAATGAAATTCACTTTTCGTTCAATTTACTCACAAAATCGTTCATCAATTTAAAATGCACAATAATTTACTGTCGCCACTCAATTTGATTGCAATTCCATTTTATGCTCACAGCGAGCATAAATGCAAATTCAAAGACGATTTTATTCTGTACTCAGAAAACAATAAATCCCCCACACACACTTTGCCAGCGATCGTCGCCATGTGTCTTTCCGGGCTGGTTGGCAATGTATGAATTTCTGGGGATTGATAAGCCTCCCGCATAGGCAAAAAGCATCGCCTCGGAGACATTTGAATATCGGCAGTGATTCTCGTTGCGTAACAGAGACTTTCTCTTATCAGCCCGAGTGTCACAGTCAATTCGGGGGCTTAACTTGTGAATGTGCGACTCCACCCAATCATCATGCGAGTCTCTAGGAATATATATTCGGCACTGTGATTTTTTCCCAGCACAGTCCTTTTGTCTCGCGTGTGTGCTTTTTTCCTGTCGTCGCCCGAGAAAATTCAAGCACCATTTAATCGAGCCCCCGAGATTGATTGACAAAGTGTCTCGAGCAGAAATCATAAAGATTCCACCGAGCATTATTAAATTCACCCTTGACCCTTTTTCTCTGCCACACAGAGAGTGGTGAAAATTTCACCCCCGGGTGAAATGAGTAAAAATCCGCTGCACGAGACAGATGGTATGAAACCCACTGCAAATTTATCCCTTTGCTCTGTGCTCCCCATTTTTATTAATCGCTCGTCTGGAGCTCTGTGGGTCGTTCAACTTTCGTCATGGAGCAGCAACTTGGCGTCCAATAAACATTCGATTATGCCAGGAATGCGGGACAAGTGCCAAGCGAGGGGTTTATGGCACCCAGTAGGGTTCATACTCTATACTTCACAACAACAGCATATTGAAGACACGAGAGAGATTGCGTATTGATCTGACAGAGCATAAGAATGTGAATAAGAAGCAAGACTGTCAGAATGTCAGTCTGTTTCCTTCAAGCTTTTGGTTCGAGTGTCGTCACTCTTACGATCTTTGCAGCATTTCCACGTCAACAAGTGAGATCGTCACGTCACCAATACTGTAGATTGCTAATTTGTGTCACTGAATGGCTTAATTTTTCCCGCCACGCTGAGTTCAATCATACGGAATTCATGGGAGTCGAGAGCTCACGAGCAATGATGGATTTTAGTGCGGAAAAGTGAGGTTACATAGCTAATTTGGCAAATTGAGCAATCACAAACAAAGGAAAGTCTAAAAAATTCAGAAGCATTTGAAATGGCAAAAGAGGAGCAGACGAGAGTGGTGAATTTGGGGCTTCATTGCCTCCAAGTACATGCTCTCGCAGTATATTTTCCGGTGGAAATTACCAGCGGAAATTTGCGCCGCCCAAATGAGTACAATTTTCGAGCTCATTACACCAGCGGACAGAATTAGTGTAATAGTCCTATCCTGACTGTGAGACAGCAGTGGCGCCCCTTGCGTAGGAAGCGGCAAATGAAGTGGCAATAATTCAAAATACACACTCAATGATGCAAATTGGCGCGTTCGCCTTCCCAGAATCACATGTGAAGTTCCACATCAGCGCCCCAGCGCCTCATCAGGCGGGGAAATTGAATTGCTCTCGATGCGGGGGTGGTGAAAATGGCTCACCCCCGCCATGCGATGCTAACCCCCCCCGCGAGGCAGACTCCTTCGGCCCAATGATATCCTCATTTGGAATAGATTAGAATTTACGTGTGCTGAGTCCATATGAAGCATTGTCTCACCTGAAATTGCCGTCTTCGCCACCTGACTCCCGCAGACACTTTCCGCCAGACTTCCAGTCAGACTTTTTCCGCACGCCCCCCAAACCACCCGCACAGGCCGCCCAATGGGTGGGCCTGGAGGCGTGAAACAAAAGATAAAAAGCAGAAGAAGAAGTTTCCCGTGCGATGGGGTGGCTCAGGAAGCCCCAAAGCGGGTAAATCAACAAGATTCGCCGTGGGGAGGCTGGGATTCCCAGGAATACGATGAGCAGAAGCACTTGACGGATAGGGGAGAGCGGGGAAGCTGTACTGTGAGCGAGGAGCTTATGAATTGCAGAAGAAATTGCCTCAGGTCATAAGATTACTATGCGTTCAGAAGCTCTGAAATGTGATTTCTTGATATAATTGCAAATGAAAATGCAAAGGTCATCCCAATTGAGCCCGCACTCTCCTATTCACCATGGCATGGGTTGAAAGTATGTCCAAGAAGTGGATAGTATTTATTCATAGATCTTCCAAAGGGAAATGCTTTAATTTCTTTAAAAAGCAAATGTCGCTTTTCCGCCGCGCGAGGAATTGATTGCCATCAGCGTGACATAATAGGGTGGCTTTGCGTGGGCGACAGTATCCGATTCCATGAACTGCCATCGCTGAGAAATTGGATACTGACAAAGCGTGTAAATTGCATATTTAGCGCCCCAATGCTAGCATTAATTGCGAACATACCAAGGGCATCGCGCATTATTTACCCACAGCGAGTTTACAAGAGTCATTGAATGGGTCCGGATAAATTACATGTGATGCCAATTAATCCTGCGCGGCTATGCTGAAGTGGACTGAAGAGGATTGAACGCAGAGATGAATATCTCTAAGAACACTTGTGGTGGAATTTTTCCTAGTAATTTCCTGCAACTCTTCCTGGCTGCCATGCAATGATTGTTGGGTTTTAGCTTTGCCATTTCCACTCGAGACCGCACGAGCGAAAGTACCACGAGATTGCCCGTGGAAACATGGGGGAAAAGTTAATGAAATTCCACCCGCAATGGATATTGGGTGCAGCGTGAAAAGAGCCTCAAGTTATGAATGCAATTGTTAAGTCCTCGCCGGTGCAATTCAATTTGCATCACATCAATATTTCATCTCTCTGGCTCGGGCTATTGGAGGAATTTTGCCGTGAATTTGCTGACAACAATGATTTAATCACGACGGTCGAATTTGGATTGCGCTCCGAATGGTTTAATTATTGAGGCTTCTGCTGTTCTCGCTTAAAAATTAAATTATAGATTTTTCTCTGTTTGCTGAACATATAAATATTGTGATAAATGGAAATTGCGGTTTATCTTGCCACGGATAAAAAGCACTATAATCGGAACGTGAGCTTTGCTTAGAAGCTTTTAGATTGTTCTCGGAAGAACACTGAGCTGTGAAAAATCTCCTCGCAATTGAGTATTGAGCCACTCTGCAGTTAGTTAAAGTTTGCCAGGGGGATGCTTTAATGCCACAGAGAATGCACAGCGTCATTTGATCATTCATCATGCAAGGGGTGGAATTCTTGCGTCACGAGCTTCAGGTGAGTTATTTTTCCACCTTTCTTCTGAATGTGTGACAAATGTGGCGTGTTACGGGATTTGTTGCGAAGACACATCAAATGTTGCGGGGCCCCTGCACTCCTCGAGAGCCCCGGAGGCCCATCAGCTGAACAACATCATTACCATTTAGCTGTTGTCTCTGAAGGCTCTCTCTCTCACTCTCTCTCCCACTGCGAAATGCCTGAGAGCGAACGAAAAGCTCTTCGCTGTGGGAGAATTCAATTTTTCATATTCACCAAGTGCGAGAGTGAGAGTGGGAGTCTTGACGAGTGTCTGAGACACTGAGGACAAACCCGGGAGTCCTTCGAGCAGCACACACTCACGGAGGACACGATGATGGGCGCCCAGGGAGTCACAAGAGCAACTTTGCGCCACCCTCGCGCGCCCTGAATTAAATCAGATGAGATCTTGCAAATGTCAAATGTTGTACAGCATAAGCCCTTGTGCTCGTAATTTATATGTCGCGCGACATTCCAAGTTCAGATCCACTCAATTTCCCAAGAATTCTCATTTTATCCAGCCTCCACCAGAGATGGAAAGCCAACAGAACAGAGCTGAGATTAGCTAAATTACACATTGCTGGAATTGGATCTGATCTAAGTGTCATTTAGTGAGTTGTAGACTTGAAGAATACTTTCAAGAAATTGTGCTCCTTTCGCAAATCGGATGAGAACTTTGCAAGATATGCGCAGATATGTGAGAAAATTAAGGAAAACCACAATAAATCCGATTCAATTTAGCACTTTCTCAATCGTGATTGCAATGCGGGGTAATGAAGATGTTGAAATAAGTTTGGCTGAATAAATTTCACCGTGTAAAATGGAGAATTTAATAAACAGAAATAAGCACATTTTCGGGACATGTGTGACATTCAACTCTTTTAGGACAAGTCAACTTGCAAAATATTTATCTTTACGGATCTGTGCAAATGCAAACAGCTGCATTGGCATGTTTTTGCCTTCGGAATCCTCGTTTGCTCTGTCACTTGGTATGAATGCAATAACTCCAACTTCCTCCGCGTGTGACTATAGAGAGTGGCAAATATGTATAATTAATGCTTTTGGAGGTAAAAAAAACAGAGAGCAGGTCAAATAGACAGTGAAAAAGTTTGGCAAATACAATTAAAGCATTTAGTATAGATAGAATTTATAACACAAATATTGCCGCTGGTTTTAAAAAGTGAGCGCAAATATGAAATATACACATTCTGCGATGTGCCTTGCTTTAAAAACTATTGGACCTTTTTTGTGCGCTCCACAGCAAATTGGAGCAGTGTCGCAGGGGCATCGGAATGGAATAATGTGGGTCAGAGACAAGTATTCGGTCGTAGTTGAGAATTGTGTGCCCAATTCGTGATTGCGTAATTATTCCCAGCGACTGGTCCGCACGGGATTCTTGCGCCCCAGTCGAGTCTCATGATCATAAACTTTGGCGCCCACCCGCTGGAGTGCCTTCGCATAGGGACACCCAGTGTCGTCCCTTTTGTCATTCGGCGAAGGATTCACGGGTGAGTTTGTTAAAATCACACACAAGAGCGGAGAAAATGTCAAGGAGACGATCAAAAAGACGAATTGTCGAGCAGTCGCGGGTTTGAGGCATGTCGCGACGTCATTATAAATTTTGAAATTGTTATTGAAGGCCTCGGGAAGGTGACACAGAGTGGGTGGGAAGAGCCACCCCTCGCTGAACCCTCAATTTGATCTTTGGCGCTGCTTTTGCTCTCCATTACTCAATGGTTAATGATGGAATAAATATTTTTTCTGCCCATTAATTTCAACCCAATGTTTGCTCATTGAGTGGACTTTCAGTCTGCTCGAAATTTAACTGTGATTTCATACAAAATACACAAATTCAGCTCAAAAAGAGCTCAAGATAGGAAAATTCCATGTGAAGAATGTTCATGTCATTCCAGAAAGCGGACAAAGAAATGATATGTATAAAGATATTTTGAGGGATAAAAAGCTGCAGGGCTGGAAAGTGAGCGACATATTACAGAAAGTTTCTCATTTGACAGATTTTACAGAGGAATACTGAAAGATAGTCTGTCTTCGGGACTAAAAATAGACGTCAAGAGAGGAGATTTTCCCTTAAATTTAATCACAATGCACATCAAATCCATTCTGACGCAGTGTCACAAAACTTTATTCTCATTATAGTTGAGAATTGTGGGTGAATTGGAAATTCTCCCCGCTGAAATTTCCCGAGAAAGTGAAACTCAGTGGAAGGATGGCCAATAAAAATATGGGGTGAATTGTGATGAAAACAGAAAGTGTATTGAACAAAGAAAACACCTTTGCAATATTGGCTCAGCAGAAAAGTGTGTTTTCTGTTTGCTGGCATTTTCTTATCTCTGCCCAAGCATGGAAAAGTGCGCGCATTGCAAACAAGAAATTTGCGAGAAAATTCAGTTTATGCCATAAAATTTGACGAAAACGTGCCATAAAGCCTAAATCGCGCAAACTGTTTCAGGTAGAGATTATTTTCATTGTATTTTAATCTGATTATTGTGGAAATATTTACCTTGGGCTAGCGGAAAAACTGACTGCCGTGCAATTTTCACGGGGGTTGGAAATCAATTTTGCCGTGTTGTGTGAGAATGACCACTTTTTGGTTGGAAGGAAACGCAATTTTTGCCAAAGCTTTTCCTCTTGTGACTTGCTCAGGCAATTCACGTCGGGGTCAGCCAATTTATCTTCCTTAACACACAGCTGGGCTTCCCCGGCATTTTGGGCAACACGGACAATTCCCAGTGTGTTTGCCTCCTTGTGGACTCCATCAATTCCACCTCAAAAGCTTCCCACCCACTGGGCTTTTCAGGTGTGCCTTTCCGCCAGGGGGTGAGAGTGCCCCCAAATTGTCCGATGGACACAGATTCGCAGCATCTCGTCGGCCTTTTATGATGCTGCCTCCACACGACGGGCGCGCATTTACGAACTGACGTCCGTGCCATAAAATCATACCGAATGCTCCCGTTTCGCCCATAAAATATCACAGCCATAATCAAGAAAATTGACTGGGAGACACATTAAATCCCATATCGACGAATTTTAATGAGTGCACACACTTTCATCTTCCGCCACAGCAAAGTGATTAATTTCTGTGCTCGCCATCCTTGGCGCGCACTGCTTGTCTCAGCAATATCAGCACCTCCTCTCGATTCGAGAGCACACATGTGAGCTCCATAGTTATTTCGTCGATGAATTTACAATAGCCCTAGTGAAACGTGTGACCTCCACCTCAGCCATTGTCATTAAGCAGCCTCTCCAGCCGGAAAACTGGCGAAAGCTGCACAGATTTATCCTCATCGATCGAGGGCAGGGCGAAAGTGGGAAAATTTCAGTGTTTATTGGCTAATTTAGGCACTTACCCAGAGCTCTCACTATTATGGATATTTATAGGTAGTTTTAGAGACATTTAGGGGATGAAAAAACATCGGAAAAGCACTTGGAAGGGCGCTTTAGTGATTGATCACAATACAAGTTTTATTATTTTGTTCTTATGTGCTGTTTTTGATTCAGAATTATGTTCTCTGGCGTGTTTTCCCCACAGAAATCAATCTTTAATATACTGAGACTTAAATGACAGTATAAAACCACTAAAAGTGGGCTTTATCTTCATCAAAATACCCATGAATTTAAAGCTGATCTTATCAAATAGGAAAGATGGGCAGAAAAGGCGGTTCAGCAATGTTCGTGATCTCCAGTTGATTTTGATTATTAAGATTTTTCAGGTCATGTCTGTGTGTCATAATTCAGTCTTGCCCTCAACTGGAATATGGATCTGTATCTCCCCTTTTACGACCGTTCCCAACCCCCCCAGAGGAAGCATCACAATAAGCCTTCGGACGCTGGGTTTGAGGGCGGATGGCCAACAATGGGACGAGGGGCGAAATTACAAATGAAACACAAACATATAACACTATTCTTCCAACCCCTCGCGACTCACAATGGAGCTTCATTTTTCCCCCCCATTTTATTTATGTATTTTTTCCAAGCATTCCCAAATAGGCGGATTGTGTGAGTGGGTACAAAAGGTGTGCGTATCTCCGCATTTCCTGCGTCCAAAAAATCACAATAATGAGGTATATCTCTGTGTACACTCATCCCCAATCATCCCCAACCTCCCGGCGGCCGATGATTATCTCCCACCCACATACGCACACACTGTGGGCCATCCGTGGGAAAGTTTGTAAGTCACGCAATGGCGAGAGGATCGAATTTTTGTCAATGCTGTTCGGGGCCTTACCTCTCTTCAATTCCGACCACGTTTTGACGCCGTTTTGTATTCCTCAGCCACGGCGAAAATATTATGCGAATCGTTGCCAGCACACACCCTCACACGGGGCGGTCGATGGGGATGCTCCAGCTGGGGTGATTTAGTGATCCACCCACCGCAAACACCTTCACATACAATAAGCCTATCTAAAGAACGAGGTCTTCACAACTCCATCACATCACCGGGATCACTTCATCTTCCACCCACTTATTATCTAATCACTTCCATCGAGGGCCATCGAGAGGGTTTGATCATCGCCGAAGACGTGGGTGGACGCTGTCAATGGATATGAGGGTCCCTCGTGAATTCATATGAGACACCCTCGCAGATGAGAGCCACTCTCGGATACTCTGACTCTGGATGGACTCTCCACTCGGCCAGTTAGCGAACCACCATTGCTCTCGACCAGTGACACCGAACTGAGTCTTCTGGTCCTCCGCAACCCGTACATATACTCTCGCGGGCTCAGATGAGTCGCGAGAGCGCGAGAGCCTCCACAAAAAGAGAGGGGAGAGCGCTCTCGCAGAGGGGAAAATGCAGGGGAAGCTATAACATTAAGCTAACCGAACAGAAGATCAAAAGTGCGTTAACCCTCGCACGACTGTTCATTATTATTATTATTATTGTCATCAGTTTGTCATTTCAATGCTAATCGATGATTGCAGAAACAGAGGAAATTGAACGTAAAGGATCTACTATACTTATATTTGGATGCGACGTTGAAGGAAATATTGACATTTGAGTGATTCCTTGAAGATTGTGGTCTCAATACACATCATTCGGCATCATAAAACTTTGAATAAATTGTATTAAATTGTTATTTTATTTTCCTCTTTGAAATTAGGTACATTTGTAGAATTTTGTTAACTTACAAAACTGTCTCTTCTTCTTGCTCGTGTTTCTCTCTCAAGAACACGTGAAGAGAGTGGAGAATGTTCTCTGCAAAATCCCCACTTTTCCTCCCATCCTGACTTTCTCTCTCTCTCAGGAAATTGAAGGGGAAATTGCCTCCCTTTCTTGTCCAGAGAGCGCAATTTTGAAATGTGCTGCTAACACAGTTCCCGAGAAGTTAAGCAAACAACAAGAACCGTAAAATTGAGAGTAAAATTGAGGCAATATTCATTTAGCGGTGTGGCAGAGAGAGAGTGCACTTCCCCTCTCCCTGCGGACTGTCTGGTGGGATGGGGTGGGTGGCGAAAGCTCCTTTCCACACGCGGAAAAATTACTTAATCCACCAGAAAGCGAAATGTTTATGAATTCCCGCGAGACACACACCAAAGGGAATTCAATTTACATTTTTCCCCAAACCACCAAACTCCCCTGTTCGCGGGTGAAAAAGCTCCCAAAGCTCCACGTCTGGCTCATGTGGTCTGGCTGCGGTTCTTCTTGCGCTCGCAAGCAACATGCAGAAGCACCCAGAATTGTCCCTCGTTTCCATTTTAATTAACATGGTCAGGTGCGGCGAAAGGAGGTGAAGATATGAAAATCATCATCTCTCTTTGTTGCTTCATTATATTTGCATTCTGTGGCGTGGCCGAATAATTGAAATAATCTGTTTCATTCAGTGAGAAGCCCATAAAGCTCCGCCGACCATTCACACCTGAGATGGACGTGAAATTTAATAAAACTCCTCTTATGGGTCATTTCTCTCCTCGCGCAATTCCGCCTTTTATATGCTTTTGGGGTAATGAAAAGTCCTGCGAAAAATCTTCACGCTTCTCTCAATTCAATGGCGCAAAATGGAATGCATATTTTGGCTATTTAATTCGCCGAGTCAAAGGCATAATTGGACTTTTTGGACTCCGGGAAAAATCCCCTCGGTAAATGGCGGGGAAAAAAAATACCCAGCGAAATGGTTAATTAAAATGCTGCTCCGCAGTTGAAAAGCACCTCTTCGGCACAAACAATTTCAATGCGTCCGCCCTTTTGTGTATTATTAATCGCATATTTGGCGTGGCTAAAGCTATTTAAATAATTCATTATTGTCTGATGAACACGTAAGCACACGTAAAAATTAATATGAAAATGTATGGAAAGCTCGGGAGATCAGAAAAATTAAAATTACATATTCCACCCGCGAGCATGAGAAACACTGTGTGCAATATTTTGCTTCAATTAAGCACAAATTGATACATTTTTTTCCGCTGGAATAGCATTGATTTGCATATTACAGGAAATTTGTCAGTAAGCGCGACAATAATAATTGGATTCCGGCTATGTTTATATATCAATATATTACAAAAAGCCGAGCTTTTAAAGCCACAATATTTAAAAACACCAACTGTATTCAATTTCATTGTTATATTTGTTATATTTGCTACACTGCTGAGGCCATGATGTGTGGTTTAGTGCGAGAGACACACACAAAGGACAAATAATTGACAATTTAGAGTGAAATTTTGTCGCAAAAGCTCCCTTCGTAGGACATTTTCCGGTATTTTGTTGCGGTGCCTGTAATTAGTTGGTCCAAAGTCTTATCCATTAATTTAGAGATAATTGTTGGGAGAAGTTTTAATTGATCAATCCCTGAGAGAGAGGCGTCAAACTTTTCTACACCACTCTTGAGGAGGTGATTCTTAATTAGAAATTTTTGGCCAGTGACGAGAAGACGCCGAAATTTTGCAGTGTGAATCTCTTCGAAAACTTTACACTCGCCACGTCTGAATTCATTTGCAAATTCCCATTCTCACACCGCCAAAACTCGAGTGGGTGGTGTAATCGCTGAGCTTTTTTCCACCCAGACGCCTTCTTTTCGGGGCGGAAGCCAGCAATAAAACGGAAATGCTACGGAGCACCTTGATAGGAAATTTATAGTTTGGTCCTTCTTTTCCCAGAAATACGATGGTTGTCTTGCACTGGAGTAGTTTCGGTTTCTGCCCGTGCTTAGGCTTCAAAGTTTCATAATATTTAAGGGGTTTTTATTGAGATGATTTTCTCATATATTTCATTACATTCGAGGTTTCCTCTACTGACAAATGTCTCTTCCAATATCATGGGAAAATATGTACTTTCTTCGCAAAAGCACAATTTGTGCTTCAGCACAGAGTTCTTAACTCTGCACGTTTTTTTCCGTTGTGATCATGTCACGCGCATTTAACACAAAGGGCTGCTTCTGCATGCATTTTTAATGTGGTTGGATGGCTGGCAGTGAAAGCATTGGATGAAGTACACAATCTTTTTCATTTTTCCCCCGCGTGAAACTTCCATGAAATTCCTCTTTGTCGTACGCCTAGTGAAATTAAGAAATGGGTGTGGAAATTCCTTTCCTGCCGGAGGTGTGTTTTCCATGTTTTGCTATTCCTCACTGGAGTTTTGGTGAAAAATCTGCTCGCTTCTGGGGCGGCAGAGAAATTTGGGTATTCACGGAATTGGGTCAGTCGTGACAAACTAGACACAGAGGCACTTTTAACACTTTCAAACTCACCTCTCGTATGGCAGATGAAATATTTACACGATCACTCGAATGAATGTTTCCCTACCACCGCAGAAACCACAATGTAAGTGGGGAAAATGAGAAGAATCGTCCGTGTGCGCTCTCGAGGGTCCGAACAAAAAAGCCATGAGCAAATTGAATTATGAACTCCCATAAAAGTTTTATATAGGTGTCCAAGTGTGCCGTAAAAAACCAATAAGTGGAATTAAGTTGGGAGAAAATTTTCTCCAAATGAACTCCATCACCCGAGAGGATTTTGGCTTCCAACGAGTTCCCAATTCAAATGTGGGCGGAGAAAAGTTTCCCGGGGTGCATCTCTCCAAGAGTTGATTGAACATGGATGAATGTACGCTTTTCTTCAACTGCATCCGATCGATTCAATTTAGAGGGTGAATATTGCCACATGAAGAATCCCGTAAGACACTGGCCTCATTTCTCTCCTCCACGATCTTTGCAATTTCACCCAGAGAAGCTTTGTGTATATAATCAAGTGGGGCAAAAAGCTCCACTCCAATCATTCTGGCTCACAGTGCGGAAAAAAGCGAAACTGCGAGGAAGAGTAAATTGCTATTCCCGAAGAGATATGTTCGATCTAATGAAAGAAACTTGCTTTTTCTTCATTATCCCAAAATGGGGTCAACTTCATTATTCAGTTCGCAGGCACAGAGTCGCATGTGTAGTTTGAATTGGAAAAGTACTCATGCTTTTAGGTGAATTTTCTCTGCGACATCCGTCTCCTCCCCCCCGCCCTTTTTTTGTGCCCGGAAAAACGCCAAAGACCATCAACCACAGTGTCGCACACACACGATCTCGAAATTCAATAGAGAATGATTTTATTGGGACAAGCTTCGTTGCGTCACGGACAAATTCGTTCGGACGATAAAATTCAATTGCGATTCCAAGAAGGAAAGACACACCCAAGGATATAGAAATTGATACAAATTTGCAGCGATTTTCCACATAATTCTCCATGTCTTCCACCACACGAATGTCCGCACAGATGCTGTGTGCTATATATATTTAATCCTGGACCACTGAACATGGTCAGGACTTGTGTGTCACGCCCCGGGAAAGTGTCCTGGAGACTCAATTTGAAATATTAAAAGAGAGAGAGAGGCAAGAATCCCCGGGAAGACAGATGGGTGGAAAAAGTGAGTTTCGCTGTACATAAAAGGGATGGAACAATTGTCTCCTTACCGCATTACCGTAAAAATAAATTGAAATTCTGAGTGGAGCGGAGGAAAATCCGTGGAGGAATGCCTCTGCAAACAAGCACATGTGAGAGGAGAAAAGTCGAGAAAATTGCGCTATGGCACTTTTAGTGGGAATGAAGCAACAATCCTCGAGATCCAGCCAGCATCCCTGTGAAATTGTGGTTTTATGAAAATGAGGAGACGCCGCATCGAACAACAAACAGCGCACATGTGAATTTTCCTGGGGTTTTTGCGTGTGTGTGTGGAAATGAGCGAGCGGAAACCTTTGTGAGATGCTAAATCCAATGCAGATGCCATGACATGGTGACGAAGATACAACCAGAAATCCTGCACACAGTCTTTTCCCCCCCATCAAGAACTCACACTTGGGAGAAAGGCACTTTTCGGATGGACCAAAAAGACTCCCTTTTCAGTGGCTCTCATGTGGAAACTCATGTTGAGAATGGTCACCAATTTATTTAATTTATTCAAATGTGAATGGCACTCTGTTGCCCACAGCCTTCACGTGCCGCAACTCCAATTGAAAAGGCAAATACTTGAGGTCTAAGAAACCCGGGCACTTTGAATTTCAATGGAAATTCAACTCTTCGTCCCCAAAGAGTTTATTTATATACTCAACTTCACTCGGTGTATTTCATTTTCGTATTTTCATTGGTAAACGCACAAAACAGAGGAAAAAAAAAATTCAAATTTCTCCACCGAAAATTGCCTAAAAATCCATGCAAATTCAATTGAACAAGCGAACACAAATATTTCTGTTTTGCCTATCGCACACTATTCCAGTTGTCTAAGGATTTGCCAGGCGATAAATTGCATTAATTGGAAGAGTTTTTTTTCACGCGCTGCAATTGTCCAAAAATTTTCCGCCAGCGACCATTTATTACCACTGGACGCAAAACACTGAAATGTTTTTCCGCGCCAAGAGACTTTCCTCCAAATTTATTGCCAACTAGCTGCAAACAAATTGGCCTCAAAAGCTGTGGACTGTGGCGGTTTGTCGCGCTGCCGAAAAGTTTCAAGTAATCCGATTTGTCAAGTCGCCCTTGTCGCTGCATCACCCACAATCTATGGCCAAATGACGGAAAAAGCGAGGTTGGCAAAAAGCTCGAGAGGCTTTTTTGCCCCACCATTGAAGCTTCCTGTCCATCCAGCGTCTCTCACGAGCGTGTTGCAATTTATTTGCATTTTTGCATAAAGACACTGAATTTCGAAAGTCATTGCTCCAAATACATTGGCTGATCGTGTGCAGAAAAAGTGGGCCAAGTGAATTCTTGAGCCGAAGAGATGTTTGCGGAGGGAAATTAAAGGAAAACAAGTTTTGGCACAAGACACAGTCAATGAATGTTGTAGTCTCGCGCGACTTGTTTACATGAGCTGCCGAGGAATTTTCTCAACACAAAATCGCTGAAATAGCCTCAAGTGCCCCCATTTTGGGGGCGGGGGAGGGAAGAGGAGTTCGAGAGTAGGAAAATGTAGGAAAATGGAGCTCTTCAGCGGATATTCTGCACTGTTGCTTGCGCGCCTCAGCTTAACAAATAAGGGTCATCGAGCGTGAAAATCATAAGAAGTCAAATGCCCAGGAGCATCTCTCAGGAATTTCCTCGGTATTATTTCCCAAGGTAGCTCCAAGAGCCAGACAAACAAGGAAATAACTTTGGTGGAAAATAGTGTGAGAATCTCCACCAGTGACTTGCTTTTCAATTTAATTGTGATTCACCACATTTAAGTGGATGCTGCGCTGCTCAATTTTCCCCCATCCCGAAAGGCACTTGGCACAGTGCCGAAGGAAACAAAGGACGCCGAGGTGTGTTGCACAACAAAACGGAAGCACTTAAGTAAATTGCAGCATGTGTAGTAGGAATACTAACACAGGCACATGAGATGCTTCTTTTGCAACAATGTTGCAAAATACCAAATTAATTCTATGAGATTTCACTTGAGATGCTCAGCAAGAGGTTGTCTAATCAAATTTTCACATACCCGCCTTGTTGTGCACGGACTTTTCCCCGGGAAAATCTCGGGCGAAAGACAACGAGAGAGAGAGAGAGAGGGTGAATTGCGCGTTGTCACATCCATGATGGCTCAACTCCTGAAGTGTACTGTGAGATTACGAATTTATTAAAATATACATAAAGCATTCGAGAAGTTAGTTTTCACAGCATCGCATCAACGTATAAATATTTCAATGTGAAAAGTTAACACTTTTGAGTTGTGCTGAAAGACTCTTGGAAAACTTCAAGCCATCTAAATTATCAAGGGTTTTATGCATAAGAAAACATATATATATATATATAAGAAATATTCAGCTGAAATTTAAGCATTTTTGCAAGATTTGAAAGAATTCTTCTTTCCAATAACGAATAGCAAATCTAATGGCTCTGGCTGTATTACTCCTGACGCCACTGTAGAGCTTAAAATGTCTCAATCTAAATAAATGCGGTAGAATAAATCGATTTAGTGTCAATGGGAGATTTGCAGAGGGACTCCTTTGTGTTGTGGCCAGAGGGAAAAACCAATAAATGAATGGTGTACAATAGTATCGGAGATTTAAATAAATTTTCTGACAAACAACTTCAATAGAGCAGAAAAAGTTTGGGGGATAAGAGGAGCAGCGCCTTCTCTGGCGCTCCTCAGCAAACATGGGGCAAATGTTTGCACAGCACTGAAGAGATTGTGACGATACGTGATTTGTCCCGCAAGGAAATCGATCCGGATGGCAGAAAGAAGAGGAAAACATGCCATAGAGAAGTTGTCTTTTGCGTGGCAATGCGTGCCAGCCTAATTCCGGGGCCCATTTTAGCAGTCGATCGTAATCCGCCTAGCGTCTTGCCGTCCCCGGATCAAAATACGCTAATGGAGTTTCCTCGTCTGCGACTCACAATCCCGCAATTCATGTACGGATTTGTCCAGATACGCGTCAACCACTGCCAAGAACACCCACTTTCGTCGTCAGACACGGAAAAACTGCGCCCCCATCGGCTTAAGGGTGGATTCATGTCACACTTGCCTCTAAATTTGCTCTACACAATTATTTACTGGCATTATGCTGTGATCCACATTTAAATTCCCCATCTTCCCACCCCCAATCCAAGGGATGCTCCACTTGCCGGAGTGATTCCGTGTGATTAGCATCAAATTATCGATAAATTTCCCCAACTCAGGCGCACGCCAATTAGCATTAGGAGGATTATTAAATTGAGATTTAATGCCAGACATCAAGTTCACCCCATTATCGTCAATATTTTATCAATGACAATGAATTGCAGGCTACAATCGGTCGTCATTAGAGTGGGGATTTCTTGGTCGGGAGAAAAAGCCTGGGAATCCAATTTGTCGGAATCTGCAGCAAATTCTACGACGACAGTTCGACAAAGTGTAATCCCGGGGAGTCGCTGGGCTCAGCAAATCGAGTGCTTAATTGTCCCTGGGAGATAATCGAGCCAAAAGGGTATGGCTCAATTGAAATGGGGAGGCATTTAAGAGGAAATCCACTGCAATGGCTTTTCCACACACAGCTCCGCACCTTTCAAGTTTCACTGACTGAAGATTAAGCGGAGGGATTTCGCCATGAAAGGCTCACCGTGTCGGGGTCTTAATCAAAACCCTATGAAATGCCATCAAAGGCTCTCTCTCTCGAAAAGGGTGGCGAAACTTGCTCGTCATGCGGAGAGTTTCTTTTCATTTTGGGGAGAACACAAGAAATTCTCCACCAACCAATGGACTCAATGGCCACACCATGCTCAACTGAATACTGTATTTGTGGTTTTCACCACGAGCAATTGTTCAACTTTTCCTCTCGCACTCAAACTTCGGGACTCTGTTTGCACACGATTGAATGGCGGTCTAAAATGTTCCGAGTGGAAATTATTGAAAAAGTTTTAGTTGGCCTTGTTGCAGATTGCGTTTATGTACATATTTTTTTGCCACCCCCAACCAAAATTTCCCGGGATAATTTTAGCTATAAACTTGTGTAATTTTCCCGGTCGTTATTCCAGCCTGAATTTATCTCTCCTCCTCCGGAGACCAACAGAAGTTCCCTCAAGAATTTATCACAATCTACAGCAAAGTTTTTTTTTTCTTCCCTCCTTGGATTCCACATTCGATTACAATAACAACTTTCAGTCGAGCTGCAAATGATTAGTCGAGGGTAAAAAAAAGCCTGCGCGTGTAAGTTGTGTAGTGAAAATTCCCGAGGAAAAGGCCACAAATGAATTAAATCATTCCGCATCAGTGATTCCTCTCTCGGCACATGATGAGATCTCAGCCCAACTTCACGCTTCTTATCATCTGCGGCGGACTCCCAAGGCGTTTTGGTATGCATGAAGGTGACTTCTTCAAGGTGAGTCGTGCCACATCTAATTCATGTCATCATTTGTGTGAGTAATCAAACACCAATCCACCCATTATCCCTCAACTCTCGCCGCGCCACACGAGAACAAAAGAGACCCTCAATCTCACACGGAGACGCCACAATTTCCCCCCCATTTTGATTGAAACTTTACCATCAGCGAAGTCAAAAGCTCTCGACTGGAGCTTTTTGCTCCCATCGACCCACAATCACTCGCTTTCTGGTACCAAATGGGGGTTGTTGTGTGCATAAAATCCTCCAGTGACACTTCGAGAACACAAGTTTTTGCATGACTTCCACACCCCAACGGGAAAGTACTTATCGCCCTATGGAATAATTCATACAGTCAATTCACGTCGGGGGCTCGCAATTGTTGACTTTGTCCATCCATGTGCTATTTGCTCAGCCCTGCTAAGCTCCGTAATTGCTTCTAATTGAGTCTGAAGGGTTTCATCAGCTTCAAATCCAATAGTTTTGGACGGCTCTTCGGCAATCCTATTGCGGTTGTGGCATGCACTTCACACATAATTGGTGCTTTTACAACTTCTAACAATGTAATTACTCATGGCAGCTCCCATTCCTTCTGTCCCTGAGTCCCCAAGAATCTTTTCTAAGTCCCGCCCACCCGAAAGCCCCGCCCACTTCTTCTGCCATTCGCTGATAGGCAAAGGAACGTCGCTTGTCTTGTTACCAATTTGTTCCTGATTCTGTATATTTTGCAATATTGATTCTAAAGTCGGGATTTATAAAGCCAAGTCCCGAACGGCTCCTTTAAACTCCTCCAAAGCCCTGCGTGTCTTGAGCAAAATTAATGATTGGGTGTTGGAAGTCGTAAGACTTTTGCCATTTCGAGATCAATACGATAAGCCCTGTAATGACTGAAATGGCGTGAAAGACAAGTCGAGGGACACTTTTCTGGTGTGGGTGGAAAACAAAGGCGAAATGCTGCTGACAAGAAAATTGGAAAAGTCATTGAGTAGGAGGGAAGAGTGAGCGAGTGTGTGTTAAATTACATGTTTCTCATTGTCCGTGTGTGGGTGGTTTGAAGGCGCAGAATTCACTTGTGAACACCTTTTGTTCTAATTTGTATTCTCCTCTGCGGAGGATGATAAAAGTTGAGGGTGGCTGCATTCAGGTGAGTGCCGGAGTCTCTCTATTGTTCAATAAAACTGCTGAGGCGGAAATTCAACTGATAATGCACTCCTCAACCTGAGTGGAATGAAGTGGAACTTACTTTGTCACACTGGAGATTAGATGTCACTGATATGATACCAATTTTTCATCCCCCTTTTCAATTTATAATGGGGAGCTAAAGTATACGGAGTTGGAGATGAAAGTATGCGCTCTTGAATTGCATTTGATTTGATATTTGCTCTTTCATTGAGAGCATCCAAAGTCTGAAACTGAAGAGCAACTCTCGAAAATCTAATGGAATTCCGCTCCTCAAGCCTTCCTCTTTTTGTGCTGCTCTGGCCATCAGTCAAAAACACGATGTGAAAGCATCCTCTGAATGAGGAAAGAAGTCTGTGATGCTGCCTTCACCCCATTAAATGCCACTTTCTTCACACTTTCACGCCAATGTCGCACAGCTTTCGGCAGTCCAAAGTGGATCAATCTTCGATGTGCCAACTCGCTGAATCCCATTACATGGAATTTATTCAGAAGAAACCCTTCAATCAGTCCCTTTTCGCCTCCAGAGGGTGATTATGTGGTACATACATATCTCTCTTGAAGAACTCCACGCGCGCTAACAAGGAAAGTCCGGAAAAACCTCATGCGAAGCTAATTGCTTCTGCATTCTTACTTGTATATTTCCTTCGAGATGCCACTCTAAGACATTTTTTTTCTGTTGTTCTCAAAAGTTTCTACCTGTGGCAGAAAAAAACGGGAAATAAACTTCTTTTAATACCTCGGCGGCAGAAGTTTCTCGTGCATGAAACTTTTTGGCGTATCTCGCAAAGATGCTCCAGAGGAGCTTAACAGGGAATTACGAATAAATATAAATTTGCAATAATTTGGCGACACTGCAGGGGACTTTGCTTCAGCTTCTGAGCAACTCTCAGGAACTTTCTCTCAATTTCTTAATAACTTTCCTTCTCCCACTTCGACATGCTGCTCAGTGCAGAACTTGCGGACGAGCTTTTCATTTTCTCGACTCTCTCTCTCTCTCTCTTAGGTGGTTGTGAAATTGCGTTACAAGTGGCCTTTGCAGGTGTCCTCAGACACTCTGACTCGAGATGCAGTGTCGAAATCAGCACCATTGCAATTATATGGATGATCCTCAGTCAATAACTTTGCAGGACAGTGTCTCTGAGCTTTCGTGATGGCCAGTGACAAGTTGCCAATGTATCGAGCGGCAATTGCAGCGTGTAATTCAATTTGGCACCAATTCATTTCAGCGGCGAAGCGCGATATTTTGCATGTGTGCAGAAGTGGAAACTATGCGCATAATTTACAGGACAACTATCCCATAATTGGTATTGGTGGTCCGCATGTGAATCATTTGGCAGACCGGACAAGGTGATTTGTGGCCAGGGGCCGTTTGTGGGCGCGCAGGATCGATGGAGCACAGCGAGCGATGATTCTGAAGACATCGCTCGACAATTCATCACAACTTCTCGTGACATTTTAATAACTTTTCACCATTTTTCTTGTCGCCTCAGCGTCGGGAATTTATGGACAAACTTCCACTCTTTCGCACCATATCTTGCTAACACTGTGTTTCCACAGTGGGGGAAAACTTTGCTGGAGAGGAAGAGAGAAAAGCTCATCGGAGGACAAATTTCAATTTTCCCCAGAGATAATCAATGTTTTACAGCAATTTGCCGTGCCATTCCCACTCTGTCCAATATTTGCTGCCATCGATCATATATTCTGAGGAGGAAATTGATGGGAAATCATCTCGACATGGCATACAAATTGCAACATGTGTTCTATCATCGGATTTATTTGATGTGCACATTTCGAACCGTTTAATTGCAAACAAAGTCTGTGCTTTCTGGACTAAAATTGCAAGCCTCAGTTTTTGGCTCTGGCCCATCATCTGCTGTCCTTCAGAAACACATGAAGAAATCAATACAAAAGTGCTTTATTCTCCTCAGATCGATTTATCAATCGGCTTAGAAATAATAAGAAAAAAAAACACTCTCGATAATTTAATTGCATAGAGAAAATTGTGCAATTTCAGCAACAACAGCTTTCATCAGGCAAATTTATTAGACGGATCACAGCTTGAATAATTTAGCTTCTCTGGTTCGCACTGAAATCAGCTTCCGCGAATCACCTCTGACCTTTGCCATAATTCTGCCGTAAACTTCCGCCATTGTAGGCTTCGGAGCTCCAGTTTTTCGGCCATTTCGGGGATATATTGTTGAAATCATGATGCGAAAGGAAACAGTGCAAAGCGCCTAATTAAATTTCCACATCGTTGACGTGAATAAACAGCGAAGCGTGGCTCCCATTCAGCGCCCCGGCTGACCATGTGGCGGCGTGGGGGCGCTTCGACCCTATGTTAATTTATATCGTGCGGCTTCGATGAGTCGCCCAGCGAATTAATTGCGAAATGATGACTGCCGAAACTTTGACCAATAGTCCATCAATGGAATTGGATCGAGCATGCGGGGGTGTTTTTGAAAATTCGCCGGGCTTTTTTGCTGGGGATAGGAAAGAGTGTGTCAATTTAGTGTGTGATGGGCAAACATCCACTCATCCCAGAGGAAGCTCTACAGAGACAGAAAGGCCATCAATCTTGCTTTGTTCTCCGGCGAGGAAGGAAGGAGAGAAGGACCCAAAGAAGACGTCTGTTGTTTCTTCAGGGGCAAAAATCAATATCGGACTCAACATCCGGGGTTTTCATATAATTGTGGCCGATTTCTTGATTTCCCGCCAACCGACCTCCAAGCGATGTTCCTTGAGGGCGAAAAAGCGAAAATTCATTAGAGAGCATTCCTCGAGCGCCAATTAATTCCACTCCTTGGGATCGAATCGATGAACTCTGACCAGATTGGAAGTGTCAATTATTGGGATTGCAGAGATTTCCCGCCATTGACTAATGGTTGGCCAAACAATTAATTGGAAGTCCCGAGAGCTTTTTTCCGCACCAACTGAGCTCAGGATTGTTTTGTGGGGGAGATTCCCACTGGGACAATTATTCCCTCGAATTACCCGAAATTCCGTGCAATTTACCATCTCGGGCTAAAATTATTTATGGCACTATCATGAACTTGCCTCATTTTTGCCATTAATACTCAAGACATTCTGCAGAGGCCATTAATATTCTCAGGTCTTGTACAATTGTTGGGAGGATATTCCATTATCGATGTCCACTCGTGCTCTACTTCGATGCCAAGATACTGCTGCTGCTGCTGCATCGGTCTTTATGCAAATCGCCCTAATTGAGACACAAGTAATTGGGAATTAAATATGAATGACAATTCACAAGTTGACAACATTGCCCAAATATAGAGTGAATAGGACAATTTCCTAGCCACAAAACACAGAGTGTATCTTGCAAAATATCACCTTCCGATGGTCCTAAATTTCCTCCTGCAAATTCAATTTCTAGCCTCTCACCCTTTTCCTTCGCTCCCCCGAAGTGCTGCGGGGGAAAAAATTATTGAGGTAAAACATATAAAGAATCTTGCCAAATAAATTTTCAGCATTGCGAGAAGCCAAATATTTGAACTTAGAAATGCTTCCTCCCATCCTTATCAAAATTCCCCAGAGGCGATGCTAAATTTTTCGCCTTGACTTTATTTAATATTCCTCATAGGAGAATAAACAATGTTCCTTGGGATGTCTGAGGCAGTGGGAAGATAGATATTAGGGAGAGACATGGGTTTATTCCGAATATAGTGATCAATTTGAATATATTTTCTCTATATATCTCAGAGAGGCTGAGAATAGACAAGAGAATTAGCAGAATTTTCATCTCCAGGAACATCTTTTGTCTGTCCAGATGTATCTTCAACTTCCTCTTTAAGTTTTAAAAGCTGTCAGAAACCTGGACAGATCTCATATGATCCCATTACCTTTGAAAGCCAGACCATGCTTCAGTGCTCTTCTATGTGAATGCATCTCTGCACAATTCACTCGTACACACGATACATATTTCCCTGTGTCATATAGTGAAAAGCGATGCTTTTTCCCAGAGTTTCATCTCGAGTTCCAGCGTTGAGTGCAACCACAAAAAAAACCCCTGGACCTCTTTTGTGCGGGCACAATGGAGGTGGAAACGTGAGTGTGTCTCTAATTAAGAGGATGCTCAGATGTTCATTTCAGCAAGACAACTTGGCGGTTCGTGCTTTCAGTGTAAATTGAGTAATTATTCCGGGCAACGCAGAAGTGCATTGTTATTTGCACTATGACTGACTTCTTGGGCTGTCGTGATGCCTTAATTGTGTCGTGTCTCAGGAGAGCACGCGAGAGAATATACGGGGGGGGGAAAAGAATTGTAATTGTCAGAGTGCTGAAAATGCAGTGAAAGCTCTGGGGAGATTCTTGAGCTTTTCGCATTTACTCGCGAAATGCTCTTGAGAGAGAATGTCATAAAATATTCACTTAAAATCCCATCCATTCCAGATTATGAGGGATGAATGGCAAGACAAAGAAGTGCTTTCGTGACTACACTGAGAAGAAAGCTCCATCATGCAAAACTCACAGAGTCTTGTTTTCGACTTGAACTGACATGGTTTTTAAATGAAAATGCCAGATATGGAGGCTGTTTTTGTCACTCAATACAATTTTCCACCCCAGAGTGAAAAAGGCAAATAAGAGCACAAGCTCGAAATGAAAGTGTCGCGAGCTCTTTTTCATCCACTTCATTAAATTCTTCGTGCGAGCTTTAGAGATTTTCTTGCGTTGATATGCTCAGGCGGAACGCATTCAGGAGGTGTTTCAACGTCGCGTTTAAATTATTGCATTCGCCTCTCTTTAAGCTGCACCTCTTTAAATTATATCTTAGCTTCACTAATGACTTGCAGGAACAACGTACACAATTTATTCCCTCCGAATGCAAATGGTGCAATTAACATAACTCCTGATTTGTGAGCTTTCCCTGTGCAGCAGGTGATGAGCCGTGCATAGAAAAAATATCTCGGCAATCTATTCTATTCTCAATGCACAAAAGTGCACATTTTCATACAATAACAATGCATATTCATCGTCTTTTGTGCTCCGACTTTTTCTACCGTACACAGCAAAGTGGTGTAGTTTTCAGGACAATATTCCTCTCTTGTTGCTAACATTTGTTCGCCTGAAGACTTCCAAACAATCGCTTCACTGTGTTGTCATGTAATTTTGGCAAAATTCACCCAGCAAAGTTGACGTAGTGAAGCATAAACACATGCATTTTAATTAGCCCCAACTATCAGGGAGCTTCATCAACAGCCACACTCGTTGCATTATTGAGCAGTACAGCTGCAAGCATGACGTTCCATAATAGACTAAGGCTCATCCGCAATCCTCGAGATTGCCATAAATATTGGAGTGCTTCTGATAGATCATTTTATTCACCAGGATGCCTGAATTTTCAGCGATTTCACGTGGAAATTTGAGTTTAACTAATAACTAAGCTGAAATGGGCGGGGCATCAGAGTGGGCGTGGCTTTCAGTTGATTAAAAGGCATATCAGCTGTCTATACTTCAAAGAAAGAAAAAAAAAACTCACTAAAGCCCAATAATCCACGATACTTTAACATTTCTGCCTCTCAAGAGCAATATTTCACCCGATTGACCCTCTTCTGATTGAGGTGGAAATCCCTTCTGGGTAATTCCTCAATCATGAAAATATTCTTGTAACATCGGAGGGTTGAATTCGTGCTGAAAAAGTGCTTCGCTTGTTATTCGTGTATCGTAATAATTTATATCAATCCACTGCCCCCATTGTCAGTCGCCCCATATTGTTGTCCATACAATTCGCTGAGGCTGGTAAATACCAATTACGTGAAACATAGAGAGAATCAATTTGTGTGAGTCCACAGCTTCGAGTTCTTTTGTCTGGGCTGAATCTGAATATATAGGATAAAAGGGGTGTGGAAACATCGAGTCTCATTTGCACTCATTTGCATGCTGGCGGCAAAATTCCACGAGATTCCATGCCGATAATGTCGCGCGACTCCTTCCGTCAAGTGTTGCATTTGAATTAAATGGCAGTGATGAAAAATATCTCCATTCACATTGCCAACCTGAGGGTGGCTTTCAGGAGGGTGGGGGGTGGTGCGATAGCACTCCGGGCGAACAATGGAATCAGTGAAAATGGGAAATATGAAATGGATTCTTTTCTCTCTGCATGGCAGGATGAAAAATGAATTCCAGCCTCCCATTCGAGCCACCCCCAAAATGAATAGATTTGTGTACACTGTGGAGCCATTGAATTTTTACACATTGCCACCGAGGGGAGAATGCCTCAAACTAATTGACTGTCCCAGGGAACCTTTTTCTTAATGATTCCCGCTCAAAGCTCACCTCCTCAGGGGTGAAATTGCCATTTTCCGTCGCTCCGAATTATTACCGGGATACATAAATTCCGGAACTGTGAAGAATGAATTTTCAAATAGCAAATCGACAAAGTGTGAAAAAGTACACAAATTTAGCGTTTTACTTCCTAAGTTTAGACTGCGGATATTTGAAAAGTTCTTCTCCATTTGGGGAAGAATGGCAGAGAGAGAGAGAGTGTCGGTCAGAAACTAAAAGTGACAAAAGATTTCCAGTTCCACAATCCATGTTTGAATCGCTTCATGTCACTGTGAATTCATATGTAGAACAAGCACAGCGCGCGAATTATTAATGGAAAACTTCTGCCACTGTTGCTGAGGCTCACAATGGCGAAGTCGAGGGTTTGTTCTGTGTTTTCACTTTGCTGCTTTGCAAATTTGATCTCGCTCGGGTGTGCATGGAAACTTAAACAATAAGTTCCTGTGTTAGCGAAGAAGAAACTAAGCGAAATGTGTAGTTTCCATGCTGATTATAGTGAATGAAGTGGAAATAATGGGATAGAGTGATGATGGGAATTTCACTGAACTGCACATATTATTTGAACGCCTTCCCGGCGGCCAAACTGGGAGCTTTTCCCTCCGCACACCGACCGAGCTTTTTGCTCGTCAAACGCTTTTCCACCCTCTGTTTAAATGGATTTTGTCACTCCTTTTTTTCCCTTCTCCTCCTCACACCCAAGAAAATCACTCAATGAGATGTAATTCTGGCACACGATCAAAGAGTCGAATTGAAACACTTTTCCCCATCCACCCAGAGAGGGATGGAAAAAAAGAGGGAAATTTGCCATGCGAGAATTCATTGTGGTTCAGGGAGTCAATCGAAATTGCAATTTATCGAGTCAGTTTGTCCTCCAGGGACGTCCTGGGGGGACATCAAAAGGCGCACAACACAATCACCCCCGAAAAGGGCCGGATTTTATGGTTGCTCGTCTGAGGCGAGCATAAAGTATTCCCTTGACCCGCTCTGTCGCAAGAATCTTAGGGGCAATGTTTCCGTTTGAAGTTGTGGCAAATGGTGAAATGCCATAAAAGTCCCCACTGGGATTTTCTCACTCATATTGTGTCACTCACAGTTGATTTTCCATCCACCACGATCGCATTGGCCGACAACTTTCCCCGGGAAACTGATTTGGACGGGAGAAATTCATTTTTACACACCATTCCAAATGTCATCGGAGAAAATTGGGTTCACATGGCCCAAAGTCGCCATGTGAAGTGGTGCAGAAAAAGGATTTCAGTGATAAATTTTGGCACATTGATTTACGCAAGTTTTCAATCTTCAATTCAAACTTTCCAATTGAGATCAATGCCAAATAAATATTCAACTTTGGGGGGGTGGGAAAAAAGTTCAAGCTGAACCTAAGCGCACCTGATGTGTGTAAATTGCTCCTGTAATTCTAGTGCTAATTTTGCTCCCTGAGCAGCGTCAAGTGTTAGAATAGCATTAGAAATTCTCTTCTTCCGCCGAGCTGAAGCTTTCAGGATGAATGTTGTGGTTGTGTTCCCAAGAGGATTTGGTCTCTCAACCATGCGAGTGTGGCAAGAGGAATATGAAAATTAATGACTCCTTTGGTTGTTTTTCCCACAACATCTCATATCATCCCTCACCCCATCCACGAATCGTCCCTGTATTATTGCTAAATTACGCGTACACATGGCTTTGCCTTTTTTTTCCCTCCGCATTCAAAGTGACACGCTTGATGTGTGTACAAATGGCAGAATTATACGTCACACACCGAAAAAGGTTGGAGCAAAGCCGCAAGCTTCTCTGGACACTTCTCCACAAGATGCTAAAGTGAAGAAGATGGATAATGTGTGGGATTGTGGCTTCTCACCAGGCACTTTGGGGTGCATCAAATTGATTGAAAATTCAGCTAATTTATGAAGATGAATCACCTCGGTTTCCACAATTGGAATTCACCTTGAGTTATGAGAAGACGCTCAAAGTGTTTTGGGGCCATTCTAAATGTCGATGACTTGTGATTATGCAGTTTATCTCAAGTAAAATCCTTCCCAGGATTAGTGACAGAGACGACCCAAGAAGCTGAGAAGTTTCTCTGGCAAAGCTTTAAAGTTCAGCAAACACGAGAAGAAGGCGAAAATCCATTGATTCTCGTGGACAAAATTTATGAGCTTGTCTTGCAGACTTTTTTGCCACCTCGAATGGATATTAAGGTGAATGGCAATCAAAATGGTTACGATCATAAATTCCAATTTATTCCTAATTCCCATTTTCAGGGCGTTTCACCCTGCCTCGTCGGCTCTCACACCATCTCGCTCTGTTCCACGAAAATTCAATTATAAATTAAGAGCATTCTCAAGTGGGGTATTTGGTCGAAGAATGTGGGACATGGTCCCCGGTGGAATTTTCACTGATGGTGGTCGCCTCGTGAGGCAAAAAGTTAATTAAAAATTTCCCATTATACAAGTAGCGACTCGGGCTTGACTTTTTCCGATCTCAGCCACGCGCGAAGCCTTGCGATGCGTGAATGTGTACAGCAGTTTCTTCTCGCTCAGTGTGATTGGAATTGCCAAAATCTCCCCATTCGATTCCCACCCTGAGCGCACAGCCACTAAAAATGTGCTGGATAATCTCTGGGGTTCATCTTGGTGCGCATTGAAAAAATTCATTTCCATGGAAATTTATTTCGCACCCCTCCCACCCCCAAAATGCCAAAAGAAACCGCAAAATTTCCACCATCGACAGATTTTCCAATCCATCCCCCGCGTCCAATAGCTCCTCAACATTTTTGCCTTTGATATTTTATTTCAAATTAATATTCAGTATTTCTTCGTTCCGCGCACTTCACTCTATCTTTGGCTTCTTGCATTGCAAATTTTTTCCGTGCTCCTCTCGAGGAAACATAAACATTTTACAGCGCGCAGAAAGTTTGCCGAGCAAAAAACATGACTCATAAATGAGGCAGGAGAGAGTCGCATTAATTTGAATAATTACTGGGAAACTGTTGATGATGCTGCGGAGCAATTTTATTGAAGAGGATCTCTTGAAAGCTGCCAGTGTATATGAGTGTTGTGTATACCTGTCGTTTTGCCATTCTCCGAGTGTTGTGCAAGCACAAGGTGAGGCAGACGCGCACCAATTCTTTAGAGCTTTTAACTCTTTCACGACTATTCGGCCATGAGCGACCCAGAGAAGGGTGTTATTCTTTGCATTAATACTTCAGAATTCAACTCTATAGAACATTTAATGAGAAGTTTCTGTTACATTCAGAATTGAGAAAATGTTCCACTTTTTTGAAGAAGATTTCTCAATTGCTATTAGTGACATTTTACACAAATTTCTACATATGTAAAACACATTTGTTTTGTATAATATTAAAATCTCAAAAGCGAAACTGACAATTAATACCTGCACAACAATTTGTGTCGAATTTTCCTGTCTATCATTAAAGGGTTAACACATAACTATACACATTACTCACTGCATTTTATTATAATAATTGACGTAATATGAACTGGTTGCAGTGCAATTCAGCTCGAATTATTTGCCAAACTGCGTATGCTTTACCTTCAACTGTGCCACTATTTGGGGGTGCTAAATGCATACATTGTGAACTTTCCGGGCGTTCTCCATGCAAATGACAACCACCGTGGGAAGCCAGGTGGCCACATAGTGACTAAAATCATGAGCTTCGTGTCACACAAGAGTCGCTTTCTGCACTGGACAATGGCCAGGCCGCCCTTCTGTTGCACCTTAATTAAAATGTATCGCTGGGCCGGGGGAGGGAGGGAGAGGTGTGCCAGGGTCTCGGGAAGGGAAATTGTGCACAAAAGTTGTCCTGGCACATAAAAGCCATCTGACAAGTGATCAGCTTTGGCGTCATCACGTGGAAAATCAGCGGAATCTGAGTTGAGGCAGTAATTGTGATTTCTGCTCGTTTGGAAACTTCTTTTCTCTCCTGCTCACGAATGTTTTATTCATGGGAGTGGAAAAATATTGTTTACACTAGCTGTATTTCATAAATATCCTCACCATGGATTTTCTCTTCACCGCCCAAGGGGATTGTAAGAATTTCCAGCAACTATTTTTCTCCATTTGTGCCTTCTTTCGCAGTGGGGAAAAACTTCCTGAAATGATTTGTCTCTTATCGCAAAATAATTTCCATTCACTGAATTCACTCAGAATCAACCTATTTGATACTTTGAAAGTCATGGATTTTTCCCAATGAACAACCCCTCTGTGCATTTCTCCACACAAATGCACATTATTACAAGCAATTTAATTTAATTCAACGAGCAATTTCGCTCTTGTGTTGTGTGCATGCAAAAAATCCTTAAAAAGCGCATTACAATCTGTTTAACTGAAATTACCTTGCACGAAGCAAATGGATTAAATTGCCATTGCGATATAATTGCGATGAGAATCGCTAATTCAATAACAATTGAGTAAATTTCTGCCACCTCGATAAATCACCGCCAAAACCCAATTAAGTGTCTGCTCCTCTACAGCTCTTTGCAGATTGCATAACTTCATTCCGAATTGATTGGGAATGAAGATAATTGAAGGCGAAATTGTTGCACTATCTCGTCCTCGGTGACCAGAAATGTTCTCTTTCTCTTCCTCTCAGGTTAATCAAGCTTTTTCAGGTCAATTGACGCCTCCTCATTGCGCTCAATTATCAGAAACAAGCTCACTTCTTGGGGATTTGCAAGTGAAATATGGATTGTGAGCAGAAGGATCTGCGTGTGGAGTCTCTTCTCAAAATGTATTCGCCATTCATGGCCTTTGGGGTGAAATTAAAAATGAATTACGCGCCCTCCTCAATTCAGGTGAATCCCATTTGCAATCCCCCAGGATTTCTCTGCGTAGGAGTTTTCGCAATTAATTAATTTGCGATTTTGTGGAGTGAGATGTGGGCAATTTGCTGAAAAATATCTCAAACATTCGCGCACAGATCAGGCTCGACGGAGCGACTTCTTGCAAATCACGAGAGCATCTTACAAGTAATTATCAACAGGGGAGGACAGAAAAAAAAGTCTCCTAATTATTTTCAATTTCGCTTTCAGCGCCTCTTTGCCTCGCATCCCGCGGGCTCTTGCCAGATGCTTTATCGGGGAATTCATGTGAAAAGACAAGAGTGGAGGTTTCTTTTTTTAATTTTATATCTCGCGCGCTTGGAAATCGGGCGTGTTTTGGACATGTGTCGGGGCGCTTTTCACGACAAAAGCGTGGCTTTTTAATGATGTCATCTAAATACAATGTGAAATTGAGTAATGTTTAGTGTTGAGTAATGAGTGGAGAACTTCCACACGCTCGCTTTGAGACACAATCTATTTATGAGAGATAAAATTGTTAAACTACCCCGTCAAGCCATTTAATTATCTGTGAAAATTCCTCAAAGTTCTTATCTGACTCATTGCATTAACATTAAAACTTTGCCATGGAGTTGTGAATGCAGCATGAAATTCTGGGGTCCCGGAGAAAATTCGATAAATAACCCTCTTGTCGTGAGAATTTTTTGCCCACGAAAAGCGATCCTGTCCACGCTGTGTCGGCGAAAAGTTTCCACAGGAACTCGTGGGACAATCGCACGTCTTGTGTCTTATCAATAATTCAGTGTGCATTCCGCATGAAAGTTTAAGTGTCCGGAGCAATTACGACTTCTTATCGCCCCAGTGGAAAGTTTCTCTCTCTCTGGCATTTCGCCGGCAGTTTATCTCAATTACCCAGGACGAATGCAATTTTTGCTGTGCGGACGCCAAACCGCCCGCAATACGGCATAAATTGGAATTGTCAGCCGACAGGTGTTGCACCCTGTTCGGATTATGCGCCTCATTGTGAATTCGCGGCGCACACGACATAATCCATGTTGCACGCCCCGATAGTTTCCATGTGGGTGGCATTTTCACGCCCTCGAGTGCCGCTTGAGCCCCTCACGTCGCCACTTGAGACTGCCGCTGCAATTGAAGGGTATTTGGGATTCTTTGCTATCGAGTGCGGAAAGCTCCACTCTGACACACTTTCCACAATCCCCATTGTTGCCTCTTTTTCTGCTCTTCTTCTTCTTCTCCCGCTGGAGATGGTAAAAGGCCACATGCATTCGCCGTGTGCTCTCCACAATCAAACCCTCTCAATACCACTCTGCAACAAATTGGGCAAATTGGCTTTTCAGGAATTCAAAGCTCACGCTCTCGCGCGCTTCTCCACATGCAAATTAAAGCTCTCATTGACAACTCACACTCGAAATTGTAATTACACTGCACTTTCTATCGTGGATATGACTTTTTGCCGCACCGCTAAATTCCACAGTTGCGATTTCGCGAGCTCTCGATTCACTTTAATTGGCATAAAGTGAAAATGTGGAAATTCCATGCGATAATCTGGGGAAAAAGTGTGCTATTTCAGGCACTTTCGGGGAAAAATGTGACGAACATTTCATGAATTGTGCTCAAAATTCCCAACGACAGAATTATTCAGAATATTTTACTGAATGCACGAGATGAAAATCCATTTCTTTAGGCGATGGAAAAATGCAAACTTTTTCAGTGCCAAACTGAATACTTGTAGATGTTATTTTAGTTTCTATAAATGCGTTATCCTGTGAAATTCTCAGACGTCTTTTATTTCAGAGCTTTTATTCATAAAAGTCCCATTAAAATGATTACAAATGGCACAACTATCTTCTTTTTAATGACACTCTGCAAGACCGTCAATGTGTTATCTGGGATAGATAAAGCTGAGGAGTGTGCATATGCTGTGGGAAAAGTCATTTCCAAAGGAGGAAAGTCCGTGAATAAAGTGGGGCATTGCTTGTATATTCTCCAGTGAGAAATTCTCAGTGCTCATCGCTTTTGGCTGCTATTTTGTCGTCTTGCAGAAAATCATTTGGAAACTTTTAATGAGATGAATAAATCTGCCGGGAATTCTGGGGCCATCTCATCCGCCCGCCGAAAGTGGCAGAAAACTTTCACATGACTTCCATTCCGGCAAACTTGTGCGATTATGCATGTGGGAATGAAGGATTGTGGCTCTTGTATCCATCATGTGTGTGTCACTTTAATGGCGCCAACTTTCCTGACAGTGTGTGGCGAGGCCTCACGATAAGACGTCCCCGTGCATTGTGTGTGTGTGTGTGTGTGGAGAGAAGAGAAAATGTAATAATCTCTGGGCGCCCCCCAAAAGAAAAAGCTCCCCCAAAAGTTGAGGAGTCAAGTTCCGCAACATTTTCAATCACATCGCAAAGCGCTAAGTTGCCTCTAAAGTGGGAACCAATCGCACTGAAGTGGTTCCTTTTTTGTCAACTCGCTTTTCCTGCCAATCCTCTCTCGCTCTGAAATTCACCCCCGCGCACATGTGAACTCACACACGCCGTGCAGAGTCGGTGGGTGGATTAAAAGTTCCTCCATCGCCCACTGCACAATGTTAACTGTACATACACGTGACGAGATAACAAGTGAGGATAAATGTATAAATTGAAACTTTGAATAAATTTGCCATGAGAAGGAGAAATTCACACAGTGTATATTTGAACAATGCTTGCAGATTTGCAATTAGATTTAATGGAGAACATCCTCGAAAAGCTCTACAATTATAGTGATATTTGTCCCCATTTGCAGGGCACTCTCTCTCTCTCTACTCCAATGGACCCGAGTGAAGGTGTCGAGAGACCTTTGCCACCTCTATATCGCATTCACTTTGGAGGACAATGAGACGGAGCTTTCTCTTCTCCTGCATCGCGCGCACGTCTTTGACTTTTGGGCGCACAAAGGCATGCATTGTCACAAGCAATTCAGCAGATGAGATGGTGGAAAATGGGCGGGCAACCGCAGGCCTTTGACTTGTCACAGCCTGCAATACGTCATCGGCAATCTTGCCATGTGAACACATCCGTGGGATGCGATGTCAGTCTCCAGATTGTGGGTGGGCGAAATGAATAGAAATTTCCCTCTTGCTGAAAATGCTGAAGAGAGAAAATTGATTTTTGCCTCCATCAGCCAACAGTCAATCGTGGGAAGACGCTCGGCTTATTCCCACCTCTTGCAATTCTCCGGCTGACTTGTACATTATGCCGGTGGAGCCAATGTGTATTATGTAGTTTAGCATGTGGAAAAAGGGGAAGCCGGCATGTTCCTGGATCCAAGTCACGTTTTCCGTCACGGAAAACGGATTAGTGTTTTGGTCTGTGTCGCAAGAGCACATATAAGTTATAGGGAGTAAAGCCTACACTGACTTATGTATCCCCTCATCCGACGTGGTGTGGGATATCTCCGGAAAATTCACAATAATAGCGTCTTTCCCAGCCATAAAATACACGGCACAGGTCATGAGAGCACCGCAGGGCTGGGCAAAGCTCCAAAAGCGCCCAATGCATAATTTCTGCTACGCAATCAATTGAATTTGTGGGCATGAATGTAAATCAAATTGCCACATATTTGCCAATTAATTATACTATATTTATTTAGCGCGTCCATTTTCAACAAATTACAGCAATCAATTTCAAATAAATATCCCTAAATGTTGTACAACATCAAATGAAACATCAACATTCATTTCACATTAGTGACCAAAATTGGCTTTGGCTCTCTGAACTTGTGCTCTGCTCAGCCCTGCTTTGGTGCACCGTAAAACTCCTTAACTGGGCGAAACAGGCGAAAGCTCTTCGCCTTAGTTTAGAATATGTTCACTCTCACAGCCAAGTTATAAAATAATAGTTTCGTCGGGGCTCAAATTGTCAGATGGCCGAAAAAGGCAATTTCATTCGACACGAGGCACTCTTTTCTCCTAATAAAATATGCATCAGAAGTCCATGAGGAGCCATGATTCACCTATTTGGATTTAAATGGAGCACAGACTCTCTACGTTTGCAGTGCATTGCAAAATACCTCGTCTATTTAGCAGATTGATAGGAAAAGAGTTGCTTTTCTCGACGTAATAAGATTCCACTTTAAGACATTGAGTGGAAAACATTCTGAGGCTTCTCGAATTGCGATTCTTGAGAATGAATCTTCAACAAATTATCATCTACTCACAAAGTTTATCAGTACATGAAATTGACTAGAACCTCTTGTAAGAAAGTTGCGGATGATCTGCAAAAGTTCTCTCGAGTCGAACTAAATTCATGTTAATTTCCACCATGAATAGCGCAAGATTGAGCATTTAAGTTTAACACAGCGCGGAAAATTTCCACACTTGTGCGGAAATCGTTTGCATGCGAAGAGTGTTCCACAGTCGATGTGTTTTGATGTGATAAAAGCTACCCATGATGACCGTGAAGGGTTGTTTTTGGGTGGCGGAAAGTCGTGGCAAATTTATGGATATTTCTGTTTCGTCCACAATATCTCGAGTTGACTCGAGTGCGGTGAATGGTGAGTCGTTTATTTCAATTTAATCGAAAGCAATCTTGCGCTCCAAGGAGTCGAAGATTGTGAGGTGGCCCGAGGACAATCGAGTTGTTTCGTGGGGAGATAAATGGGATTCAATAAATAAGGACACCCTCGAGGACTGAATCGCAGGCGACGGACTCTGCCAATTACCTCTTTCGTCTCTCCTTGGTGCCCGTAAATTCATCATTCGGGACGCTTGACTGATTTTGCGAATTCATGGCTCTCTCGAGGTGGCTTCAAAGTCCAATTTCCTCACCCAACACATCATCCTCAAACATTTCACCTCAACTCTGGCGGGTGGTTTGGGTTCAGTGTCCCAATTTCGTATGCTTTATCTCGTCGACAATATCAGTGACAATCGTGCGAGTCGGAGGATTTGTCTAACTATGGTGTTTCCGCTTCTTCATGTGCTTTATTGCCTTCCCTTTTTGGCCACTCTCCGAAGACGTCCATGCGGCACGACACTGATATTTTATATCCGCTCGCAGGAAATGCTGACTGAGTCCCATCTAATTTTATTTATATGCCTGTGATTTCCACGTTATTTGTTCTGTTGGGACCTAATTTGTGTCCCAATGACGACACAGCTTTTCCCAGGGACTTGCAGTCGCTGCAGGCGGGAAATTGCCTCTGACCACTGCCGCCGTAAATTGTCCTGTGCACCCATTCGGGCCACTAATCGAATAATAAATCCTGGGGCGGCGATGGCAGGAGAAAGCCTACCCGGAAGAGCCTCCGTGAGACGCCTTCGCAAGCGGAAAATGAGATTTTCTCCCCATTCGAGTTCCACTAATGGAGAGAATTTTTACACCATTGTCACGTAATTTATTTCATTAAAAAAGTACACCACACAATCTTGTGTGCCATTTGCTGGCAGAGCTGAGAGGAAAATCGATTTGGAAAGTAATGAGATTTTCCCCTTCGTGATTGGGGAAAACAATCATGCACGATTTTAATTAGGAATAAATTTCGTAGTCTCCAGGGTACAAATTCATATTTCTGCCACGCGTGGCAAGAGGAAAAGTTATTGGGAAAGACGAGAGGAAACTATATGGCAAAGTTGATAAGGAATGCGCTGGCAGAGAGTGAGAGAGTGTTACTAAGAAGCCTTTGGAGAGACGTGATTGAAATTTGTGGTGAATTTTCCCCATTATAATTTATACACATCCCAGCAATATCGGAATTTTCATCTTCACACTATTGAAATGCAAAGAGCGTGTCTCATCAGGCATCATTTTGAAAGAAAATGACAAGGAAAAATGATGCGTGTGTCAATTTTCTTTCTCTGGGTGGAAATATATTTCTCCTTCTCAGCGAGAAAACATATTTCACAGTGCGAATTCAAATGATTTTCAATTGCATTTGATGGATTTTCCTCTTTGACGGCAACATATGAAAATCAATTTGAATTCAACATGCAAAATTTCCCAAGAAATTCTCCCATTTTCATCTTCACAAGTGAGTTCACAAGTGCAAAATAGTTTTATGTACAGCGAAGAACTTTGATTGATTGTATTGAAAATTGCATAACATTTTGTAGTACAATATTGTCGGAAAAGTCGATTGCAAATCTCTCTCATTCAGCTTTAGCACAAAAAGGTATAATTAAAGGCAGAGAAAGAGCACCAGAAAGGATTCCAAAGCGGACTTTCATCAATGGAGAAGTCTTTAGAAGTGACATAAAGAGTATTTGAATAATTAATTTTGAGGACTTCTGAAGCTTCGGGCACAAAATTTTCACTTTGAATGAATAAAGCTCTATTAATCCCATCGATAGCTTATTACCCGGAAAAGTTAAGAATTTCTGTTTTCACAAAGTTTGCCAAAAGATTGTACTGAAATTCAAGTTGTTTGTGGAATTCTCATAAAGTGATAATCACAATGAAATGTTCAAAAGACAAGCAAATTTCCGTATTTTAATACTCTTGTGCAGTTTTCCAGGCTTTGAAATGAGAAACGCATTCTCCTTGACATCCTGGGTGGATAACAAGAGAATTGCTGCAGAAGCTACAAAGATATGAAGTGTCTTTTGTCGTATTCCTGGCTCTTATTGATTATCATTCATGCAAATATCTTGAAATTTAAGTTGAGAAAATGTGCTTAAATTGTCTGACGCCCAAAAATGGCAAAAGCTTCCCAATGGACGACTTTCAGTGATGATTCTGCAAAGACGCGTGTGTTCTGTGCCATTGGCAAACAGCCCCAAACCACGCGGGGAAGTCGCGTGGATGGGAAATGGCTTTTCGTATGTGGTGACACCCTTCTTGACTTGTCTTGTAAATTCAATTTTTCAGCAAACTGCACAGACATTCACGCACAGTTCGGCGCGTGTGATCCACGGCGAATTGGGAATCATTGGGTTTGCGGTGTGAAAGGAAAAAAATTACCACAACATCAGATAAATGGCATGAATGACACGTGAAATGGTACTAAATTGACGGAGAAATTGCTCACAGAATTGATGGAATCTTACATGCCACTCATACTTGCCAGCTCCACGTGGTGCGCGCCCCCAGAGGGGGCGTTGAATTCGAAATTTGTAACTTCACCCCCCCCCCCCCCACCCGCCAGCCCAAAAATTTCCACTCACCTTTTTGACTCCTTATATCCAAACAGGGAAAATCAATTCCATCTCCATGTATTTGGAAGGGTGGATGCCTTCCCTTTTGCAAACTTTCTCCCTGCAGCACTCGCGGCTTCGTGTGCTGCAGGTCAGCGATTGCTGGAATTCAAATTCGAAAGATAGTTGGCGGAAAATCTCGTTGCGAACAAGTGTTTTTGCACGTAATGCGAGAATGTCTGGGGTGAGGGAATTTTCAGTGAACGAGGGGCGAAATGTGGGCCAAGTGCTCGGCATTCCAGGTGCTCGTGAGGAACGAGGTGTGAATATCACCAATTACTCAACGTCCTCCCCCTGCGCACCACCCCCCACAATCGGCGGGTGGAGGAGTCAGTGAATTAGAGGGTGAAATTGTGGTTGGCAAATTTAGTTTCCCACCCCGCGCGTGCTGAATTCCAACGACGCTATGACGACATAAAACAAACGGTAATGATCCGGTGATGACAATAATGAACACTTGAGCTCCACCCACGCCAAAAAGGGTGTTTGCCGTGGGGAAAGTGTAAATCATTCACGATGGGCATTTTCTCTGTGGCTTCGGCATTGATTTTCACTGGAGGCTCATACCAGTCGGCTCTCAAGGGATGCTGTCCTCTCTCGGCTGAATTGATTTCCGCACAAGCCAACCCAGTGATGGCAAAGTTCAGGACACACCAAAAAGCCTGGAATATTCAGCTGAACGAGTGGGAATTATTAAAAAAGTTTCCCTCAGCTCTCTCGGAACAAACAATTCACTTTACAAAGTATATTATTTACGATGGGCCTCGGCGGCTTCTCAATTCCTCCACCACTCAAGATGATGCATCGTGAAAGGTCGGTGGGTTTGTTTTCCGCCTGTCGTGATTGAATTAAATGAAACTGAGTCGGAGATGCCAATGTTTATTTGGCCATTGAGGCACAAGAATGGTCGCTCGATGAAAAATTCCACCGTGGAAGAGTAAATAAGGCGATATATCAAAATTGACTTGAAGAGGGTCTCATTGTTCTTCAGGAGTGTTTACTCTTTCAAAGGCCATTCTATTTTTAACTCGAGGGTCGGAGCTTTCGGGGTGATTGTCAACAGACGGGGTGACTTGAAATGAACACCCCTTTTGAAGCCCTCTGAGATGGTGTTGCAGCAGAGACTTCTGCTCTCACTCTGCACTTTGTCATCAATGCTTTCGGGTGATGCTCACACCAATGCTCAATGGCTGGAAATAAAGGCAATAAAAATATATCGATAAAAGCATAAAAGCCATCAACCTTCGGATGCCACGTAAAAGTTTGGAAATCAGTCTTCTTGGGGGTCGTTCTTCTAGCGAAATACTAATAAAATAAAATTGTTGGCACAGAGCGACGCTCATGGGTATGGAAATGTATCCATGGGAGAGAAAAGTCCATTAAAGTAATGATCTTGAGATGTGGTTTGCCAGCAGCAAATAATCCCACACCCGCCCTCGGAATCCTCAGCGGGGAAATCACATTCGGAGTGACGAGAGTCTCAGGGGAGGTAATGGATTAAAGGGGATGATCGATTAAGTGAGCACCTCCTTCGGCTACATAATTCAATCTGCAGCCCACGCTCTGGCTGCACTTGATTAACTCCACAATGACGGAGATTGCGTGCGACAGAGCGAAATGAGGGTCGCCAGCTTCCCGTGGTTTCGGGCGCTCAAGAAGTTACAAGCCCGGGCGCAAGTTCAACGCCAGCATATGTGGCGGAGATGATAAGAGCGACACACCTAGCAACCGGGCTGAATGGATTGAGATTAATAGGAGGGCATCAGCCATGATTGAGTTCGTCACATTAACAATCTAATCCCCCGAAATGAATCTCCCAAAGTGAATCGCATGCTAAATATTATTCGGCATCAACCATGACGATAACCATAAAGTTGCCGAGGCCGCCGCACGTCTCAGAAATTTCCACCCCGTAAAGCCCGGGGACGCTCAAGAATGCGATGAATTATTTATGCTCTGCGGTTCTTATGGCGAAATATTCATCGTGTTATCGGCACCGCAGCAGCTCAGGCGCGTACGTCAAGTCATATTTGATACGTGAGAAATTTATTGTCTGCACATTCGCATGGACAAGGCGGGAAAAGTTGCGAATTGAGTGGGAAATTCTAAAATTAGGCGCAAAGATTGGGAAATTGAGGGATGAAGAGCAGGTGTTTAAACCATTTATCTTGATTTCAATGTGAATTTTCGCCTTCACAATCTCAACTGAAGCTCGGAATGTTCCAAAAGTATTGAGTGTAAATTGTATCTTTTTTTTCTCCAATGTTGTTCTTTGCAACAATTGTGGCGTATTCATGATGAATACATGCCAATTATATGTTAATGTCGATTAAAGTCAATAAAGTGAAGAATTTGAATGAACAGCTGAATTTTCCACTTTCTCATTGAACAAAGTTAAAAATAGCAATAAAACTTTTACAAAATGCACTTCATTATCTTACATAAATATAACCCAAAAATTATTTTTAAATTGTACTTTCCATGAGTAGCATTTAAATTTTCAAACCCCTGAGAGAAATCCTGCAAAAAGCTTTCAGATTCCGCAAAATCGCTCAATCTTTTCCGTATCTCAAAGTTTGATTTTCAGCATGTCAATATGTTTTTCAGAATGATATTTTCCGCTGTCTTGTACAAGCATCTTCGATCTCGCTCCCTTGGCGCGGAAGCTGAAAAGCCGAGAATGGTGAACGGCTGCAAAACTGACTCATTGTTGTGGTGTCGCCACAGAAGATGATTAATATTTTCGATAAATCCACTTTGAGCGTCTTGCGTGGTGCAAAGTCTAATGCGACCCCATTTCTGCTCCGCACAGTCATTATTCTCGCCAAAAGAGCCCTCCTTCGCCGTATAATGAAAAGGGTTTTCGGGATAATGAAGCAATAAGTGAAATGGACCAGAATTTGCGCTTCACTGCCTCCAAACGGGGCATTTTCCAATAAAAAGCCTCCCAATCAGTCCCCAAAAATGTGGGAATTGGCAAGTTGTAAATTGCAATTGTATACATTTTTTTTCTTCCTTTATTTAAGTATCCTCAGAGGAAGAAACTCCGGCATCTCTTCTATCTGTTGGCAAATTGTGTGCCACAATCCGTGAATTTTTCCCCTGAAAACATCGTGTGACACTTTCCCGGGGAGTTTCTGACATTGGGCGACAAGAAAAATAGCAGAAACTTATTATCGTGTCAACGCTTGATGAATCACATGCGATCTCCACCGGCAGCCAGACAAACGGCCCGGGAATTCTCCCATGATGGATTGCGTAGCAATTTTGTACATACAAGGACGATGTCTGTTGAGTACTTAGCCGTGTTTATTCGTGAAAGGTATGAATTCTTAATATTGCCCGGCGCTCTTCTGCTTGAATGACATTAAATCCAATTGGCGCGCTTGTAAAGCACACTCTCAGCAAATCCATTTAAATGCCTCTGCATGCGCCTTAATTGAAAGCTTCTCCTCACACATGACGTGCACTTTTCGCCCAGAACACACACACACACACGCGGGATGGGTTTAATGAGTTCCGTGGTGAGCAAAAAAGCATTGGAGGCTTCTGGGTATGATTATGCGGCCCGTGGCAATTATCGGCGGCAAATGTAACATAAATTTAATTAATAGGCACGTGATTGGAGGTCGATGTGCAGATACGAGGGATATCATGTGGATGCTTGTTCAATTAGGATCCCATCTCGGTCTTCTTTCGCCCGATAATCGCACGATAGAGTCGATAATTGCCTGGGATGGGGCGTGTGTGTGTGTGGCCCATTCTGGGGTTTTGCTCGCAACTTCAAAATTAATCCCCAACCCGAGAACCTATTAGGGATAGTGCCTGATGGGATCCTCATTCGCACGCCGTGTAATTATCTTTGGGTGCTGGAAAATTTACACTTTCACATCCACTATACAATTTCCAATGCCTCAATTATGCATGCGATTTGGTATCTTGTGCCCAAAAGATAGCCCTCGAGATTAATTGCTTAATTACTGGGCTGGGAAGTTTTCAGCCCCCCAAAATTACCACTTTCCACACAGTCACACACACACACACGCATGCACAGAATTTTCACTGGAAAACTCGAATGCTGCACGCCCAATAAATTCGCATCACGTATAAATTGAAAGGTATTTGCAATTTCACCATTGCCATTGCATAGACATAATGCGACATGATGAATGGTTTCAAGAGATCGTCACATTGAATTATAGGGGCTACACATATTTTGATAATTATTCTCTACCCTTTGCCGAGGTTTGTGCACAATTGAAATGGGAATATTCACGCCCATTCGGGCAATATCAAATGGGTTTTTATTGATTTTGCCACCCGCTCGGCCTAAAATTCACCAGAGAGTGAAAATTCATGCAAAAGGTGAGGAGATAACAGACTGCTATTAATGAATTTTCAATGAAACTCCCATTTTATAAAGCATGTTCAGAGGAGATGTAATGATGTTTTTGAGGGTTCTTTCACGTGAAAATCTCACATGAAATTCAACGCATTTACTCATTTCTGTCATGCACAGCACAATTCCGACCCCAAAAATACAGTCTGACAAAGGTTAATGAATTATTTTAATTTAGAATGCGGGTAGAAAATGCTCGAGAGCGCTTTGATTTGAGCATTATTGCGAATATATCGTCACACATCGCTCGCTCTCAGCCTCGTCGCTGATCATGAGTTTTCGTAGTGTAGTGGTTATCACGTGTGCTTCACACGCACAAGGCCCCCGGTTCGATCCCGGGCGAAAACAGTCTTTTTTTGGCGGAATTCTCTTTTGGAGATCGCGAAGAAATCGTTGAGAAAGTGATCTTGAAAACACTCAGAATATTTACACTAAATTAAGAGTTCAAAACTGGCAAAGAGTTCATCGCAAAAATCCATGATTTTTCCAAACAGAAACCACAATCGATAGTGAATCACTGGAAAATTAATGGGAATTTCTCCCGAAATCTGTTGGGAATTTTTATTATTTTTCCTATCAGTTTCAATGTGAAATTGAGGCATACAATTAATGCAACCCAATAATAATAATAATAATAATGAAAAACCGCAAACAATAATATTTCTGCTTAATACAAATTCACAATTCTCTTGGAACTGTGGTTTTCAATTGACCAGAAGCATGTCAATTGGAATTCATATATAAATGGCATTCAGTTTCGTGGCTTTTGTTGTGATTTGCCAATTGAGAAATTTACCATGCCATAATTCATCGTGGCGCTCATTCTTAGGACAATGGAATCATCCCTTGTTTGATGTACATTGTGAGTCCGAGGTGGGGATATTAGATGAGATTTCCGGCCTAAAGTCAATTCAATTTGGCGCCCTCCAGAACAATGATGTGAATTAATGGATTTGTCTGGTTTCAGCACAACTCCTGGAATTGGAATTGAAATCCCGTGGCATTTCACGCCGGAAGTGCACAAAAATATTTCATTCTCTGTGTATGCTGGAGTTGATAAAAATTCCCCTTCATGGTTTCTGCATTTTGTCCAGTTGGGTGACTGGAAAAATTGCAACAAATTCACCAACAACAACAAAAAAGGCAATTGGATGGTGTGAATGACTGCAGAAAGAGAGCATTTACTGGTGACCGGGCAGAAAAAAATATCCCATGCAAATCTCTTTGAAGTGAAATGCCATAGAATTCTTCCTCTCTTTTTTTTTCCTGTGGTGAAAAGCAGAAAATTAAACCGCACTGAAATATCAGAGAACGGAGATGGTCAAGAGTCAGGAAACATAAAGAAACTACGAGTAATCCCGGCTTCTACATATTTTAATGCTCAAAGATGGAAAAGTCCGGGTAAATCTGTGTCTCATTTCTCTTTGTCCGTCCCATCTTGCCTCAAAGGCCTCGAGGATGATCCTAAATATTCCCCAATGCGAATCCCACAAATATGAATGGTGGCCCATAAAGTTTTGCGTCCGTCATCATCGTGTGCGCCCCTCGAATGGGTCCTGGATGGCCGCTTTCCGCCCACGAGCCATCGTCCTCATCATCGCAATCGATCATTTGGCGATGAGGTAAGGGAAATGGCCGTGATTCGCGCTCTCTCTCAGCCCATTTGATGTATGCCGGCAAATGTACGCAAATAGCATTCATTATGGATACAAAAACTTTTTTCCTCAGCCATGCAGATTTTCCGGGCGCGCCGGGAAACTTTTGAAGCTGGCTTTTCCCAAGTGTTGAAAAGAATCAACTTCGTGAGCTTTCAACCTTCAGCGTGTGTCGGTTAATGACTCTTGACGTCACTGAGATAAGAGCTTTCGCGGGGGACTTCTTTCCCCGCCCTGGGGTGAGTTTACCTTCGCCATCTCGTGGGCTCATTAATCCCCCTCGCCCCCTCGCCAGAGAGTCGACTTGGGAATGCTGGGAAATCCTTTAAAAAGTCCCTCCTGGCTGCCTTGAGGCTGTGCTGAGCATTTTGCTGGTCTGACGGTTCATTAAATCACTCCCGAAGGCGAGCTTACATGACAAGAAGCCCTCTAGCGACTGATGGCAACTCCCCTTCGGCATCACAATATATTCAAATGCCTTGTAAGATGGCTCTTCGAATCCTATATAAATGCTAATTTTATGGTCAATATTTCGGCCAGTTTAGGCACCACACCAGCACAATTTATTAGAGACAATTCCTATAAATTAGAGAGCAGCGTCTCCAAACGATTTTCCATATGAATACTGAAAGCAAGACTGAAAGCCGAGAAGTTGATGTACATTTTCAATGTTAATCGAATCACATGGCTTATTCTGTTGAATTTTGAGGCGCAATCAACAAGGGAAATTCTGGGAGAGAGAGAAACATGGAAAAACCTAACTAATCCGATAAATGCTCGGCCGAGCTTTTGAATTTGATTTTCCACGCTGCAGCTTTAAGGCGCACACAACCCTTGAGAGATTGGTCCGAAGGGTATTCCGGACCGAAATGAATAATTATGCGGAGGATTCGTTTGCAGATTTTCCTGCGCTGGTGGCGAAATTTCTCTGGGGATTTCCAACTATTGCCAAGGCAGAACGATTATATTTGGACATTGCCAGAGAGATGGCTCATTGAATAGAAATAATAAAGAAATATGCCTTTGCCCAGAGGCGGAGGCAAAACCTTTTGTGTGTGCCTTCTTCATGTGAAATTGGATTAAGCGGATTAAGGGTTTTCCTCAGAAGCAGAGAAGGAACCCTTCTTTATCTATTTACACAGAGATTTTTTCTTCCGCACTCTTCTTCTATTCTTTTTGGTTGATGCAAGAAGTTTTTTTTTTATTTCTCCCTCCGTGGAAAGCTATCTTGTTGTCGCTGGGGCGAAATGTGCGGGAATATGAAGAATAAAAGGCAAATAAGAAATGTAAACGAAGGGGATTTCTGTGCCTTCTTTTGAACACACATCTTTCAAATTTCTTGCTCATGAGATATTCGGATAAAATTTTAATTTCTCAGCCTCTCCGGCGCACAAACATTCAGTCTCCGGGTGGTGATTCAATTGGACAGAAAAGTGAAAACTCATGAAAAATGCACACTTTCTGTTACACAGCGAAACACTATAACAGAATACGAAGGGAAGATGTGATCTCGAAAATGTCCTTTGTCATCTGTGCACAGTTGTACGGGAAATTAGGTAAATTTTGTCTGACTTTCTTGTCTTCCAAAGTCGAAAATTTTCCCCCCTTCACGGCAACTGGTTTGTATTCCTATTTATAGAGCTCCAGATGAGTTTTCACTCTGGTGAAATGTTGCAGTGAATCAAGGGGACCGGAAATTGCCTCCCAAAATGAAATTCATAAATCATATTCCAAGTTGAGAGAGGTTGATGGTCAAATAGGGGGATGATGACCTGGGGAGAAAATTGGAAAGTTGAGAATTTCTGCTCTTCGCAATTAATAACTCCATCAGGAATTTGCGACAACAACTCTTGGCAAGTTTGTCAGGTCTCTCAGGAGACTTTTCCCTTCGCCAAACCACTCCTAATAGCTCACAGACTAATGCACTTCGTCCTGATAATTAGCATTAAATAGCGAGTGGGCGGGGCATTAAAAGGGGCGGAACTTCTTATTAAAATGAAGGAAAACACTTACAATATTGACTATAGTTGTTATATTGAATTGAACCTCTTAATTTGCTTTTCTAACGCTTCTCAATGTGCCAGCAGCACCATTTAATTTCTCTGATTTCATGAATGTCACTTGCTTCTCCGACTCTCTCTCTCTCTCTCGACGTAATGTAATTAAAAATTACCATCAAGTATTCGACATTTCCACCAGTCATTGACATTAAATGTATAATCGAGCTTTCATTTGCTCTGCACTTGTTGAAGGAGAAACGAGAAATCTTCACCAAATGGCTTTAGTTGCAAATATGTTTGCAGATTTTATTTTTCATTGAGTTTTTCAATCATTTGCACTTCAGAAACTCATTTAGCTCTTCATTAAAATTTAATTGAACGTCTTACTGAAAATGAATTCACTGTGTTTGAATGAGAGAAATCGTCAGCTTTTGATAAAATTAAAGATTTTCATTTTAAAGAAGCTCCGCCCATTTTAATGCTCCGCCCATCGTCACATGATTTAAGAAAATTATTGTACTAACTCAATTAGTGAGTTAATGGATGCTTAGAGGCATTTTTTCCTTGCTCAGTCAAGGTTACCGACGGCATTTGGCATGATAAATCGCACAATAATCCTGCAAACCTTGTAATTGTCGAGAGTTGGCCGAAGAAGTTCTCTCAGTGGGTTTATTTCACGTGCTCAATGATTAATTGCCATGATTTGAGAAGGAAATATTCTCGAGGGAACTTTTCTCGAATGTAAAGTTTTCACACCTTTTTGCTAACAGCGAAGGCCACTTGAGGAAAATTGGGAGAGATTCATAAATTTTCATAATCCGTGCCCTTCTTCTCCTTCTCTTTTCGATTCTTTTTTATCACACAGACACTTTCCCCGGGGTCAGTATTTTGGGGATAAGTGATCACGAAGTCCAGAGAAGAAGTGTGGTGATGGAAATGGTTTCAATTAGCACAGATGGGCTTTGAGTTCCATTCAGAAATGAAAACTGATGGTCTTTTCCACAACAAATTAGGCTCCGCGTGTAAACTTGACCCACAAAATAAAGGCATCGGCGAGTGTTGAACTTTGAGAGAGGGAATTGGATGAGGCAAAAATGGGTTGATCGAACACAAATCATTGTTAATTCATCAGCCAAGTTTCAGCAGACCTTTAGTCGGAGAGCTTTCCATTTCACTTTCTCAAACTGTGCCACACACACTCTTATGGCATTTCCTCCGCATCGTGCCGAGAGGAATATTAATAACTTTCACGTCCTGATTGGATTTGTACACCTGGACGAAATATCTGTCTGTGAAAAATTCATTCTGCGTCCCGACGCGATGGTGAGATATAAATTTGAGGATTTATGACGTCTGCAACCTCATTCGACTGCACAGCGTGGCAACATGAGGAGCTTCCGCTGGGTTCTCGTGCTCTGTGCAATTGGTGGAGTGAACAAGTGCTGGGCGGATGACTTTCCCTCCCTCATCACAGCCAACGCCACAATGGGTGAGTGCCAGATGCCAGAGATCACCAGCGAATTACGAGTGTGTCTCTTCACTCCCACAGCCATCATCCTGGACCAGGAGTACCTGGATGCGCGGTATGATGCGGTGTACACAGAAGTGCAGGTGATAATAGAGCGAATCCTGCGGGAGGATCTCAAGAATGGTGGCTTGTATGTCACGTACTACTCCTGGACGGCCGTCAATCTCAAGAAGGACTACATGGCTGTGCTCACGGTGACGAACTGCGACAACACCTGGAAGGTATTCCGCGAGGCCAGAGCTGAAACACTCCTCTTGATGGCCCTGACCGATCCAGACTGTCCAAGACTGCCGCCAGAAGAAGCAATCATGGTGAGAATCTGCCGAAATTCCTTTGAAATATCCTCATATTCGTGCTCTTTTAGATTCCCATCACGAGCGGCGGCGAGGAGCTTCCCCAAGTCTTGCTGGACTTGAAATCCTCCCAGGCATTGCGCTGGAAATCCTCCATTGTCCTGCACGATGACACCTTCGCTCGCGACATGATCAGCCGCGTGGCCATCGCGGTGACGACAGAGTCTCCTGATGGATATGTGAAGCCTATGTCAGTGTCTCTGTTCAAGATTCGCGCCCACATCCAGGAGTGGGAGCGCAGAAAGTCCATCCGCAGAACACTTCTGAACCTCCCGACGAACTACATCGGCAGGAACTTCCTGGCCATCGTCACGACGACTATCATGGAGAATATCATGGAAGTGGCGAAGGATTTGGGCCTGGTAGAGCCCTTCAGTCAGTGGATGTACGTGATTTCAGACACCAACTCAGAGAAGAACAACATCTCTTCGGTGCTGCCGCTGATTGGCGAGGGTGAGAATGTGGCCTTTGCCTACAATGTGACGGACAAGCAGAAGGACTGCAAGGCGGGAGTCCAGTGCCACTGTGGTGAGCTGCTGAGAAGCTTCGTGTTGGCACTGTCCAGGATGATCAGGGAGGAGAAGGCGGTGTACGGCCAGATATCGGACGAGGAGTGGGAAACCATCAGACCGTCGAAGAAGGAGAGGCGAGATTCGCTGCTGGAAACCATGGTGGTGAGTGTCTTTGTTCGTCCTTCGCAATCTTGATGACCCAGCGAAAGCCGCCTCCTCTCTCTCTCTCTCTCTGGCAGAATCAGCTCAAGACCAGCTCAGTGTGCTCCAATTGCACCACGTGGAAGATCCAGACGGCAGAATTCTGGGGCACGGAGTACCAAACGAATGCCGACAGCAAAGTCCCCCAGAGTAAGCGAAACCCCTTGAGTTATCTGATGGGGAGTGACTGTGAGAGATTTCTTATCTGCCCCAGATTACGTGGAGGAGGAGTGGAGTACCGTAAATAGTGCGCCGAGATCCACAAAATTCCTCGATGTTGGCACATGGAAGCCCAACGATGGAGTTCAGTTGAACGATGTTCTCTTTCCGCACGTGTCGAATGGCTTTCGCCGGAAAAATCTTCACATTGTCACATATCACGTGAGCCACCTTTCCACACACACACACACACACGCACACAACTCCTGAGTCTGATGGAGATTTGTGACACTTTTCCCACTCTCCTGCAGAATCCGCCATGGCAAATTATTGCGTACAACGAATCCGGTGTGCCGGGCGTAATGCGAGGCGTCGTGATGGATATTCTCAACGAGATGGCCAAGAAGCTCAACTTCACCTACACCATGCACATCATCCCTGTGGCCGTGCCCAAGGCGAACGACACCGAGGAATTGAGTTACAATGTGAGTGCAGCCCCTTAAGCATCCCCGGCATAGTTGGAATTTTATGTCCCATCGTGAGTCTGCTAATTAAGAGTTGCTTTATTAGTTGAGAAATTCTCGCCAGAGCCCCAATTTATGCACCCTTCCGCCAGGACGCTGCCAGGAAGTCTCTCTGTGCAAATTAAGGTGGATAGAGCAGAACTGAGAAAGGGAGGAATTTTGCATTAATTAAGAAAAAAAAATCCATTAAAAAGACCTCGCTTAACCTGTGTATGGATTCAATTAGTTCGCTTTGCAAATACTGGAAAATATGAAATTCCCGTAAAAGTGCAATTCTTTGTGTGCTTCCAGAACAAATATTTCGCTTAATATGCAAAATTTAATTGTAAAATCTGGCTGTATGAATTTTATGAGCAGAAAGAATATTTTTTCCAGTCAAGTTTTCATATAATTTTTCAAACTTTCAACACCTCCATGCTTAAGAATGTCTAATGAAGATGAATAGTGATGAATTTGCGCACTAAAACGGCAATTTTTCATCCAATAAACCAAAAAGTTTTATAAGATTACGTCTTGATTCAAGTTTCGGTTAATAAAATCTGCCTAAAAGCCCAGATTGCACGATTCTCTACCATCTGAGTTGCTAATGAGTTATTTTTCTGAAATGAGTGATGCAAAGAGCGTCATATAATGCGATGTTGTAATGGATTAAGAGCAGAAATTTATGCTCAGTGAGTTCTTTTCTTCGCAATGTTCTCTCAACTATAAAGCTACAAATGAGCAATGTTAATTATTTTCCTTCACAAAAGCGGTGCTCTTGCTTCAAGGGTTAGTGTTGTGAGTTTGCAACTGAGCCAATGTTTCCCATTTGGCCAACACACTTCCTTGTGTTACTCTGCCTTGTGTGACTTTGGCAAAAGGATTAGAAACTCAAATAATTAACAAAGCAAATGGCACTTTTTAAACTCTCCTAAGACACCACTTGAGCGAGACTTGCTCACGCTTAATGACGGAAGTGGTGGGAAAGCATTTTCTTAACGATCTCCGCTCGTCTTGCAGTCCACAGAGGAGGGCCAGCTTCCCACCACCACGATTCCACTGGAGATTCTCAACCTCGTGAGTCAGGACAAGGTGTTCCTGGCGGCAGTTGGTGCCACTGTCAATGAGAAGTACAAGAGATTCATTAACTACAGCATCCCCATCAGCATTCAGCCCTACAACTTCATCGTCTCCCGACCACGCGAGCTGAGTCGACTGTATCTCTTCATGGCGCCCTTCACCACTGAGGTAAAGTGTGTCAATTAATTGATTATAAAATGCTATTTCTGCGCTCTCTCCGCAGACTTGGCTCTGCCTCGCAGCTTGTCTGGTCATTATGGGACCGCTGCTGTACTTAATCAATCGCTTCAGTCCGTTCTACGAGCACAAAGGCTACGTGGTGGCGAAACTGGGTCTGAACAGAGTGAACAACTGCTTCTGGTACATCTACGGCGCTCTGCTGCAGCAGGGCGGGATGTATCTGCCCCAGGCGGACAGCGGACGGATAATCATAGGCACCTGGTGGCTTGTCGTCATTGTCTTGGTGACAACGTATTGCGGCAACCTCGTGGCCTTCCTGACCTTCCCCAAGATCGAGATTCCCATCACGACTATCGGTCAGTTGGTCAACAAGCGCTCCTTCGTGTCCTGGAGCACAAAATCGGGGAGTTTCCTCGAGGAATTCCTCGCAGAGACGGACGAGCCGAAGTACAAGCGCTTGCTGGACGGCATGGAATTCCAGACGGAGGCTACAAACGAAATCATCGAGAGCGTTCGGCAGGGGAAACACGTGTACATCGACTGGAAGAGCAACTTGCAGTACATCATGAAGAGGGAGTTCCTCGTCAACGACCGCTGTGACTTCGCCCTGGGCGTTGAGGACTTCCTGGACGAGCAAATCGCCATCATTCTGCCCAGAGGCAGTGCATATCTGAACCTCATCAATGCCGAAATCACGCGCCTGCACCAGATGGGCTTCATTCAGCGCTGGCTGAAGGAGTATCTGCCGAAGAAGGACCGCTGCTGGAACGTGGGCAAGGCCATCGAGGTGAACAATCACACGGTGAATCTGGATGACATGCAGGGCTCATTCCTGGTGCTGTTCATCGGGTGCGTTCTGGGTGCTTGTGTCATCATTCTCGAGTGCATGTGGTTCAAGAGGCGTGAGATCAAAGAGCAGGTCATCATTAAACCATTTGTTAAGTGAGAAAACACCCCTGCTAAATACAGAAGGAAATGTCGGAAAAAGGCCTTTCACTCCCATGAAGAGAGAAAGAACTTTCCTGCAAGTCACTCAGAAAATACTGCCAACTTCCCTGAGGGGTGAAAAAAGTGATTTTCATGCCTTGTCCTCAAGCGGAGACACTGAGAGGAAAGCACAAGGAAATTTCACCGCTCCCTTTTTTCCCCCAACACCCACCAGATGTTACCCTTTTCTCAACCCGACACTCAATTAACCAAATTTCACGTCCCCCCCGCCAGACGCGCTTCGCCCCTCGGGAGGCGCCCGGGTTCACGAGGAGAGAGGTGTTGAAAAAAGTGGTCGCCTGGGATGCGAAAGGGGTGCGCAAGAAGTGTGTGTCAGGAGCGATTGAGGGTCGCAGGTGGGCATCAAAGTCCCCGAAGAGCACCATTCAATTTGAGTGACTCGCCTCACAATTGCAGAAATCCAATTAATTATCCTCTTTCAGAAGGATCCAATTCAATTAATTAATGCACTTTGCGATAAACAACATTGCACACTCTTCCCCTGCCATCGAACTTCAAATTAAACAGCCACTGCGAAACGACGTGAATTTCAATTTACAAGCTTAATGCGAGATTGATGTTGGAATTTTTTAATGAATACCATGTTTTTTTCTCCCCCCCCTTCAGTTTGATGAATAAGTTATTACGTGATTCCCAATTATAATAATCATTATTCCTTCTCGTGATTAAGTGTCAAGAGAAGAGCGTGCGAAATGCTGGAAAAACTCCCTCCTTGGCAGCGTTGATCTCTTCTCTAGCGACTGCGAATTTTCCCCATTTCTGCTTCACGTCTTATTCTGCTGAAGCCACGACAGATGATTGAGTGTATTATTCAGTGGCTGCCGGCGGACTGTCGTGGGGAAACATGAACGAATGGCCCCTATTAGGATGGGTCATACCTGAAATTTTAATTCACCCCCATTAACATGACCACATGGCTCCAGGAGCACGGAGGAGAGCACTTTGCACGTTTTCCCCACCTAAATGATGGCATCATTAACGTGGCAAGCCACCTGTTCAGCTCTCATTTGGCTCCAATTCTTTCCTTTCCATCCTCAAAGTCGCGCGTCTCAAGCAGTTAATGGGCGACAGTTTAAATTCAGCCAAAAGATTTTCCTCTCTCGCAATCCACATTCAAGCCAACTCATGACCCACATTTTCCCGTTCAGCAAATGTTGCCTCTTTTTTTCTCCCCCCGTCCTCGAGGGCGTGCCACACAACTCCCAAAGAGATCAATAGCGTCATTTCACCCCCAAATCCTCACACTTCACGCGTGTGTCGCCATGTGAGCCTGGGCTGTGGGGTGATTCTTCCTCCGCCGAGGGATAAAATAAATTAAAAGTTTACATCCTCCGAGACAGTGGTTTGGGGGGGGGGTGAGGAGTGCCAAAGCACTCCCAAGGCCCATTTCATTTGGCTGGTGTATATATGCGGAAGGGACGAAAATAGAGGAGAAATTCACTTTAAATTGTTTTCTCCAGCACATTTTCTCCCCGGGAAAACTTCCACCACGACAAATCTCCAAAGGCGGAGCGGCTTATTTCGGAATCTCCCACAATTGTAATTTGTAGCTGAGCATCATGTAAAAGTGCTATGATTATTGAAATTAACTGCAGTGGAAGGAAAACCGTTGGCATATTTTACGAGGACATATATAATTACTCATTTGCCATACTTTTTTTTGGCATTCTCCTGCGAAACACACTGTTGAGCGTGAGTGAAAAAAGAGAGGCTAATGAATGGTCGGTGGGTTAATTTTGAGTCTACAATTGGGCACGTCGTTCAATGAAGGCGCGCACGTGACAAAAAAAAGAGGGATGTCGTCTGGTGAAATTAAATGATAATTTTATGGTTTAGCAGAAATTCATGGGACAGCGTGAGGAAAAAAGAGGATCTGTATGATGGACGATTGCGCCAAAATGCGCGGAAAATGCGAAGGGATGGGCAACACGAGCCGTGCGGGTATTTGAGATAACAATGTCAGGGGTGTGATGCAAAGCAACTCCGGGGAGGCCTCATAATTCACCCTGAGCGATAAGCCTTTGACACTCATGGCACCAGGAGGACTTCCCAGTTGCGGTTCCACACGCTACGTATTGGTTTCAAGAAACTGTTTCCGACCCATAACGCTTATGGGTAATTTACATTGGATGCGTTTCACTTTTACCTCGACGAAACAATTTCCTGAAATGTCTCGGTAGGTAATCATCCCTTTTTTTATTGCCCCTACGCTCGGGCGCGGAGGGCAATAAACCTCGAAGAAAAAAAAAAGGATAATTGCCGTCCGAGACATTTCAAGAAATCGTTTCGTTACTAGTGCAAGAAATAATTTCATACTTACTACAGGAAACAATTTCGTAATTCAATCAAGAAATATTTTCATTCCTATTGCAAGAAATAATTTCGTAGTTATTTCTGGAAGCAATTTCGTATTTATTTCTTGTATGGAATCCAATACAATTAAAATATATAATTTTGTCCAAACGGCAGTGTTGATTATGCTGAATCTGGCCACCTTAAGTACTCTCCGGCGTCATCTTATCCCGGATTCCGTGAAATTTCCCGCGGCTTCATTGTCCATCTGAAAAACGATAAAATTATTAAATTTTACTGTTTATACGCGCAGAATTTAGATCAAATTTTCTCTCAATTTATTTTACAACAGCATAATCAATGCACATTTTGAAAATTCACCAAAATGTACTTAAATAAATGCAATTTTTCTCACCTTATTATCCGATGAAGAACTGCACTCTGCTCGTTCTGCATTCAACCACGACCAGAACTCAACTAAATCGACAACTCAGATGAGTTTTAGTGAAGGAATTTCCCAACATTGCTTCATCCCGACACCCGAGCCTTGTTTTATGACCCTTTTTTTCATACTTTGCATTTTCTCTGCCTATTTTCTGTAAAACAGATGTTTTATTGCACTACTTTTCTCCCTCGAGCGCATCATGGAATTTTGAACCGGTTTCAGGTATTACGAGAAACTCTTCCGTAAACCATACGGAGGCATTTCTTGACCACATTCGGAAATAGTAAGAATACTTGGTCTTACTCGTTTCTCCTCTGAGGGCAATCAGGTAGAGTGCCGAAAATTGGGTAAATTTTATGAGGGTCTGAGAGGTCTGAAATTTCTGTGGGCCATAAAATTTAGGGACACCATATGGCTTATTCTATACATGTTTAATCTGTGAAACAAGAACGAAAGCATTTCTTGTTGGGAATCAGAAACTGAAACCTTTCTCATTTGTATCATGTTCATAGTCGGAGGGCAATAAGGTATTATTGCTCTCCGATTGCCCTCAGAGACAGAACAGGAAACAAATCCGCAACGGTTTCACATCCACTACCGATGAGTATCCGTTTCTTGAAACCCTTACGTAGCGTGTGGAACCGCAACTGGGTTCCTACGACAATGACACGACCCACATTTTCCCCCCATTAAGTTCCGTCGCCCCATTTCAGCAACTTGTTCTCTGCACTGCAATTATTCCCTATGGCAACTGATGCCTTCCAAAGGTTCTCATCACACTTTGACTGGCCCAAGACTGCCGCCAAGGGGTGGATAATATGCCTTAAATCTGTACACCACTTCCAAACACTTCCAAATTTGTCTGACACTTCTGGAACGTGAAATTTGCAGTCGGTTTCCTTATAATTTCCCAAATTATAATGAATCTCTTGAGATTCCATTTGACATTTCCAAAAAATCGACTTAAAACCGCTGTTTTTGGACATTTTTTCTGATCATAACCCCGAAAATATAATTAGGATATCCTTAAAAACCCCGTTCGAAAACTTTCCAGATCACAAAATTATCTCTTATGATTTGCCAATGATCCTAAAATTGTCTGAATGGACATTTTTCAAGTAAAAATGACTATTTTTGAGGTTATGTCCAATCTTAGTACAATTTGCACTGTTTCTTGGTATCAAAGGATCAAAAAAGCAGTGTTAATTACTTGAAAATGCTTATTTCTGCAACGGACTAGCAGAATTTTTGTGCTAGAATGCGAATTATTCACTAAATCTGCTCTCAATTCGTTACATAACCTAGAAAAAAAATATTACGTTTGTTTCTGCGTGAAAATTGAATGAAATTCAGAGAATTTAGATGATTTTTAGGGAAAAGAAGCATTTAGGAATGGAATATTGTAGGTTTTTCAACACTTCCACTTCTTAAATACTTCTGCTGAGCTGTACACCACTTTTGACTGTATTATCTTCCCCTTGACTGCTGCCAAAGGACTCCAAGCGGTCGAAGTTCCGAGGGTGGAAAACTACCATGAACTTGTGAAGCGAAATCTAATTGCAATCAAGCTCAATAATAGAGAATTTATTTAACTATACTATATATGGTTTGCTTAGTGCAATTTCCTCTGCAAATCTATAACTATTTAGCCTCACTGTGAATGCTGTATTTCACGTATAAACTTGTGCCTCAAGATTATATATAGAAACTATTGAGTTTCCTTTCATTTGGTGCAAGACATTGCAAGAAAATTCAATTTTAGAGGATAGAATTGACTGCTTTTCACTGCTTAACAAATGAAAATGATCCTTAAAGCTTCTCTTCAGTCCTTACAATCGTGACTTTTGATCATTTGCGCGTGATTATACTGAAATATTCAACAATTAGAAGATTTAATTTGCACTGCAATTCTCAAAATCTCTTAATTAGTCGCCTCTTAGATGATATACAACAGCAAATTTATAATGGAAATTGCCCAAGTGTCTCTATTCTGGACAAATTCTTCAATCGAGCTTTACATAGAACAAGACAGAGAAGTTTCACCCTAAACTTCACGCAATTAAGGGGAGATTGAGGGGAAAGTGAGAAGTTTCTCCCTCGTGGAAACCTCAAAATTCTCTCTCTCTCTCTCTCTCTCTCTCTCTCTCTCTCTCTTTGAACTCTCAGTGAGGAAAATGTAATATTTCAAAATACTCGCGATGTGTTCTGTCCACCCCATTCCAACCCACTGACGGTATTGTGCTGTTCATGCCTCGAGGGTGAAATACAAGTTTCAGCATTTTATGTCCGGAAAGCGGGAGCGTTGGAAGCACTCTGTTTTGCAGCAGAATACAAGATGCACATGGACGAAAAATTCAATTGGGAAGAGATATTATGTAATATTTTTCTTGAGGGAATGCATTTTCATCTCTGCGTCCCATGAAATCTACTTTTGTCAATAATATATTTGCCTCTCTCGCGTATCTAGCAAACAATTTTGCATGAATCATCATTGTGGCAATAATTCACATTTCCCATACGATGTTTTCTTGTGAAGTATTGAATTTTTGTGTGCTTCTTCTTCTTGTCCTCTTTTCTTGTGGTGTAAATTGCAAGATTTGCTATTTAATTTTCCTTAATAATCATCATAACACTTTGTGAAAAATTTCACCAAAAGATTTTTCTAGTGCTTCTCTCTTTCTTTGGGGAGATGAAAGCCCTATCTGGAGTGGCAGATTGAATAAATTTCTTCGAGATGATCTCTTTCAGAAGATTTCCCCCTAATATAATTTCACTTCCTCCGTGGGCATTGAGAGAACTTTTCTCTCAAGTCTCGCGGAGGGATTTTCTTATCTTGCCAGACCTTCGCAGATTAAAAGAAATGTGCAGAGCGGAAGGGGAGAAACTCTCAGGTAGAATTCCGTTTGCGCCGTAAGCAAAAATAATGGAATGGAATGTGAATTATTAATTCGTGGACAAGTTGATGGAGAGGATGAATATTGAAAAGTTTGCACCCCCGGCAGGAAGGGAATTTCACGGAAAATTTAATTAATTCGATAGATTGTTGCTAAGCAAATCATTAATAAATTTTTCCACCCCTTCTTCTCACAATGGGGAATCCCATCGCACGGTTCGGGAAGAAAGCCAGCCTTCATGGCTGAGGTAAAACATCTCGAGCACACTCGGGTCGGGGCCCTTTTTTCTCCCTGGCGATGCGCCCCGCGGGGGTGGGTTTGCGGGTGGAAGAAACGAAAAGTCACGCTGTGCCATAAATAGGGCCTGGGGGAATGTTTAACAAAAATTTCACTTCTATTTCCCTCCTTTTTATTAACTTCTTTATGACATTCGGTAGTATTAAACTTTTCTTCTGCTCCCGCCCTATCAACATTTTTCACCCACACGCACACCTTTTGAATTTTCTATTGAGATTTACACAGGGAGCTTCACTAAATGCCACACCGTGAGCCGATCGCAGTGACTTTTATTATTCCCCAGCTTCTGGTGAAACAGAGACGCAATTCCAGAGCTCCGCCCACGCGGATGCCCCGCCCATATTTAAGAAACCCTTGCAGTTGGCGCCTAATGTCGCCCTGAAAGCAACTATAATGGCTCTGAAGTTGAGCTTGACAGCCCCAAATGCGCCGGAAGCGATAATCCGCACATATGGCGATAAATTTTCCATGGAACGAAGCCGTCAAGTCCGTGCCGGAAGTGTTGAGGCTCTTCATTTGTCATGACATGAAGTGTCGCCAGTGGGGACAATAATTCGCGTCGCGAGATGTTAATCTGGGGCGCCTGTCAAGGAGATGTACTGGCCGGACGTTATTTAATAGCCATGCCGCAACAGTTCCACTGCAGGACATCCGCGAGGATTCTCCACACAAGTCTCATGCCCTGTATGCACTATGTCACGCATGGATTGACATGCCACTTTTTCGCTCTCGCGCCACTCCTGCGAATGATTCCCCCGTGAGGACGGCACGTGAAGGAGTTTGATTGGAAAAGTCGTGTGATTTTTCCCAGAATGATGGATGGATTGGGAAATGAAGTTGGTGAGGTCACATTGTGCTTTCTTCACCTTTCACAGCACATTTTCAGTGATGAGGAAATACGATGAATCTTCCTGGGGACGTCCAATTTCAACGTTATCACCGAGGCTTTCGGATGACCTGCACAATTGTCACAGGTTGTTAGGAAGCAAAACAAGAAATCATTACACGATTTGCCACAAGTTTATCTGTCGACAAATTGCAACTTCACTCGAACAATCAATCATGTGCACTAATAACAAGTCACATGTCGTGGCTTATCATAGTCTGGATAGCCTTGCCTGAGGGCTACTGTAGCAGCATCAAATACGCATTGACGTCTGCTTGACAGGGAATTAATGACATGGAGTGCTCTTGCCGTCCCAGAGCCAATATCTACTCCTGAATCTAATTATTGTGATAATTAACTACCCTGCATAATGACATTAGTTTCATGTGCACTTCATTTTGCACTACACAATCTCCCTTCGCAGCCATCTTCACTGATGGCATCTTTCCTCCATCTACATTGGCAGGCAATAAACAGCATATTAAGATATGTTTCCTCCCATATCTGCTGATAATTTACTCATAGGAAAAAATCATCAATTTGATACCAAAACTACTCTAATTACATTAAATTTACTCAAACAGAACGTGAAAATTGAAGTGAAACTCAGAAGACAATATAAGAAAGCACACACTAGGATTTAGTGTAAATTCTACAGCACTGCATGAGGGTTAAATCCACCCACTTGAGTGGAGAGAACACAGTGTAAATGTTGTTTCTTTGGCAGATACAAACAACTTGACGAGACGCCAAAGACAACAGAGTTAAATGCGTGCTTTTGTGTAACAAAAGAACCTCTCCAACCCTGATTTAATAAGTTTAGCCCAAGAGTGTTGTCTGCAAAGGCGGAATTTGTTATGTATTTCCAGTGCTAATTTCATAATATTCCACACACACACACATTCTCCATTTTCGCTCTCTCTCTCTCAAGACACTGGCTCTTCTCACCTTGGATACTTTCGTGGTGGAATTTCGCAAAAATGCTCCTCAAAAGAGCGCGCACATCAGCTTCAAAGGAATATGAAGAGCCTTGGTGAGACATTTAATTATGCCGCACATAAGTCTTTGATGAAAAATATGAGAAAGTGTGCTAAAGCATTCCGAAGAGCAGTGGAATTTTCATTTCTGACCTCACCTGCGAGAGGATTTATCTCAATCTCCAACTCAGTAGACACCGTGAAATCCCCTTTTTTATGGACACCGTGGAAGCTTTTAGTTTTAGTCGTGATTTATTCAGCATGTCGAGGTTGAAGTAAAAAGCTTTTCCACTGTCAAAGGCGCTTTAGCCAACACGTACAATAAAATACTGCACAGTGAATCGCAGAACATCTCAAAGTGAGGAATCACACTACTTGTGAGTGTTTTTTTTATCACACACAATTTTTAATTAAACTTCTTTGTTAGGACTGGTAAGCAGCTCCCTGAACCAGAGAAACTTTTGTGTGAACGTGCATGAAAACTAATGAGAACTTTACTCAATTCTCCACTTTCAGTTAGATTGTTGTAAAGGGAATTTCTCCGCACTACAAATTTTCAGATGGCAAAAATACCTCAAACTCAAGTGGTGGGGAATCACTCAATTTCCCAGCTCTCAGGATCTGCGTGTGAAGAGATGGGTTGAAGGGGTGATTAGAATAATCAATTTCGAATTTGCACATACTCTGGCACATCTGCAAGGGTTCTCGCTGGGGCTGAACCCGAGCAAATGAACAAGATGGGAAGGATGAAAGGAATATTTTTATGCAAATTAATACAGTATAAAAAGGGCTTTTCCAATGTGTTTCCATCCTCTTCGGCGCACAGCAGACGCCATAAGACCCCGATCCACACCAATCATATTCATTTACAACACAAGCTCTCGTAGGTAAATGAATTCCATAAGATGCGATGGTGAATGGGTTGAGGAAGATGTCTGGTAATTGTGCCACTCGCAAAGAGGCTCAAATTAAATATTCAGCGCAATGAAGGCGGCTCAACCGGAGATTTCACTGTGGCAAGTTTAAAAGTTACTCCGAGAGAGAGAGAGAGAGAGCTTGCGAATCTCAAAGCTCGATTAGAAGTAAGATGATTATTTTCTCTATGAATATTTCATCCGAAGAATCACCTGTAAGAGCATAAAATATTATGCTTGATGGCGTCTCTGTGTCTCTGTTTATCATGTCAGGTGTTTCATTGTCACACTCAATTCACACCTGAAATTGAACTTGCTTCCATGGCAGAAAAGCTCTGACAATGAAGAATGCTTAGCACAAGTGAAATGAAAAATCCATTTCCTCTGCTCAACACTATATTGAAATTCCTGTTAACACCTCAATTTATCATGCACAGAATGCCAGAGAGGATAAAACTCTATTAAAAGGGGCGGAGCATTCAGATGGGCGGAGTTTTGCGCTTGCACAATAACCCCGTATTAGCACTTAAAGCTCATCCCAGCAGATTTACAAGCATATGCTGTAAAATGAGTGAAAGTTGACGCGAAAGTCTCCTCCAGAGGGGTAATTGAGCCACATCGGCAACAACTTAATTATTCACAATTGAGCAAAATGTTTGAAATTGATGGGTTTTTGCTGCACATTAAATTGTGCTTTTCATTGTTGTGACATAGAAAGTTTTCGGGGTGAAAACTTTTCACTTAGACACACACATTTGTAGACTGTCAACAAGAGGTTTTCTCCCTGTTTTTCCAAACCCTCTTTCTCATGCGCGAGCTTCCGAACAACAATATTATTTTAGTGCTTCGCGAAGGCCTTAATGAATTTGCAAAGTAACGATCGAGCGAGAGTGAATATAATGAAAAGTCTTCAATTTATGTATGAGAATAATTATTCCAATTGTGTGACTCGCACAGACTCAAAATAGGTGAGGAACCTCACTTTCTCTCACCGCAGGAATTTAATTGTGCCACGAATTCCCGTCTCGCCCTCGACAATGCAAGAATGAATGATTGAATGAACAATTTGTGCGCTCTGTATTGTGCGAATCGGGCGAAAAGCCAGTCTCACTCTCTTGTGAGCCTTCATTTGTTGCTTGCCAAGAAAGAGAATTACGAGATGGCAAATTAACTGGGTTTTAATTAATAAAATGATGGAAACGGCTGGCGGGCACAATATTTTCTCCATGCCCAGAATGGCGGGTTTATGATTTTCGGTGGGGGCGCCTGGTGGTGGTCGTAGTGAAATAAATTAGAAGAACGTGCGAAGGCACAAAAGTCACATAATTCACTCAGTGAGACACGCTCAGGATTATTCTGGGCTGCTCAGCGCTTCTGTATTTCGCAGTCTGGACACTCTCTTCGTCTCGCATCTTTTATTATGCCTCCTCGCGTAATCCCCAAAATGTGGCCCACACATTCTCGGACTGTTGCCACTCACTTTCCTCCCATTCAGCAGCTGGCCTGCACTCTTGGCCGCACGCTGGCTGAGGCCTTTGCCTTCATATGCTGATTATTTGCTCAGCGCACAGAAACTTTGCCATATATTCGAGAATTGTTTAATTAAATTTACATAACTTGCTTTGAAGTCCCAATTGAATATTAGATTTTGATACGAGTTTCTGAGAATTCCAATGAAATTTGCAAAATTACTCGCAAATTTCGCAAATCAACTAATATTCGTACATATGAAAAACCTATTAAGAAAATAAAGTGTCATGAATATCGATATTGAACAGCGAAATAGGAAATTACTTTCCATTCATCCTAAGTATTAAATAAGATTTCAAACTTCGTATTAAACGAACACGACATGAGCGACTTGAGAGTTTGCGATAATTAATGATGAGATCATCGAAGCTTAGGATCGACTTTCAACGTTTTCATTAATTCAAGATTTTTTCCTGAAGACATTTCTCCATTAATTAACACCAGAAACTCTCAAAAAGTGAAACTCTAGAGTTTTGCACTAATAACGAGACATTTTGAGGTTAAAATCCTTCAACATCACAAAAATCTCTTAGATTATTAGATTATAAGACAAGATTTGTAAAGTTGAATTGATCCGACAGCAACTTTCAGTCACTTTTTCTGCTTTTTACTGAATTGTAAATGTCGTAAATCTCACATTTGACTAATATTTGAAATGTAATTTGTCAAAAAGGCCAACAAACTCAAATTATACGCTTCAAATTGGCCCTGAGCGTCTTGTCAGCTTTGCAAACTTTGCCATAACATGTAATTTGACTGAAGTACAATGATCAAATGTCAATCACATAATGACTTTGTCGTGTGAAATACTAGACTTTTCGCAACTTTGTACTCTGTGAAATATAATAAATGGTGTGAAATTTTCTATACGGCTAAAATTACTGTGGGGCTGAAACCCCAAAGAACGCCCCCCTAAATGGTGCAATTACGCAAACACAACGAGCTTAAGTGAAACTCTCCCATGTGAGGCTCCACTTTCACCCCTGAGCAAATCATAATCTCACCCAATATAAGCTGAGAATCACTTTGCAGCGCAAATTCACCGTATTTTGACGAACACGGCGCCTGGGAGGAAGGATATGATAATTTAATGATGGCTTGTTTAAATGAAAGTGGGAAGCGCGCCATAATCGACATGAGCGGAAATTGCATCTTAATCTCATCAGGATAGTTTAGAGTGTGTGTGTGATACACTGAAGTGTGTCACCCGGTTTTTTTTTACTTTTCACTTAAAGACCTCAGCATTTTGCCACTCGTGTGCCGAAATATAATGCCTCTTGATTAACTTTTGGCGTCTCTCGGGAGCGGGATTCTGTGCGGCGGCAGGAGAGAGGATGGGTGAGATCAAGTGGCAAATCATGGGATTCAGAGTGATTTTGTCGTATTCCCAGCTTTCGGGGGGATTTTTCAACCAAACACACACCCCGATAAGCTCTCGGGAAAATCAATAAAATGTCTCATTGCCGTTTGAAGATTGGTGAACTGCGAGAATATTCACTGGCAGAGGCGGATGAAGTATTACAAAAATTGACGGTGATTCGAAATTGAATTGCCGCATGAGGACTCAAAAGGCGCCCACACTCTCCTAGCATAACATATTCATGATCCTCGAATCCGCACGAGCGTGCGAGAGAAAACACGACCGAAAATTCTATTCACCGAAGATTAAAGACACTGCTGGGAAAATTTCATTGAGAGATATATTCAACTGTGAGTCGGGCATAAAGTCTTTGCGAAGCACATCAAATGAAATAACCATCATCTTTCGCTTATGACTGTGCCGTTCGGGAGAGAAAATTGAAATCAACCGCGCTTTTGTGCGCGGGGTGGAAGAGAGGAAAGTCTTCTGTCTCCAGAGATTCACATCGTCAGATTGTGCGATACATAGTTTTAATGTTAGCGCATGATTAGGTTTTAGTTTTCACGTCACCTCGAAAGCTGACAAAGGAACACACACACTTCTCGCATAACAATGTTCTAATGATGCTCTTTGTATGCTCCGCCAATTAGGAAGAGCATTGAATTCAGGGGTGGAATTTTGTAACAAAGTCGATAAACTCAGTTTTGTTCGCAAGACATCTCGCATTTCCCATAATTTTCTCTCCATCCAACATCTTTTTTTTTCCCTTCGCGTGTACGAAGCTGAAAAACACTACAAAAGGCGTCGAATAACTTTCGCCTGCAAAATAACAAACACGTCAGTCTTCAGTCGTCGGGATCAGAGGTTATCAATTCCAGCATTCGCGCGCTCGTCTTTCCCCGCCCCACAGAAAGGAGAACAGGGAAAGTGTCAATGCACGGAAAAGCGCCTCCGGAGTGGGGAAATTTCACCCACACGACAAAGTTGCACGAGCTTTCTGCTCAATTGTACATCATCATCGCCTCTCACCGCAAAATATTGATTCCGATAATGAAATTTGAAATACTGACGATGGTTGGAATGTTTGGAAATTAAAGGAAATTGTCATTTGTAGCGAGAAATGTGTGTGAGAGAGGAAAAAGGCAGTGCGAGAAAGCTTTCAATGTGATTGATACAATTCCCACACAGCAAAAGGGAAGAGGTTTTCCCATTCCAGCTCCTAACCATGACATTACCTGACGGAGTGCAGAAAAGGGAGGCAAAAAGAGGCGGTGAAGGAAAATATTTCCTCAATGCACGAGCGAGTGGAGGTGGATTAAAAGGTTTTTTTTTCTACTCTCGCAATGCCCGAAGCATCGAGGAAATTTCACACACAAAACGACAACACAGTGCTTGAACAAGATGAAGACACAGAAAGGCTCTTCTTCAATTCAGCCTAAAATCACTTTAATGCACCTTCAGACGCCACACAATTCCACCTCTGGAGCTTTTAAACATCTCCCCTTGATTATAATGCACGGCAAGTGTCTCCACACGCGAGTGATTCTGTTTTACTGGGGGTTTAAAGGTGGTTTTAACAGCGCGCTTTGTGATTACATTAGAGAAGGTGAATGCCTTAACAAGCAAGGAAAAGTGCGGTAGTTTTAGCCACAAATGCGAGACTCAGAGTTCAGAGGAATTTTACGACAAACTTCTCAGTAGATTGTAGAAAATCGTCTGCAAAAATACACGCTTTCCAGACAGTTTTTCTTCGAAAGGATGAAGAATTGAAGCACATTTATACATAACGATGCTTCTGAATGAATTCTCATCGAGACTAAGAACGTTGAACTGCTTTTGAAATTCTGCACAGACAATTTTCAATCTATTTGACTATTCTTGCACTGTATTTTCTGACATTTTCCAACTTCTCTCAGTCAGTGAAAAGAGATCATTTTGTGTGTTGAAACTCGAAAAAAAATTGATGGATTTAAGTCTATTTTTGACTCTTTGCCTCTGATTCCTAGGAAAATGGCTGTAAATCATTTGCAAAATAAGTCGACTCCTCGAGAGATTTCCCGTCTCTTCGTGTTCGAGAGGGCGCGCAATAAAGCTCACAAGACAGAGTGAATGGCGAGGCTTTGCGCATTAAAGGCGCCCGTCTTTCACCACATTCTGTGCCACTTATTACGTATTCCACGAGAGCGCTTGACTGTAAATTCTGCCATCATCTCAGGCAAGGACGTTCGGAGATGGAGAAATATTACTAAAGTACAACTGCCGATTGAATACCAATCACTCGCTTTATCTCACGGAGCAAATTCAAATCCCAGTCACTTGGCAATTCTCCGCGCCGATGGAAATGCAACAAACACATCTTTGTAAGCCTTCTTCGATGGGCAAAAATATGTTCTTCTCGTCATATAAATTCTTTAGCACACCAATAAAACTCTGGCGCACCCAATTTTCATTAAGCTCTCCATCCTCTCCTGCCCTTAATGACCACCTCCTTCGAGTGACGGGATGAGAAATTCACTTCTTGTGCACTTTTGCACAAAACTCCAAGGATAAACTTTTTCATAACGCAATTGCAGAATTTTCACTTCGCTTCGAAACTATTTCATTTGAAATTAATTAAATATCACTGTGTCACGATATTCCCCATCATCCTCAATAAATAGCGCTGTTTTCATAGATGCTCGACGCCACTTGATGTTGACGCTGGCGCCCAACTGGCGCCTCGCTCACATCTTTTCACCCTTTGTCCGCTCCGCAGCATCAAAATGAGGACAAAATCGTGGAGAAAAATATCTCACATTTCAATCGATGCAACTCCTCAACTCTCACGTGATTTGCCCAAGGAAGCGAGACAATTCTTCACTTCCGCGCTGTGTTTGTGCGACAAGACAGGAATTCAGGAGTGCGCTTTGAACTAAATTAAATTCTCCACGCTCAGCGAAGGATGTGCAATTAGGACAATTTATCGCCACTGGCTATTTTGACGCAACATTCTAAAGGAGATAAAAAAAATTTATTCACTTAATACAAATATCTTCTTTTCTTTCATTTATCTCTACCACTCACGAAAAGTCTCCTCGAAATTATCATACAAATCCTTGGTGATTCCCAACGTAATGTGAAAGTGAAAAGCCCATCGACTCACCCTTCAGTAGGAACTGAACACGAACTCCTCGTCCAAATCATCGGGATTGAGTTGATTGAACAAGTCATCGAATTCCGGATCGTTCTGCTCGTCAAACTCACCAAAGTCACAACCAAAGAGTGACGCCAGCCTGTCCAGCTGTCCATCGCGCAGCGGAAGAGGCGAACGCGTCGCGACCACCTCAGAAACTGCAATCTGCTGTTGCTGCAACAGAAAAACCGAGAGCGTCAGTCGAGGCGACACAGCAGCACAGCTCGCCAGCATACCTTGCGCCTCTCCTCCTCCTTCCGCAGGATATCCCAGTGATTCAGACCGTACTTCAGCGCGTCCTCGTCATTCGACTCCTCCTCACTCATCAGCTCCTCCGACTCCTCGTCATAATCCTCGCCTGCAAAAAGGCAAAGCGCACAGAGGATTTATACAACTCATAATATAATTGCGCTTGAAAACTCCACAGCAGCGCAACAAAGCGAATTGTAATCGAAACCAACATGAATCACATTAATTGACGCGAATTGTCACTCGCGTCTCGACTTTGCAGTGGTGATCAAGTGACAATCCTCAACACAGAGATCTCTAATGTTTAGAGGAGAGAGGGGCTGCTTTGACACCTGTTCTTGCATTGAGATTCCTTTCTGTCACCATTTCCCTTCAATTTTTATACAAAATATGTATTATGGCTTGATTCAAGGGGGAGATAATATGCCTTGAATTTGTACACCACTTCCTGACACTTCCACAATTCCTCTGCAGAATCTTCAACTTATGAATCTGCCTTAAAAAATACTTTAAACCTAGAAAATGAGTAAATATGGAGAATATCACAATGTTTCCGCTAAATAATGTGCTTGAATTTTCCACTATAAAACACAAACTGTAAAAATAACTAACTGAAATGACATTTTTGAGGTTATGGTTTGCTTTTAAACTGTTTTCTAACTAATTTGGAGTTTTTTTTCGAATGCAAATGGTCAATTTGACCAAGAAAAGAGAAAAATCCTCAACTCAAATACAAATTATATGATTTTGTTACCAGAATCTATTCCTAATTAATCACATAACCTCAAAAAAGCCATAAAATTGATTTTTCGAAGCAAAACAATTTAGAAAATGTCTCAATTTGTTGGAATTGAAGCTTTTTCAGTGCAAATATTCTATATATTTTGCCACTTCCAATCTTAAACACTTCCTCTCTAGCTGTACACTACTTCCGACCATATTATCTTCCCCTTGGCTTGATTATCACTCAATGAAATTGCCTAATTTCAGCCATTTTATTAGAGCATTCTGATAATTCTGACTCATCGCCGTCGAGTGTTTCGTTTTCCTAATCTTCTTTGAACATCAACTTGCTTACACAATTGTTGTACTTCGCACTTGACTTTCATTCTTTGTCGGTCTTCATGTTCTATTGCTTCTTTTCCTGTTCTGTTCACCTGTTTGGCTACTGTATTAGTTATTTATCAGTCTTGTTACTATTCATACGTTAGGTTTACTTTTCATTTCATTCGCTACCCGGAAATGCCTCGATCTCCCCTATAAATTCAACAGATGTGCAGAAAAATCATAAATTATGCATGTCATTAATTATATCAATTGTTCAAGATAAATTCATACTTTAAACATTCCTACAAAATGCACTGAATTAAACCTGATATTTCGCTTCAACTTTTCTCTGTCCAGAGAGTTCAATGGATTCAATAGCGTAATAACCGGATAAGAGCGCTAATCACGATGCGAAAGCGCCGAGCAACGCGACGCTCTTCCGCTCCGGAACACACAAAACTCGCCAGCGAGTAGCGAGGAAGCGATACTCACCGTCTGATGGCTCCTCCTCCTCCTTCTGGGCGCTGATCAACTTGTTGTACAGCTTGTCGTCCAGATCCTCGTCCAGAAGCTCAGTCTTTATGCGCAGAGCGTTGCTCGCGTCTTCCTCTATCGTCACCTCGTCCGGCACTTCCGTCTTGATGCGAACTGGGATTGTCGGCGCCTCGGAGCCGCCATTCGTTATGCTCTGGGACAGCCTGGAAGCCTCTTCGAGTACAGTCGCCTTGGAGTCCTCGGGCTCAGGCGGCGCAGACTCGTGTGATGTATCACTGTCCTCTGGCACAATTTCCAGATCCTCCACAATCTCCGGCTCCGGCTCGGGCGTCTTCTCCCGCGGCGTTGACGTCGTTGGCGCACTGGAATTCTTGGCCGGGAAGGCGTCTCCCTGGCCGGGCGCTCTGATGGACGAGCGATAGCGATAGAAGCGCAGGATGAGACTCCTGTTCTCGAACACGGTATTCCTCGTCTTGCGGAACGCCTCAATCGCAGCGTCCACGGAAGAGTAGTTGACAAAAGCATATCTGGTGTGTTTCATGCGCGGCGAGAAGCCCACGTCCACGTGAACGGCCGTGGGGAAGATCTCCTTCACGGCGCCCGTGGTGACGCTTTGCGGCAGATTGCCCACGTAGAGGCTGAACGGGTCGACGCCCTCCGGTGGACACACGTGCTTGAACTCCTCCTGCTTCAGCTCCACCGTGATCTTGCCGCCACCGAAGCGCACCCGCGACAGCTGAGCAATCGTCGCCTGCACGTCCACGCCCTTGCGCAGCTTCACGAAGCAGTGGCGCGGCGTGACCGGCTGCTGGAAGTGCACCAGCTCGATGGCACTGGAGAAGCCCTGCACCATGTCTCTGGTGATTTTGGGATCGGGGAACTTGATCACCAGCGTCCGCGAGGCGTCAGAGGGCGAATATTCGTTCTCCACCGCCAACACCCGTTCCGCATCCTCGCGATTCCACTCCTTGCCGACGTGTCGCGACGCTGTCTTCCTCTTGCGCTTGCCTCTGACCTCTCCTGGCGACGCGCTGCCCTCTTTTCTGCCCTTACTCGGTGTGGAGTTCTGTGATGGTGATGTATTTGCTGGAGGTGGTGTGATGTCTTGAGCTGGTGATGTGTCCGGACGCGTCGGTGGCGAAGACCGCACAATTGGCGGTGGTGCAGTGCGGCACGCAGGAGGATCTGCCGGAGGTGGAGGGGGTGGATCTTCGGGAGGTGGTGGCGGCGGGAGAGGCGGATTGAACGGCGGAGGAGGAGGCTGCGTCATGTTGAAGAGGAGTGATGACGGCTCCGGAGGCAGCGGCGGATACCAGTCCAAATGCCAACGGCCCCACGGCATGGAGCTGCCGGGCGGACCCTCAGGCCCGATGCCGTGGTAGTAGTTGTTGTAGCCCGAGGAGGACATCCCGAACCTATTTCGGTTGTTGAGGTAGTGTCTCCTCTTCGGCGTGGTCTCGCCGTTCATCTCGATGCCCCTCTTCATGCTCGCTTCCTGCAAAATTCAGCCACTTATGCAAGTCACACTCGCCCAGAACACTCCCTGGAACACTACCTGGGTGCAGGATGAGTCTTTTGGCTGCTCTTTCACTGGTTTTCACCAGAAAATCCACCCAAAGTACATAACAAAAACACCTGAAAACTGACAGTTGCTGTCAAATTGGCGGCGCTGACCTGGAAATGGAACTTTCCAGAACTTCCAGTCCGCCCTGCCCAGAATCGCGTTCCAATTGAGCACTGACATATGCATGACTTCATACATGAAATGCCACCAAATTTCTCCGCTGATTCATGCTCAATTAGAGGATATTTCTTGCCGCTCTGTTCACATCGAACTCTTGTGAATTCTGCTGCGAGATCTATTTATTGAAATTGATATTTTTCTGCACATTTAGTTCGCTTTTCTGAATTCTGATTCCAACTACGCCACTGGAGTGAGCATAATTGAGCAACGGGTTCGCAAGCTGGGCTTGTTTTGCTTGACAGCTGACGGGAATTTTTCTAATGCGCAGAACTTGAGCCATCCAGTTTATTTCACAACATTCTGTCCAATTTCCTTAAGTGAACTGACTCTCTATCGCCAAACTGGAGGCCACACGAGTTAAGGAGTCGCCTGAGGTGAGCTCTCATCCTGAAACTCCTCAAACATTTGGGAAAAATCCCCTCCGGATATCGTCTTATCTCTGGTCTGACTCATCTCTCCACATTCTTCCTTCTTTTTTGGGTTTAGATGTGCGACGAAGAGTCTTTCGTGATCCTGGGATCGACGCCGACGCCCTCGATGGAGCAACTGGCGCAATCCTACGCCACAGAGACGGCGTCCGGGGTGTTTTCCTCGCTACCGGAGGTTTCTGTGCATCCGGAGGTTAAGATGCCGTCGATCAAGAGTGAAGACGGTGCTGTAGGCGGAGAGACTGTCAAGGAGGAGTCGATGACCACATCCAAGGCATCTTCAGACACTGTGGACAGCGTGAAGGCCGCGCTGGACGCTCCTCTGCCTCCGGACGATGGCATCCTCACTCCGCCAGACTTCCAGCTCAACTCCACAGTGACGCAGAGCCTGGTGAGCTGGCCAGAGGCATCCCCGTCGCTCTCCACCAGCCACTTCAACATCTACAGCGAGTTCCCGAGCATGAAGGGGCAGAACATCGCCTCCCAAGACCTGTCCAAGCTGGAGAACTTCTACTGCGAGCACAATCAGCTCAAAGGTGAGCAACTTTCTTTTTTGCCGCTGACTCACGCTTTTTTGCTTCCTCTTGACTCGCCAAAGTGGTATTGAGAGAGACATTAGATCGAGGAATTTTCATTTAGCGAAGAATTTCAGTGAGGAAAAGTGAGAAAATCGGGCTTCACAGGCACTTAAGATAAGTGTTCTTGACCATTGCGCGATTCTGCACAAGATTTCGTCAGCCAAATGAGTTGGAATACCTGGAAAAAACCCCGGACATTGTTTGCTTTACTCACTTTGAGGGGTAATTTGGCCAGTTTTTCGGCCGCGACGCAAGAAATGGTCAAGGCTGGATTGAGTCAGGATGAGCAAGTACACTCAATAAAAGCTCGAGTGTTTCAACCCAGAGTCGAATCACCTTCAGATGCTTTTTATCGGCACGTTTTTGCAAGATTAGAAGCTCTATATTTATGCATGTGCGACACGGATTCTTTACCTGAGTGATTTGCAGCTTCTTTTCACTATCATGATCTTGCCAGGCGCTGATCAACAAGCAGGAACGTGACTTTTCCCACAAAAAACCGCTATCTTTCTGCCAATGTTGACCCAAGAAGATCCTTTTCTTTCTTCAAATATTGTGATCAGATGTTTTTGGGACGCGCTGAGTAAAGTTCAAAGTTATGACACGAGTTTAGACGGATCTTTTCGTATTTGCACATCAATTCATTATCTTTTTTCAATCATAAGGATGCAAAATCAATCATATTCTGAGTCCTGATCAAATTTATTGCTTGAAAAGCGATGATTTTATTAAGTTCTGTACACGTTTTGGTTATTTCTTTAGTTGCTTCTTCACTTTTTCTTAACAATACACCTCATCTGTGCACTCTGCTCGCCTTGGCGTCTTTGAATCCACATGAAATACATAATGCATAGGCTTTTGACTCTCATTTGATGAGTTGAAGGACAAACGAAGCGATATTATTATTCAATTTCTCCTGCGAGTTTCTTCATATGCGCTAAAATTGCTCACAAGTTTTGCACCTTATCAAAGTTTCTTTGTTTGTCGACAATCAATGGCATAATCGGGGGAAGAACTAGTGAGTGACACGGGGCTCTTTTGATTGTGAGTCACTCTTCTTATCAATTTGGGCTGCGCGTGATAACGTCTGGCCTTTTGTGCATTGCAGAGAACCTCCTGAATTCCAATCGCTGCCTGCGCCAGTACTTCGCGCTGGCCGAGAAGTGGCAGAATGAGATCCGGGAGTTCAAGCGGCAGCAGGATGTGTACCAGACGCACGTCGTGGGTGAGAATGAGCGTCTGCGCGGCGTCGTGGAGCAGCTGGAGGCGCGTCTGAGGGAGAAGAATGCCGAGCTGGATGCCATTCGGGCGGAGAACAGGCAGAGCATTGAGGCGCTGTCGGAGCAGCACGACCGGGAGTTACAGGCGCTGCGCGTGCAGATGGAGGAGCTGAAGGTGGGCGAGCACGAGAGGCGCTCGTCGGTGGACGCCGAGCTGAAGTGGCGCCAGGAGATGGCGCACATGGAGTTCACGATGAGCGAGAAGCTGCGCGCGGCGGAGGTGAAGGAGGGCCAGTTCCAGCAGGAGATGGCCGGGCTGACGGAGAAGTTCAGCGCTGACATGTACGAGATGCGGCACAAGCTGGCCCAGGAGGTGGCCAGGGTGGCTGAGCTGGAGGGGCAGTGCAAGGTGTGGCATGAGGAGAACGACTGTCTGCGCGTGAACCTCACGGCGGCGGAGGAGTTGAATGCGAAGCTGCGCGCGGACGTGGCCGAGGTCACGCAGCAGGTGGAGCAGATTGAGGCGTTCAAGATGCAGTCGGAGCTGTTCAAGGCGGACTTCGAGGCGGAGCGCGCGGCCAGGACGGTGCTGGTGGGCGAGAAGGATCAATTGCTGGCGGACTTGAGATTGCTGCAGAATCGACACGAGCAGCTGATCGGCGAGATGGAGTCCATGCGCAATCCCAGATCGGTTGTTGACACTGGATACTCCTACTTTAGGCACTTTCTCACCTTCTTCTCTGACATCTTTCAGGGTTACCCGCATCCGGAGCCCCAGAGAAGTCAGTTCAGATGTCCCATCTGCTCGCGATCGTTCACGGATTTGAGCTCCTTGAACCGCCACATCAACGATTGCCTGGACAATTCGTAGATTTTCCACGTCAAAGCATGGCAGATTGTTTTTCTTTCGGCTTATTCTCTGCTCCGGGGAAATACTTGAGCTCTCGCGAGATCCCGGAGCTTCGAAAAACTTTGTATTTTGAGAGTAAATCGTGACGCTTTTGCTTTGTAGCTTTTACGCGTGTGATTCAAGGATGCTCGAATCACGCGATTCCATGATGTTTTTCTTTCCTACCAAGACTCGCGAGTTTCTCTGAGACTCTGAAAAGCTTCTCTTTTTTAGAATTGTATTCCATTTTTTGTCTTTAGTTTTTAGGGCATATTTTATTAGAGCGATTGCACTCGAAAATTACTGGAATTATTGAGATTGGTGAAATTTACAGAAATATTTTCATTGAATATAAAGAAAAAAAAACAGTTAGTCAATTCTGGAGTGGACTAAAAAAGACTGAGGGTTTTGTAAGAAAGGGATTGAATTGAGAGGGAAAATAATTGAATTAACAATTTGAAGCTCCTTCGCTGAAAGCTCAAGAATTTCTCCTCTCAAGTGACAAATGTGTACGTATATTATATTCTTATAATGGAATAGAATAGATTGTTTGACAATTGATCAGCAATTCAGCAGTTTAGCGGGATTGTCTTGTTGCTTTTCGACTTTGTTGTACATATAAATAAGGAAGAGGTTTTGAGGAGTATTAAAAGAACTTCAGAATAATGATTGTTCCAAGATGTCATAAATCTGCAAGTTTTTGCTTGATTTTAAGAGAGGTTTGGATGTTGAATGAGCTTCTGATGGTCAGGGATTAAGAGATGTTTTGCTAGAATTCTCCAAACGCACTGAAAAGATCTGTTTAGCTTCTGATTTTTGATGCATTCAATTCACAAAACACTGTGATTTGGCAATCTTACAGCTGCATTTGACGAAGTTAAGCATTTTTCTCACACTGACACCAAAAAATTGTCTCGCTAAACTGCTGAAGTTGCAAGTTTTTACCTGGCAAGAAGAAGAAGAAGGATTACGACAAGGTGATTTGGAAAACACTTGATCACATTTTGAATGCTGACATTTAATAATAATTATTATTTACAAAATTGTATCTTATATCAATAACATAAATATCTGTTCTTTCACTTGCAAAAATATGCTGTTTTTCTCTCTCCTCAATTCGTTGTAAAAATTGGCTCAAAGGAACTGACAATTTTTGCTGATTTGCATTTAATATCTCAATTTTTTATAAAGGGGAATTTTGACTCTCACACTTTTCAGAAAGGGTGGCAATAAATTAGGCAAATGATGAGTATTTCTTTCTTTCTTTCTTCTCCTTTTTTTCCCCCGTGGAAATTCTAAATGCATTTCACGTGGAGTTTTGTGATTTAAATTAGAAGTTTTATTGTAATTCCCATCTGAACTCAATAAACAAATCATAAAATACTGCTCTAGTAGGAATGTGGTGGCTTACAAATCTACACATTTTGTGGTTATTCTTGCGGTTCACCTCTCAACAATGTGTTTTCCACACATGAAGATGCCATTGACTGAAGCGCATTTTTTAGAGTTTGTCAAACTGTATCAAATTTTGATCGTCTTTAAGGTGGCAATTTGGAGTAAAAGTCCAATTGAAGCTGTAATTTTCATGGTTTTTTTGTGCGCAATTGAAACAATCGCGAATAATATGCTTTCAGTCATGCAACTTCTGTGCTGGAATAACGATGATTTTCCCTCCTTTCTTCTTCCAAAACATCTCTCCCCCGATATTTCCCAACAAAAGGACAATGAAGAAAATAATTACAGAAATTGCGTTGAAAATCAACTTCTCTGCTGAGCTTTTTCCTTTGCAAGGCAGTGAAGCTGAAGAGCGGCGCAACCGGCGGAAAACTCCAGCCAAGTTTTCCGTCTGTGACTCTCTACATTTCACGCCATTCCCAACGAGAGAGATTCTCCTCTTGATATGGAAAATTGTAGCAATTTCCTCCCCCCAACAGAAAACTTACACATATTAACTTATGAAGAACTTCACCCCTTTTTTTCTCATCTTCTGCACATTTTCTCACCCCCAAAATATTTCCATAAACACTACAAATAATTTAGCACTGAGACTAGATGTTATCTAATGTAAAATTATACATAATATGTACAATAATATCATGCGTAATGTTATCAAATTGAAACGTTTCTCTAGCATTTCATTTCATTTTCTTCTTCTTTTTTAAGTTTCTTTTGCGGTGTGCATTACTTCTTGCCCAGAATTTCCCGCCACTTGATGAACTTCTCTAGCTCCTCGTCCAGGAGTAGCGCCTCCACGCATCCAGCAAAATACTCATTGTCAAAACAATTCTCTCTGCAAAGGAGAAACAAATGAGAGACATTAGCAGAAATTCACGTGAAGCTGTGTGTGGACGAAATGTGTCAAAAAGGTGGTGGTTTAAAAAAAAAAGTTTCTTGTCTTTCTGCTGCGTCCAAAAACAATCAAAATGCAAATTAAATGCGCAAAAAAAAAGACTAGCAGAAAAGTCGTAAAATTTCCAAAACACTCAGAGACACGCTTAAAAAAATTCTCAGGAATTAATTCGCATACAAAAAGGTTGATTGAAATTCACCGACTCGAATTAACTGTGAGATTTTTATCATAGAAACTTAAAATTCGCTGCATGTGCAAAAAGCGTTTCCATTTCAATGTCTTTTCTGCAAAAAAAATGTGTGATGCAACAAAACGAAATAGTTGAGATGGATTATATAAACATTTTCTGGGAATTTCTATCAAAAATCGTATCTTATATTCATAGCTAAATGTCAAGCGATTTAGAGATAATTAAACGCTTTAAGTTCACTATTTGCTTGAAAACGCAATAAATATGGGATAAAAGTTATTAAAACATATAAAAGAAGGCGGAGAATTCGCGTGGGCGGTGTTTACAAGTCTTCCTCGTTTGCCATTGGATGCTTTAGAGCCAAAGAAAAAAAAACTTTTATTGAAAGCTTGACAAAAATATCTCATATTGCGCGTCTCTGAAAATTAAACTAGGGCATAAAATTGGGAAATAAATTAAATAAATAAAAAGAAGCAAAATCATACCAAGTAACTGGTAACAATGAAAATCAAGAAAAGAAAACTCCTGGACAGTGAGTCTGGTCTGGTCGGTCTTGAGCTCTCCTCATCCATTTATCTCGTTCCATTTTAATTGGTGGTTTCATTTACCCTTCTTTATCATTTATTACTTTTCTTTTATCCTTTTTTTAAGTTATCTCATTTATCGTTTAAAAAAACAAAAAAAAATATACATTGTAGAAAATAAAGGTGATGTAAAAAATAACATGCTTTCAGCTATTTTGTATAGGATTTCTTTTGATTGTTCTTTGTTGATTTAAGTGCTCTTTCTCCTCAGTTTAACTTATTTTATTATTATTATTTAACTTTCACATTTGATTTACTTTTTTTTTGTGTGTGTATTTAGTTTAGGGCTTGATTTTAGAGAATTGGTTCGGCACCATTGATAGCTTTAACGTAGGTTTTAATGATCTCCTGCTCATCAGTCAATTGTAACGCGTCTAAACATCCTTTGAAGTAGTCTGTTGTGAAACATCGCTTCCTAGAAAATAACACATTGAAGTCCTTTAATTAATCTTTCTCTTTGCCAAATCCATTCTTCAGCTGAAAAGGAAACTTTTTAGTGCAACAATAACTGTCTGTTTTGTGTGTGTTTGTGTGTGGGATTAAATCGATTTTCATGCGGGAAAATTGCTCTGCTAATTGGCATCTAGAAATGAGAAATTCTTCTTCGACTCGCGAGAGAATTTCCAAACGATGTGGGTGGCAACTTTATTGGTCCTTCGAGGAAGGACTCTCGTAATTGTAATTGATTGTGAAAGTGCGCTATAAAAGTCTTATCGTAAATCTCCAATAAGTCCAATTTAATCGCAATCTCACGCAATTCTCACCCAATTGTTCATCACAATTTTTTTTTGTTTTCTTATGTAAAGCACCTTGCAAATAATGCGAGAGTCTTTGAACTTTTACTTTGAAAATCCACTTCAATGTTACTGGGCAATTTTTAACTTAAATTGTCCAGCTGTTTAGCACAATTTCAAGCCAGAGAATCTGATGAAATATTCGTTCCAGTTTCATTGGTAGCCAACACTGCCTCGCACAATGGCAACAACAAGAGTGAGAGAAAGAGTGTGATAATCAGACAACACACGTGAAGACAATTGGCAGATGGAAATGTTTTTTCGGTATATAAACTAATGAGTCAATAATTTGCCGTGTATTTAAATGAAACAAACAAATTAAGAGTCTTCTGTGGAAATTAATTTAATTCTCTTGTTTGTCAAATGCAAAATCACTTACACGTTTTATTGCGGAAAATTTACTACAATTAGCATGGAAAGTTTTGCCAGAAATGTGAGATCATCATCAATAATTGCCAATGTTTTACTTCACAGAAGTGATTATTTGTATCTTTAGATGTTTGTGGATTAATTTTAGACAGAATTTAATCCTCTCTACTTCCCTCATTGTTTTTTTTAGTGACGTTGGGCATTTATGAATCATTGGAGAATTGCATGAAAAGAGAGCATTTCAAGATGATCAAAATCAACTTCCGTCTATCAATATTTTAACCCCTGAATATGGAAGAAAAATGTCTCATTGATGCTCTCTGAAAACTTGTCTGAAAAGGGAAAGCTGACAATATTCATGGATATGCTCGTTAAGAGTCTACATTCGGCCCTTCCTGATTTGTCACAGCATCTCACTGCAGTGCGCAAAGAAAAGCCTTTGAATGGCGAATTAAGGCGAACACTTCCGTCTCAATCGCCACTTGCAACTGGAGAAGTGTTTGTTTGAAAGCGAAAACAAATTTTATTTATTGTGTAAACAAATTGGCGGCAATTTGTCTTGTCGTGTGAAGCACAAAATGCGATCATATCCATGAAAATTGCGCATTCACGGAATGTCTCTTTTTTTTCCACACTTAAGCCAGCACATTCCGCAAATGCCACACCGCGCAATCACTTCACCGTGGGGCAAAAAGTGTGTTTGTTGTCCTTATCAGCTGTACGTACTTGCATAGTGAGTGAAGCTGCGGCTCCCGGAACAGCGAATAGCAATCTTCGCAGATTCTGTCCAGGCGGAAGAAGATGGATTTGTTGAAGACACCTTTGCATTCAATGTCAAAGAAGCTGCTCCTCTTGGCGAGGGTGTGATGCCTCGGGAAGGACACGATCATTGGAACCAGTACAAGTATGAGTGCCAATGAGAAGAAGAGATTTTTGGAACACATCTGCAATTGAGGAAAAGTGTCACACACAAGTCAATACCCAAAGCATGGCGGAGTTCTTGAAACAGGGGAAGGTGATCTAAATATAGGTCCTCGTTTGATCCTTCGCGTCACACAGGGTATTTATAGCTCTTCTGGTCGCGCCAGAAGTTCTCAGGCAAACACACTTCGAGAGCTCATGCTAATCGCTGGTTAATAATTTATGCACAAACTCTAGAGCATTAATTGAAGCTCTCATTGGCAAACGCACAAAGCTGTGTCATTGCGATAATATGGGCAATATTCTATTCTGGAAGTTCAGCTGAAGAACTTGTGGTGAAACCGCGTGCATGGCATGAGAAAGGCGCGACTGGTGGTCGTGGTGAGTGGTTCACACAACGTGAATCAATAGAGAGGCATAAAAATATAGAGTTTCAAGATCGATTTAATTGGTATCGAGTGGCAAATTTATGGTGCAAAGAGTTAGCGAAATGCCTTCAATGACGCAAGAGACGCGCATTCACTCTCCCGCGACTTAATTGAACTTCCCCCGCGCCGCTGGCCGGCATCCTCAACCCAAGAGACAATGCTCACCAGGCTGACCCAGGCCTCTTCCCGCCTTTTCTCAATCCCAGCCATAGAGTGAATCATTGAAAAATATATCACACAAGCCGCCAAGGCGCGATGCTGCGGCCAGAACAAGTTGGAAGTGAGTGTGGAAGCATGTGTTGTTTATTTGCCATCGGACAAGTGAATATTGGTAATACAGACAACACATTCACCATAGCGCAGCGAATTTTAATATAAAATGCTAATGCTCGCGAGAGAGATACAAATAAATTTACTAATAGATACAAATCTCTCATGAGAGGATTTGCCTGTCGTTTTTCTCCTCCTGCAAGTGTCATTTATTTTTAATTGAGGCAGTTTATACATAGTGGAAAAAAGACCTCAACTTGTTCTCCGACTTTCTCATTTACATGTCTCTCCATACGTCGTGCGCGCGCGTGCATTTTCCACGATCTGCACTCGCAAACAAGAGATTGATCATCGCCTCATTGAAGAACTTAACCCTTTGCAGTGCCCATCTAGATCATTTCCTCAATTGGCGGCCGCACTTGTCGCACACCCGCGCGCGTCCTGCGCGCCCCAGCGGCGTGTCCTTACGCAGAACACTCCGCACATCGGAGCTGTGGGATGTTTTCACAACCTCCCCAGCAATTATCACCTCACTAATCACTCGGCACTTAGCATTCCCTCTCGCACCAGATAACAATCCCCTTTCCCTACGTCACGCCGCGAAATGAGGCGGCAAATTGCTCCTGAATTAAGTCATTCTCACCTCATTGTGATTACCTGAGAACTGGCAACGATCCACACTAGAGCAGAAGTGATACAATTCAATTTGCCGGACTGAGTGAATGAAATTTTCACCACTCTGAATTAGCACGAATTCACACGGCGAGAGCAGATTCAGCACTGGCGTAGGAAACAAGGTGAAGTATCAACAAACGGAATTGAGCAATTAATGTCTTTTATCGTGATTCATAAAAAAGAACTTTATCATTCACAATCTCGCGTGGAAAAATCACCTCTCTCGCTCACTCGCGTGCGTCTTCAGAAACTGGGCGCGAAGGAAAATTTTTCTACTTCGTGCGACCCGGGCTGATGTTAATAAATTTGAAAGGCAATATTTTTGTAACATCAAACGGCGTGTCTCGAAATTTCCGCTGGGATTTTTTCCCTCTCTCACAAACCCATGAGATAAATGTCCCAGACAATCGCACACGATTTACAGTCAATTAAGATAAATATATTGCCAATCGCACAATAAAGCATCCTCTCTCCTTCTGCGTCACTGAGGATTGAGATTTGGGTCTTTAACCTGTGCGCCAAAAAAACTGAAAGCCATGAAACATTTTATTGTGTGTTTTCCCCTGCACTCAGAAGCCGATCAATTAGCATTGCCAGTCATTGAAATTCAATAATTAAAAAAGAAGAAGATATATACCGAAGAGAGTGAGAAACAACATCTGCGCGTCACGTATTTTCCCATAGAGAGAATTTCCTCGGATGCTGCGAAGTCAGAGATTTATCGCCTGACAGTTTAATTCCAACGTCACGTTATCGATCGCCACGATTCTCCGCATGTGAATGAAATCGCGCGATCGCGTGTTCTCGAAATTTGATCAGGATTGTCTCATGTGAAATTCCTGGAACTTACGTGCGCGCTTTCGCAGATGCCGCGATAAATATCCCCACCGGCAAATGCGAAAAGGAATCAATTAAGGTGGTCTCCCCAATCACATCGACTACACACGATGCGTGCGACGATGAAGGGTTAACATAAACTTGCGGCACAACTCTGAGTCCGACTTTTAATAAATTGCTTTATATATATATTTGCTGTGTGGCGCGCTTTAAAGCGCAAAAAAAAGACGATATGAAGCACTCAATATCAACTGTGTGCGTTAATTTATTATAAAGCAATAAATAAAATGTACTTGTGTTCATGCGCTTCTCACAGTGAGGGCAGAACTCGTCAGACTTTGAGGAGAGGCGCTGCGAAAGCCCTAAGAAATCGAGTCAGAAAGAAATGACGTCAGTAGCAGTGGTGTCAGAAGTGGGATCGCAGAGACATTAGAAACCTGGATTGTCGTCAAATACTCAATCATGTTCGGATTTTGATGGTCTCAGGCTCCATCGAAAGGCTCTATTGAATTGGAAAAGCCCAAAAGTCACATTTTTGACTAAAAATAGTCCAATTTGAAGCCGATGAAATGTGTTTTTGGCGTTTTTTTTCGCCACTGTAAAGCTGTCAAAATTAAATTTAGACTTCAACTGACTCAGAAAATCGTAATTTTTATGGTCCATCTCCTCGCGATGCTATTTCGCCTTTCCTTTTCAAATAAATATGTTTACGCTTTGACCTCTTAAGATCAAACTTCGCATCCACACTCTTGCGCGGCTACAAATTCTGTGCTAATCCACATTTTCATCACACTATCAATCGGCGTGCGCGATGACAACAACATGAGCCGCGCGTATAATTCTTGGAAGTGTTGAAGATTGAGAAAAAGTCTGTGGCAAAATATTTCCGGAAATTGTGGAGCAGCGAGAAGGCCCATAAATTTCGAGACTCCCCAGCTTCCCTTGAACACCACTGGGCGAATTAATCAATGCGGAGAGAGGTTGATGAATGGCATTCACGTTGACAAGTGTCCGATATGCGCGCGACTGTCTTTGAGCCCCCATCGTCTTTTTGCCTCTCGTCTCTGCCTCTCTTGTGCTGCATTTTAATTGACTGCAGTCTCGGCAAATGAATGCAATTTTGCATGCCAGCCTCGCGCACACAGAGACTCTCGCGGGCCGAGGAACTCCGCGCAGTGCCCGAGCCGCGAGCGCCAGTCCGGCCCTGCATTCTTGGTACCATACTGTCTGTTGAAGCAGTCTATTTTCGGAGAGACTTGTTTATGGTGTTTCCACCCATTAATTACATCAATGGCTCTATGTAAAATAAATACCGCATGTGACTGTTTCACTCAATTTTTTCCCCTTGCTTTCTTGTTCCTTTCATTTTAATCACGAGCGCTTGCCGCGCGAGTCTCCATCGTGTCTCCCAAGACCAGAGACTCCAAAGCGCGCAGGATAAGAATGCGCGCCAACAAATCAATTTGGGCATTGAGACACACTGGAGACCGCCAATTCCCCACTCGTCTGCACAATAGGGACCATGGCAAATATTTACATTTCTGCCACGGCGGCATTTTTTGGCCAAATGCGCAGCGAATTGGCATTTCATGCCGATCAATTGTGCTTAATGCTGCGCTTTTTCATGCCCACTTTTCATGAGTTGCAGAATTGCCTTGCCTTGGCTTCGCGCCTCAAAATTGTGATTTGCCCAAGGGGGAGATATCTTCTAAGATTGTGCCGCGCAGAAGCACGGCTGTTTCGGCAAATTCCCCCATTTCCCATCAGATATTTTCCTCTTTGGCTTCTGCGGTGATGCAATTCTTGGAAAATCCCTCACGCTTCGGCGAAGAGCAGCTGAAGACTCTCTTCGCGCTTTCTTTGGCGAATAGGAAGCTGCAGAAATGCCCGCCGCTATTAATACCTGCTACAGTTACAGCGAGTGGGAGTGGCAGAAGGTCAAAGGTGACACCGGACCTTCGCGACACGTCAACTTCCTCTCAACCTCTGCGAGAGTGGCACGACTCACAAGTCGCTGCACGTGTTCAGGCGCGAGACTGTTCAAGGCTTAAGAGGTCCATCGAGAGTACCGTTCAGGTGGTCAGAGAGCATCGCCGAAGGCGCGAGAGCGAGTGCGGCGAGCAAAAAGACACTCTCCTTTGCGTGGCACGCACATTTGCGGAGCCTGAGGGCCAAATGGGCGGCGGCTCGAATTACCATCCTCTCAGATGCTGATGATGTCATGCCGGAGCAATGCTATGGGAATCCTGGACGATAGAGCAGAAGAAACTCAGCCGAAAATTTCCGCAGAAATTCCCGTGACTCACTTCGCTATCTCGCTTTTTTTCTTTCGGTGCCTCATGATCTGATCTTAATCTGGGCGATCTTGAGACCTGCGTCTAAGTGAATTACAGCACTATGCAATTGTGGTGCGCCTTTGCATCATATTCTCAACTTTGACTCTCTTTGGCACTGTTTGCAAAATGAGAAGCCGGCCAGTGCCAAGAGGGTGAAATGTCTCTTTTGGGAAGATCACACGGGACGATTGTGAAAATGTGTGAAAAGAAGATTGAGAAGTGGTTTTCTCAGAATATATCCACAAATCTGTCTTTGTTCACACTTTTGTTGATGCTCGCTTAGAGCCCAAATTGCGGACCAAAGGAATTCCTTCTCCCCCTATTTCCTTACTTTTTTTTTTGCCGGCACTGTTTATGTGTCTTATGCCTTAATATGAAATTAACTCATGTGGCATTTCTTCTTTGGCTGTGTCTCCACACTGGCGCATTCTTGCGCTATCTTTTTTGATGTTTTCGTCATATTTCTGACTTTTTTCCCCTTGAGATGCTGCCTTCTCGAAATTCTCATCCATTCCCAGCCAATGTGTTCGGCAAACATGACAAAATTCACATTTGACACAATTTCTTTGCCACACAGGGAAAACTCTACTGGATTCTGGCGGAATTTCCGACGGAATTAGAAATGCTATGGCATTACAAATATGCCATTGAATTTCTCAGTGTGCTTTCAGGGAATTTCAGGTGTTTTACACAATTTTCACTGATTTCACAATAACGATAAAATGAAAATTTCTCACGCTATTTTCATGTCTTTAAGTAATGATTTGTTTGAAGTTTTAATACTTGAAAATATGTACATAAAGTTCTTTAAAGCAGCAAATTCAGATTTTAAGAAAAAAAAACCCTTCGAATTTACCAGAGTTCTTTTTTCTTCCACATCCTGGATGTTTTTATTGAATTTTTCACTGCAGAAAAGCTACTTTTCAGGGTTCTGCGTGCGTGAGCAGATAGGAAAATTCACATTTCCCACGTAGAATTCTGAGTGGCGATTGAAAAAAAATGCCACATTGAGGTTTTTCTGGGTCTCGCGGGGGGTTTTTCGGGGGCGCGACTCTGCAACAGTTGGCATCGATAGTTGGATTGCGTGCAGTGGAGCAAGGAAATGGAAATGGAGACATGTCGTCAAGGTCTTGTCAACTTACATTTATATTATTAAAATGCTATTTGTGTAAAATGCGATGGAAAATGATGAATTGTGGACGGGCGACTAAGTATATCCAAAATCCGGCCGCTTTTCACTGGGTTGCGAGACACACTTTTGCTTCTTTTCTTTTCTTTTCTTGATAATTGTCTTTCTCTGCCAGGATGAATGGACAGCGCTTGTCCGCACAGGCTGAAAAACTCTCGTCAGTCTCTGAGATTTTCCTCTCTGATAGCACCAAATATCACCACCGATAGAAAGCAACAATGGAGAAGTGCCGCAATTACAGCAAAAAAAAGCGAGCCTCTAATGCGGTGATGTGTTGTACAAGAGTTGTAACAGAATAGTTAAGGAGACACACTAAACAAAGCCGCGATTATAAGAACACGCGGGAGAGGAAGGGAATTCAGCTTCAATTGTGATTGAAAAGTGTCTGTGCGCGCGGGCTCTCAATATTGTCTTGCGGGAGAGTTTCTTGCAGTTCTCACTGGACAGTCACAGGAATTAAGTGAAACAACATTGCACAATTCACTTGGGGGGTCACACAGTCTTAAGTACGGTCCTCCTCATGCTCAACAACCGACATGGTTGCGCGCGGAGTATGTCTCTCTGATTTCGGAAGTGCACACACTGTGCCGAGGGGGAAGAAAAACTCTCTTTTTTTGCGCAAACACGGCGAGAGCTGGCTGAAAGTGCCTTAAGTACGACAGCGTGCACGGAGCGCAATGAAACTGCTCTCTTCTCACATAAAGATCTCGGCTACCACTAAGTCAAAGGTGCTCAATTCACTGCTTTTATAAGGACTGGCAAGAGGCAAAGTGTGTGCATGAAGTATAGTTCCATTCAGATGAGAGATTTATCGCGGAGAACATTTTCTTCGTCGCACTGCCTCAAGAGTGGCAGAGCCACAGAGCATTATCTCTTTTTTTTTTTATTCCTCACTCCGCATCTTAAACCTCTCTTCGCCTCTTGGATTTAATTTGATGCGTGGTCAATGTATTAAATCTACACGAGACGCGGTCGCCAGATATTAATTGTAGGCTATTTCTGATAGTACACACACTCGCGGCTTTTCCGCGCCCCTCGCCCGAGGGGCCCAACCCCCTCGCTTCCCCTGAATTTCCACGCTGACTCGAGGCCCCGAAGGGGGCTTTCGCGCGCAGAACCTAGCGCGCCTGCATAAGTGGATTTAAATGGTAATTGAGTGACTAATGGATGATTTATAGGGATCTGCCGGGGGATAAAAAATTATCCAGCTGGATGGAAATCGATCTCGCATTAATTGCCACTCTTGTGATTAAGATTGATGGTGTCATGAGCGGATTTTTAGTGATCCAATCATCATGCGAATGGGATTAATTTGTTTGTTTTTTTTTTTGCATGCCACCGTCTGTAAAAACTCAATGTTAGCGATTGTTGTAATTCGCAGAGATATTAGTTAAGATTGCCACCACAGAAAGCGAATCTTTTTTACCCTCCTGAGCAACAACACGCAGAATGGTGATGCACTCCGCATTTTCTGCATACAATTTTCACACCGCAAAACATGACATCCGCATGTGGCCAAACTTGTGACGATTTTCCCACTAAATTGCTCACTCAAAGTGTTGGAATCTCGTGCAAGATTGCACCAACAGAAGCCATTAATCATGCAAATAGACAATTGCAATTCCTCTGGAAACTTCCGCAACGCACTTCAGGGTTAGCGAAAATTTCCTCTCTTCGCAGAGTCGTATTTTTCCGCTGTGAAGTTTTCCAAAAATTTCGCCTTGAATCGCTCTGACTCACGTGCAACTTTTCCACCCGATTGTCGGGCTAATTTTCCATGGTAATTAAGTCTGTGCGGTGCTTGATAATTGGCTGAATGTCGCCGAGGATCGCAGTAGAACGACAGTGACTCACTGGCCCCTCGGTGATCGCCAAAAATACATTTCAATGTTGGATTTATTCTCTCTCGTGATCGCGAGAATTGCTGAGAATTGACTGAGAATTGCAAGAGAGGGAGAGAGCAAAGGACGATGCTTTTAGCGTTTGTGAATGAGCGAGTGAGCGAAATTGCTGGCTTATGATCTTGTTTATTGCGATGGCGAGGCGGAGCGGCCGAGGGTGGTGCGGTTAAATAGTAAAACGCGCGCTTTCAAATAAGTTTGCCTGGTTAATTCATAAATTATGTAGGCGCAATTGTGTTATATTGAAACATTTCACACATGCATGCATTTTGTGGGTGTGCGGAAATTCTCCTGTGTGCGAAACTGCGATTTTCCTTACACTTTTGCTGTCGGTGGATCTTATCAATGATCTACAGCGCGTTGATCTTGCGTCGATCGAGATGCTGATGCATGATTACGCTGTTTTTCTTCACCTCTGGCGAATGCACTTTGCCCACAATTGCACACGTTGCGCGATTCCGACACTTTTCGGGGTGATCTTGAGAGGCTGAAATAAGCACACGATCACTTGGCGGTCCGTTCACGCACTGGCGTTTCAATTGACCAGAAATTCTTTCCGAATGCCTCGGACTTTCACACAGCAAACGGATGTAGCCCATTAGGTCTCTCTCGTGACTCGAGCGTCGGATGGTTAGATGGCCGGACGATCGCTTGGCGGCCAATCAGCCGTTCATTCTCGCCAGCCACACAGGCGCCCAGAAAAATTGCCCAACGCATTTTCTCCATGCATATCACATCTGCATTTCTCGCGCGCGCCTAGGTGAGAATTCCCTCGATCATCGCCACTCTGTGACATAATGAGGTGAGGTGCTGAGGTTTCAGGCTGCAACTAAGCGCAATCCGCAGGGGATCAGCGCATGTCGAGAGGCGTATCGCGCCCCGCGTTGGCAATGTGCGTGTGACGCAATGCAAATGATCTTCTGCAACGGATTTCTAACACTGTAACCCAGTGAAGGTTTCTCGCTATTATTAATAATTCCCTTGTTCTTTGGGGTGTCAGAGGATTAGGGAAAATCAAATGTAATAAATCACACCATTGGTGTCAGAAGTGGGATGCGTTCTATAGCATTTAAGACGCTTTTAACACACATAATACTTTGGGTGACTTTGTACTTTGGCAACTACTGCACAAGCTCACCAGCGTATCAAAGACTGACATTTGCGGACTTCTGTGGAACTGACGCACACTCGAAATATTGCATGCAGATGATAAATTATATCCACACTGTGGTCACTTTCCGATTGAACGCGGGAGACGCACAATGTAATTTCTCAAATTCAAACTGCCATCGCGCTGAGCCGCGGCCCGAGATGACGATGTGGAGTGCGGCTCAAGACAAGTACAAGAGCTTGCAGAGAGTGGATGAGAGATGGCGTAGAAAAAAGGTGATCATACGATCGGCTTTAATTGAGCCGCTATTACGTGATGCAAATGGTGTTCATTTGCTGATCGTATGATATTATGAATTCAGAGCAAACACAGACACTCTCTCGATAAAGAATGATGCACTTACATTTTAAAAGATATCTCGCTGTCTGATGCCACTTCTTGGGCCACTCAAGACTTCACTGCCACGGAGAAGATGCTCCGACCAGCATCGAGTTATCAATGAGGAAGACGCCACGGTGGGGTGCAATATTTATAAGCCTCCCTTTCAAGTTCACCAGGCGCTCGCATGGAATTTTTCCCGGGCAGCCCAAGAAGGCGATTGACGGGGACAATCAGCATGGAAGACACTATGATTGGCCCTCCCGGTGGGTGGTAAATTACATGGCGCAATTCCTTCGGCATCTCTTCATTACGCGATGATGCCAATAATTTCGCCACAGTTTTTTCTTCTTATGCCTTCTGATGAGCCGCACCACGCAAACTATCGCATTAAAACCCACGTCCTTTTTGCACACACACCACATTTTTGCAGCGCCACCCACAATGTCGTCACTGTCACACCCCTTTTAATCATACGCGATCCGGAGAGCCCACTCATTGCGCCCATTCGCAATTTGCCGAGCAAAATAGACTCCCCAGGCTCCAGCGTGACCCCGACCCGCGGAATCGGGGTCATAAATTGCCTGCGGCATGTGCAAAAATTACACCCAATTGCCATTCGGCAGCCCTTCTTCTGGGGTTGATGAGCACGCTTTCGGCAGGCTAAACTGCGAAAATGAGGCGCAACAGTTTGAGAATTGGTGGTCTTCGCCGGATTCTAAGTGGCCCCTTTTCATTAGCGTCTTTAGCACCTTCTTGGGATTCAGGGTGAGATGAGTATTTTCGAGGCGTTAAAATTGAGACATTTCGGCGAGTGGAGTGAAATTACGCATCTTCTTAAAACATTTTTGATGGTGAAGAAAAGTGATTTCTCATCTTCTCAATATGATTAAGGAAATTGTTGTAGGACATTTTTGATAAATGAGCAAATTTCCATGCAGAAATTATTCTGCAAAAGATTCAATTTATAAAACGCAATACAACTGTTATTTTTTAAAACGCCACACAAATCAGTAAATTAGTCAGAGTCTTTGGATTTTCACTTGAAAGCTATGAAGCGATTCAGAAATGGCGGATTGGCAGCAAATGATGCTAATTTCCCTTGTTGAAAACTATAGAACAGAATCACTCAAACTGGCTAGAACTGGCTCAAGCACAAGTTTCTTTCTGCGATCTTCATTCTGCAGAAGCATGAAACCAGAGATGCTAAATCGGAAAACACTCCTTAAATGGCAATTTGGGCGGCAATTAGTGCTTCGCAGCAGCTGAAGAGTGAGTCAAGAGCACAGAAATCCCGAAAACAATCGCCGGCAAAAAACGCCCCGTGGAAATTGTGTAACTCATTAGCGAGATCGATTCACTTCCGATCCTCGGAAAGCATGGCGACTCCGCAGTCCAACCGAAAGCCATGCGGATCAGTGGCAAAAACGCGCTAATCGTCTTATTATTGTCCGTTCTCGACTTTGCGAAGCTCTTCTTCTGCTCCAGCGTTCGCGTGCTCGATGGAGTCCAAACGAAGCGTCCTCTTCGCTCCTCGCGAGCTGCAGAGACAGTGGAAGCGGAATTAGCGGCCGCGCGTTAAGTGGCTCTAATTACTATTTTGTCTAACATGGCGGCCCTCGATCGCCGGCCGCAGTATAAAAGGCTTCCGGGGCTTCTGCCAAGCATTCACACCGCAACAAGCAAGCGCGCAAAGAACAAGTTCGCAAGACACTCTTGATCTTATCGCTGATCCACAAGACAAACGCACTCCAGCGCAACAAAATGAAGCTGATTGTACTCGCCATCATCTTGGGAGCTGCTCACCTGAGCCTCCAGAGCCCGATTCCTGACGCCGACCAGATCGCCATTCTCATCCCGGACGCCGAAGCCGACGGTGAGGACATGGAAGTGGCCGAGAACCACATCTTCAGGCCATTCTTCCGCTACAAGCAGCGCAGCGCCTTCAGGAAGCGCCTTCCTCGTGAAGCCTCGCCCGAAGACTTCGCCGAAGCTCTTCCCGCACTTCCCGAAGAGTCGGACGATCTGGAGCCAGCTGAGAACCACATCTTCCGCCCCTTCTTCAGATATCGCGAGCGCAAGGCCTTCAGGAGCCGCTCTCCTCGCCAGGCGACGCTCGAGGACTTCAACGAGGCGCTGCCAGAAGTCGGCGATGACGCCGATGACATGGAAGTGGCTGAGAACAACATCTTCCGCCCCTTCTTTCGCTACAAGCAGCGCAGCGCCTTCAGAAGGCGCGTCCGCCGCGAAGCCGCCGCCGAGGAAGCCGCTGAGGATCTCTCGGTGCCGCAAGAAGAGCTCCAGACGGCCGAGAATCGCTTCTACAAGCCGCTCTATCGTATCCAGAAGGTCTTCCTGAGGCGCGCAACTCGCGACGTGCAGCCGGCAAGGGTCAGGAGGACTCGATCAGTCAACAATGATGATGATGACCTCGAGACTGCTGAGATCCACGTCTTCCGGCCCATCTTCCGCTACAGGCAAACGGCCGCCTTCAGGCGCCACCTGAAGAAGTCCAAGCTTAACAGGAGGGGTTGATCTGGGAAACGTGATGGATTTCCCAATCTTGCTTATCAAATAAGCTCATCTGTGATGGATAGTTAGACGTTCTAATGTTTTACAAATTTATACAAATCATTTTTTTTATATTGAATTTATACAATTTATACACATATTTATTAAACTTTTACAATAAATTATTCAAACATATCACTTCTGATTTTCATTTAACCGAGCCGATTCGCTCGAGGTGGCGTGAATGTTGGATGTGAAGGCAAATTCACGAAATTCTTCGGCGATGTTAATTGGGTGTTAATTGTGGTGTTAAGTAATTTATTTGTGATCCTCAGCAACAGAGAAGCAACTACAAATGTCGGTGTGATTCACCTGATATACTCTCAAATAAATTACCGCGGCAATTAGCAAACGGTCGGACAATAAAACATTCGCGCGATATCTCGCGATATCTCGCGAAATTGAATGGGAAAAGACTGCAAGTGCTTCCGAGAAGTCACGCCGGGTGAAAGATCTGCACCTTTTGACTCACACCGATCGAGAATAGAAAGGCTTTCTAGAACAGTTTCACTTAAAACTTATTATTACACGCCGCGAGGCGAAAGCACACTCGAAAGTCTCTGCGCAGGTTCTGTTCAGTTTCAGCATTTTTCCACGTCCTTTTTCATCATTGCAGAAAATGCGAAGTGAAAAGAAGTGTGAGGAAAATTCATCGCAATAAACTTGCAAATTGAAGGGTGATTCGACATGGTGGGAAATTGTCTGTTAGGATTGGGGTAATCATGCCAAGACTCCTGACCTCACGAGACTCTCGCTCGCGCGAATTGTGTTTCTCTGCGGCATCATTGAGAATTCCATTGATTTCTAGCATCTCAAAATAATGCAGAAATTCAATGCAATTTGCGGCCTTGTTTTGTTCAACAATTCTCAGCTTGACGAGCCCCTCAGTTTGGCTCGCGATTGCGTCTCTATAAATAAAATCATCGCGTGATAATTTAAATTTCAATCATAACATCTCAATATAGGCATTGTATAATTTTCTCACCCACTGCAAAAATCCCATTTTCATCTCTTCTTCGTCGTATTGAATCTCCCTCAAATTTGAGAGTCATGCCAACCGATTAGAGCTCTTAAAAAGTGTGGCACGACTTCTTTCCCACTCAGTCTAAACCATACATCTCAAGAATTTCTTATTTCTTGTCACAGTGAAACGAAGATTTTGGAGTAGAAATTCACAAGCCGCCAAACTGGCGGTTTTTCCGCGGAAAAATGTGGATTTGCTCAGGCATTAAACAGCAATTTAGCATACAAATTGCTGGACTTGCAGCGAATGCGAGACGCTGAAGCAGTAATCTTGCAGACTTATTGGAACCAGAGGCATCGAGACAAGAAAATACCAGAAGAAGTAAATCGATTCACTGAATCCTATATCGTGCGATAAATGTTTCGTTTTTTCTCGGAAAAGCGCGTTTTGTAATGCAATCAGCGACAAATTATGATCTTGCAATGATCTCGCGCGATAACACGTTCAACTCGATACACTTTCAATCGAGCATTTGGTCGTTGGGCTGATTAAATAAAAAGTTGTCCGCGATTTGCTAACATTTCGCAGAATCTTGCAACTCTGGAGGATTCTCAGAAGGCACAAATATAGGCGAACATAATCGAAGACTTTCATTTTGGAAAGTCGCTTTTTTGCCTATTAAGATGTGTTAAATGGTCAAAATTGCTGCCATTTTGTCCGGCCATTGCTGAAAAGTCGCTTTGCCAATTAACATCTCATTAATTTCGCTAAAGAATTCCGTGAACTCCAAACCATTTTACACATCTCCAGAACTTTACTACGAGTCGTCCAGAATCTCTCAAGCGAATCTTTTCGGTCAAATGAAATTGAGAAGTTTTGAGAAGAAGAAACATCAAAAAGTTGGATTGAATTTGATAATTTATATTTTATATAGAATAAATATTTTTTTTTGTAAAGAAAATTTGCAATAACAATGTTGTAAATTTGATTAATTCCTATCTAATCATCACAGAGAAGCTCAATTGGATATTCCTAATCTTCCTTTCGCTCCAGTTTAGCCCCTGTTGGTCTTGCTGGGCTTCTTCACGCGGCGTCTGTAAGCCGCGCGCTGCTTGTAGCGGAACACAGGCTGGAAGATGTGATTCTCAGCCGTCTCCAGATCATCATCATCATTGTTGACTGATCGAGTCCTCCTGACCTTTGCCGGCTGCACGTCGCGAGTTGCGCGCCTCAGGAAGACCTTCTGGATGCGATAGAGTGGCTTGTAGAAGCGATTCTCGGCCGTCTGGAGCTCTTCCTGCGGCACCGAGAGATCCTCAGCGACTTCCTCGGCGGCGGCTTCGCGGCGGACGCGCCTTCTGAAGGCGCTGCGCTGCCTGTAGCGGAAGAAGGGGCGGAAGATGTTGTTCTCAGCCACTTCCATGTCATCGGCGTCATCGCCGACTTCTGGCAGCGCCTCGTTGAAGTCCTCGAGCGTCGCCTGGCGAGGAGAGCGGCTCCTGAAGGCCTTGCGCTCGCGGTATCTGAAGAAGGGGCGGAAGATGTGGTTCTCAGCTGGCTCCAGATCGTCCGACTCTTCGGGAAGTGCGGGAAGAGCTTCGGCGAAGTCTTCGGGCGAGGCTTCACGAGGAAGGCGCTTCCTGAAGGCGCTGCGCTGCTTGTAGCGGAAGAATGGCCTGAAGATGTGGTTCTCGGCCACTTCCATGTCCTCACCGTCGGCTTCGGCGTCCGGGATGAGAATGGCGATCTGGTCGGCGTCAGGAATCGGGCTCTGGAGGCTCAGGTGAGCAGCTCCCAAGATGATGGCGAGTACAATCAGCTTCATTTTGTTGCGCTGGAGTGCGTTTGTCTTGTGGATCAGCGATAAGATCAAGAGTGTCTTGCGAACTTGTTCTTTGCGCGCTTGCTTGTTGCGGTGTGAATGCTTGGCAGAAGCCCCGGAAGCCTTTTATACTGCGGCCGGCGATCGAGGGCCGCCATGTTAGACAAAATAGTAATTAGAGCCACTTAACGCGCGGCCGCTAATTCCGCTTCCACTGTCTCTGCAGCTCGCGAGGAGCGAAGAGGACGCTTCGTTTGGACTCCATCGAGCACGCGAACGCTGGAGCAGAAGAAGAGCTTCGCAAAGTCGAGAACGGACAATAATAAGACGATTAGCGCGTTTTTGCCACTGATCCGCATGGCTTTCGGTTGGACTGCGGAGTCGCCATGCTTTCCGAGGATCGGAAGTGAATCGATCTCGCTAATGAGTTACACAATTTCCACGGGGCGTTTTTTGCCGGCGATTGTTTTCGGGATTTCTGTGCTCTTGACTCACTCTTCAGCTGCTGCGAAGCACTAATTGCCGCCCAAATTGCCATTTAAGGAGTGTTTTCCGATTTGTGCTTAGAGATCTTACCTTGAGCCAGTTCTCACCAGTTCTGAATTTTATTCTTATGTTTTTTCCATCTCAATTTCTTGTGGTGTTAATTTTTTTGTTGGGCCAATTCATCAACGGCTTTCTTTCTGAGTTCAAATTTTGTGCTTTTGCAGTTATAAGGTTTTCTCTTATTTCTCATAACATTTGAATGGTGGAACTTGTGGAATGAGTGATTGTCAATGTGAATTTTGGAGCTCAATTGCTGCTTTTGTTTTCCCCAGTATTTTGTTCGTGCGTGAGATGAAGAAGCACAGTTTGGGGCTTCCTCGGCCTCTGTCCTACGCGAAGATCCAGAATTTCAGCAAAACCAGCCTTCTGTTCTACATAAAATGCCTTCACAAAATCATTTCTCGCGAGAGGGTTGTTTTGACCTCTTTCCGGAAGAAAAACAGGAAGCTGGTGAGACTTCCTTGAGTTTTTCCTTCATTCTGTGGTTGCTAAGACTTCAATGTGTTTTCAGGAAACGCAAATGAAGTCTCTGAAGTGCCAGGAAGAGACACCGGCGAAAGTAGAGACTGAGGATCCGCTGAAGTTTGTCCAAGAAATCAAATCCGTTGCCGAAGAGGCTCAGAGAGTGGCTGGATTTGTCTATGAGCCTGTGTCAGGATTGTATTATGACAACAAGACAGGATACTACTATAACGCGGATCTGCGGCTGTATTACGACGGGAATACAGGCGTTTACTACTCTTATGACGCTGCCACAAATCAGTTCCTGTACCACTCTCAGGTCTACACAGATGGGAAGGAGAATAACGTGGTTTCACTGATCTCTGAGATGACTGGTGAGAAGAAGGAGAGCCAGAGTGTGCGCCGACGGCACAAGAAGAGGAGGAAATCCCCGGAGAAGGTGGAGAAGCCCAAGGAGGACGTGGAAATGGAGGATGGCGAGGTATTGAGCTCTCCAGAAGAGTCCGAGGAGGAAGAGAAGCTGTCCGGAGACGCCGTGCGTTATGCGCCATCACTCAGGCTCATCGTCCAGGAGAGTGCAGTTGAGAGTGTCTCCGCAGGAACGCTATTCGTGATCACCTGCAGGGGTGGCACGCTGGGCAGAGAAGGACATCACGATATTCTCATACCAGATCTGAATGTCTCCAAACATCACCTCAAGTTCATCTACAACGACGCGAAGTCTACGTATCAAATCATCGATTTGGGCTCAACGAACGGCACAATTCTCAACAGCCAGCGAATGACGACGTCCAAGCGGGAGAGTGATCCTGTGGATCTGCTCCACGACAGCGTCATCGAGCTCTCGGGCACGCGTCTTCTCTGTCACGTCCACGGCGGCTCCGAAACCTGCGACGACTGCCATCCTGGCCTCCTGAAAGCCACTCAAAAGACAGCCAGCTCTGCTGCTGAGTCGCAGTCTCTGGAGCAGTCACGCTTGCAGATACAGAAGCGCCTGCAGAAGAAGTACGGACTGGCGACGGAGAAGTACGAGGAGCCGAAGAGCTTCGCCGGTGAGGCTTATGTTGATCGCGCGGCCAATCGGCGCGTGACTGTGGGCAGTTCGCACGACGGTGAGAAGACGGAAGTGGCCTCGACGGAGTGGGCGATCTCCCGGAAGAACAAGGGCTTCAAGCTGCTCTCCCAGATGGGCTGGTCGGAGGGACAGAGCCTGGGCAACACCGAGGAGGCGCTCAAGGAGCCCATCTCAGTCGTCGGCAACCAGGGAACCGCCGGCCTGGGATACGGCAGTTGAGATGATCTTCCCACAATCTCTGTATTCTTCGTGGCTTAGTTCGTGGCTTGATTTCAATAGACGCCCGGCAAAATCTGTTTCACAACTTTTTATCAGGATCGTTGATTGCGCCGAATGGGAGAAGCATATGCTGCATGCAGCTTCAGCTTTGATTGAGCGTAAAATTCATTCGAATTGGAACGAAGTCGTTGTGCTTTTAACAACTTCATCAATAACTGAGGAATTGGAGACAACAGACAACTTGCAGTCTGGATAAATCCCATCGTGAATAAATAATTGCAGAAATGATATTTGCAGTACAGCAGAAAATTGTTTAATTGAAAATGAGCACTATTAAAGCCTAAATTGATTACAATGAAAAGCTTTTGGAGTCTTCATTACGCTTTTATAATGAATTTATTTCAGAGAAAACCCTGAATAATTACTCCTTTGTTAAATATCAAGGGGGAGATAATATGTCTTAAATCTGTACACCATTTTCAAACACTTCTGAATTTTGCCTTACATTCCTAAAGTTCTAATTTTATTGAATTTCTTAAGTTTTCATTCAAAATTTCTGTAAAAATCAAATTAAAAACGCATTTTGGGCATATTTTTCTACCATAACCTCAAAATATATCTAAGAGATCTTCAAAAACTCCATTTGGAAGCTTTCTAGATCACAAAATCAACTCAAAACTACTGATTCTGAGACAAAGTTGTTTAAAAAGCTTTCAAAAATGAACATTTTTCAATTCCAAAATAATATTTTTGAGGTTATGTTTGAGTTCAATACAATCTGTAACGTTTCTTGGCTTCAAAGGTTGAGAAAAGCACTGTTTATTGCATGTAAATCTCTAATTTCGCCAATAGAACATGAATTTTTTACTAAATTTGTCCCTAAAACATGACATAACCTCAAAAAAAGATTTTTATTACTGATTTTACGTGAAAATCGAAGGAAATCCAAAGAATTCAGATGATTTGTCAGTAAAATAAGCACTCGCGAAGGGATTGTTGTAAACTTTTCAACACTTCCACTTCTTAAGTACTTCGTCTAATCTGTACACCATTTCTGATTGTATTATCTCCCCCTTGGGTAAATATAATCAAAGTATTTTCTTCAAAATTTCAATAAGTGCTTCCAGAGAGCATAGGAAGATGGGAAATCAACGAGAAGAAAATGATTTTTCAATTATTCGGGCTAAAGCGAAATGCATGCACTGCAGTTTGCGCAGTTCACGCGATGTTTGCTCAGGACAATCTTTGTGACTTCCGCGAGGCTCTGAATATCAAGTCAGCGAGTGAAAATCAATGAACGAAGGCAAACACTGAAAAATTCATCACTGTTGTTCGACTATTAGGAAAGTCGCTGAATCGATACGACTCTCGATATCGCAATTAATCAATCTGAAAGTGCTCAAAAAGGGGAAGAAAAGACAAAGACGAAAATATTTTTTTTTTGTATAATAAATGGCAATTTATTTGTTAATCATATTCGTAGAATTAATTAATTTGTATTTCATATTTTTTTTATTACTCTAAAATTTTTATCTTGTTTACCATTCGGTGCCTAAGTAATTTTTTTCTTTTCATCTTTATAAAGTTTAGTAGAAATTTTCTCTCTCACTCCCTCTTCATCATCCCAAAAGATGTTATAATTTTTATTGGTTTTACTTCCTAGGAAAAATCTGATTCACTTTTCTTTTGTTAAATATGTTTTACATTGCTAAGTAAATTATGCGTACTGACATTGTTTTTCCACTTTTCCGCATGAAAGTATAATTTCACTGAAATTGTTTTTAGTTCATCTGATATTAATGTTTTTATTACCACTGTAATCTCTTCTCACATTGTAATACTTCTTCTTTTTTTCTTAGAAAATTAATGAGACGGTTTATTGTGAAAATTTTCCATTCCTGTTTCGCTGAAACTTATTCTGGGTTTCAATTATTCTTCTATAGTGTTTTTTTTTTGGTACTGATTTCATGATTTTGGTTTCTACATTGGCTATTTTTTTTTCATTATTTTTATACACATTGCAAATACTTTTAATGCGCTTTTACAAGGTGGGATTTTTACTCTTACATTTTTCCTGCACTAAATTATAACTTTTTTTGTGCTTCTTGTGCACTTGAGAATTTCACAAAACTATCTTTGCATTTATACTTTGCGACTTTTACACTTAGACTGGACCATGTTGAACTTTGTGAATTTGTGTGTTTTGTGTGGCTCTTTTGGTGTGTGTTCGAAGCGAGGAGAGTTGTCGTGATGCCCGAAGGAAATGATAAAATCGACAGAAGGAAAGTGTAACCCAAAGAGTTATCTTTATCCGAATTTGTTTTTAATTATTTTACACATTTTAATTATATTCACACGTCACATTTAATTATACAACGGTTTTTTTTACCTTTATTTCTCTCATTATTTCATGTTTTTTCCATCATTTTTTTTTTTAATTCTTATACTCCTAAAGTGTGTTTCTATCCTTCTTCTGATCCCTTCTGATTCCTTGATGTTGCTCATCTTCCACGTCACTTAACGCCAGCGAGAATGAACGAAAGATGCGGAAGAAATTCATTTCGAATTGAATTTGCATCGCATCTTCGGCGATTCTTCTGGGGTTAATTTCTCGCCAAACAATCATCATTCAGCCAGTGACTTCTTTCCCACTCTAGAAAGACATTCACTGTGCCAGTGAATACCCAATTGTTTAATGATTCTTTCTTCTTTTTTTTTTAGTGTATTTTGGTTTAGTGCGTATTTTAAATACTTGTTTTCTTTCTATGTCATTATTTAAAACTGTGTTACTCCACCTTTTCCACCTTCACCACCTCTTAAAGACTTTTACAATATAAGTTTAAATTTAATTTTTGGTGCATTTTTTTCTTTATATTCCTTCACCTTTCTCTCAATTTAATAATACGTTTCATTTCATTTTTTTTGGATTATTTTTCATCATTTTTACTCTCACTCTAATTCTTCTTGCTTTTTTCTTCTTCTTTTTCTTTTATAGGTTTTATGCCTCAAGGAAAAAGGGGTTGGAAATTGTCTAAAATTTATCTATTCACCACTTTTCACTAAATCTTTCTCGCTATCTGGATGATCTTTGCTGTGGATTTTTTACTTTTAAAGAAGGTTAGTGACTAGATAAAAATGAGTTAATGGCGAATGTAAGATTAATTAAAATACCGAAAGAGGTTTTTTTTTAAGGTTGTAAATAAATGCATACTTTTCTTCTTCTCAATACAAAGTGCGCGTCACAATTGACTTGGCGATTGTGATCTTCCGAATCCCAGAATATTGCAGATCATAACTTAATTCTAGTCTAACTTCGTTCATGCTTGATACTTTGATAACACTGATAATAACGCTTTCAAACTGATTTCTTGCGAGGAATTCTCTCTTCTTCGTCCATCTTTTTGCACGTTCAGCTTCTTAAGGTCCTACGCGATCACTGGTTTCTGGCTCAGAAACCCTCCCAGTTGCTCCCAAAATCTGTCTAGTCCTTCTAGCCTCTGCTGTCCTTGCAAAACCCCTTTTTCGATACAATTGTGACGCGCACTGTATTTGCGACAAGCGGGCGAACAATGAGGAAAATTAGCAAATTTCGACTCTATTCAATGGAATTCTTTTCACCTTTTCTCCCATGGTTTTCATCCGCCCAAAAACCTACGGTCACAAATCTAGTAATACATTACACTGGTCACTGACTAAGTCCTTTTACGAGGTCGTCACATGATAATTTCTAATTAAACTCCCTCCCCTTTCACAACTTCACACTATATTAGTTATACAAAGTATTTCTGGGTGAAAAATGAACGGTAAAACAGAGGAAAGAATTTTTTTCTTTTATACCTTTGAAAGAGATTAACGCGATTGCCTTTCGTTCAATAAATATTTGGTTTTCTTTAAATTGTAGACCCAATTGGTTATTATCATTTTTATTCGATTTTTTTCTCTGAAGTGTTTTTTTTTTTTCTTCAATTTTATAGGCCCTTTTAAAAATATTTACTTCTTTTTAAATAACGTTGCATTTTTCCCTTACTTAACTCGAGTACGTTGTATTTTTCCTTTCATTTTCTTTATTTTATTTATACTATTTCTTCTTCTTCTTTATATTCTGTCCTCACCATTTATCGTTTCTTTTATAATTCTTCATATTTTCTGTGTAAAAACAAAGCTTAACAGTTTAAAGTGTTCTCTTCCTATCCACCTTCAATATTTTTCATCCTCTCTCTTCCCCTCTATATTTTTTTTTTACCACATGATTTCAGTATAAAAATTATTAAATTTATTATATATTGAACTTAGTGTATGGTAAGTTTTTAAACTTTTAAAGAGTCATAAGCTTTATAAAAACTCGGTCGACTAACTAAAATATTAAATAGTTTCTCTTTTTCTTCATTTCTCTCTTTTTTTTATTTGTTCATCTAACGTTTACTATAACAGTAGAATATTTTGTGCATTTCTCTTGTTGTGCACTGGAAAAAATACGGAGCATGAAAATGACAAATACGGATAAAGTCTGTAAAGGAAAATCCTCAAGTATTTGCCAAATGAAAGTCACTTTCTCAAAAAAATCTCTTCTCACGTCTAAAGTGTTCGAATAACAGATGAATCAAATTCATACTCTATTTTTTCCAGTGTCTTGATAAAACTTTTTAAACTATATATAAAGTTTTTAGTGTGTTTTTCGGGGCCATTTTCCCGCCCCCAATGCGGTGTAGACTGTTTAGATTTGTGTTCATTAAGCATCTCCGGTTAAAATTTGTATGTGTTTTCTGTATTTCGCCACCTTTTAATTACTCATTATTGCTCTTAACTGGTTTTTTTTTCTTCTTTATTTTCAAGTAACGAGAATGAAATTTGTGGCACAATTTTCCATGGTTTTGCCATGGAATTTCATCCACCAATTTCCCTGTTTTTATTCTGTTAATTCCACTTCCTGTCCCGCTGATCAATATAATTCTATTCTGTTGCATTCTTCGTCCACTCCGCATTCGTCAACCATCAAAACGTCGCCACGTCAACATTACTAAATGTATCACTAAAATAATGGTTTATACACATGTGTAATCGTTAAAATACTAATATAAAAAGTCATTGTTTCATTATTTGCTTTTAAATTTTATATACTCGATAAAAGTGTGTAAATGCATATTAGTTTTTTTTTTCTTTCTTTTTCCTTCCTTGCGACAGCTCAAGAGTGTCCTTTTTTGCGAGACACTCTTGCAAAAATGCAAATAGATTTCTGGTTTACAGCAAAAGATTCAACGCAAAATGCGGCAAAGTAAGTTTCGTCGTCATAAAATTAGATTGAATAAAAAAAAACAGAAAAGAAAGAAATTATGCGCAGAAATTCAATGTTTTTCTCTTTTTTGTCCTCTCTTGCATTTTTTTTCATCAAGTATTATTTTTTTTTTACTTTATTACTATAACCACTATCATTTATTTATTAACTCCCTACCATGTTTAAGGAAACTCTCTTACTTTGGTTTCTCATCTCTTAAGCCTCTCACGGCGTCTTAAGTGGGACTTTCGGTCTGTGAACCTGACGCTGAAACACCTTCGGGAAGTTGTGCTAATGTTTTAAACAAGGGTGAATTTATAAATCTGCAAAGATGGACGCCGATTAGGGTGAGTTTGAGGGTGGAAAAAGAGACTTCTCTCTTACCTGGGATACGAGTCTCGGTGCATTAAAGTGTAGATTTGCAGTTGAGCTTCATCGAAAGTGTGAGGCGTGGGTTCCACCATATTCCTATTAACTATTTCACGTACTCGAGAATCTAAAGACACCTGCAAAACACCCAAAAGCACAAGAGTGAGTTCAGGGAATTTTTGAATTTTTTAAAAGTATTTTATAATCTATCTGTTCTTTGATTTACGCAGTTTAGTTTGCTGAGTGAAATGTGTAACGTCTCCAATATTTGAAACATTTTCGAAACATATTTCAACCATGTTTACATTATCATTTTGGTTAGTATCGTTTTGGTGGTAAATACAAGGCTGTGATAATGCGGCTAAATTGTGTACACCACTTCCTGTCACGTCCGCACTATTTGTCAAGAATCTCAGACACTTCCAGGACTTTGGCAGTGCTTAAAACAGGCGTTTTCCCTATTTTCTTCACTCTTTTTCAGAGCCCAATAGATTTTTCTAACCGTTTAAAGTAAAATAACCTCTAATTTAAGAGTTTTTGTCCTACAAAAACGTAATTTTCAATTGTGTGACTCTAAAAAACATACGGAGAAACAACGTAATTTTAGAAATATCAAACTTCTAGAAAGGAAAGGTAAAAGTGATCTTAAATTTGTAGCATAACCATAATATCTTTGAAAATCAATGACTTTGGAGTAGTGAAACAATTTTCCACCCCCCAAAATGCATTGCACTGCTTTAGAGCTGCTGATTAAAACACAACTTTAGGGCCAATATAATATCTCAACCATCTCTAACGATAAAACCCTCACGTCAAACATTTCCATACACGAAAGCCAATATAACTAATGGTTGAATTTTGAGAGAATAAAGTCCACGAGGCGTCGAGAGGGTCAACGCGTCCGTCAATCAAGTTCGTCAGTGTTAAATAATTCATAGTAGAAAAAACTCGCTTCTCACCTCTTTTGGAGACAAAATTGAAATATAGTCTTCATATATGAATCTAGCCTTTTCTTCGATGGCTTCTGGATTTGTTTCCTTCTTCAACTCTTCGCATGCGAGCCAGAAGAGGATATTTTCTTCGCTATATTCACATCGGAGGAAATCACGAAACACCTTTCGCCCACCTGCAAAGGCAGAGAGGAAAGAATTTACATGAGTTTTATTGCGTTGGAAAGTCCGCACGGAAAATCAATGGTCGACGCCGTGACAGGCTGGGAAAATTCATCAAGCGGGAGTTAAATTATTTTAGCGAATTATCCGTGTGAAAGGGAATTTCCTGGAAAGCCGCGTCAAGAGCAGTCTTCTGGGAAATATCTCAAGAGAGGAAGGAAGGGGTTTGGCCGGAGAATTGGATTAGAGGCGAGCAAAGGATGCAATGCAGGACGCCCGATGAAGTAATAATAGGGGTGTTATGCACTCCTTGGGTTTCATGTCACCTCGGTGGAAAATGCTAATTGATAGGGAGCGAAAGTCGCTTTTGCCATTCGAACCAATATTGAGCGACTGCGAGTGTTTTTCCTATTAAAAATGCATGACAATGTGGGCGAGAATGATAAACCCTCCACATGATTTCCACACTTACCGGGACTCCTCATTAATTTATCAAAGCTTTTACCCCAACTTCTTATTTCCTCGAGGGTTGGCCTACAACAGAGAGAAAGAGAGAAGGGGAAAATGGGTGGCGTGAGAAATGCTCTCCATGTCTTTCTGCATTGATAGGATATTGATGAGGACAAGGGCGACTTACTGTTCACCATCACATAGAAGATCTGAACCGGCTGGATCTTTCTTCGTGGGTCCATTGTCTTCGGCATTTTTAATTGCCAAACTGTGGAGTAGAGAAAGAGAGAGAGAATGCACGTGAATTTGATATCTGTGTTGGGGAGCTTTTGCTTTTTCATTGATTTGCCAACAGAGTTGAGATCAAAATGATTATATAGATAAGAAATCAATAGATAAAATTTTCTAACTATTCTAACACATCAATTGATGTTTTGTGTTTTTTTTTATTTCAGGAATTTGAGAAGAATTCATGAACTTTCTACAGGCACAGATGATCTTATGCTAAGAACGTAAAATTTATTTGCAACAAATATAAGAAACAGAAATTATAAAATACGGTCCAACGAAGACCGAAGATGCTCCACATAATTCACAATTTTCTCTTATTTATAATTAGTTAAAGTCTTTATTCTATTCTTTATTAGGTAAAATAAATAACGTGAAATGCCAATCAAGTGAATTTATCCCTCAATATCATCAGCACACATCAGAGAGGAGGAATTTGGTCATTCAAGCCAGACCTAACCTCACTCTCTTTCTAGGTAAAAACACAGTCAACCATTCACGCTATCACGCACGCAACAATCTCTAACATCTTCATTTACACCCTTCAGATAACACACAATACCAAAAGCGACTGAAGAATCTTGAGTGAAGATATTGAATTCTATCTCTGATCGTAAATTTAGCAAACTTTAGTTTCAGTTTGGAGTGCTAATTGGGATTTTCAAGTTCATTTTCCTCATTTGTATTGATCTAACATCGTGACATAAATCCGAATGAGCGTAATTATTCATGCTCCTCGACATCTACTCGCAATTGCGCGTGCTGCACTGCTCTGAGATCTGTAATCTAGCTGCACGCAAACTCTAATGGCCGGTGTGGTATGAAAAATTAACCGAGTTGTCTGTTGACGCTGTGTGCCTTGGGAAAGTGAGGGTGCGGAACTGTGGAATGGGGACAGAGAATTGAATTTCTTGTGTTTTATTTTCCTCCACTTTTACCCCAGTCGCAGCTTCGCCACGACACTCCTCCATCTCTCGGCCATGCTCCCCTGCCTCTTCAATTGATGGCCGCCGCCGCGGTATTTGTACACCCATGTCCCATCCACACTCGAGCCGAATGATTGGATTACACACAGGATGGTCGCTCTGTCGATGGAGAAGAAGAAAAAAAAACCGCCGCCGCCCCTCCGCCTCGGCGCTGTTGATCGATATTTTCCAGATAAAAACTACGCGCGTCTTCTGACGTCAAGCCTACACAGAACTATGCACACGGGGCGAGCGATCTCGCATCTATGAGGATCGCGCGCGGATCAACTCTGCACTCGCCCACTCTCCAGCGTTTTGGGCCGAGTCCCAAGGAGTGAGTCACACCAGGAATGTTCGCGGCGAGATTTATCGCGGATATTCGCGACGAGAGGCAGGCGCGATCGAGGTCCAGAGGCGCCGCGAACTGGAGACGTTCTAACCACTTCCATACGCAATATTCGCGCGAGTGGCAAAAACACAAGACTTCGTGCCTCACGCGGAGCGGCCCGAAATGTGCGATTTTGTTTACACGGGGCCATCGTGTGCCCCACAATTGCACGGGAGCCTCTCTCGCTCTCGCGGAAAATCGCCAGAGATTTTCCCAGAGATGCGCGCGTGCGCCGAGAGAGCCTCCGCGCCAGTCTTGGGGCCACCAGTGAAGAAATGAATGGACTCGTCATGTTTCCGTTTTTCTTTTTTCCTCCCCCGCCCCTGGCCGGAATGTGGTGACAAAGTTCTCGCTCTCTCTCTCTCTCGTCCCGCGCGCACCTGCCTTTTCTCGCCAATTTTCCATGGGGCCACGGCGCGCGGCAAGGGGAGCTCTCCTGCATTCGCGCTCGCACATTTTCCGAAGGGTGTAAACACACACCAGCTCTTTTTTTTTCGGGGCAAAGAGGAGCGCGAATGAGGACAAGAGAGGAGGCACATAAGGAACATTTACGGGTAGCACGCAAAAGTGTGATTAGGAGAAAAAATAGAGAATACAAATGAGGGCACACACTCGCGGGAAGGTGAAATGTATGCAAAAGTTCACAGTAAATCCCAAAATTGCTGATAATAAAGGAAATTGGTGACGTTCTATGGCATTGGCCGTTGTAATTCAAATGTGAACTCTCTAGAGAGCCCGACTTTGAGCTCGTGTTAGGCAGGATTTCTATGCGATTTGTGACCTGTACACCACTTCCTGACACTTCCACAATTCCTCCGCAGAATCTTCAACACTTCCAGACACTTCTTCAACTATTTCCTACACGAATTTCTGACTTAACACAAATCTATTCCAGGTTTTTCCGCCTCAAGAAGTTTAAGCTCTTCAATTGCTTAGATTTTGAATTGTAAAAATTGATTTTATTGCTTTTTCAATCGTTCATGGCAAATTTGTGTCTTGATTTTCTAGTTTTATATTCTAAAAAATGTTTTGATCAAAATGTGAGGTTATGAATTCGGCTTGAAAATCTTTCTTCGTCTAATTTGAACCTTTTTACATTCAGAAAATTAGTGAATATGGCGAAGAATACAATGTTTCTACCAAGATAATGACATTTAATTTGCCAATTTTAAGCAAAAACAGAAAATTTTCTAGACTAAAATTACCATTTTTGAGGTTATGAATGACTTTTAAGCTTCTTCTTTGCCACTTTTGCGAAAAAAAAAAGAGAAATAATCTCAGATAAAACACAATTTCTATGATTTAGAGTGATTTTGTAGTGCAAACATTCGATATATTTTACCACTTCCAATTCCTAAACACTTCCGTGAAGTTGTACACCACTTCCAGTCATATTATCTGCCCCTTGGATCAACATATGTGATTAGTTCTTTGGCAAAAAGTTGTTTAAAATGTTCACAATACACGCCAATTTCTGCTAGCTTTCATGGGAAACTGTGAACTTATTGCAGCGCAAGGAGGTGAAAGAAGCACTGTTTTGTGGTGTTTTGTCCCACAAGAAAGTATTCTTGATCACGAGATAGTTGAAAGCTTAGTTAAATTCAAGGATAATCTTTACTTGGTTAAACTACAACCCATGACGAAGAAGAAAACTGTGAATTTTGTCTATAATTCCCTGCTCTTGCTTTGTCATGTTGCACTCTCAGTGGAGTAATTGAGGTAATGACTATTAATAAATAATTAAATTGGCAATTAGGGAATAGAAAGCGTTGATTACAACCACTAAATTTGCTATTACTAGGGAAATTGTTGTTTAAATTCAGTCAATAACTCACCATTTGGCCCTGGAAATTAGAAGAAAAGCCACAAATCCATGGGAAGTCACAAGTGCAGCACAGGAACGTCGAGTGTTGGCGGCGAATGGAGAATTCATGCGGAGAGAAGAGAGGTGAAATATAACAAAGAATCCGCACAAAAGAGGCTCGAGAGCTTGGAGAGTGCAATTTGATTGGAAATCTAGGCAGCTTGGCTAGAGTGAATCTAGCTTAGACTGCAATTACTCGATAAAATCAATGGGATGCAAATTAATTTCCAACGGTTGTTAAATTGGATTTCCTGCGTGTGATTTTAACACCCAATAATTCCGGCAATTATACAGCAGCTTCACAATGGGCGCAGCGAATTAATTATGCCAGTGTTTTGGGCGCGCAACATTGCGTGGCGTTGGCTTACCAGGAGCAGGAACAGCAGCAGCACCAGCAGAAGCAGCACGGTTTCTGTGACGGTTGTCGCCGCAATGGACCCACACTTGGCGCCTCCTGGGGCCCACTCAGAGTGGAATTAAGCGGAGCTCCTCCTCCTTGTGTTGCTGCAGAGCCCATGCCACGGAGTCGACACCCCACTGGCAGCTCCGAAACGCTGCAGGACATGCTGTGGATGGGGACACACGCATTAGTTGGTTGTCGCAGAGCGGGCGTCTCGCGGGACTCACAAAAGAAGTTAGTCACCGAGGTAGGAACTCCTTTTACAGATCCAGTCTTTCCCCAATTGGCGTCTCTGTCGCCTGCCAGTGACGGACCCCAAACGCCATGCCCTCACCGCCGCCGGCTGCCTCGCGATCGGCGCCCCTGCGAAGAGAGACACAACACGCTGAATGCAATTTCCCCAAACAGCCCCATATTTGCGCTAAAATCGCGCGGCGGAAGGAACTCTTGTGGCATTCATTTGATTGTTCCAGCACAAAGTCGGAAGAAGTGGCGAAGATAAGATGAAACATTTGCATGCATTTTCCACCCCCCCCCCCCAGTCAAAAGACAGTCGCCGCATCAAAGGCAACCCCGAGAATCTCGAGTGCCGAATGATAAAATGTGAATTGCTCTGAGAATTTTATCATTCACTCATTGCTGGATTTGTTTGACAATTTGTTTGCGCGCTCTTTGGCCAAAGGTTGAGGTGAATTGAGGGCGTTTCAAGATGTGAAAATAAACAAATAGAAAAATGTCTGCACATGAAATAATATTTATATCCATGAATTATTAGGTCAAAAGCTCAAACCCTTCGACGAATTTATGCAGACAGACCGCGAAATCCATTTCTGTGCCTTTCTCTACCTGCGCATGTTATAATTAAAACTGTTATCGAAGTTGCGGTCAGAATTATTATTGGACTGGAAAATCATCTTTGTGCATTCATCAGAGGTTAATTATGCAATTTAAAGTCATGGTGAAGTTTGGAACTTTGTGCAAACTTGTGATGTTTGAATAATAAAGTAACTATTCGACCAGTCACTCATGCTTTTCATTATGCTGCACAGTTTCTTACAAGACGGCAACACAGGATTTATATGTATGACGAAGAATCCTCTTGTTTCACGTAAAATTACATTTTTTCTTGATTTTCACTACAGAAAAATTGAATTATAATTCAAATTTAAGTACAAAATTGACCCAAAAATGCTTGATTTCAGCTTTTTTTCTTCAAATTCAACGAATTACTGATGCTTTAAGTCTTATTTTAATCACTTCTCGACAAGAATAAGGTTTAAAATGTAGGTTTAAATGAAAGAAAATACCGAAAATCAAATTTATGAAAATTCTGACCGATTTCGGGAATTTTCTTTGAAACTTCACAGCACTTCTTCGTGCACAATTGCAATTCTTCCTCTTGCGCCTGGCGCCAAATGCCTTCGAAGGGTTGACGGACTTCCGAGTGGCCTGAAAACGGTCAAATCACTCGCAATTCGCGATGAATGGCCCCTGGGCGAAATTGCGGAGACTGACTTGGCAATTAAGGCCCCGCGCGAGGCTCGTCCACGTGAATGCACCCACGGAATTGGGCAGCGGGTTCAATGGAAGCCTGATGGCATCCCTTCGCGCACCCCGAACACACGCGCGGCGGGTGGGATTTTCCGCGGGGGCGGGGAGGCGAGTGAGCATGCGAGAGGTGGAAGAAAAGATGGATGTGAAGGGCCAGTGAGTAATCACAGTTGAGAGCTTTTTCGGGTGAGACTGGAGGCGCCCCGTCGAAGCTGATCAAATATTTGGGGGAGCGCGGATATCAGCGGCTGAGTGGCGAAATGAGCTTCGATAAGACGCGCCCAGCGGCCACGAGAGTGGGCATGCAATCGACGGGAATGTATAAACATTTATCGCTGGCGAGAGAGTGGGTGGCCCCATTCCCCCAGGAGGCCCATCGATTTTCCCCCGCGCCTCACCTGTTCTCCCCGCCGAGCTGCGCTCACGGGCCCCCCTGCATGCTGTCCGGCCGAAGGGGGCGCGCTCACGGGTGGCAGGCACTCACGGACCGCCTCGCGCCAGCTGAGAGCGCGCGCGGGAACACAGGAAGCTGCTCACGCACACGCTCACGCGGACTTTTCACGCACTGGAGCTGGTGACCCAAATTCCCTCTCTCGGCCCCCGCCACGGAATCACACCAGAGCCGAGCAGCAGTGCCTCACCGTCCGTCCTGGCCCTGCACAGGCCCGCCTCGATGCACTTTCACTTGATCTCCACCACCTGGTGACCGCACACACGCCAAAGATCCGCGAGACCCAGAACCTTATGTGCTGGCACCGTTTCTCATCCACATAAGGGCGATACCAAACCAATATGGCGGGCCACCTTCTGTGGAAAAACACACAGGCGCCCCGCAGTACATAGAGAGCCGCACTACATAGGTGAAAATTCTGCCATGCTCTCCCGGAGAGAGAGACTCTTTTTCCACCAGACTCACTTCTTTGTCGCTCCGACACTGCGTGTTGGACATCTCTGGCTGCGTGCGTGTGAGTCCCCCTCTCGCGAGCGTGTGTGTGTGTGTGTGTGCGGAAAACTCGCAGATGGAAAGTGAGTTTTCCCGACGAGGCGCCCGAGCGAAAATCCCCCAACAAGGGAAATTCTTCGCGCGCCGCCAAAATCCGTCTGCAATTCTTCGCCGCACTTTCCTCGGGATTTAAAGGCTTTTCCAGCTTTCCGCTCAATGCAGGAGACTCTTAAAATCGATCCATAGTCCAACTGAAGCTCGAAACCTTTGCTGTACATTTTCACCGATAGGGGAAAACAGGTCAAACACAGTGAAAAGAAGGTCCTTTGCTTGGAAATCTTATTTCAGTGAATCAATGAAAATTATTTTTCCACAATTTTAGCATCTCAAGACATTTTTAACGATTTCCTTGAACTTCAGGAATAAATTCCTGATCAATTTAAGGGCAAAAACTGACCCAAATTGCGTCGAAAAGTACAAACATGAAGTTCATGTTCAAAAAAACAAAACTCATAAACTTAATTACATCCTTTATTATATTCAGTGTCGCTGAGTGTCCAGGAAGCTTAGGTGTACAGCCTGACCGTCTTGTCGCCGCCCGTGGAGAAGACCCAGGGCTGCGACGGGTGCCAAACGACGCTGAACGCTCCGAAGTCGTTGACCTTTTCGTGCGTCTCGAGCTTCTTCAGCGGCACAATCAGGGGATTCTGCAGCAAATCATTGTACACCATTCCGTGGGAGACGATGACGCTGGCGTCGTCGCTGGCGGACGCGAAGAGTGGGTACTTCCGGTGGAACGCCACGCCACGCACCGCCCCCTTGTGCAGGCGCATCGTCTGGTAGGGCTTCGTGGAGAGCTCCAGGTCGAACCAGAGGATCTTCTTGTCGTACGTCGACACGATGAGATTGTCACCCTTGGGATGGATGGCCATGTCGCTGATCCAGTTGCTGTTGCTCATCAGCTTCTTCATCAGCTCCTGCTTCACCAGATCATACATCCGGACGCTCTTCTGCGTGGCCACGAACAGCAGTGGCTTCACGGGATGGAACAGCACGCACTCCACGGTGCCTTTGCTCTTCGCGAAGGGGAATTGCGAGCGCCGCTTGGACAGCTGATGGATGATCACAGAGCGATGCGCTCCATCGGGCATCACAGAAGCCAAATAGTCACCGCGTCCGTGCCACGTGACATGCTTTATCTGCTTGAAGTGGTTAATCACGATCCTCAGGCCGGATTTGTGCTCGAGTTCCTCGGGTTCCATCCATTGCACGGCCGTCTTGAGGCGCTCCTGGTCCAGCAGGTCACTCTCTGGCGCATCCGTGAAGATCTCGTCCGTCTTGGACACCACCAACTTATCTCCCGTCTCGGGATTGATGAGCAGCAGGCGCTGACCGCTGGCCACAGCCAACAGGGAGAGTTTCCCGTTGGGACACCACGCCACGGAGCGCACAATGTCCTTCGTCTGGATGGTCTTGATGCACCTGGCCGTCGAGATCTCCCAGATCTTCACGGACGCGTCGTCCGAGCCTGTGACAATGAACTCTCCGCGCGGTTCCACGCTTATCGTGCGCACAATATCGCTGTGCCCGACGTAAACCAGCGTCTCGTGCGTGGGGAATGGCTGCAGATCCCTGGGCGAGGGCAGTTTGGGAATCAGATACTCTGGCTCGATGGTGAGCTTCATCCTGTGTGCGCGCGGACAGAGATAGAGATCGAGACAGCGCAGGAATCTCTCGTGAGTGTATCTCGCATAGGCCGGAACCTCCCTCAAGCTCTTGTACTGCTGCGGCACGAAGTGCAGCTTCCGCTTGTGCGGCTCCTTTTCCAGTCGCTTCCACTCGCGCATCTCCTTCTTGTCGAACAGATACTCCGGAGGCGGATTGTAGGACTCCGCGTGGCCCGGCAGCGGCCTCTTCGGCGCCGACACGTGATCGTGAATCCTCCTCATGCTCTCCTTCGTGTTGTCCGACTCCCAGAGCATGTAGAACTTCGGTCCGGACTTCTTTTCCGCCTCCGCCTTCTCGCGCTCTTTCTTCGTCTTCATCCAGCCCATCTTCAGCGCGTGCACGTAGCGTGAGACCTTCTTCTTCTCACTCTTGGACGGCAGGAAGGAGCGCTTGTGGTCAGGGATGTTCCGGATGGGCATCTTCTCCACCTCCGACGTGAACCAGTCAATCCAGGGCGCGAATTCCTCAAATTGCCCATCCGGAATCTTCTGCTGCGCTATTCTCTTGATCAGCTCAATGTCCTCATCACTCAGCACAACATTCTGACCAGTCTGGGGATCCTTCACCGTCTTCCAGAAGTTCGGATCCTCCATGCGCTTCAAGAAGTCATCCAACTGATCTGTTTTTGCCGGCTTCACAATCTGTTTGGCGTCCCAATCATAGCCAATGTGCTTGTACTCATCATACCAATGCATGGGAATGTTTCCCACTGTGTTCCGGATGTCCTCCTCATCCGATGTGTCGTCCTGATACTCATCCGCAGTTGGAGGCTTCGATGGCTCTCCTTCAGCTGATTTTACCTCATCTTCCGCCTCTTCTGCAGATTCCTCAGGCTCTGAAGCTGACTCCTCATCTCCGAGATCGTCAAAACTCAACACACTGCCAGCGTCTGACCCAGAATCATCATCCTCTCCCAAGTCTTCATCATCACTTTCGGAGTCGGAAGCCTCCGCCACGCGAAGTTCTTCAGGGAGCTGGAAAACACCCAAGAAATCCCTGAATTTCTCATCCAACTACTCAAACTACTTGCTTACCTCATCCTCCTCACTTTCCACTGCCTTTTCCTCCCCATTTCCCTCGGAAATCTCCTCAAAGTGCCTCTTGAATTTATTCTTCAGCGGCCCCATGTTTTCCACGCGTATGTTTGAGGTTATGACATCACTGACATTCCGGATGTCAACAAAGTCATTCGGAAAGTTCAAATGTCACAACAAAGGTGCTTCTCATTTTGCCTCTCTAGAAATTTCCACTCATTCAGCCAGAGATGTCTGTGAAGCACGATTGGTATCAGTCTGAGACGAGTGTGGTGGTCACGGTGCTCCTCAAGAATGCCGCCGAGAAGAACTACAGCGTCAACATTGCCGCGGAATCGCTGGACGTCACGGCGGATGGATACAGTTTGCACCTGGACCTGCTGAGGCCCATCAATCCCGATCAGTCGCATCACAAAGCCACCGCCAGCAAGATTGAGATCACGCTGAAGAAGACCACCGGCGAGAGATGGGACAACTTGCAGCGGAAGCTGCAAGAGGAAAAGCCCGTCGAGGCGAAAACAAAGCCAAACTGGGACAAGTTTTGCAAGGAAGTCGAGCTCAAGGACGCCGCCGAGGCGAAGGTGAGTCTTTCATGAGTGGCTTTTGATGAGTATTCAACACTTTTCATTGTTCCAGGGCGAGGAAGGCCTGCAGAACCTCTTCCAGAAGATCTACGGCGACAGCAGTGACGAGGTGCGGAAGGCCATGAATAAGTCCTTCTCGGAGTCCGGAGGCACCGTTTTGAGCACCAACTGGGCTGAAGTCGGCTCCAAGAAGGTGGACGTGAAGCCTCCGGATGGCACGGAGTTCAAGGAATGGGAGTAAAAGCAACTTTTCACCCTTCTGAGATGCACAACACCCGAATTAATGTTCTTTTCGCAATGGAAAAATTCTAGTTTAACCGTTTTAATACGTATCGTTCATCAATACTCGACATCTATCCTGATTTTGAATTCATTTTCGCATTTTGTGGCCTTGTTTCTGATTCAATAAAGAACAATGCAGAGAATTTAGTTGATTTTGTTGCCTCTTTTTGTTAGCGAATTGTGTCCGAAAAACATGGCGTCTCAACGGACTCGCGCGGCGAAGCGAAAATCGGACGTGTGAATGTTTGAAAAAGTAACTGACAGAGAAAAGGGAATTCTGGGAAAGAAGGTCAAATAAATATTAAGGAGTGATTTTCGGGTATTCTCGAGAATATTTCAGTAAAGTAGGAGGAAATTGCAAAGTAAAGCGCTTGAGAGGATCGAAAATTTCGCAAAGCATCGCATTGAAATGACATAAAATACATTGAACTGACATTTATTTGTATACATTGATATAATAATTATCATTACATTTCTACAGACATTTATTCAATAATTTCCAGCGAGTTTCTTCATGATAATTGAGCTGCATCTGTCAAAAGAAGAGAAAATCAAATGTGTTCTGGGGTGAAAAAGGTCAAAGAAAAAAAAGGGAAAAGAATTGAGAGATTTGAACGATGCAGAAATCTTTTGGCATTTCCATCAACATCCATTTGTAAGATTCTATCTCATCACAATTTCTTGTTTATCTTCTGCTACAAAATAGGAATTCGCTGGATTTTCTCTTAGCCGCAAAATGTCTTAAACACTATTATGTCTTTAACTACATACAATCCTCTCTCTCTCTCTCTCTGTACTTTTTAGTGGGGTCTTCTAGTTTATGTACATTTATTTTACACGGCAACTTTGTAATCTTTAGATAACCATTTTCACATTTTATAGTCATTTACAAAATGTCATTTTGCTCTCTCTCTTTCTCTTCATTAAATTATTATTCATCTTTTTTACAACTATCACAGATTCTCATATGTTTTTTCTTTATTTATTCTTTCTTTCTTAAATAATTTCTATACTTTTTTTTGCTTCACAAACATTGCATCTGCTTTCTTTCTTTCTTTTTTTTTGGGACTAGAATTTCTTTGTGATCTCTATTCATTCACTTCAACTGAAATTGTTTGGCACTCTCAATCTTTTTTTCTAAGGAAGTCAAAATAAATCGGTAAATTAAGTGTTGTTTCTTTTGGGATTAAAATCAACTCAATAAGAATCTTTGGTTATTTCTTCTTCTCTCTTTCTATGTGTCTTTTTTTTGGTGGTGCAATTTCGTCATGAATATTCATTTTGAGGAACATAAATTGACACAGAAAATGTCTCAATTCGCCATTTATCCCTCTTTCTTCGCACTCCTTTCTTTTTTTTTTACATGATACTGCTTGAAATTGTCATCTATTTTTATGCTCTTACGTGTTAACATGAATATTTTATTATGTATCTTCTCATTCACTTTACATCTAGATTTTTTTTTCATCTTCCGCTCTCTTTCTCTCCCTCTCTGTCTCTCTCTCTCTTTTGAGGATCCCAGAAAATATACGACTGTTTTGTGTGAGTAAATTGGACATTCATTACAAAAATTCATCATGGATATTATCTCTGGCGACGCGTCCAGAATGGTTTGCGCCCTCCTCGCTAAATTCATCGAAAATGCATCCCTATTCCGCGTGATTAGACAATCGTGACGGTGAAATGAGCGCTACGAAAGCAATCGCCTGACACTAAACCGAACGAAAACGTCACTGCCACTGTGGATAGTCGACGAAGGCCGCGGCCTCGCGTCCTCGCGGTCCTGCGCGCGTCCAGGATCCTCTGCCGGCAGGTGGCGCGCATTAGAAGCCGCCGGTGGTGGGGGACGGTCATGCGTAGTGAGGGTAGGTGCCCAGGTGCGGGGTGACGTGGGGTGGCGTCACATGGCTCATGGAGTGCGGAGGGTAGAGGTTCGTCGTGGGGCCGCCCCAATTGCTCCACGAAGCCGCCGATGGGAAGATTGATGCTAGAGCGAGACGGAGCGCATTACTTCTGGACAAGGGACATCATTTCGGGGATGCAACATTGATTATTGGCGGCGCTGGGAGAATTTCTAATTAATTTAGATATAAATCAATTCGATGGAAAATGATTTTTGTCCTGTGAGAAAATTGAGTTTGCTGCTCATTTCAGCAACTCTTCCAACTTTCAATCCAATTAATTTTCAATTTTGCACATTTTAAATGTGTTTGTGTCATTGAAATTATCTCTGGGTAATGAGATTAAGTGCGAAACTTCGAGTGCTGTACACAAAATCATTTCCAAAAATTAATTGATTTCGCTGCCGCAAAAAGGAAGGTGTAAAACATCACAAACCATCATTTGGTGAGACCAATCAAACTCAGGGTTTTCTCCAGAATTAGGGGAAATTGAGAGAAACTTCATCAAATATTCGTAAAATTCTTCAAAATTTGATTATCTTTGAATATTCAGGAGACTCAGAATCTCCTTAAGATAACTCTTCTGTTAATTAATATACATTTGGGAAAAGGAATCATGATTATTGTCTGCAAGTAGAACTAGAAAACAATAGTTTGACGACTCAAAAATAACGAATTCAAACAATTGGCTGTCTTAATATAATCTTCTGTTCTTGCTTGAATAATAGCTTGAATATACGTTTCATTTTCCTTTCTTCGAGCGTCATGATTTTAAAATGAAGCCAAAACCTTCTTCAAAAATAATTTAGCTCCTTTTTCCCCAGATAACTGATTTTATAATGACGATATCTGAGACGTGAGAAACCATTAAAGCCTGTATTTTTACCTGAAGAAGGACAAAAGTTCAAATATCTTCAACTTCATGGAAAAAATATCTCTCAGTATATCGATTAATTATTCGAAATTTACGTGTTAAGGAAGGTAATATCATCAGCGACTTACAGCTTAGAATTTGAGCTCAATCGAGTGAAAAACCTGTTTTAAAACAATATTTTAGCTCAACTCAGCTTCTCTTGAAATGTTTGTAATTAAACTTTTCTATTTGTATTTGAGCTGATTTTTAGATTTGTTTTAACACAATTTTGTGTTGAAAATGGTTCAAGTAATAAAATTACAGTTAATTTAGTGGTTAAAACCACGAATTTAACCATTGAATTGAAAGAAGTTGAGAGCCAAACGCTCCTTGTCTTCTAAAATCCTATTAGTTGATTGCAAAATTACAAAGATCAGCAATTTTTCAGGAAGATATCAGGATCATTTAAGTTAGCTTAAGCCGCTTGAGCAAGGATTTTAGCAAAAAAAATCAAGATTCTTGATGGGAAACGCGATGCTTGAGTGCTACTAATTGCACTGAAGTGGCGTTTCCCAATTAGGCCGCCGTGAGAGGGGCAAGAAAATCGGCCTGACCGCGAGAGACGCTCACCTGAGGTGGAAGTCATTCCGTGGTGGGGGCTCATGAAGGAACTGAGCTTCGCTCCGTGGTGATATGGCGCCATGAACAAATCGCTCTGGTACTTGTACGTGGGGTCACTCGTTGCGGGCTGCGTGGCGGCGGCGAGTCCTTGGAAGTCAAACTTGTACGCGTAGCGCTTGCCGTGAACCTTCGTCATTATGTTCTTATCGTAGTAATATCTGGAGAGAAATTGCAGGGAAGATGAGAGGGAATCGCTCAGCCAAAAATTCAATTTATCTCCCTCCCATTCCAAATCACAATCGTGTGCGGCATTGATTCGTCTGGCCAGTGCAAGGACAATTAGTTGGGAAAATGAGCCAACATAAGTCAATAAGTGGTGCTGGAGCCTCTCCTTTTTCCTCCTCGTTGAGCGCGCGCGATGGGCATTGTGGCAAATGTACATTTCAATTATACTCACTTATCATTGAATTTAACCAAAGAGAATGGCATTGTTAATCGCGAACCATTATTGTCGGCGGGATTTTATGCCATGCCCGGGGAATGAATGGGGGCTCCAGATACCCATTATGCCTGTACAAGTGTAATTCTCGATATGGTGAATATGCACAACGCATGCCAACAATAGTATCTTTTCCCATGACCGAAAAAAGCGAGAGAGAGACGTCGATTTCTATGCGAAATCAGCGACATTTTCACTCGTGCGTAAGATATAGTTGTCCCAAAAACCATTCGAGGGTTCGACTCTCCTCTTTTTTTTTCCACCCTGACGGCGCGAGGGTGTGGGTGATTCGGTGGGTTGGGCAGCTGAAGGAACCTTCCTGCGGCTCCCAGACAAACCGGAATTTGATGTGTATTTGCGATTGCATTTGCCCTTACATATGTAAGCATTTTCCCTTGGGGTGTCACTCCATATGAATTCTCATTGCTCCGAGGAGGGAATTTTTCCTCAGATTTGGCAGAAAAAAAAAATAAATACGCCAGTCAAGAAGGGATGATGACAGCGACGAAAGAGGGTGTTTTATGGGAATTTCTCAACATATTTTCCTTAAAGATTTTTCCTCTTCTTCCACCAAACTTCATAAGTGTGACCCTTTCTCCACAGGGTGGAAGGCGAGTTTTTAGAAATTTCCAGCAGTATATTTTTCATGGTGCACTGAACATTGATAATGAGCCGAAAGGAGGCCCTGAGAGAGGGTGGAAAAGTGTGACTAACGCACTGGGATAAAAGGTACATCGATAAATCATTCCCATAATGGCATAATGAATAGAAATTAAGTGTCTGAAGGCGTTGCAGCAGTTCAGCGCATCATTCTCGCCCCTTGATTGCCCTCCGGGGTGAGATTTGTGCCGCAGAGAGTGTCGGAAGAAAAAGGGGATGGAAAAACAATGCCCAATTTGCTGCCAGAAGCCAATTACCGCGTCTTTTCCACTCACCTTAAAGCTCGACTCAGCTTGTCGTAGTTCATGTTGGGCTTCGACTTCCTCTCGCCCCATCGCCGCGCCACCTCGTCGGGATCCGTGAGCTTGAACTCCCCATTTGTGCCCTCCCATGTGATGCAGCCCGCGTTCGCCGAGTCGCTGAGGAGCTCCAGCAGGAATTGCCACAGCTGAATCTGTCCCGATCCTTTTGTTGGCCAAATTGCGGGGGAGAGAATGTCATAAATTGAATGTCAATTATGGTAAAATTGCGGAACAATATAAGTAGCGTCATCATCGTTATTATTCATCACTCAGCGAAATGCTGATGCTGAATTATTGTGGATTCACACTGCTCTGTGTGGCCCCCGTCGAGGGGCGGATTGTCGAATAATGTGTGTCACGGGTTGGGGTGCGCTCTGGCCAGTGATTCTCAATGTTCGTGGCGAACAATTGGGAGATGAATTCTGCTAATCTGCAGAGCAAGAAGAACCTAGATCTCTTGTAGACTATCAAATTTGATTGAGACTTGGAGTCGGAATATTTCACTGCGCTATTCACCTTTTTCTTCGTCTTTTATTAGATAATAAGAAACAGTGAAATTGATCAAACATTTCATAAATTCTCAAAATGTTGGATTTAATTTGAAAAGTTTCACTTATTCAAAGGAGAATTTTCTGAAGAAACTTGCTGTTGAAGTATTTAACATCCAAAATACTGAATTCTTCAAAGTTATCTATTAAGAACGAGACGTTTGGAGGTTAGAATTCATATCTTACAATATTCACCACAGGATTTTGCTCATTGATCTCTGTTAATATCCGATCAGAAACAGAAGTCATCAATAGTATTTATGATTGTGATATTTCATTGCATGTTTCAGTAATCTTCTGCATTAATGGATTATAAAACGAGATTTGTAATGTTGAATAAAGTTTGCACGTTAAGACTATTAAAAATGGCAATTATTTTACTCAAGAAAGTAAATCTACGATATTTTCAAACAGATTTTAATCATTTTTCATGCATTTGTAAAATAATTTAATGTTCTTGTATTCATTTTGCCACACGCAAAACTCTGTTCGATCGACACAAGTGCTGGAATCACAGTGAACAAGAGATTTTGAGAAGCACTGGTGAACCATATTACTCGGCCGATTGGGAAAAATGCGTATGACGCGCATGGAAAGACCCTTCTGTAGTGATTTGCCTATTAAAATTACGATAATTTCATTATTGATGATGATTGATGTTTTTCGCTACGCATTGCATCATCGGCGGGTGGCTAAATGGATATTTTCTACCAGTTGATTGAACTTATGGCCATTATAGGGAGTGATTTGTAATCCAAATTCTCCTTCTCGGCTGTTTTTTATCAACACACACACAATTTTCATGTCGATTAGGATCTTTCTTCCCAGTTTTACAGTTCGTGCCCTGGTTCATTTTCACCCCTCAATCATGTGTGTATTTTTCTTTTTCCTCCACCACTTTTCGATGGGTGAAATCAAAGAGGTTTAATCGTGGCGCGCATATTTAATCCCATTTGACGCTGTGGTTGTGGAAACAAGCATTAATTAGCGCAGTGGAAACACCTGGATTAGAGACACCTGGCCGTGACACCCTCGCATCCAGAGTGTGGCTTACAATTAAGATAGAAATCCGTGCATTTGCTGGCGCTCCGAGACTCACCTGAACTCGCTAACCTACTGCTGGTTGGTCCAAACATTTGATATGGATCTGCAAGGAGAAAAAAGGGCAAAATGTGCACATTAATTTGCGCTCTCCCTTCTCGCCCAACCACACATTGCCATTTGATATACAATTCCAGGGCATTTGAGTGGCTTTTAGGGCGCGTGTGCGCCCACTAGAAATGTTTCAAATCCACCCACTTGAGAATTTTAAACTTGGGACAGCAATGAATACGAGCTGTTTGCCACCCGAGTGTCCTCAATCACTTGCAAAGGCACTGCCTGTTTGCCAGGGACAATAAACACTCTTGAGTGTGATTTAAATGTTGGTAATGAATGGCTGAGGACCTTCGCAGTCCCCATGGAAAAGTGCTAAACAATTCAATAAATTGTTCAAAACACCACTGAGACTCCATTCTCCGGCAATAATTTAATATTTAACAGCAAGATGAAAGGGTGACGCGGAGGGTGTATTATTGTATTTTGCTACAGATTCGACAAAAATGAAGAGGGTGGGTCATTAGAACACTGACGAGAGTTCCATATATATATAAAGGGGATTTTATGGCATTTAGTTTCTCCACACTCTTAAGAAATTGTTCTGCGAGCAGAGAGAGGCGCCAATAATTCTGATTCCGACATTTATCATCATTACCGGGAGGGATGGAGCTTTTTCTCCATTTCGCGTACAATTTGTTAAATTTAGGGTAAAACTTGTGAAAGCCCCACGAGCACTTAAAGTCTCCCCACAGTCGCTTTTTCGCTGTTTTCACCATATATACTTCTCCTCATCAAGATTGAGACTATTGCGGTCTTTCTCTCGCTTCACCCTCGCAGTCACGCTATTTTTTCCACCTTCTTCCACCCCCTCCCCCCGCTTCCATCCCCCTCGTGAGCCAAGGTGTGTTTAGTTTTCTGATTCACGTGCGGACGCTGTCTCGAATGACTCGCTGTGGGTGGACAGAGTGAAAGTTTTGCTTATAATTTCCCAAGATATTGATTTTACGTCCAAAATAGCGCGGTCGAGGAAGGAGGAGAAGAGGCCCAAGACGAGAAGTCATCGTGTAAATTTACAGTGGTGATCAAGCGAGGAATTGCTGATTGCCCATTGCATTACGAACGGTTGACCAAAGTGTGTAAATATTGAGGGTTGACCTGCACACCCAGATTCATTTTCACCACCCCAGAAATCTCACTTTTCCTTGCCCAAATTGCCACTGCCTTGCGCGACAGCGAGGCGTGTGCTATGTAAATATACACAAAGATTTTTCGCCACCTCCACCACCCGCCCACCCCCTCTTCTTCTCCCTGTCTATCTGGGCAGAAATCAGTGATTTACAACCTTTATCAGCATACGCAATCGCGCTCATTCCAATCCAATTTGCTGCACTTCTCGAATCTCCACGCCAAGTCTTTCATGCCAAATTGCTGAAATTTCTCACCGCGGGAAATTTCACGTGAGACTCGCCCAGAAAAATCGTCCTGATTGATGAAGATTAATGCGTTGTTTATCAGGAGGTCGCAGGAAGTATAGCGAGTTTGATATGCAAGAAGTAAGACAAACAGAGCAAAAAGGAAATAGTAATTACGAAATTGGGAAATTTGAGCCATCCTTGAAGGACTTTTCCGACTTTGCCGCTGAAAATGGCCTCAGAGTGTGTAGAAAGGCGTTTTGAAGTCTAGTTTATTTTGCACTTCTGAAGTGTTTCGAGCTCAAAGTCGTATTATATGGGATTTAATCCAGGTTTTCACTGAGTGTCATTCTTGAAATTATGTTTAAAAATACTACAAAAATTTGTCGGGATTGAATCGTTGTGTAACATGAGCTTGAGTTGAAATCAGAAGCGCTGAAGATAATTTGATTTCTGAATAATCCAACGAGTTCTTCAAAATTTCTACTAAAACCGATTCGAAATCTATTTGATTTGTGCAATACAAACACACTGATGTTAATTAAAAAAATATATATATTGGTTTTCCCACCAAATATTGCTCTCATTTTAATTACTATATTGCAATCGCTCCACTAAAATCGCAGCTCTTCGAGAGTAAACACGATTACACTTGTGAAATTAGTTTCACGCGCACAAAAGCTCATCAATTCACGGGTCAGCGATTGAGAGTCCGCGAACGAAAGGCTGCAAATCACTGATGTGCTGATTACACATTGTTGTAATATATTAAATATCCCTCGGGGTCCTTTTTGTCCATTTAACTCTCCCGTAAAACAATGTCATGGTATCGCGTTTTAATTTGTTTGCCGTGCACAAATATTTGGCGGCGGCCCTTTATTAAATACTGTGTCCACAGAGGAGGACTTTCTGGTTTTCACGATTAACTTGCACACCGTTTCCATCTTCTCGCCGGATGTTTAATTGCGGAAAGTGTGTGCAATTAGATTGGATTTTAATTTTGCAGTCATGCAAGTGAGATTTTTGGGTGGATTTTCCGGTGGATTTTGCCGATCCTCAATTCCATCTCTGCCTTGGCAAACAGGACATTTTAGCACTCTTCCCGGGGATTGATGGTTCGTGCATGTGCGGTCTTTCGGCAGGGCATTCAATATCCTTCGAGATTGCCCTGTCCACTCTTCATTTTGGCCGCAAACAATTCCCTCTTAATCACTCCCCGAATCGATCGGGAAAAGCGAGAGCGTTGCGGGTTTTCTTCCGCAAATGGCGGGCATGAAAAGATGTTTGCAAAACAATGGAAAATTCTTTACCTGGTTGTCGCAGGTGGGGATGTGGATCAATGGTGGTTTTTCCGACACCTACGCTACTTAGAGCGTTGGAACTGTAACCTGCCGTGGCGCCGGATTTAAGGTTTGCCGAGAACAAGAAGAGAATCTTATTAGAATTTCGACTTAAACAATAGGACATAAAGCATGTTTTCGTGTTACTTCATGCGTACAGAATAAATTCCCCTTCCTCCCCTCCGCCCGTAAAGCCAGAAAACCCATTCAATTCATCACACCCAAAAACTTCTTCGACTTTGATCTTTTATCATGACGCAGTGGCAAAGTGACAATTTATGTAAGGGAAGCCAAGTGGAAAATACACAAATGTTATCCTCAGAAACATTGGAAATTCTAATGGATCAAACAGGAGCTTCGAGTGGCCCAACACGCTCTCTTTTTTTCCCATCATTTCGCAAATTGGCACTGATTGAACTGTCTGTGCAAATAAAAATTGGCAAAGAATGGAACTTTGTCACTCCCAATTGTGCCAATATTCTCGGATTCGCAATATCAACAGTCGAGTTGGAAATTGATTGAAGTTTGTGCGATGGCAGAAAAAAGAGCCATAGACAAAATTACCCTACTAACTAGCGCGCTTCTCTTTCTCCCTCAATTCTCATTGTGACAATATCTCTTTGTGTTGCTCCTTTTTTGCTGCTTATGAATATTCCAGAGGGATAATAATTTCGTGCTCTCACTTGCCCGATTTCTCTATGAATATTTCATCTCAGAAATTAGCAAATTAATGCTCTCAACGGTCGATGGGACGTAATTTATCTCATGATTGTCACAGTTTCTGCACTTTATTGCTATTTATCATTGTTTGAGTCACTCGAAGAGGTTTCCTCATCAAATTATGTGGGTTAGTGAAACGAGATATGCAAAATGTCTTTGTTTGCGAATTGATTTCATGGATTTTACCCATTTTGACAAAAGAAAATATCAAAATTCGTAAGACAAAATTGTAAAATCCTCTATCAAGTTTTAGGCTAGTTAATGATCTTTCTTGATTAATTCTGCAATCTTAACTAATTTGTTTTTTGTGATTCAGATAGAATTGCTTTTAAACAATCTTCGCTTGTCCATAAAATTGATAAATCAATTCAAAATGTGATGCTCTCGGAAAACAGGTTAAATAAAATAATCTAAAATCTAATTTCAGTTAAAATAAATCTTTGAATTCTCTGAAAAGGAAATGCATTTCACAGTTTCCAAGTCAATGCTCAATTTCACATTAAAACACAAATAGCGAAGAAAGAATGAGAAGAGAAATGCGTTTAAGTTGTATTTGGTAAAAAGTGAACCCAAAAATGCTTTTATCTTTCGTCAGTGCTTCAATTGCACCAAGAATTGCACGAAAGACGGAGAATATTACTCAATAGTCCAGGAAAAAAAGCTACAAACGGAAGTGGTGTTCCATTTGTCGCTTGCCTTTGCCAGTGAGACAAATTGTCTCCCCCACTTTGAAATCTCATTAAGGATCTGTGTGATTTTTGCCTTTGGTTGTCTTTGCAAATGAACACTGAAAGTTTGCATTGAGGCCAACACCGCACTTTGTGATTTCGGTGTCACCATCATCTGCAGCGCCCTTTGATTCTCTCGCAGTTTGTTGCACAACAAAGGGGCGCCGCCACTGTGGAAAACTAATTAAATCTTGTGGGTGAAATAATGACAAAACCCCAGCGAGGCAATCTAACTAAAAAATCGCCTCCAGCATGTACTTTAAAATGTCAGAGTTGGTGCTACAAATTACACCCCCGAGCGCTTACAGGGTGAGACTCTGCTTCGTTGCTCACAACACTCTTCGCATTGTGTTGGGTGTCTCTATATAAGTTCAAAAAGCTGTGGTGTTTCAACACCGCCTCGGGCTGGTGGCAATTTTTGTTTGCTCTTTTCACCGAAGCCGTTTTCGAGGGTGGCAAAAAGCGAGCCCGGGACAAAGGGAGCGAATTCCCAAGTTTACCCCCTTGATGTGTTCCACCCACCGACATTTTCCCTCCGCCGTCTGCAATCGTCGCACACATGAATACGGTTGCTGATGAAAGTGCGCGATGACGGGAGATTTTCTCAATTTTCACTCCGCCAGAGTGGCGCAAAAATTCGAGTTGATTGTGAGATGCTTTTAGTCAGCCACTGAAAACATCCCCCGCCCACTCGGGGCTCCAGCAATTGCCCACAAATATGCACAACACTCTGCGAGCGATGCTGAGCGGTGGGAGAAGCGCTTTGCGTCTGGGTAAAAGTACCCAAGATTGTATTCAGCCAGATTCGCTCTATCGGATGATTTTCCATAATGTCCAATTCACACTCCACGAAGTGGGTGGAAAAAGTGGGCGACGATGGAAGTGGAATTGATTTGAAAATTGAGAGACACTCTTTGCCAGTTCTCGTCGCATTTTCGGGCGACACAATGGATTTCCAAAGTGAAAAGGACACAAGTGCCAGGCCGAAACTTTTCCATGATTTTGCATTGTTGAGATCCTCTTCGGTCATTCTTACCGGCAGTTTTGGGGATTCAAACAATTGCCCATGATATCCTCTCTCAGACAACACTTTATCAACTCGACACTCACAATGCTAGTCATGCTGAAGGAAGTGCGTTTGGATTGTCAGATAGAATGCGATAGTTAATGACTTCTTTTGCCATCAAAATTAACTTTAAAAGTAACCATTTTAGCAACAATTTGGAAAGTCAGATCATATCTCATTAGTAAGTTAATCTTCATGGAAAAAGGTAAAGAAATAAGTGATTTCTTAGATCAAAACCCATCAAATTATTGCGAAAAATCAAATGATTTTTATAACGAAGAGTTGAATTGAAAGATCATAGAATTGTCGCTGAATTTTCATACAATTCTGCCTGATTTTAGAAATATTAATGAGATGACATAAAAAGAAATTTTTAGAAAATTGAAAGTCCTCTTTTAATTTAGCCTTCAAGCATTTAACGCGTCGAAAAACTTAATAAAAATTCAAATTATAGAAGAATAGATTCAAATTCGGTTTATGGAAGAAATAACTTTTGATTTCTTTGAGGATTTCTAAGAATTTTGAGAAGTAATTGCAAATTATTTCTTTAAATAATAAAAATGTGATATGAAATCGTTTCAAATAATCCCATTACTCATTAAATATTCTGTAAAGTGTCTTTTTTTTAATTTGTAATACATTTTCATGTATTATCGCTTGTTTTAAGGTTTCTTTTTAAGATTTAAGGGGAATTTCAATTTGTTCATGATGGAAATGAATTGTAGTCATGAAGGGATTTAGTTCACATTCACTATCAACTTGACTGATTAATACTACATCATCATTTTCCTATGTAATTGCAAGCTTATAGAAATGTAAAATCTTCTTACCTTGTGATTGCGTCGTACTGTGAGAGCTCCATGAGGATTTGTAGGAAGAATCTGAGTAGAAAGGGAAAATATCTCAAATTAGAATCTATTCACAAAAACATGAGATCTTCAGTGGCACAACAGAGGATTGCAGAGATCGCAGGATTGTGGCTGGGAGGATATTTACCAGCAAATAGCATGGAGAAATTGCTGAAAGTCCCAGCCGATCGACTGAGGTAATCGGCTGAGCTTTTGATGTCCAACATTATTAAACTGGCAATTTTGCCTTCAACTCTGTTCGAAAGAATCCACTAAAATTTTCCTTTTCCCGCGCGACCAGCGACGGTATCGAAGGTGGCGAACAAGAGTGCGCAAGAAGTCACCGGAGAACAATTGAAAAATTACTAATAAATATCTTTCACTTGCAGAGACAACATCACTGGTTGAATGGTGGCCGGCGTTGGGGTTTTAAAGAGGGTCACACGTAGTCTGAATGAAACAGGAAGAGGAACGGGAAGGACTGATGACGATAGGAACCGGTTACCGTTACCGGACACTTCAACTTCCGGAGGAATAAATGTGGTACGATGTTTGTTCCGCGTGCTTTTCTTCAGACTGCTCAACTCCCACTTTTGGGAGAAATGCCACAGCACCTCTTCTACTATTCTTTCATCACTTTGTTGGCCCTTTTTTCCGTGGTTTTCTCGTGTGGTCTCGAGATTGTTCTCGCGAAGGAAGGTTGTTCGGGGCCAGAGAGACTGGACTGAATGTGAGCGCGAGGAACGGCGGTGTTCACAGGCAACGTGCACGGACTGTACAGCGGCTGGTGGCAAAAAACACTATCGACCTTCCTGGCAGGAGTCCTCGTGAGAGTGTCGAGAGGCGTCAGAGCGCTCAGAAGGGGGCGAGGTCTGCAAATCGAGGGCCTCGCCAGCCACCAATCGGATTCGGCATACAAGGTGGGAACATTATGCTCTCCGATGCTTATGTGTTATAAACAGAGCGGGGGTTGCTCGCTCCTAACATGCCACCAGGCGAGGAGATAGACAAAGCATGATATCTTTGACACGATTTCCTGATCCTTTCCCACCAACACTCCGCGCGCGCTGTACATAAGGGCGCCAGAGGGGTTGCGAGCACCGGAGCGTGTGTGCGAGAGGGAGACGGAGCGCGCCACCCCCTCGAGTGCTTTTCGGGGGTCGCCTCCTTGTGTGTCACGGCTATGTACACATTATTAAAATGTTGAATTTCTATGCATTACATGAGCTTCTATTTACAGGGACGACGAGTGAGACAAATGGCTCAGAAAGCTCTAAACTTGAGTGGATAATTCTTAGTTTGCTTAGAGATTGAGATGGCACACTCTTGATACACTTTTCCCTCCAACCCCCAGAAATATCTCATTGCAATATTTTTTACAGTCCATGTGAGGAGGGCGCAAAAAAGATGGGAACGGCTAGATAGTGGAAAGTCGCATACCATTACGTAACGCTTGATCCACACAAGGCGCTTTTGCAACATTATTGCAGTGCAAAAAAGAACCTCCCCCGTCAAGGAAATGGGCAACGCTGGGGAAAAATGCTGGAAATTAAATGTTGTGTAAAATTGCGAGGGTGACTTCGGCGACAGAGAAAGTCAATATAAATATTTTGGGTGTTCGCATATTCCCACACTTTGAGCTTTTGTCTGTCCAGAGGGTGACTCGTCGGGTCACACAGGGGTGAAAAGGCAGCGAGTCAGCGAGCCGTGTCGTCCGTGATTTATTTCGGGCCACTTTCACATGATGCACATTTGAGTATCTCGGGTGGGAAGCTGGAAATCTCGGCGATTCGGCACTTAATTATTCTCCCTGCGAAATGATCTGCGCGGATGGCACCCTTCGCAGATCGCAAGGGTGCTGATCGCGTGGCGATTTGATGAATTGAATCACGCAAAGGGGTTCATACAGTTGCAGCATTGCCTAGTGATGACAATTTATTACTTGTCTGTCTGCTCTTTGTTTTCTGTTGCCTCTTTTGCTAATGTGGATGTGAGACATTTCAGAAAAATTTCAATAGCTCTTAACATTAAGAGAAATTATAGAGTTTTTTTTTGGCGTATTCTAGTTGCAGAGATTTGCAGACGAGGCTTGAATCAAGAATCTCACAATCATGATTGATTTTCTATTTCAAAGCGAAAAAAATGAGTGAATTTCTTCGTTTTCTGACCGTCTGATGAAAGCAAAATATTCTTTTTATCGATGTCTTCTACAATCGATTTCTCTTTAGTCTTTTACTCTTTTGCATGTCCTTGAACATTTAGTTCTTTTTTTTTGTTAAATTCATGCAGCATTCACAGATCTTTTGCGTCAATTTATTTCCCATCAACACACGATGAACCCCTGCGCGAAACCTCTCTCGCTTTAGGGTGATCCTAATGATTTTCGCTCCAGACAGATAGAATATGTGCAGTGAGTGATTTGGGCTGAATTCTCTCCCCTGGGAGAGAATCCTCTTCTCATGCAAGGGCAGGAATTATTCACACTTAATCCCGCATTACATTCTGCATAGACACACTTGTTGATGAGCCAATTGACTGCGCTGTACGACCAACTGACGCAATCCGTCTGTGTACACACATTTGGGATATTAAGCAATTGCAAATAGGATTAACTCTGAGCACACTTCAAGTGGCATCCCTTTCACACGGCGTCGAAGGGCGCCTGAAGTTCGCATCGGCACTGATTGCTCGACAATTGAGGCCGTAAATCGATGACAATGGGTGGTCTCTCTGGTCCAGCGGTGCCATCGTGAGACAAAATCACTACTAGTTGCTCTGCGACTAGAATTTGCCGCGCCGTGATTTATCGAAGGGGCGGTGAGAAAAAACAGCGTGACAAATGTTGCACCTATGAATTTATGGATCCTCGCGCGCGAGAGGAAAAAAATCCGTGAACAACAATATCAATAAATGGGAAATCACAGAAAACTATCATGTCGTGGGGTAAGAATTGCGAGGGAGCATAAATTACGGAGAGACAGAGAAAAATTAATAAATTCATTGCGTTTCACTTCATAATTCACTCGAGGGTTGCACGCAATGTCAATTTCGGGAAAATTTTCCCTCCGATGCTCTTGTGCAGCTTGGAAATTTTCACAAAATTTCCTCCTTTTCGTGCTGCACTGAATGGCGGCACTGACAAAATGAGCAAGTTACACTCCTCAACTCGTATCAACACATCTGAATGGCTTTCAGGCGTACGCCAATTTACGCTCCATTCACTGGCCGAGAGAAGGTCCCTGACTCTCGGGGTCTGGAACATGCAAAACTACACACACACTCCATCGCGAGGGCTGCGAGACAATCAACCCCATGGCACAATATTGTTGCTGTCGCCGCACGTGACCCATAATGACGTATGAATGACTGCACGCGTGCTGCAGCCACGTGTGAAAAAATATTAAGTTTTTGTTTTTTAAGTATTTGATTGTTTAATCGCGAGTGAAGGCATAACAAGAGCAGAGTAAATTGCGTGCTCGTGCAATTTATGAAAACTTCATATATGCACCTCCATTCAGCCCACGCAGGGCGCGCGCTGATCCTTCGGGATTGTGAGGGATTTTCCAGGTGTATATTTTCATGGTGAACACAGACGGTGTTCGTGGGTGGGATTGTGTGAAGTTACAAAATGGGAATATTTTGAGCAATGACTCGCGCATTCTCCTTGCAACTGGGCTATGATGTATGTATCAGTACCGGAAGTACTTGCGAAGTTGCTGCCATGACTACGATATCGATTGCCGAAACCAGCGAGGCGGAAGTTGTTGGATAAGAGAGGAATATTTATCGATTTTTCAACTTTTTGGGCTTTCGGCGGGCTTTTCTCCATGATAAATCTATGCGGGGTGAAGTCACTCGTGAAATCCACTAATTTGCCGTTGTCTTTCAATGCGGAGGAAGGAAGGATTTCTTCAAATTGAGTTGTAAAAATGCAATAGAGGAAAATCAACATGATTTGGTTGCCATCTCGTGTGAGCTTTTGCAAGGGGTGGTTTTTCCCGAAAGGAATTTCCACCCTCAGACTTTTCCACTCGCATCGATAATGCAGAATGTGTCTCTACTTTCGAGTTTCACCATTGAAATCGATCTCTAAAATGGAACATTACTGATACACTGATGAATATATTTAATTTAAAAATAATTTAGAATGATGTGACACAATTTATGCGTCACAAAAATAGTGAAAACCTGGAAAAAACAATCAAAAAATCTATTTCCACACACGAAATCCCATTAAATTTGATTGACTGATTGGCTTAATGTTCACGACTTTATCATTGTTTTAAATTTAAAGTGTTTTCTAAAAAACCCTTTAAAAATCAACATTTAACAATCCTAAAATCCAAGACCGCTTCCTTTGACTGAAGTTTCCAAGGCATTTTCAATGATATTACAAGATGTTTTTCCCCATTAAACTTTCATGCCCTTGCATTGGCCTTTAATAAATGACTACTTTGAAAAGTGATTAGAATAATAACAGTTCGTCGAAAATTGTACACTTTTAACTCATTCATCTTAATGTTCATCAAACACTTTCTTTATGCCCAGAGGAAAATCATTTATAATAATTATTGCCACGCATGCGAATGATTTATGGCTGTTTGACTTTGAATTTTGGCTCTCCTCCGCACTGTCCAAGGGTGGATTTTCCAAAAAAGGGCCCACGTCGCGATAAGTCGGCGCGGGGGTGAAAGGGGAAAAGCAACATAGAGAAATCAATAGCAATTTACCTGTGTTACATTTAACATTTCTCACATCATCCTGGCTTGGGAGACTGAGACTTTTCTCATGGCCTGAAAGAGTGAGAAGAAAAGAGAGATGATAATGTCGATTGGCCACTGAGGATGGGCAGAAAATAGTTGATGACAGTGCGGGAAACAGATTGGAAAATGAAGAGAGACAGAGAGAGAGCCATCATTGTTGGCTTGACAGAGAGTCAATGCCGAAAAAAAAAACTATAGGCCAATATTTATGTACACAATTCACGCCAATTAAGCAATTTGAAAAGGTTGCCACCCTATCGATATCTGGCAACCTCTTCACCCTCTCGGTCGAGCAATACATCCGATTTTTCCTCGTGCTTTCTTCCTGCTTCCCTCCCATTCCCACCGCCCGTCAATTGATAGTTTGGTGTGCGATTACGTATGAATTATTGCTGACGAGGTGGCGCACGGTTGGGCATTCTTCTAGACAACAATCGAGCGACAGTGCGGCAAAAGAGTGGACCAACGCTCGCTGATGATGATACTTTGTATTTATTATTTATTGTTGTTTGCTTTGCCATGTTTGCACTTCTTTCCCACAACTTCATCCATTCACGATGGCACTCTGGATGCGCGCTCTCGAGTGGTGTGACCAATTTCGACAGCGTGCCACCGTAAAGTCCCTAATTAAGTGGATGATTCAATAACACTGGAGGAGCACACAATTCATGCTCGGCAGCCTTTTAGCTATGGATTTATGCACTCATGACATCCGACCAGCCGTCGATCGTCCAAATGACGAGCAGATTACACTCAATTCCGTGCTGATTCGCTGGCTGGGAAAAAGGGGATAATGATGGAGTTGCGGCTGGATATCATTCCACCTGTAACCATGGAAACTCCATCTTTGAATCCATCCCCCATCGCCAGATTCCCTCGCAAGGGTGGTTTGCGCAATGAGCGCTGCTCAGATCCCTTTTCACTCCCACTCGCGATGGAATTCGATATGTTTGCGAGGATGGAAGTTTTCCACTGCCAAAAGGACCAGAAAATGGGAAGATTTTGGCCATAAAGCAGGAGCAAACGAGGGACTTTTCAACAATATATTAAATAAAAAAGAAAGTCGCAGTTGGAACTTTAACGATTGTTGTATTGAAAAGTTCAAAAACTTTCTTACGAAATGTGACAACAAAAATTATCAGTCAATGGCAAAATAAAGATATTTTCCAAAATCTTCTAGACTATGATTATTGATATTAATTATATTAATTTCACAAATTTGATATATTCAAAGAAAATAAGAATAACTTCTCAAAATGCTAAAAAAAAATCTTTGAAATTGGTCAATATGTGAATTTGTTTGAATTTTCATGTTATATTCGCATTTTCGTTAATTTATGAAAGGAAAATATCTACATTTTTAAATAGAAATTCAGGAATAAAAAAAATATAAAAAATTGAATTTATTTACATTTTCCAAAGAGTAAATTCTGCTACAGTGAAAAATATTTGAATTTAATATTGCTTAAAGAAACTTTTCATAATGGAAAATTGATAATTTCACAAGTTTTATCTTCCGTTCAAATTAAATAAATTTCTTAGGAATCGAGAAGATTTTTTCCTATACAAAGTAAGATTTTTTTTCAGTTTGTCGGGAGTGGAAAATCATTCAATCTTCTTCTCTATAATCTTATACGAGTGGAAAGAATGAGAAAAATAAAAGGATTTCTTTGGAAAAGATTAAATGAGCGTGAGTTCATTAAAATTGGATAATCATATCGTCAAAAGGATAAGCTGGTAATTATCCTTCATCCCAAAAATATGGAGAGAGGCAGAAATTGCTGCAAAAATTTGATTGAACATCGCGGAATGATTACGAATTTCCATCCATGCAAAAACCCGTCGCTAGAGATAATCTGGGGGAAAAAATTGTCAAATTGCGTCTCACCTAATCTAATCTTGCTGATTTCCGACACGTCGTTCAGCGAGTCCACCATGGACGACGAAGAAGCCGTCGTTGTGGAGATTAAGTCGTTTCTGTGGCCGTTGATGACGCCCACGACGTTGCATCCGGCGGCATTTCCCAGCGACACGACGGTCTCCAGGGACTCGGCGAGTCTGGGCGACGCGTAAATGTCGCTGCAAGGGCGAGAGCTTGAGTCCGGGAACTGGGGATGCAGGCTGTGGTCTGGACAGTACCTGAAAGCGCCCGTGGAGCCGAGGAAGCTGCGGTCCTGGAGCGCCGCCTTGGCCTTCTCCACGCTCTGCTTCAGCTGCTCGAACGTGGACTGGTGGAAGCGATAGGACGCCCAGTCCGGGGAGCACTGCGGCACGCCCAGGCAGTCCTCGGACTTCACCTGGGGCCTCTTGAGGTCCAGCGCCGTCTGGTATGAGCACGAGCTCTCGTACATGTTCACCGTCGCGAAACTTTCACGGATAATTGCTTCAAATTGCCTCTGTTTTCTATCTCTCAAACTTCCACAGCAAATGCGTACAAATTTATGTGCATGTTAAGCAAAAATGGGATCCGGAGTCCGCGCTCTTTTTTCGGTGGGTCAATTGTGGAAAAAAGTGGCCAATAAATTATCTGTGCGGTTCACGGGGTGGCCGAGGGTGAAAGTGAGACACTGAGTCCTGAGCTTTGAGCTTCTTGGCAAGTGGCGCGAATCGAGGAGTGTAATTTATGGCTCATTTCACTTTGGATGTCTACATTTTTTCCGCGGGCGACTCTCACAAGCACACTTCACTCGGAGGGGGGTGAAAATTGGCAGGGACACTCAGGGAGCTTGACCCGGAAGAGAGGTGTTCCACCAACTATGAAATTAACCTTGGCGCGCACGAGTATCCGTTGGAATAAGCGACCGCCACTAGCAAAATACGATCATCCCTTTGTGGCGGCGTTGCGAGGAGGAAGATATGCTGGCTCTTGTCTCTGAGACGCCTTATTTACCACCGGGGCTCCCAGGACGCGCCGCAGCGAGCCATCACCCTCGGTGTCGCCCCGATGGGGTGGCTCACGGCCCATTCGCCCGCCGAGAGCGAGCGAGAGCGGGCATGCCTCGCGGGGCGGAGCCACGGCCGATGACACACAGAGGAGCGATGATGATGATGTCGAGGCTACGAAATGATTGGGAAATCTACATCGCTGTACATACGCCGGGGGTTGGAGAGGCCATTCGGTCTGAATTTGCAGGAGGGAATCTCTGTGGAACATAATTTTCATACCTTTCCCATTCATTATTCATGCAGAAGCTCCACATTTCGAGGCCCCCCACCCACCCGGAGATGCGTGGATTCTCGACGAATTTTCCTCCGCATAAATCATCCGAATGGGGAAAAAATTATTGTCTAAATGCAAGAGGAAAGTACACTAAATCAAATCGCAAGGGACGATTTTTGCATCCTATCTTTATTGCTGTGATTTGGGCTCAATTTAAAGCTGAATATTATTAAAAAAGTGGGATGGCAAAAGACCTTGCAAAAGACAGTGAAATTACCTTTGTTGTTGCATGAAATTATGAAGGATATTTGTGTCCTTAAATCCCATTAAGCTGTCTACAAAACTATCTGAAATCTCAAGAGATTGCTTGCTAAAATGCATTTAGAGAAGAACTCCAATAGAAAGGTAAATTTAAACTACATTGAACTGCCCCAAATTCATCACTTTTAAAGCAGTGCGTAAAGTTCTTAATATCGCTCTCGTCATTAAGAATTGCAAAGATTGCTGATGCTCTTGATTTTCATTACATTGTTTATTTGTGATGAATTACAACAACAAGTGAAATCTCTCAGTTGTTTTTCCACCATAGAAAGTGATTCACGATAAATTCCAGTCGTTAATTTTGTTCTTTTCTTCTTCCTTGATTTTCTAAACTTTCCTCAGTCCATTTCGCTAAACTCTTCGCTGTAATTCAGAGCCTAATTGAGACATGACGCCTAATCGGGTCGCAGGATCAGCTCGATGGCAATCTGCGGGGACATAAATTGACAATAAAATATTTAAATTCACAAATCAAGCGTGTCACACAAGTTCTACCTCGGCGAGCGAGTGGCTTTGCGTGCCTATTCAGACATCCGGCCGGTAGTTGTTCAATTAGCACCCACTAATGCCAACATGAAACACAAGTGTTCCTTCTGGCTCAGAAAATCCTCCTTCTGGCGGGGAAAAATGAGCAAAAGTGGCCCGTGTGTGTTTACATTATAATCATGATCGTGAATCTGGGACGTTGAACATAATTTCAACGGCACACAGTCGTAAAAATGTCGTCCCGAAAACTTTGGATTGTTCCACGATGTGCAGGGGATCATAAATAACGCGGAATATTGCCATGTATGGATGCCTTTAATGACGCGCGTGCATGCGAATTCGCCAGGAAGTGAGAGTGTCACGTGCCTTCCGGATGAGATTCGGCATGATTTGATACTCTGGTAAGATGGGATAAATCATCCCCGGGGAGACCAAACACAATTCCGGTCGCGAGGGCGCGTTCTGTCGCTGAGCGCGCAGATAAAAGCGCCAGTGGGAGAAAAACAATTACCACATGCAAATATTTTCTCTTGGGCAATTAGAGCGGGAAAGGGGTGAAAATTACACCATTCCCGCTCCGTCAACTCGCTGGCCGGAGATGCAGAATGACAGGGGATTTTAATGGTAGTTCTTCTCAAAGCGCAATTGTAGTCATATTTTTTTTCGATATGAGATATTATTAAAACTTTTCCAGAGCACGAACGATGAAAGATATGCGGAATATCACTCTGGGTGATTTTCTCTCTCTCTCTCTCTCTCTCATAATTGAAGTTAAGACGTCATTATAGCGATTCTCATCCCCATGAAAGTTGTCAGAGAGAGGGTTTATTGAATGGAACGCCTTTTGATGGCTTCTCTTGTATCTTTTTGTCCTCCACCGAGATTTTCCACACTTTGCAACTTGTTTAGGAAGACGAAGGGTGAGCTCTCTTCCCCATTGTGTCCACAAAGACACAGACCAACAATGGCGAATGTCACAGAGTCATGCAGAATCTTTTGATTGCTCTTGCATAAAACAATTAATGCGACGTCTCAAGGGCTCCGATATTAAGGGCAATTATGGCGATGTTTGACATGTTGTGATACAACAAAATATTTTCTCCGCACAATGTTAATTGCATAGGTAGGACTGCGAGTAATGCAGGAGGGCGGAAAGGAGTCAACTGTGTACTAGAGAGAGTCGTCCCCTTCAAAGGGCTCTCAATCTTATCTGCTATCGCAGAATTTCAATCTCCAGCCGTCGGTCAAGTGGTCGGATTTGTGTGTAATAAATTAGTTGGGTATTGTAATAGGCAAAGGAGGAAAAGGAGGCAAAGGAGGCAAAAAGGTGAAAAAAACGAGAGAACTGGAGGGATATTATTCATGCACTTGGTCAACTTGAGGGGTGAAATATGAATACATTTCTTCATGGCTCCTGAATTTCAGGCCAACTCACGAAAATGACGAAATGAATTGTTTAGGACTTGATTTCGATTTATCCTTTCGCCATTGAGGATTTTCACCCCCGAGCTTTCAAAGCATTAAGAGAGTCGATTAAGCAGATCTCGGTGGCGTAAAAAGTGGTTTGTGTTTTAACTTAAGAACCATAAAATAGGAGCTTTAACCAAACTTACGCAGATTTCACTCATTACACACAAAAGCTTTAATCTTTTTGAACATGATTTGTAAATAAATGCTAAAATAAATGCGTACGCAATAAGAATTTGCTCCATAAATTCAGAATGATAAAAAATCGTACAAAATGTTGAACTATTAAAAAAATCTTTCTCAGCGCATCACTATTTTCGCTCAAGATCTGTAAAGATGATGACTTCAGAAATGAGCTTTGCAGCGATCTCTGTTTTCTGTTTTTTCCCCCGTTTATTTCCTCCAAGATAAGAGATTGTCTCTTGAGAATTTCAACGTGATTCTCGTCCGCAATGTTTATGAATTCCAAGATAAAAATTTCATGGGCAAAACACTCTGCAGACTGGTGAGATCCTCACCTGATGTTCCTCTGACCTTGCTTGCAGAGAGTGTGTCAATGCATTTATCGATTTTCCGCACCATCCTCGCGACCAGATGCTTCGCTCCCAGGAACATGTGGAGTTTTTCACATCAGCCTTGGTCACAGTAAAACGATTGCATTTTATTGATTCTCGTGAGAAGACTACAACAGTGTTGAGATACTGATTCTACTCTGAATTCCGGGCCTACTTGAAGGTCACGACGTCCCCATAGGACGGAGGCTTTCCGGCAGGGGCCTCGCCGGTGGCGAAGGCGATGGGGGGCTCAATTGGGAATCCGGTCATCTGCTTGCCGCGCCTCATGTCGCGATAGAAGGTCCAGATGCAGTACCAAATGTACACGCGGACAACTGTTGGGGGAAAACAGCAATTAGCGAGGGAATTCGAGAGCACTTCACGGTCTTACAGATCACAATGATGAGGATTGGGCAGCGCACGAATATCGCACAGAGCATGATGAACATGCCCAGGACTTCGGATGAGAGCCACGGTACGAGGAGCAGATGATTGTCCTTCATAGCGCCGTAGATGAGAAACGCTGCCGCCACGAAGTTCACAATGCAAATGAACAGGTAAATCCCGAACACGATCTTCATCTCCAACTCCAGGATATTCCTCTGGCTCAGGTCCTGAAACACGACGAGCTCCGTTCCATTATCGACCACAGTGATGAAGTAATCCATGGCGTGCATGTAGAGCTCGTGGTTGAAGAGGATGATGAGGACGAGGATGCCGCCGAGGAGGGACAAGAGCAAGTGGAACCATCCTGTGATGATGGCGCCAATCTTGAGCTCGAAGCAGAACAGCTTCTTGGGGAACTTGAACTTCATCATCATCGCGAAAGTCTGCTCACTGCGGAAAATTCTCACTGACTGACGCTCGAGTGGAAATTACAGCGAAAGCGAAACACTTAATCAGGGAGAGTGAGAATGATTAATTCATGAGCCTGGCTTTCGTTTACACTCTGTGTGTCGTCATGGAAATCCACTGAGGATTGACGCTCCTGAGAATCCCTCACCGTGGCAATGAAATCTACTGAATGCATATGGAATAGGGACTCTATTCTCTATTCAATGTTACACTATTGAAAGGATAGAAGAAGCCTTCCTTCACATGTCCAGATATCCAGGCTGGAGAGTCTTCTCGGAGTAGGCGAAGTTGCCGCCGCCGGCAGCCGGCCACTCCTTCAGCGTGGCGTGCAGGGAATACACGCACAGCCAGAGATACAGGCGGAAGGTGAAGTACGCAATTCCGGCCAGGATGGAGGCGAAGTCTGGGCACAGGAAAATGCCGATGAAGTTCAGAAGCAGGAAGACGGCCTCATTGAACAGCCACGGCACGATGTACGACGGCTTCTTGTGCATCGAGCCCAGGATGAGGAGCGCGTCGGAGATCATCAGGAGTGACACGATGAAGATGATGATGCCACAGATGAGCTTCACGCTGGCGAAATTCTCCTCCTTCCTGTCCACGTCCGCGAGGACGACGCAGCACACGACGAAGAGGGCGATGGACATGATGATGTTGATCCAGCCCATTATGATCCCACCCGTGGTCAATTCGAAGATGCAGCAGCACTTGTTGAAGCGGAAGATGGACATTTTGGTGCTTTTGATGCGATTTCACTGAGATGAACTGATAAACTGATCAAAGTCTCGCTTTTACTTTTACCCTCGCAAGTCCTGAGATCGAATGGCTGGAAACAATAAAGATCTAACGGGGATTCATCAGACAAGTAGAAAACTTGTTTCACTTCTTTTTGTGGAATTGTATTGCGCCTGAATGTATGCAGAACTAATGTTTCGAAATTATCGAACTTTCAGTGGGGTTGAAAAGATGCAAAAAAGCTTAGATAAAAGCTTTTTAGAAATATGTAGTAAATCAAGTCTTGTATTTTAGAGTCTTTGAGTCCTGATTCCTACGCTGTTCTGTGAAATAATTTGTCGCAAGTCCTTTAAACAGAAGAAATTCTTCTTACAATCTTTATTGATCTTTATTGATGCCAATAAAACAGCATGGAATCACTTCCTAAGCCTGACCACTTTGATCCCCTTGGCAGTCTCGGCCTTCACGAGGTTCTTGCCGTGCTTCTTCAGCATGTGCTGCCTCACGCTGGCGCGCCAGTGGAACACCATCTGGCACTCCGGACAGCTGAACTCCGGCCGCTTCTCCTTGTGCATGCTGCTGTGCAGCTCCAGCGTGGTCTTGCGCGTGAACGACTTGCGGCACTGCGTGCACGGGAAGGGCTTCACGGTCGTGTCGCACTTGTGGCGCCTGAACACCGTCGGATTCGTGTACTTCTTCCCGCACTCCGAGCACGTCTTGGGCGGCGCCGGCTTGCGCTTCTTCTGGCGCTTGAGGAGATGCACAAAGTCAATGTGCTTGATCAAGTACTTCTTCGTGACGAACTTCTGGCCGCACAGATGGCACTCGAAGTTCTTCACCACCGGATGGATCTTCACGTGGAAGAGCAACACCTCCATGTTCTCGTAGATCTCATTGCACACTGTGCACCGCACGGGTCCGGCGATCAGCTCGTGCGGCAGCCCCGGATGGCGCTGGTCCACGTGTGTGCGCAGATTCTCCGCCAGGGCGAACTTGTATACGCAATACGGACACTTGAGCTTCTTCTCCAGATGGATGTTCATGTGGCGCAGCAGGCAGTGGTTGGCCGAGAAGCCCTTGCCGCAGTCCTTGCACACGAAGGGCTTCGTGTGGATGGCCTGGTGCTTCTCCAGGCCGTCCCTGTGCTTGAACGTGCCGGGACAGAGGGAGCACGCGAAGGGACGCTCGTTGGTGTGCACGGTCAGATGTTTCTCGAAGGAGTACTTGGACGTGATCACCTTCGTGCAGTGCGGGCACGAGTACGTCTTCCTCTCCCTGCCCAGCCGGCCGTTGGCGTGCACCGTGGCCATGTGCGTGTTGAGAATGCCCACGCTGGTGAACATCTTCTTGCACACCTCGCACTGGCTCAGATCCTCGCCAGTGTGCAGCCTCGCGTGGCGCCTGAGGCTGTGAATGGACTTGAATTTGCTCTTGCAGTGCTTGCACCTGTGATCCCCCTCGCGCACGTGCACGCGGTAGATGTGCTGGCTGTGGTCCAGCTTCGAGGTGAACTTGGAATCACAGTGAGGACACTTGTACTTGTACCTCCACGGATTGATTTTCTTCTTCTCCACCCGCACATCGACGTCCTCCTCGTCCGAATAGTCAGCGGCCGCGATTTGCGTCACCTCCAGCTTGATATCGGAGATAAGGGATTCCTCCCTGACGGAAGGCAACGAGAGTGTGAAAGGAAGATTAGCTTTCCGCTCATCATCTTCATGTCAGCAAGCGAAACTTACTCCTTTTCCGAGGCCAGGGGATCTTCTGGCTCTTCAATCTTGATGGCAATGTCCTGGAAAGGGTCTGTGCATCCTTCCAGAGGATCCTTCTTGATCTTTTTCGTCTTTTTCCTCTCCATTTTCAGGAGGAAGACAAATTACGTGAACCTTTCACTATGATTTTGACAGACATGCTCACCCGTCAGACGAGCGCCGCCCAAAAAGCACATACTGACCACTTATTTCTAATGAATCGCTCAAGCAGCCCAAGTGTCAATTGCGGCCAACTTCACCGCCAGAGCGAGTGTCAATCAGTCCAGAAGGCAAAGTGCAGTGAAAAGGCGAATTCTAGGCAAATCTAGGTAAATTATCACCCTTTTTCCCTCATTTACCATCTCATTTTCCATTTGCGCAGCTTAATTATCGCTCTTGTTACTTTCTTTCGCGGCAAACCATCATTTTTAGCCAGAAACCGAGGCAGCGAGGAAAGATGTTTGCATTCGTCGGAAAATTCTTGCAGAGCTTCCAGCTTCTGCCCAGAGTTCATGCCCAGGATGACGAGGAGCTTGTCGATCCCCAGCAAGTCCTGAGGGTTTGTACACCAGGAGAAATCTCACTGTTTTCCTCCGCCTTGAGGTTATGACTGATGGATTACATAATGTGTCTTTGCGGTCTTTGCAGGAGAAGTGTGCACTGGTTCCGAAGGTCGAGTCCCTGTTCAGCAAGTACCAGGAGTGCAATGATAGGGTAAACAGCCGCACCAAGACCACTGAGAACTGCCAGGAGGAGCTGTTCGACTATCTGCACGAGCTGGATCACTGCGTGAGCCACACGCTCTTCTCCAAATTGAAGTAGAGATTAATTGTTAGAGAAATGATAGCCGGATTATTGGCTCGAGGAGAGTAAAGGTACAATAAGAGAATGTAAAGCCGTATTTTCATTTTCTGTTGTTACTGGAACTGCAATCGCGGTGCAATCTTGAATGTTGGTCAAAGAAATGGAATTTGTCAGCCCTTTCTCTGGACAGATGAAATGTCATCTCAGTGTTGATCATTTGTAGATCAAAACATTGTTTTCGTGGCAAACAATGGAAGAGGATTTAGAAATTGAAGAAGTATTCCTGACCGAATACATACTGGAGGATGAGCCCAACGATTTCAACGAATTGTGAGTCTTTGATTTCCCAGCATCTCAATAATGTTTCACAAAGTGTATTTTCCAGTGAGGAATCCGGAACTCTCGTGGAGATCAGAGAAGACAATACGGAGAAAACGAAGACGAAGAGGCCAAAGAAGAAGCACAAGTGCAAGATTTGCAGCAAGATATTCGACAGACGTCTCTATCTTCGGATGCACAGCCTTGAGCACTGTCCTGCCCACGCTGACCGAAATAAGTTTCCGTGCCATTTGTGTCCAGCGGCTTTTGGCGAGATGGCAAAGCTCCAGAAGCACTTGCTAGTGCACTCCTGGACGAATGCCGTGAAGTGCAGCGTTTGCCAGAAGACGTACAAGAACTCCGTGTCGCTGCGGAATCACATGAAGAAGCACGCAGCCAAGACAGTTTAACAGTATTGCGAGAAGAAATTCTGGCCAGAGCTGAATACGCTTCACATCTTTCATCTCATCAATGATCACAAACGACAATCCTTCCGAGTGTCTTGGAGAGCGAGGAGATATATTGAGGGATACATGCTCACAGTCCAAAGTGCGGCAGGACATTCCAGAAGACGCAATCTTCATCCCATTCAGATGACGAGAGATCTATTTCCAGACCATCGAGAAACATAGAATATAAAAAAAACATAGAAAATTGCGTTTCCCGCCTGGAACTTCCAATAAAGACATGTTCATTCATTGATTCAATCGCAGTCGGATTTTAATTCATCTATTGAGGAAATCAGAAAAAACACCAGGAAAATGGAGTTTCTCAATGTGTCAGACCTCGTGGAGCAAACCATATATGTTGTTGATGACGATATTCATGTTATCACAGAAAAAGATAAGGAAAATATCAAGAGTATCGAGTAAGTTCCGTTAGCATTCTTCCATTTGCAATTTCTCCTAAAAATCCCCAATTCTCAAGGATCACTGGCGACGAGCCTAGGCAGATGATCGAGATTGTGGTGCTGGAAGCTGAATTGGCGGAACTCGGAAACCTGATCAGACAGATCTTGTGTCCTTATTGTGGAGTGTGGTTTGCGGACAGAAGCATCCTGAAACTGCATCTCAATGCGCACTTGGACGCCATGAAGCTCTTCTGCGTCTTCTGCGAGAGATTCTACTCAAAGTGCTACTTCCGGAAGCACATGGAGAAGCATCCTGTGGAGACGTTCTTCCAAGTCATGGACGAGGATGGTCAAGAGATGTAAGCCAGTGTTTTGAAGAGAAATGCTAGATTAATTCATATTGTCGACATTTGTCCATTTATTCATTGAAAAGGCTTTGATTGCACAAAATCTTGCTCTTTAATTTATGCACAGAACATCTTTACGCATCGTCTGTGTTACCACTTTTTAGCATATTTGGCTAAAGTTTTAGCAATTCTTAGATTTGATATTTTTTATCCTCTTTATTCTTTATGGCTTTTCTTCTGCATTCTAGAACTCTATCCGGAAGGCTGAAGACAGCCTCGAAGATATGCAAATGCTGTGAGAGAGCGAAGAAACTAAAGGCCAAAACCTCGACGACCGACTCATGGGACACTTTAATATTCATTGATCCTTCTGAGTCTTGAAGAAGCTTTTGAAATCCAGAGAAATAAGCAAATGTGAAAGATGAATTCTCCGAAATAAAACAACTGAATTGCTTTTGAAGTCATAAAGACTTTCGATATTCCAGTCGTTCCAGTGTGTGGAAAATTCTCGGCTCGCCAAAAGTGTCAATTCAACAGCTGGAGTAAACAAGGAACGTGTTGAGTAAACAATAACAAGCAAATATATCTTGGATTTCTCATCCTTCAGCACGAAGGAATGGAGCGCGAGAGCGATGACGATTTGTTCATATTGGACGACGTTGTGGTGAAGGAAGAGCCAACAATTGACGACGAAGAGACATATTATGAAGAGGAGGAAAAGTGAGAAGTTCAATTGGCAAGGAAAAAATGTTCCAAATTCATTGATTCTCTTTTTCCCAGATTCGTTTCCTCTTCGGACGTTCCTCTGGAGATCAAGCTTGAAACCTCCTCCCCGCTTCCCTTTCCTGATGGTGTGACTTCCAAAATGGACAGTCTTCTCAACTCTCTGGAGGACAACATGAGAGATCCGCACTGCGGAATCTGCTACAAAAAGATGCTGCATCTCTACGAGTTCATCGAGAGCCACACGGCGCCCAAGATTCCCTGTGACTTCTGCGAGAAGAGCTTCGCCAGCGTGACTTCGCTGCAGACGCACATGAGAGTCCACATCAAGAGCTCGAGCAAATACCAGCCCGAGTGCAGAGTCCAGCATCCGCAGCACTACACGAAGAGAAGACCCAGCGCGAACCTCTTCAAGTGTCCCTTCTGCCCGCGCAAGTGCATCAGCAACAGCCAGCTGCGGAACCACCTGGCGTCGCACAGCAACGAGCGCCCCTTCGTCTGTGCCATCTGCCGCAAGGGCTTCAAGCTGAAGGACGCGCTGACGCAGCACGTGCAGATCCACGACAAGAACAGGCCCAAGTTCGAGTGCCAGATCTGCTCCGGGGAGTACGGCTGCATCTACTACTTCCGGAAGCACCTCAAGAAGATCCACAAGATAACAAACACGCACCCCTACGAGCAGGAGGCCATCAAGTATCCTGACTACACAAGACTGCCCGAGTACTGAGCAATCCTCCAACACTCTGCCTGACTAATCAAATTATTCAGTGAATTTTTATAGTGAAATTGTAATAGAAAAAATAGTTATTATTTATCCTCTTATTCTTATAAATCTCATCAATAAAGTATGAAAAATGTTCCTATTGGAAATTGTTTTTTAATCGAGGGTTGCTCAAGTGGAAGAATGGACGAGAATGACAGGAATGGATAAAATTCTTGATTAAATTCAACATCAAAAACCCAAAAAATACGCGAAATATGTTGTAAATATTCCGTTTTTCAGTCGGAATTAAAGATTTTCTACTATTATTTGTTTGGAAATCGCATTTTCGCGCCATTTTCCTCCCTTTTTCACACATTTCTCTTTGACTTCCTAAAAACTTTCAAAGTTTTTACAGCATTTACAACATTTAGAATAGTTTCAATCCCGAGAAATGGACATTAAAGCGTTAAAAAGAATTTAGGAGTAAAAAGTTAGTGAAAGAAAAGAAATTCCGAGCATCAGATTGGGTAATTGGAAATAATTCTTGAAGAAATTGAGGGAAAATGCCAATTATATAGGAATTAAATGAAGTAAAATATACGAAAAAAGAAAGAGAAGTGAAAAAGAATTGTAAAAAAGCGCAACTGAATGAGAATCGAACCCGCGACACTTTACGATCTTGTGCTAAATTCTCACAATTCCTACAAATATTTCTAACCTTTCTATCCGATTTCGAAAACACAATTTCGAATTAGTTTTGGAGGGAAAAAATATTCCGAAGAATGGATCGAATGGCAAAATCGTGATAATCACGATTTTGCTTTTGATTTTGCCGCAAACAGATTTAAAATAAAAGACATTTCAGATTTATTTTTGTTAAAAACTATATATTGCTTATGTTAATATAAATGAGGATTTATCCTAAAAACATACATGATTTATGTACAAATGAGCTTACAAGTGAATATTTCGCACAATGAGCAATTTTTTTTCTCTCTTTCTTCCCAAACATGAATGCTGAGGATGGTAAAATATGGTTTGTTTTTCCTTCTCAATTCTCTCTCTCGTTCTCTTGCGTTCTCTTGCCTTCTCTCTCTCTCTCTAATGATTTCCCTTCGTCAATATGTATTTTATGGCTTGAGTATATAAATTAATATGTCTCATTTGGATATGTGACTCATTAAACAATTTCATAATTGCTTCACATTAAATATGTTTAAAAAGTTGCCAACGAGTGACAATTTCCATTAACGAAATTATGGCAGAGATTTTTTCTTTTTTCATAAGAAATAATATATGATTTGTGTGTAAAATCTTACTGGATTTCATCAGTGAAGAGACAAAATGATAAATCTACGTAATTGAAATATGTTTGAATTGATATGGGGAGGAGAAAATGATGAACATGTTTTCTTTTGCTGACTTCACAAAATCCTCTTTTCTCTCTCAACTACAAATTTTACACATATATTTGTTTATGGCGATGAATAAACTCCAGAGGATTCAAGAAAAGCTTCAATTGAGCTGCAATTCACCAGCTGAATTGAAGTGTTGGAGTTGAATTTTTCATAATGCTTCTTATTTAGAGAGTGAATGAAATGATTTTTTACTCAATGTTTTTCTTTCTCTTCTTTCTTTTTCTTGGAGTATAGAATTAAATACAATATAATATGTTTATAGGTACTGCAACATTCAATATTTTCTGATATATCTTGTCTGATTTTCACGTTTTTTTCTTCTTCCATCAATATAGTAATTCTTGATACTCAAATTTAAAGATAATTGCTAAGAAGTTTACGTAACTCAATGATTCAGTGTTAAATATGTATTTTTGTATTCTCTCTCTCTTTCTCACTCTAGAGACATCTTTTCTTACTATAATTCTACCCTTAGAGATTTAAAAAAAAAACACACACTCACACTTTTTAGTGGGTTAAATTATGTGGCGGGAAGAGTTGGTGAATTTCTATCTTAGGTACACTTTTCCCTCATTTTCTTTCATTCTCTCTCTCTTCGGCAAAAGTTCTGAGGGATTTGCGATAATTCACAAAAATGAATCAAGAATCAATTTCTACATTTCTACGAGCTTTTTTTTTTTTCTTTAATCCTAGAGAACCTCAAACACCCTTCTTCTTCTTCTCCTTCTCAGCTACTTATTGTAAGTCAGACAATCTTCCTAACCACATTTTTCTCTACTCTTAGAAGTTAATGTTTTGTATTGTTACACAATCAATCAAATCTATATCAAGTTTTGTTGTACAGAAGTTTTCCTCTTCTGCAATTAGTCACAAAACACAGATTTCACATGCATATATTTAGGAAAATGATTGATCGACACTCTTTTTTTTCTCCTTTTATTTACATACTGTGTGCAATTCATATTTAGCCGTCAATCACATTTCCAAAGCGTGAAATGGTTTGAAGTTAGAAAGAAAAGTGTGTCTTATCTGCTGATTTTTTTCTCACTTATTCTCACACACAACTTAATAATCTTTCTTCTCTTATGGATTTCATTCACTCTTCATACGCGCGCACTCGTCGCCTTTTTGCTATTAATATAACAAGAACCACCGCGCGAAATTTCAGTCACTTTCCTGGGGATCTTCAAGGTGATTTCTTTCCTCATTCATTCATTCTCAGAGTTGCGCGACAAATTCTCTCTAAATACTTCCACAACTATAATCAATTGTTTGGTCATTAACACAGAAATTCTACACAGAGAGAAACAGGTGAAAAAAAATTAAATATATATATTCGCGGTTGGTGGAAATTAAAGCGAGGTGAACAAAATACTCGATCCCCAAGTAAAATCACCATGAAATTCCGCTCTCTTTTTAACACTACAAAAAAAAACTCTTCTAACACTTCACGGTTTCGTTAATCATGTTAAAATAAATGTGTAAAGATAGAGGCTCTTCGTCTATCGGAGGAAAATCTCCTCCTTCTTCACACCTCCTCTTCGTTCTGATGCAGCTTCACTGTAGCGTCATTTGAGGCCAATTTCTGGATTGTCTTCTTCACACGCAGCGCCGGCAGACGCACATTGGCATTCTGATGCCAACACTCGCGCATCAGCTTGCACATTCCCGCCAGGAGCTGCAAAATCCACACAGTTAGTCAAGCTAGAGATTTGGAGGGCATTTTTGAGTGCTTACAGGATCTGATGTCCATCTGTTGGACAGCGACGGGCGGTAATTGTCGCCACAGACGACCTTCTTCATGTCCTCGAAGCTGGGATCAGCAGGAACAACATCGTAGAATGGCACTTTGTAGTCCTCGGCGATGCCACAGGACAGTGTTCGGCGGCAAACCTCCCAGAAGATCAGACCCAGGGCGTAAATGTCCACTCGACGGATGGCCTCGAAGCATCCCATGTTGATGCTGGAGAGAGAATGAACAGAAAACGATTAGAACTCTTGAGAACCAACCTATTTTTCGACGTGATTGAAACTCTGAGAAGTTTTCTTGGTGCATTTTGCAAGCCAAACATCTCACTTTTATGCCTCCACTGAGGACAAAAAGCGCTCAAAACAGAGCAAGAATAAGACTTTTAAGGAAAACTCACCTTTCGTCCAGCACTTCCGGCGCCATGTATCGTCTGGTGCCGACTTTGGGATTGTTGCCCAAGTCGATTTGCCCGGTGGCCTGCACGTGAGTCACTGCCAGTCCAAAGTCAGCAATCACGCACGATCCGTTCAAGCGAATCAGGATGTTCTTGGACTTGAGATCGCGATGGGCAATCGCGGGCTTGCCCTGCTTCCCGAAGATCTCCGTGTGCAGGTGAACGAGTCCGTTGGCGATGGATAGACAGATCACCACCATTTCGTGGTGCGTGAGCGCCGATCTGTTGAGATGATCGTACAGCGATCCCAGTGGATAGTAGTGCGTGAGCAGGAGGAGTTGCGTGCAGGAGTTGCGCGACGTCATGTCCGATCCAATGTAGCCGAGGATGTTCTCGTGCCGCAGCAGAACTGTGCTGTAGATCTCCGTCTCGCGCTTCCATGACTCCTCGTCGCGACTGTAGAAGAGCTTCACGGCCACATTCTCGCCATGCCAGATGCCACGCCACACCTCGCCGTACCGCCCGCGGCCGATGATCTCCACGAGGGAGACTTGCTTGGCCAGCGTGCGCTGGATGAGCAGCGGCAGGCCACTGCCCGAGCCCGAGGTCACGGAGTGCTCCAGATACTCCCTGAGCGTGCTGTCGCCGGCCGTGGTGATGCGCAGGATGTCGTCGCTGGCGTAGTACGTCTCGGGGTCCGCCTTGTTCCTGGACACCAGCAGTCTCTTGTGCCGGCTGCGGCGCATCCACAAGTACACCACCACGCCGACGACGCACAGCACGGCCACGAGCGCCATGGCGCCGAAGATCCACTTGAGGCCCGCCGGCGTGACCGGGTCCATGCGGATCACCTCATTGATGGGCGACAGCTCGGGGAAGCTGCCGTTGTTGCAGTAGTCGCCCGTGCAGCACTCGATGTTGTACTGCCCGGAGGAGTGGCGCTTCGCGTGGCCGCCCTTGATGTTGGGATTGCACAGCACCGGCAGCTGGTCGTGCGAAGTCGTGCAGCCCCTGCTCATCCGCTCCACGCCGTAGCTGTCGCGCACGCGGGACTTCCAGCACTGAATGGCATTCTGGCACAGGTGAGTGTGGATTGTCACGTTGTTGGCGCAATCGGGAGGCTCGCAGGAGTAGCATTTGTACCTGCAGAGAAATTTCGAGGCATTCGTGAGGAGAAGGCTTGATCTGGCAGCAAATTCTAGCTGAGAAAATCTCTTAAGGATGTCTTTTCAGTTACTCTACCTTCGCTTCATTCGTCTCTTGGACTTTCTGTGCCTCCTTTTAGGGGTTTTTTGTTAGCATTTTATTGGGCAGCAAGCGATAGAAGAAGTTATTGCGTTAGGAGTGATTTACGAGACTAATTATGGGCTTTGCCAGGGAGACACTTGAGTGAAACTCTTACCTGGGATGACTCTGAATGGAGTTTTGTATTGGAAGATCTCTCGTGTGGTGCGTCTCCAAGTCCAGGTTGTCCTCATTCTCATCCAGGAGGCGTCCATTGATTTCACCTGCAATTTTTGGGCAAAAGGTTAGCCACAAATTCTCCACTTGTCCTTTGACCTCTCAAGAATGCCCTCGAGCGAGAGCGAGAGAGAAGAAATTCGTCTGGGAGATTTCCTGTCGCCCCAGCCACACCATTATCTTGGTCTCCTCGAGATGTGGGGCGTTGTTTGTTTTCTTAATCGCGCCTATCTTGCAAATAAATCACAATATTTATCTTATCATTTGTGATTTTATAATATCAATTTCCCCTTTTGACAGATTTGTCTATGCGCGTAAAAGAGCCTCCACAGTCCCTGGTCGACCAAGCGATTTTTTGCATTCACTTTTCAGCCACTCTCCGCCACTATTTCGCTACGCACAATGCGTAAAACAGTCGGCGTGGGCCCAAATAGTGGATTGTGCACAAAATTCACTCTACCTCTGCACGAATTCAGCAGTAAAAATGATATTAAACACTTTATAAACACTTCTCCAGCCATTTTGTTCCTTGGCAATTGTCAAACTCGGTCAATCTTTTATGGTCTCTTCGGGCGCTTTCGCTGCTTTCGCGACAGATGGCGCGATGCGAGATGGGTGGGAAACTCGGGTGTTTGGGTGCATTTGGAGACTTTCTCATCAACACACCGCGTCTTGACTGTGAACGTGACAGTTTTTGTCTCCAGAGAAATTGTGTATTTGGGTGACAAAAGAAGTGCAATGTTTTTATTTTGACTAGCTTTCGCCAGCTAAATGGTAGTTTTGTGATCAAGTGCGAATATCTCCAGAGACGCAAGGACTATGGACGGCAGTGGCGTGAAGGGCAGCACTAGTGACTTCATCCTGCCGCCGTTCTGTGTGAAGCAAGAGGGCCAGTTCGCCCCGATCAGTCCGCCGGACTTCATGTTCGTCGACCACTTCCTGGGCCTGGATCCGGCCAACATGAGCATGAAGCTGATGTCGCTGAGTCCCCACGCGAAGGCGGAGCACCACCGGGCGCGCGAGCCGGCTGGCGGGAGCGGCGAGCCGGCTGGCGGAGCGCCAGTGAAGAAGGAGCCCGCGGAGGAGGGCGGCAAGGTGTACCAGTGCCCAGTGTGCATGCGGATGTTCACGAACAGCTACCACCTGAAGCGCCACCACCTGATCCACACGGGCGAGAAGCCCTACATGTGCACCATGTGCCAGATGAAGTTCAACAGGAACGAGCACCTCAAGAGGCACATCCTCACCCACACAAACTCCCGGCCATTCCTCTGTCCGGCGTGCCAGAAGACGTTCACGCGCAACGAATACCTCAAGCGCCACAAGATGATCCACACCGGCGAGCGGCCGTACAAGTGCATCTTCTGCAGCAATCGCTTTAGTCGCAACGACCACCTGAAGAAGCACCTGGCCAGGATCCACAAGGTCACGCAGCCGCCGTCGCCCTTTCTGCCGCACCACTTGCCACCGCCCCAGCCACTCTCTCTAGTCACCACGCCGCCATGAGGAGCGCCGCAATTCCACGCCATCCAGCGCCGCCGCAGGCGCCCGAACACCTGCACTGAAGCAGGAAGCGCAGGAGACGAAGCTGACACGAGTCGCTTCATTTCTTCTCTGGGTTCACTTTGGCGGGAGAATTTCTAAGCCTTCCCTCTGCGGAAACTCCGCCCCCAATCAAGCCACGCCCCCTTTTTGGGGTGAAATAAACTGGATATTCGCATGATTCATTTGGATATTTTCTGAGATCTCTATCTTGAGGTGGAATTATTAAAATCTGACATTCTGAGAAGAAAGAAATACAAAATTATCAAAAATCACGAAAACAATTGCAGAAATCGTGCCATTTTTTTTTTAATAATTCTCAGAATGTGGCGTAAAGATAGGATTAACCGAAACATCTAATATGTATCTTGAGTCGTTCATCATTAAGTTAAAGCTAGAAGCTAGAAATGTGTGAAAATGGAAGGAAAATGGCGCGAAAATGCGATTCCCAAACAAATAATAGTAGAAAATCTTTTATTCCGTCTGAAAAACGGAATATTACATCATATTTCGCGTTTTTTTTTTTGGGTTTCTGATGTTGAATTTTATCAAGAATTTTATTCATTCCTGTCATTCTCGTCCATTCTTCAACTTGAGCAACCTTCGGGAAATTCATTAAGACAAGATTGACCAAAATGTCCAAGAAAAGCTCTGGAAATAGGGCTTTTCAATTTGGGCATAAAAATTCTCTCGCTAAAGTGTGAACCGCGAAAGCCTCTTTCTTCAGTGAAGTGCATATAAAAAAAAAACATCCCCAGAGTGAATTTATGTGATTATTCTTTTATCATGTCTTTAATATTCTTGAGAGAAGCGAACTATAATAGTGATTTTTTCCTTCGAATACACAATGTCACTTGTCCTTACAGTGATATATCATTCTTTGGTTCATAAGATAAATTTTTTTTTTGTGTCAAAGTTCATTCTCTTGCTTTCTAAATATATAAATATCGAGTATTTTGAAAAGAAGTCTCTCATGTGTTTGTTTTTTTCTTCTTGTGTGTGTGACTCTTTTTTTGCTCCATTTGAAGGGAGGAAAAATACATGAAAAAGGATTAGAAAGTACATAATATAGTTTACAAAAAGGATACAAAAGTAAAATAAAAATGTTATACTTGTATAAAAAGGACGCGCAAAGTCTGCACATGGGAGAAATTGGAGGAAAAATGTATAGCAGTAAAAAGTGTACTAGTAACTTATAATTCTGTCTCATATAGTGAACTTTTTCTTTTTTTGTCTTAAGACCTATTAAAAAAAAAGAAGAATTAAACGTTACAACATTCACAATATATCATGTATACGTGTTTTTTTCTGCATATCTTCCTAAATAGTCATCTCTCTTTTAAATAACCTCCTCATCATTCTTAATCATATCTCATTATTTCTCTCTGTTTTTTTCTTCTTCTTCTTTAATATATATATATTTTAATAATACTCTTTCTCTGTGCCTCTTGATCAGCCAGGAAATCTTCCTGCTTTCCCCGCCCATTTGTTGTCTCTCTCTTTCTCTACAAACTCTCAAAAAGACAAAAAGAAAACATTTTACAACAAGCGTCTTTTTCTTGAACATCGTTCCTTATTTCATATTTCAACATTCATTATGATTTCTCTGTCTACCTTTCTTCTTCTTCTTCTTTCTCTCTAAAAACTTCTACACATTGTGGACTTGTTTCTCCCCTTTTTTTTTTTGATACTCTTGTATTTTTTTTGTGTTTTACTGGTTTCTCTCTCTCTCTCTCTACAATGACTACAGACAAATAATTTGATTTCTTCCATTGAATATATAGTTTTCTGGCTACAGTTTCGCTTCCATTCTAAATAAGTAATATTTACAATTATGGCAGCATGTATTGTTTTCAGTTACTTCATTGTTCTCCCATCCTGTGGTGTTGATTCCCAGGAATGAGATTGTGACTCTTGCGCGATTCTCTTTGTCTTCCTCTTTCGCTCTTTCTTTCTCTCACTGTGATGGAATAAAAGGTGTGTGACTTTGAGCAAAACGAGCACGGGAAAAGCTTAATCGGGCAACATGTGGACAAAGCTGACGGGAAACATGCCGCGTCTTGAGCTGTCGCCCTCAATTTCACCCTCCATCCAGTTCTCATCGTCCGTCTTCTCGTTGAGCACTATCAGGATCTCGCCCTCCTTGAACTCCAGCTCATCGTCATTGTCCGCATTGCAATCGTACAGCGCGCGACATCGCCGAAAACCACTCGTGGTCTGAAAACAAATCAGTCCAAAATCAGTGCATCTTTTCTCCCAGGAAATCCCAGGAATCTCAATTCCACACTCACATAGCTCTGCAAGTGATTGCTTCCCTTGCCACCCGACGATTTGTAGTGACTGTAGTTTGGCGACGAAGTGTCTATCGTGAGATTTCCACCGCTGCTCGAGTCCAGCGAATTGTCCAGGACACCTGATGACAAATCCAAGTCCAGAGATCGCGAGTAGTCCAGTAAATCGCCAAAGTCACTGCCGCGCAGTGGTGATTGCTGTTGATCCATCAACTGAAAGAGTTTTGCATCAATTCCAAATGACACTCAAAGCGCACAATTTGCATATTTCAGGAAAACACAACAAAAACAAAAACCTAAGCCAACAATCAACACATAAACGGACAGTTAGTAAGAACAATCTAAGCTTATGAGTGGTTAGAAGACACTCCGTCTTTTGCGTGATTTTTGCGAGATGACTGTTGAATGGAAATGGTGGCGCGACACCCTTCGGGACAATATCACAAAAGCCACTTTTACCACCCCCTCCGTTCTTGGCGTCTCACTCCGCTCAACAGGGATAAATACCATTAAATTTATGGGTTCTTTCACCGCCAATCTCGTACTTTTACGCTGTAGAATAATTATTTATTCAACATAATTGATAAATAATAAAATCACATTCCAGAGTTAAAAAAAAATGGATTCAGTTCTGTGACTATTAATTGTGAAGTGTGCGTTTTTGTGTGTGTGTGTGTGTGTATAAAAGAGTTATGGATTAGTTTTGTTTCATCTTTCTCCCATTCTTTCGCCACTTTAGCGAGAATATTACCTTCCTCGGTGGTGCAATCGGACCTCCGTCATCCAATGAACTGATACTCTCATTTGACTGGCCATTCGACATGCCGCGATCCAGCGATGTGGCTAATTGGGGAAGAGAGAGGCGCTCATTAGTAACACATTGGGAATTACCAACTTCTCCTCTAATCGCGCGCGCCCTGGGATAATCTTCACGGATGGGAAGAAGTCAATCATGCCGCAATAAGCGGATTATTGCGATTTCTCCAAGTCAAGGATGACTTTTGGTCAATTTTAACGACTCCTTCCCCGAGAAGGGTGTGAATGATTGAGAGCGGAGAAAGAGGCTAATGAGGACTTTGCCTACCATGTCCATTATTGGGCGGTCCTGGCGGTGGGAGACGCGGCCTCAAGACATTCTTGTCCACTGGCTTTAGCGTTGGAATCTCTCCAGTTGGCAGGACGAGTTTAGCTCCAGCTGAAACGGGGAGAAAGCAGAAAAAACTCTAAATTAACCCCTTCCATTGCGATAAATCACGAATTAAATGAGGGGATTTTAAAGTATTCAGCTTGGCAATTAGGGAGAAAATTGAAGACACTCAACTGGAGCGCCCAAGGATAAATGGGCGGAGCTTTTGACAGGGCGGAGCTTCGGAGTTACTCACCCAAGTGAATGTTCCGACTGCCGATGGACTCCCCGCTGGGCGATCTCTTGTGCGTGCCCCAGGATGGCAAGAGATTGCCGGACGGGTCGGTGGAGACGTCATACTTGTGCTTGTCGTAGCGCGCCTGTTGCTGCGCCGGCATCAGAGGCTCAAAGCGCTCGTAAGTCTTGTTGTCATAGTGGAATGTCATGCCCTTCCCACCGCCACTGTCCACGGACGAGGCGTTGCGCAAGTGTGGCAGCGTGCTGTACATCTCGGTGGTCTTCTGGGCGCCTGCACTGCCGCCCGAGCGCGCCTCGCTGGACTCCACGTGACGCTGGGCGTGCGGCAGCGTGCCGTAGATCTGCTGCTGCGCCGCCGAGGCGGGCGGCGGCGCGGGGGCTGTGCGCTTCTTCAGTGATCCCACGCCGCTGCTCACGTTTGTCTTGCGCGTCTGATTGCTGGCCACCTGCTTCATGGCACTCATGGAGTTGGGACTGGAGCCGCCGGCGCTGCTCTGCGGGAAGCAGATCTGATTCTTGGGACTCGTGCCGGCGGCGCGCGGATTGCAGCTGGAGCTGGGACTAGAGCCACTCTGGATGCTGTCGCAGGTGGAGGAGCGCGAGCGCAGGGCCACGGGCGAATCGCCGCCGGCATAGCTGGGCGGGCGGCTGCGGGACTTTCTCTCGTCGATCACCGTGTCGTCATCGCTGAAGTCCGTGCTGCCGTCGTCCGGCGGCAGATTCCAGTCCGTGTTGATGTGATCGAAGGCGCTCTTCTCGCGCCTGATGGCACACTCAATCAACTCCTTGCAGGCATCGTGGCCCATCTCCTTGGAGATGTCCAGCGCCGTCTTGTTCATGGAGTTCTTCAGCTCGTACTCCGCTCCCGAGCGCAGCAGCAGCTTCATGCACTCCTGCCGATCGTGCAGGGCGCACAGATGCAGCGGCGTGTTCTTCCCGGACATGTCCATGGGGCCAGGCGGATTTGTGGCCTTGTTGAGCCCATGAGCCGGCATGTTTTGGATGAGGAAGTCCACAATGTGCAGCGTGGAGCCCATTTCGCGCAGCACACCCAAGTGCAGGGCAGTTTCACCGAAGTCCGACGATGGCAGCACGCACGTGAAGTCCGCTCCCTCTGCCCACACTTGCAGCAGCAGACTGAGGTCGGCATTGATGATGGCCTGCTCGAGATCAGCACGCAAATCCCTGTCGTCGGCGCACGTTCGCATGACATAGCGCTTGGCCACGTACTTGGCGCGGATGAAGTCGTAGCGCTCCTCCATCGTGCTCTCGGGCGTGAGCTTCATCTTGCCCAGCGTCGCCTCCATCACCTCATTGAGCTGGCTGTTGCCCATGGCGCGTGCGATGAGCAGATGAGCAGTCGTGAGGTTGTCCAGCGTCAGACTCTGGATGCGAGAGTGATGCACGCCCAGATCCCGGTGCACTCCCGAGCACTGGATGCACACCAGGATGCCAAAGTTGAGACTGATCCACGTGACGTCATTGCGAGAGCCACAATCGCAGCACTGATCGTTTCCAGGGAGGTTCTGCACGTATCTAATCACCGTCTTCTGCAGCTCAATCAGGCTGGGCGACATTTGCGGATTGGCGTGCTGGAAGGCCTTGGCCAGCGCCTTCTCCTTGCAATTCACCAGCACCGCCATCCACGCCTTCTGGTCGGCCTCGTCCTCCGCCTGGAAGTGATACGGACGATTGTAGCTGATGAGGTCGAAGCCTCTCTTGTCGTCCGGCACCGGCTTGATTTGGCACGTGAGCAGATTCACGCGCGTCGGTGGCTTCGTCTCGTCCGCGTGACAAATGTCCAGGAAGCCGTCGGCTGTGACGCGGCAGCGACGCTTCTGCCACACCCTCCTGACCTTGCCTTCGCTCTTCTTCAGCAGATGTCCGGACCTGGTGATGCCGTGATTCTTGTCGCCCTGCAGCTGATGCAGCGAATAGCCGGCGCCCTTATCCGTGATCACATGCTCGACGCGGTCAAAGTCAGGCGTGCTCCTGAGCAGTGTCCTCAGCTCCAGCAGGCGCTTCCGCTCCTCATCCTGCTTCTGCTTTATGCTCTGCAACTTGGCACTCAGATCGTCAATGTACGTGCCGAAGTGGGCGATTGTCTTCAGGCCATCCTTGAAGTAGCTGAAAAAGCATGAAAAGATCTCTGACATCAAGTGTGTCTGCGCAGGCAGTGAAGAGAGGATGCACTCACTTGTTCTGGGCATGGTAATACTCCACAAGATGCTGCAGCAATTCAATGCCCTTCTTTGTCTTGATCTCATTGAACTTTATCAAATACTGCGAAAGAAAGGAAGAAAAGGACATTGAGTGATCAGAGGAAGGACGCGCTAAAACAGTGTCAAGGACTCACTTCACACATTTGTATCTGAAAGACGCGCCTCTCCTTCTCCATCTCATCCGCAATCTCGGCCGGTGTCACTTCTGTCCTGATCCATCCGGCCTCCTTGGCCTGGCTCTTCTTCTCCTTCTCAATCTTCAAGAACTTCGACTCATAATCCTTGGCCGCCTTGTCGAAGGGACGCTTCATCTCACCCTTGACACCCCTCAGTTCGGACTTGAGGAACGAATCCACCGGAAACATGACAATATTGCTGATGTTCTGCATCAGTGTCTTCATCAGCGCGCTCAATTCTTTGGTGACGACGGAAAACTTGAGGAAAGCCGCCCCAATGTCGGGCTCCTCCTTCGACAGGGCCACACTTCCCAGTCTCTCCAGCGCCCGCACGAGGCACATCTCATTGTCCACATGAGCTGAAAGCGAGAAGAGGACTTGTCAGAAATCCATCCCGCGCAACAACACAATGCGATATGGCAACTCACTATTTCCAGAATTGTGAATGGCTTTAATGGCCTTCTTCAGCTTTGTCAAGCCCTCCCTGTCGAATTCCAGCGTCTGCAAAGAGGCAACGAATTGAGTGGCATTAATGACTCTCCAGCCAGTGATGAGCAAAGAAGCGAAGAATTGCAATTTTCTCTCATTGGTAATCGACCATAAAACACCCATGAAGGAATTCTTGATTCCAAGAAGCACCAAGAGACAAAGGGTTCTTGATTATACTCTCGCGTAGTTGAAATTTCCTTTGCTATATGTTCGCGAGTGCGGAAAACTTTCAATTACTTTTTTTCTATCGCAATTTTTGGTTAAGAGAATTTTTGTCTTATTTTGACTCAACATCGAAAATGAGTCTTCAATTGCTTCTATAATCACAATTCACAAAAGAGATAATGGAATAAAAATGCTCTTTATATTCATATGCATTAATCCTGCTTTTCCATTTGGAATCGCATTGAAATTCTCGAATAACTTCTTTCTTGCTGTTGTTGATGAGAAGCTAAAAATTTAACTTTTCTCTCTCAAATTTTGATTTACAACAGTTCAGGTGAATTAAATTAAAATAGTTAAAATAGAAAACTATAGTAAAATAAGAAAATCACAGTTTCTTAAATAAGATCGAAAAGACCACGCGGAGCGTTGGTGAGTAGAAAATCGACATTTTCTTGGGCAGCAGATCAGTATTTTCCCATCTCATCTGCAAGTAATTCATTGCCCTGGAGATTCCTGAGAAAATTGAGGACTTGAAGTGCTTACAAAAGAAAGATTTCTTCCATTAATTGAAGTTTTGTGAATTGATAGCGGGTCTTGTGATCGAATCTCGTGCTATTCTGCTGCTGTATTAAGAAGTATTCCTTTCCATTTATAACTCGCTCTTTTCCAATCACATATATATTGTCACTGTTTCACAGCAATTGGCAATGAAATCAGAAGAAAATTGACATTAAGATAATTAATTGCAGCCAGTTTTGCTCCTATTCACCATTGAACTTGCATTTAGCTATGAATTTTAAACACAACGGTGATAATTATCTCTGAAATGGCTATCAAGCTTGAGAAATTGCATAAACAAGACATTTAAATGAGAAACCAAGTGGAGAAAGAAGACACGAATAGCAGGAGCGATAATGAGAAACCCCACAGTTTACATACACATTGGTTTATATTGGGAATTTTTAGGTGATGCGCGGCGAGGAAGTCTTATTTGAGCGCATAAAAAGATAAAACGATCATTGAGGAAGAGGTGGGTGGTTTTTCTTTTCTGTTGTTGTTGTTGTTTTTATACGGTCAGTGGATTCATTTCAATGCAAGCGGGTCGAGGGCGGTTTTGTAAAAAAAAAAATATTTAGCTGAAAGATTTGTTGGCGGAAATTGCCAAATGTTGGTCACTTTTGCTATAAAGTGAGCAAAGAAAATTTACACACACTCAAATTGGATTGGTGAAGAATTGCTAAATACAACATCACGATCATTGAGTCTCGTCGCACAATTAAAGTTTCTTGTTAGATTGTGTCACTGAGGGAATAATGATGACATTTCCGGGCAATTTTCAGGCTTTTTTCCATCCACTGTCTTTCCCCGGTTGTTGGATGAAGCGCGCGAGTGAGAATGAGAAGTGCAAAAGGCAAACGAGTTAGTTGGGATTCTTCTTGCCAGAGAAAAAGAAAAGAAGATCTTGTGGCCTCATTCTTCTCTCCATATCGCTTCCTCTCTTGTCTTCCCACCTCCACTCTGTGACCTTTTTTCGCCATCATTCTCTCCCTCTGTCTCTCACTCTCTGTCCAATTCCTGTGTCTTTGGGAGAGTTTATGTTCTATTTAATGCGCAAATCTCGGGGAAAAAGAAACCCATCTAATAGCTTGTGGGTGTGTAGATTTCCTCCTCGCCGTTTCTCCGTCGATTCTTCATTGAATTTTCCACGGTTGCCCATCGTGTGAAGCGGCAGAAGCTGCTGATGGCACGGGCACAGAGAGAATAGATGGAATGAGTGACAGACAGCATTTTTTCAGGCCTCTCACACTCTCTCAAATATACACACTGCGAAGCGGAAACAGATGCTCTTGACAGTGTGTGATGGGCATAAGCATAATTATGGAGACTTTTCACATCACCTTGGCTAAAAGACGCCACAATAATAAATTAATAGAGATTCTGACTTATTGACAGACACAACATCTTTCCCCAATATCGCGCCGTGATATCCATCTCTCAACTCCTCTAATCTCTCTCTCTCTCCCCCTTGTTTTTCCCTTGTTTATCTGGCCACGGAGGAAAATATCTCAATCAAAATCACGAGCAATATATGCGTATCATCGTGGGAAATTGATTGAGAATTTTCCAGGGAAGGGAAGGCAAAGATATCCAGACACGCAAATCATATTTCACCGTCTCGTGAGCCACTAATGCGGCCGAATAGATTTTTTTTTTCGGTGTTGCGGTTAAGGTCGCAATCTCGCGCCTCCTCGCAGATTATCCATGTGATTATCACACACCCACAAGTGCGATGTTATGTAGCAATTGGGCAAAATGCGTGCTTGGCAGGCACTTGAGATGGATCTAATTGACCTAATAAACCTTTAGCCCTAAACCAAAGGCAAATCTTGACACGGAAAATTACACTAGATTATTACTCAGCTTGAACTTTATGGCTTTAAGCTGGGGAAAAGTTTATCAATCTGTATCTGTGTGGTATGTTGAGAGAAATGACGAGAAAAGAGCATAAAAATCAATTCCAAAGTCATTTAAATATGCATAAAAGAGGGTAAAGTAGAAGGAAAATTCTCCGAAGCCCCGCCCACTCTATTGCCCCGCCCATTTCTCAGTAAATCGCCGCTTTTCTACACCGGAATATGTAAGTGACAAGTAAAGGCATCGATTACGAATTTTATGTGATTCCTTTATTGATTGCGGTGAGAAAAAATGTGTGTTAATTTCCCAAAGTCCACTGTTTGTAGGTATTAGAAATCATTTATTGCGTCACTGCGTGTCTGCTCTAATCCCAACCATGGCTCTCCCTAATTTGTCACTGCGATCGTGTTCTTGAATATCTTATTTGTCCAATTCAAGGAAAAAAAAGATTGCGTCGTTTGATTAGAAATTGAACAAGAAAACAGTGTGCTTGCGAGATATTGGCCTTCAAAGTATGAAAGCCAGAGTGAAAAGCCTTTCCTTCGAGCGCCTGATAAGACGTTTTTTTTTATCACTTCTGTATGAATTCTCACACTTTTTTTCACCCGTTTCGCGAGTGTTGAAAATTCCTCTCGCTGAATCACCATGGCGAATGTGTTTCAGCAATAAAGAGTTTCTGTTTTTTTCTTCTTTTTAGTAGATTTTTGCGGTGAATGGAAACAGATGATGATGGGAATGTCAGCCACAGGCATCATCAATATTGACTGACTCGCCCGGAATAAACACAGAATTTGAAGCGCGCGTGCTTGAGGAATTGTTTCAGGAAAATGTGTGATGCCTCCTGACAAATGGCATATTAAATTCATTTGAATGAATTAATCAGAACTAATTGATTTCGCCTCCACTTTCGCGCACTCCCTCCATTTTCCGCAATATTGCGAATGAGGCGAAAGAAAATGGGTGTGTGTATTGTCTTTAACATAATTTTGCTCTCCAATTGACTCATTGGATGATTTTCGCACTCATTTCAAATTCAATTAGTGCTTTATTGAATTAATTTTCCCAGTTTCCTCGCCATTTTTCTCTCCCCTCTTTCACGCGCGCATTTTGATGAATGGATCGCATTTTAAGTCGCTGCCTTTCCATCAATCTTTTTCCTCTGGGTTTGTATTTTCGGGAAAATGTTATCGTGATTTTTTCACAAGATTTTTCCCAAGAGATTTATCATCATATTCACGAGGTTAATGAAAGTTTATTCACGCTGTGAATGGAAAACTGGACAAACTGTGTAAAATTGATGAATTTTCCCTCTTTTTTCGCTTCTCATTCGTCAATTGAAAATCAACTTCAGCACCGGAAATCCACTTTTGCCTTCCAATTGTGTGTACTCATCGTCTATTGCCCTCTAACTTTTTCCACCACCACCAGTGCAACCTTTAATTTCAGTCCAGAATTCCGACCCAGAGAGCGAGACACTTTAAGAAACCTTAAAGATTTCAATTCGCTTTATTTTTTTTTGCTTTTTCGAAAACTCAGTTTCGTGCCAATGTTTGAGTCTTGTTAAATAATTTTTCCACAACATTTCATCCACTTTTTTCCACATTGAAATGAAGAGTGATGTGTGTGCATGAGTAGAAGAAATAAGATCGGAAAACTACACAACACACCATAACTCTCTCATCTGCGAAAATTGTAATTCGTGTAAAAAATGGTGTAAGACACACATCGCGATGGAATAAATTACAAAATATGTACCGGAGTCACTGTCTTAATGGCCCGAGGTGAGAGAAACTTCGCACGGAGTGAGAAAAATTTACTGGGTTTCTGAGAGAGTGGAAGAAAAATTGGCCGCTCTGTGGCGATGAATTTATAATTAATGCTTCATATCTCAAACCGCACCCTCAAATTCTCTCAGAGTGTCACCATTTTTTTCTTCTTGCTGCGGAAAATCACCCAATTTTTCCAAGTTAAGTGACACAATTCCTTTGTCACTCTTTCATTGCGATTTAGCAAGAATATTGTCTTATATCACCGTCTTTTTTCCAACGTCTCTCACTCTTTGACACAATAAATTAGCTGGCGAAGTGAATGATGAAAAAAGCATGAGAAGAAATATCAAGAAATGCGTGAAGATAAGATAAATTCACTTTTCTCCGCAACACAAACGTGTGCTGGTCTTAAAAAGAAACACATCTCACACACTCAGGTGATGGGAAAGGCCAATAAACAGAAGAACTCCTCAAAAGGTATTTAATATGAAATTGTGTAATACAAATATTGCAATGAGAGAAACGAGAAAAGAGCCTCAAGAAGTATGGTAGAAAAAAAAACATACAAAGTTACAATAGCATTAATAGCTTGAGTGAATAAAAATTGCTATAATTCTTCTAATTGAATTAACCACACCTGCGTGATCTTCGACGCTTGCGAAGGGGCGACGACTCGAGGGGAGCGCGATGCAGGTTAGCAAATCAAAACAATAGTGAATTTGCATCAGCAAAACAGCCACACAAACTCACATATTTCACTCTCTTTCATACAACATTACACAGTGTTGGCAATTTTCATTCAGGAGAAAAAAAAATTAAATTCTAGATCGAATTCCTGTACAAAATAACCACAGAGCGAATTCAGCTTTAAACTGGCCTCATTTGGCCTTTTGTCCTTAAACCCCAGAGACGAGGTGATTGAGTGTGTGTGTGAGCAGCGCGAGAAGAAAGATTAAAAGTCCCCCAAGAAACTCTCCTCAATGACAAGTGATTTACCATTGATCGCATACCTGAGATACAATTTTTCCTCCCTCTCAATCCACAAAGCGCACAAGTGTGCATTTGGTATGAAATATCAAGTGAATGACACTCCCACTCGCAATTGCATGTATGAAAGTGATTTGCAAGAAAATGCTCGTGAAGAAAAAAAACAGACACTGCGAGCGAAAACGCGCGAGACGAGAAGTGAGAAGGTGTTGAAGAGAGAGAGAGAGAGAGCCTCCACTAATTTAAAATGCAAAGTGCAAGTTGTTGCTGCATTTTTACTCAATCTCACTCATTCACCATTAATTTGTCACTGCACTTTGTGGCTCTATAATTCGCATCTTGAGACTTTGCGGTCTCGTGTGTCATTGCATCGAGTTTAGCACATTTAGCAATTCACAGGGTGACTTTTTTTTTGGCAAGAGCCAGAAAATCCAATCGTCGTCATTCATTTAGCTGGCAAAACATGTTTTCTCTAAATTACTCTCTTTCACCACTTGCCATCTCAAATTTCTTCTCTCCCTCTCCTGAGAAAGATATATCAACGGAAAAAAGGGGGGAAAAAGATACTCTGTTCGTGTTTATTTGTTATAACCAAAAATAACAACTAATTTCTCAGTATGTTTAACTACAAATTGAGACGCTTTTAATGTTTGCTCTCTCTTAGCCATCCTCCATCTGTCAACATCTGTGAATATATGAAAAGGAGGCAAAAAAAGAGGCACAAACATGCCATCAAATGCGCTCTAGGTCAAGTGAAAGGGAGCATTTTTTATGTGACCGCCCTTTTGCACTCGCAATGCTCGCAATTTATCCAGCTGCGCCCCTCTTAATGATTTGCATGATAGATTATGACAATTAATGTCGTGTAATAAATTATTTTAACTCTAAAGTAACTGAATATCCCAAAATAATCAATAGAAATTATCCTATTTCATTTTTTTCCGGTGTTCAATTTATCATAAGTAATAAGTCTCTTCAAGTGTTGCATAAATGCACTTACGACTTCAAAAAAAAAACTGAGATTTCTGATGCTGAATTCCTCACAATAAATTCATTGTTTGGCTTTCTTTGGCGCTTTCAATCATATTTATTCGTATGCTTTTCTGTAACGAGTGTTGGCACAACTGGCCTAGGAAGCAACCTTGACGATTTAGCGCCAAATTTGGGGTCGTAAAAGCCACACTAAATTGTGCACATTGGAATCTATCGACTCTCCTCTTCGGCCGAACGTGAAATTAGCATACAATGATCATTAAATTCTTGACCACAACAGCGCAAGGCATAAAAAAAAGCGCTGTAATGCGATTGAATGATTAATTATTTCGAGTGGTGCACAGACAGAAATTGATTCAATCTTGACCTTTCTTGTGTGTGAAGCATCGCATGAAATGTTTGATTAAATAAATTAGAGACTCTTCTCTCTCTCTCTTCCAGGTTTTTGGCCATTGGAAATTCATAGAGCGGAGACGCGTCGCGGTGAAGGGCTTTCGAGAGCCACTTGCTGTCCATCTCGCGAGGTTGAGGTGGAAAAAGTGACCATTCAGGTTCAATTGGAGCAATAAGACATTATCTGGTGAGTCACTTTCTTTCGCCTGCATCGGCGACAGGCTCATCAGCTTCGAAGGTGGGCAATTGGGCGCGAGAGAGAGAGAGAGAAGGCTTTCCTTCCGAATGATTGCCAGTTTGGAGCACGTCCAAAGGCCATGTCAATTAATTATTTATTAATCTTACATTCTATTTCGGTCAAATCTGGCCGGTTTTCCGCGACATGCCAGCGAAGAGAAATGCAAAAGAAGCCCGATGGAATTTCTCTCGATGGGTGAAATTGAGATGCGGAGGCAAGAATTTGATAACAAGAAATCGACGAAGCGATTGAATCCAATTTCCGGTGACAATTTGCAATGGAAATCGCGCACGCGAGAGAGATCTTCTGCTCACCTCCTCGAGGGAAGAGATGGTCTGGCGACACTGTGGCATGCGGGAGACGAATGTGGATGTGGTTGGTGAGCTGTAGTCCTCGCGGGTCTCGTCCACGAACTCCCCAACGCCAATCAATCCGGGCATTTTGGGCTGGTGGAATTTCACTTTTGCACACACAAACACAAAAACACACTTTATCTGGATGGCAGAACTTCAAACGCTGTCGGCAGGACGGCTAATATCTTCACTTGCTTGAATCAATTGGCTATTAATAGCATTTTAACAGCAAAAAGGGACAACAGAGACACTGAATTTTCACAGAACTTGGCGAGATGCTGGACTCTCTCTCTCGCCTGGGCAGGAGCACTGCGCGATGATGATGGATTCTGGGTCACGCAGAGTTTCACTTTCCGAAATTCCCAGATTTTTTGGGCAATTCCACGATCCAACACGACAATCTCTCCTCTTTCACCACATCTCGTGAGGCCAGGTAGAGCAGAGGCCACCTAAAAATCACTCACTCTCCAAATATCTCCTCTTTTTTGCTCCGCACACACTTTTGTGCTCTCGCCAAGCGACAAAGAGGCGAGGGACACCACACTTCTTTTTCTTCGCCCAACCAGAGAGACACTTTTTCGCGGACACGGGGCGCTTTCGCACGCGACTTCTGACTGGGGCCCTGCCGATGAGGGGCTCAGGATGCGTGAGACACGGAGATTGGGGGCTTCTTCGCACGGGTTTTCACATAAGAAATCTTTTTCCACCTTCCTTTTTGCGGACAAACACACTCGCGCAGCCAATCTCAATGGGCCTCTGACAATCTTCGCATGACATACCCAGAATCCGCACGGCTGCCAACTGGCGCCGTAGAGCAGCGCGCGTATAACAGTCGGCTTTGAATGGCGCGACCGTTGAGTAGAGAAAGACCGCGTGGGTCAATTGAAATTGCAATGTTCAGAGAAGGAATGGAATTTTGCGAGATCACAAAATGACAATGAAAATTATGTTGTGTTTGATAATTGAATGTTTGTCCTAATTCACGCCTTCAATTGATTTCAGACCTAAAACGCCACTGCAATGGATGCCTGGAGCCTGGAGCAAAGGCTGTACGTCGTAGATCTTACAAGTACAGTGGAAATTTTCGCAAAATGATCAAAGCCTACGACGAAAGGCTCTGGCACAGTTCTCCGCCGTCTTTTGATTCCGTAGTTCCGAAGTTCCGTATTCGACACTTCTGGGCAGCACTTGTTGCCAGTTTGCTGCCGTTATTGTCCTTGTCACAAGATATCAAACGCAAAATAGAGAATAAAGAGACTTGGGCAGATTTATTAAAATCTCTGAAATCTTGATCAGCCAGTTGCTTGTTGCGTTGTGTGATTTTTCGCCTTTTTCGCTATGCCAATAAGAGTCACACTCGTTCAGCTGAGTTGAAGCGCGACTGGAAGGTCGGGAAGTGCGTGGAATAAAAACACTTTCCAGTTGTCACTTGGATGGAAAATAGAGTACGAGCGAAAAATGGCAGCATTGCGATTTGTAGTGCGAAATAGTTGCAATTTGAGCCATTTTACGAGAAATACAGCTGTCTTTTCGTCCTTCAGAGGCTACAATCCGCCAGTCAAGTATCCCAGCTACTTCACAGCGACAAGGGTGAGTGGAGAATGCAATGATTTACAAGGTGAAATTCACCGGAAATGTTTGGTGTCAATTTTGCAATCAGAGGAAATTTTGGTAGAAACAAAAAGTTTTTCTGTTACTCCCTCAGTTGATGCTGCTTAAGATGACTTACCAATAATCTCTCGTGTGTCTGATTTCAGAATTGACAGCAATCAGTCTGTGTGGCGTGTAGAAAAAAGTATTCATTGACCATTACATAATAGTGAGAGATTTAGTTTGACCAATGATTCCCGGGAGTGAATCTCACGAGCGACATGGCGAAAAGCCCAGTCAGGAGATCATAAATCTCTGTCGCTTCATGAAGCACCAGAAACACTGGGCAAATGACACGAAACTCGTGGTGAGGAACTTTCCAGGCACTGGCAGAGGTCTCACTTCCAGGCAGAATATCTCCAAAGACTCTGAACTCATTGATTTGCCCTTTGACGCACTGATAAGCCTGAAAAGCATCTCGGAAGATGAGCAATTCATGAGGCTTTTGCGGGAAATCTCTAAGGATGAGTTCAAGTGGAAGACACAGACGCTGCTGACCATTTTCCTGCTGTGGAATTGGCATCTGGATGAGAAATCCCCGTGGAAAGACTACCTGAGAAGCCTGCCAGCATCGCTGACACATCCGCACTTCTGCTCAGTGGACGAACTGGTCGCCGCTCCGGTGGTTTCTGAACGAGTGATTGATTCTGTGAATCAGAGTGAGGTCAAGGAGGTGCAGAAGGCCTTCCAGGACGCCTCTTGTCCCTGCTGCTCGCAGAAGTTCTTCCCTGACATCTTCCCCAAGAGGAAATTCATCGAATTCTACCTAGTCTGCAACTCCAGGACGGTTTATCTGCCACCAGACACGGTCAGGATGATGCTCAGGGGCAACAAAGTGATGGGATTGATCTCAAATGAGCCCAATATGGCTCTGGCGCCCTTCCTGGACCTCATCAATCACAGCGACAGCACGAAGACCATGTGCTCCCTGGCCAGAAGGGGCTCAGATTACTTCTACACCCTGAAAACCTCCTCCAGTTTCGCGAGAGGAGAGCAAGTCTTCATAAACTACGGGCCTCACTGCAATATGAAGCTCCTGATTGAGTATGGATTCTTCATTCCGGACAATTCAAATGAATTCATCGACGTTTGCTTAAGAGATGTTGAAGAATTGGTGAAGAGATTGAAGAAAGTGCAGAAAAATCTACAAATTCCCAGCAACAAGTTTCGCTACATCAGAGATCACAATCTCAGTGAGAAGATGTTTATTGATCGCGAAGGATTCAGCCATAATCTCGAGATGGTTCTTCATTTCCTGCTCGTGGACGATAATATTTATGAGAATCACTATCATCAAGTGGTTTTTGGCACGGTTCCTGAGGAGAATTCACTGAAGGAGTATAAAATACTCATGATAAATCTACTTCTTGATCACTATCGCGACTCCCTGAGGAATCTTCAGGCTCTTGAGAGCTTGACAGAGAGTGGAAAGATTGTTGGGGATTTCCTGAATTGTAGAATAGCTTTTATAAGTGAATGCTTGAATAAATACTGACTCACAGAGTCACTGACAATCGGCTTCTTTGCAGATTCTCTCGACTAGCAAAGCTCATGAGAGCAGCGGCAATGAGAAGAAGTCTCAAAGTGTCCTGGGCACGAGTGTCCTGGGCAATATTTTCAGCAAGAAGAGGGTGAAAAGAGGTAAAGAATCCATCCAAAGGCCATTAAAATAGCCAAATTATAGTGAGAAGAAATCTGTAAGTTAAGAATTCCCCAAAGTTGACTTTCTTTAGTCAGTTTCTTAGTGTTTTTTTTTCCTCATTTACTTTGTCACTAAGTTTTTACTTCCCTAGTTTGCACTTAACTGTTGTTGCTTGGCTTTGCACCTCTCGGGATGTTACTAGAGAGTAGCAATCTCCTTAGGAGGCCAGCATCATCAGCAAGTGCGGACGTGTTTTCACGGTCATGGTGTCTCGTCAGGTGAGAGAGAAGCCTTCGGAGTGGACGGACCGGAAGTCACGCCCACAGACATGCTGAAGGCGATGATGTCCTACATTTGGCCCAAAGATGATGCCTTCATCAGGAAGAGGTGCGTGAAAGTCATCTCGCTCTCTGCATTTCGCTGTTAATCTCTCTTTTTGCAGAGTCGTAATCTCATTGGGACTCTTGGCGGGCGCGAAGGTGCTCAATGTCGGTGTTCCTTTCCTCTTCAAGGGCGCCGTTGATGCTCTGAATGTTCTCAACACGGCCACACCAGCGGACACAGCACTCACCCTCACAACATCCCTGCTAATCGGATGTGAGTTCATCAATGAATGCTCTATTGATGAGGAATTGATTAAACTCTCATTAATGCCTGTCTTCCAGATGGTTTGGCTCGCGCTGGCGCTGCTGCCTTTAATGAGATGCGAAATGCTGTCTTCGCGCGCGTGGCTCAGCACTCAATTCGTCGAATTGCCACGAATGTGTTCCTGCACCTGCACAATCTTGACCTGTCCTTTCACCTGAATCGCCAGACTGGCGCCTTGTCCAAGACAATCGACCGCGGATCGCGAGGCATCAATTTTGTCCTCTCCGCGATGGTGTTTAACATCGTTCCGACCATCTTCGAGCTGGCGCTCGTGTCCAGCATTCTGGGCGTGAAGTGTGGCGCCGCCTTTGCCGGCATCTCGATGGGATGCGTCGGTGTTTATGCCTTCTACACACTCGCGGTGACGCAGTGGCGAACAAAGTTCCGCGTGTTCATGAATCAGGCGGAGAATGAGGCGGGCAACAAGGCGATTGACTCGCTCATCAACTACGAAACCGTCAAGTACTTCAACAATGAGAAGTTCGAGGCTCTTCGGTACGACGCATCGCTGAAGAAGTATGAGGATGCGAGCCTGAAGACCAGCTCCAGTCTGGCGGTGCTTAATTTCGGGCAGAATGCCATCTTCAGCGTGGCTCTGAGTGCAATAATGGTGCTGGCGGCCAAGGAGATCGCGGCGGGAAACATGACCGTGGGCGATCTCGTGATGGTGAATGGGCTGCTCTTCCAACTCTCCATTCCACTGGGATTCCTGGGCAGTGTGTATCGCGAAGTGCGCCAGGCGCTGCTCGACATGCGCTCCATGTTCACCCTCATGAGCATCGACACGAAGATTGCCAACAAGCCCAGCGCTCCGTATCTCTATCTGGACCACAGCAACGCCTCCATTGTCTTCCGGGACGTGAACTTTCAGTACGAGACGGGAAAGATGGTGTTTGATAAGTTGAACTTTGAAATTCCCGCGGGGAAGAAGATCGCCTTTGTGGGCGGCTCGGGATCTGGGAAGTCCTCGATGGTGCGCCTGTTGTTCCGCTTCTTCGAGCCCACGTCGGGGGAAATCCTCATTGGCGGACGGAACATTCAGGATGTGGACCTGAAGAGTCTCAGGAAGTCCATTGCAATCGTTCCGCAGGACTCTGTGCTGTTCCACGACACCATCCGCCACAATATTCACTACGGGAACCTGAAGAAGGACCAAGAGGCTGTGGAACATGCCGCGAAGATGGCGGATCTGCACGATTCCATCGTCCAGTGGCCCAAAGGCTATGACACGCAAGTGGGCGAGCGAGGCCTTAAACTCTCCGGCGGCGAGAAGCAGCGCGTGGCGATAGCGAGAGCCATTCTGAAGAACGCTCCTATTCTAGTCTTTGACGAGGCCACGAGCAGTCTGGATTCCATCACAGAACACGTGAGAAAAGTCAGCATTTGCACGAGCTTCCGACGCTCATCCTTTGTCTCTTTGCAGAACATCCTGCAAGCCCTCTCCAGAGCCACCGACGGTCGCACTAGCATCTGCATAGCGCATCGCTTGTCCACCGTCATGGACGCAGATGAGATCTTCGTGCTGGAGAACGGCCGAGTGGGAGATCGCGGATCGCACCAGGAACTGCTGAAGAAGGATGGACTTTATGCCAAATTGTGGGAGACGCAGAACATGAAATAAACGTTTGTCCGTTAACACCTCGATTTCAGCTGATGGTTGTGATATTATAATCAAATCCACCCACAATGCAGTGTTTGTTGCGAGACAAATACGTGATTTGGGCGGCATTTTCCTGTGGGTGGACAGATTCAAGGTGATGTGATCCCTTAAAGTACACTCAACCTCTTCACTCCTCATGCGCCTTGACGCCAATAACATGCGGTAAATTGTTTGTGTGGAAAACAATACGAGACAGCGTGATAAAATTAGAGTGAATCTATCGAGCTTCATTATCTGTTTGTCGTCTGTTTGAAATCTCGAAGGATGAGGATTTGCGCAGACGCTGCAGCATCCTTCATCACTTGTGAGATGTCTATAAAACCCACCTGCATCCGCAGCTGCTGTGACAGTGAGTGGAGTGGCGGTGAGAGATGCTGAAGGAGAGGATATCGAGGATTTTCAGGCACTTCTGTGGTCACTCACTTGATGACTTCACGTCCTTCGTGAGCCTCACGAGGCTTCTGCACACACCAGTCGATGGAGCGAGTCTGGGAGTGGGCAGAATGCTCTTCGGACTGATGATGATGATTGACATCCCGGAGGAGCGGTCAGGAGGAGATCTGGACTATCGATGGGGAAATCCAAGAGACTGTCGCTTTCCACTCTTCAACTTCCTGGCGCCTTGTTCGCTGCCGCGAATGGGGATTATTTACGGTGTGATGTGGTTGGGAGCACTGGGAATATTCCTGGGATTCAAATACCGCCTCTCCTGCCTCATGTTCAGCCTGCCGTACTGGTACGTCTTCCTCCTGGACAAGAGCAGCTGGAACAATCACAGTTATCTCTATGGACTGCTCGGGATTCTCTTCTTCTTCACATCAGCCAACAGATTCTGGTAAGACTGCCAATCAAAGCTTCTGAACCCTCAATATTCACTCCTTGTCGTGCTTTTAGCGCTCTGGACACTACTCGACGCAAGGAAGTGCCTTTCTGGAACTACTTTCTGCTGAAATTTCAGTTCTTCATCCTCTACTTCCTGGCTGGACTGAAGAAGCTCTCAACTGAGTGGCTTTCAGGCTATTCAATGACCAATTTGGGATACCATTGGGTGTTTGCGCCATTCCGTGTGTTCCTTGGCGCGGATCTGACGGATTTGCTCATCATCCACTGGTTCGGATTCATCTTTGATCTCACCATTGCCTTCTTCCTCATCTGGCAACGATCTAGACCACTGGCCAGCTTAGTTGCAGCGGCTTTTCATCTCATGAATTCTCGACTCTTCACAATTGGGATGTTTCCGTGGGTTTGTCTCGTGGAAATGCCCCTGTTTTACTCTTTTGACTGGCCGAGGAAGATCTTACGGAAGGGGAGTTCTGAGAAAAAGCCTCAAAATGTCCAGAAGACTGTGAAAGAAGTCACCAGGAAGGAGAGATCAACTGCCAGATGGATTCTTTGCTACATGGCTCTTCAGTTCTTCCTGCCCTATTCGCACTTCATCACGAAAGGCTACAACAACTGGACGGAGGGACTTTATGGCTACTCCTGGGACATGATGGTGCACTCCTGGGACACTATCCTCATCTCCATCAAAGTGACGGACAAGACAAATGGCCACACACTCTATCTGGAGCCTTATGCCTTCTCAGAGACGGACAGATGGACCAAACATGCCGACATGGCTGTCCAGTACGCTCATTGTGTCCACAAGAACCTAATCCAGGGCGTGGCGGAGAGCCAGAGGACGGACATTGACCCAGAGAACGTGGCGATTTTCTTCGATATCTGGTGCTCGATGAACAAGCGCTTTCAGCAGCGCGTCTTCGATCCAAGAGTGGATCTTCTCAAGGCGGATTGGTCGCCTTTCCGGGAGACAAAGTGGGTTCTTCCGCTCCTCAGCGAATTGACCTACTTGAGACCACGGATGAAGGAGATCACAGAGGATGTGCTGTCGTGGAGCAACTTCACAGACATCATGTTCATCGCTGACTATCCTGGACTCCAAATGGAGAATTACATTTCCAAGGATCTGGACAATGTCACCATCACCTGTCTCGATGGCAGTATCAAAGTGACTTCCGAGGATTCCCAGGAATCCGTAGCACTCTTGCCACAGCAATCTTTGCCACTGTCTTCGGGCATCTTTCATTCAGTTAGAGTTATGAGCGAAACTCCCGCTTGCTACATGTTCATCTACCAAAATCGCACCATGAAACATCTGACGGAAGAAGGAAGTCTTCCGGCGGAAGAGGAGCGCCCTCTGCTGCCCATCGTGGCAGAAATCAGCCACAGATTGGAGAACTTCGTGAAGTTCTGCATGCACGTGGGAAATTCACTTCTGTATGAAATCTACGGTGTGCCAATGCCGATGAGAATTTAACCCTCATCAGACCCGAAGAAAGCACAGTGAAATTTAGGGAATTTAGGTAAATTTACTGTAAATCTAATTTAGTTTAAGGACACTCACAATGTACACAAACTTATTTGGTGCTGTTCCTCTTTTTCGCTTAACAAAGGTCGTATTTGCAACGTTGGATCCAAATATAAGTATTGTAAGTCCCAAATAAAAGGATATAGAAAGCGACGTTTGCGATGGAAGATATTTTAAAATGTTTATTCAAGTTTATTAGTATAAAAATTCTTAGCATAAGAGCACAAGCTCAGAAACCATGATCACTTCAGCCTTAGTTCAGAAACCTTACCATATCGATATCAGCACTCTCACGCCTTGGTTTGACAATTCAATAAAGAAGGTTAACAACCAATTAAGACATGCTGAAAGAAAATTACCTTCGCATTGTTGCACCTTTGTCAATTCTTTATCTAGCCTGAAAAAGACTGCATTTATTGCTCACTCAAGTGCAGTTAAGTCACCCAAAACGACATTGTTGACGACAAGTGCGGATCTGTGTGACAAAAAGGTCTTATCTAATAAATTTCTTGTGTTTGTCTAATTTACTCAAAATGTCACTTTATAGCATCATTAATTACGACCTGGTGTTGCCACCATAAAAGGTGACGACAGTGAAATGTGGCGAGGAATTTGAGGATGATTGGCGTGGCAGAAAGTTGCGCAACAGTCAATTTGCTGCTGCACCGAGAAGGCTCTAGAAAAGGTAAAAAAAAATCATACACATTTTGCTCCTTTTTTATTGCAAATTCAATCAACTGATCCTCACGCTGAACAGAGAGAGAGATCACATGACTGTCTCGACGGATAAGCTCGTGTGGACTGTCGAATAGTACATAAAGAGAGCAATTCCATGACAGTGAATCATGTCCCTACTGTCGACGGATAGCTCTCTTTATTTTCATATTCGAGACAAGGTGAGGCTGAGTAATCCTTTCTTAATCCTGCGCAGGCACAGCAAAAAATCACTCTCTCACTCGCCATCGCGACCAAGATCTCACAGTTGGTGCGTAGTTTGGGGCACAACTAGAGTGCTGAATTGTACTTGAGGGAGTGAATTGGCGATACTCGCGCATTCACGACTCCACCGTGTGACTGGCAGTACATTGGAATATTGGGAAGAAGTGTGTTGGCCTCCGCTGTTATCATTTTCCACAAAAGCACCACCAAACATCTACTGCCGCCTCTCCCCACCCCACTTGCCACCTTTTCTGTGTCACCTGAGCCCGCGGCCGAGGCGGGGCGCCGCGGGGCCACTGATACACATGTCCGTGCCGGAGAACATTTTATTATCGTCTTCGCTGCTCCACTTGTAGATGTGCCTCAATTAGGAGAGAGTGGGGCGCTTTGGCCTCTTTCTTACCCCACAAATTGCCTTCGTCATCAGGCTTTTTTTTACACAAATACAAGCAAAAGAAGATGGAAATGAAATGCCAAAAGTCGTAGAAATTTAATTAATTCATGCCTGAATATCAATTTACTGATTTCGCTAAAATAAAACCTGTTAACTGCGTCTTTTATCACATTTAATCTTAATTTAAGGAGAATTGGTCAAAAGTGGAATAGAATTTTATGGAAGCACATTAATTAGAGCTTCTGTATTATCATTTTCTTCTAATAGACAAAATATATTGAAAATACTATCCCAAAGTAGCCCCGCACTTCCCTTTGCACTGTACATAAAGTAATACAATTGACTGTGGAAAAGAGACACAGTTTAACGCTCAAGATAAGTGCTTACACGACATTTTCCTGCTCATCTTCAATAAAAATTGATCTAATGGAGTGTCTTGTGGCCTCAAGACACCTTCAATTCCTAATATTCTCTGTCCGCAATTATCACTTGTCTGACCCTTTGCGTCGCTTTATCAGCAAGCAAGAAAGTCACACGATTTTGATACGATTCCTCGATTACACCTTTGCGTCTCTTCACACATATAGACACCTGAAAGGGTGTGACAAATTGAAGAGATATGGCAAATATTTAATTTGATTGCTCGACTTGATTAATTTCAAGACTGGAGTCTCAGAGAACGCACGAATTTCCGCCATTCCACAAAGTCTTACTCACTGATCGTCACATGAAGAACTGCGGCGATCATCTTTTCTGGACAAGCCGAATTGTTCTTTTTTTCTCCTCTTCTTCTCTTCTCTTTGACAGCGCAGCTCTAATGAAATAATTCAATAACACCCAAGTTACGCTGTAAATGTGTTTAAACACAATAATTAATATTTTTTGTCGCCACGAATGTTTCACCTTTTGATTCATGATGCCTCAAAAGTGTACGAAATGAGAGGAAAATTTTTCCAATTGACTCTTCTCTTCCCTTCCTAGACAAAAATACCAAACAGATAATGTAATAAATGAGGAAAGAGAGTGAATTTCAATGCGCGTCTCTCATTAGCTGCGTGCAAATCAACACTGGAATGAGAATCCTTTTGGGGAAGGGGAAAAAGCCATGGGCAAATTTCGAGATGATGATTATTGTGACAAGAGAAACCGATATGTTTCTCCAAGAGTTTAGACATATATCGCTGAGTCTGGGCAAAATGTGATAATTTGTGAGAAACGACTGACTTTTTTTTTCTTCTTCTTCTCCACTCCAAAACTTAATACAAACCATTTATGAATATTACACACAATACATCTTCTCCTCCCAATGGAATATGCCTGTGATGCAACTTTTCTACACACAAGAAAAACACTTTTTCTCAGAAGGAGTGAATAAATATATACAGAGCAAATCGTGATCTACATATACTGATCAACCACGCACTGAATACAGCCTTCGGCGTGTGATGGAAACTATTGCAGAATAACACAAGGCACAAAATATTGAGAAATATACCAATTTTTCCCCCCTCATAAACTCCTTTTCCATATTCAACTGGATGTTTGCACAAGTGGTTCAACTTTGCCTGTTAATGTTACCTTTCCGAAACTCCACCGTCATGATATCGTGTAGGAAATAGACGAAACTGTGAAGTACAAGTGTTGAGAGTCTCTCTAAACTACTAAATCCGCCACACTTCACTTTGATCGCCCTTTCCGCAGAAACAAAGTTTTAGCAGCACAAAACACCAGAGAAGAAAAAAAGTCCATCCCAAACTTATGCAATGCCTCGAGCTTTGCGGAGACTTTTGAAAGATGCTAATCTGATGATGAAATGCCGAGATGGTGGTGAGATAAAGGCCTTTTTATACCATCCAACATCGCATCCTCCCTGTGAACTTGCCACGAATCTCCATTGGCTTTAGATAAAATAATATCTGGAGCTTTTCCCTCCCATCCACTCACCCTCCCGTGCCCAATTCAGTCTGAATAATGCGAGATGTTATTTGCCTCCTCCTCTTCTTGCTCTGTTTATTCCACCAGCCGGGAAAGTGAGGACAGAACGTGGAAGAGACCAAGATAAGCAGAACTCCATTCGCTTTATGGGTGAAATGGGCTTTCTTGCAGCAATCTCATAAAGTGAGTCGAATAAAATCATTCCAACACTTCATGTTCTAGATTTTTCTTCCCTTATGATTAGGCAAGGTTTTTGGGTTGAATTAAATAATTGATTTTGGCAAGAAATGTTGGCAAACGATCGCCTTATATTCTTGAGTTATCTCGATTGTTAGCTTAGATTTAACCAAGGATTTAACTCTGCAATTTTATTCTAAGCAGTTCATAGAGACATTTAACTATTGCCTTTGCTGAATTTTCTAATAAATCATAAGCAAATCCCACTAGAAGACTAAAGTATTCAACAGTGTTCTGGATAATATCAGAAATTTGAGCAATTTCTGCTATTCCCCACCCAATTTCCCAATTTCTTCACCTCAACTTCCTCAAGCAGAAGTCGGACAAGAGTTTAGATAAGAAGTCTGGCTCGCGATGTGACGAAAAAAAGCCAGCAGTGCGCGAGATCCAGTGGAAAATATCTTCATTACGATGATGAGCGAGAAATGAATAAAGTCTTGTGCTTGAGAGAATGTCGTCTTACCCAATTTGACAGCAATAATAATTCATTTCTGAGAGAATTTATTTCTTCATCAACTCCCCCGTGTAAACATTCCAATTGCGACAGTCTTTATCACTGTTATCAGTCTCTGTGTACGTTCACATATTTTACCATCAACCCTCGCCTGTGCCTTTCTCCATTCCGTCCAACATCGCTCGCGAATATGCGCGCGCGTTTAATCGGAAAGTGTGGACAATAAGAGACGAGATATCCACCCAATTTCAATTTTCAATTGAGAAACCAACACAAAAAGCGTGTTTAATTGGTAACAATGAGAATACATTTCTCAAATATCTCAAAGATAATAAAGAGTAATTGTTTGCAGCCGCATTTAGCTTGCGGTAAGACAAATTTACAAGGTTTTACAGGTGCCTCATTGACTATTTAAATATTAGGACAATACAGCAAAGAGTTCAGGCCTTTATCTCTCTTCTCACACACATGAGATAACGAGGACAGCTCACCAGGGCGAGAGAGATTTTTTAACAGCCTCTCGCTCTGTGGAAATTTACCCCAAATCGCGCATCCAATGGGGTCAAATGCAACCAGCATTTGCCCATCAGGAATATTGAGAAATGATCAAATCGACATGCATTTCCCGCTATAAAAGACACAATCGTCAAGAGATGGGAATCAATCAATTTGAGCATTTCAAAGAAGATAGAATCATTTCAAAATGCAAGTTGTCTTCATCGCTGTTCTCCTCATCTGGATCGCAATGATCGCCGTGACGCTGGTCTATGCAGGTGAGTTGGAAAGTCCGTGAATTCGCTCTAGAAATTACTCTTCAGTGAATTTCCAGACGAAAATCGTCAATCCAATCGCCAAGACAATCAGGAAAATCGGGATATCGTTAGTCAGCTCGTGGGGCTCGTCTTGGGACTCGCCCAGGGAGTTCTAGGCGGAGCAGGAGGACTCCTGAGCGGAGTCACAGGATAACAATAGCATTATCTCCATTATCTCTTATAATTCTGAAGGAATAAATGCTTAACAACCGTGTTTTGTCTCCATAATTCGATGATCCTTATCTTTGAGCAAATTGCACAGGTATTTAATACGATGTTGTTTAATTTTCCAGATGAGAATTCTGCCCAAAACCCAAGCCAAAACCAGGGAAATCCCTCAAATCCGGACATTTTCAACCAAATCCTTCAAGTCATTGCTGGGATAACTGGAAATGTTTTGGGAACAGTTGGTGGAGCTGGTCAAGGTATTGGAGGAATAGTTAATCCTGAATAATGCCTGACTTAATGTTAATTGTTAAATTACATTGAAAATTACTATAAATAAATTAGCTTGGCTTCCTTTTCTTAGGAATGGTTAGAATTCTTTTCTTTGAAAGAGACTTTCATACCCAAAAATTCCACTTGACATTTCGAAAGAAACACATTCTTTGCACTTTTACACTCAATTATTCACATTGTAAAGCATTTTCATCACATTTCACAATGATATTAGCAATTTTCTCCAAATTTCTTTCCTCACAACTCCAAAACAACAACAATGGCGACTCCACGGTTAACTACAAAGTTTCCGCCAGAGGCGCAGCGAGCGCCAAGTGGTTGAAAATAATGGCTGAGCTGTCAAAGTCTCCTTGAAAAAGTGTGCATTTTTGTAAATATTCAGAATTGTAGTGTTTCTTGGGCTGTTCAACCATGTTCTGTGTCTAATAATTGGGCAAAACGGGCAAGGCAGTGGGGCAGCACGATGATCTCGCTGACCAGGAAGACAGAGCGTGTCTCCAAGCGAATTTCCGTCCGGGATCGACTGCTGGTGAAGGAGGTGCAGGAAATGGAGCAAACTCTGTAAGTATTCGGCGATTCGCGCTGACCAGCTTGTCTGAAGTGAGTGTCCTTGCAGGCCCAGCACGTGCAGAATACACTTTGGTGATCCACACGTTCTCAGCGAGTTTTCCCTGACGATTCTCCCGGATGAAGGTTACTGGCAAGGAGGGAAGTTCCAGTTCACGGTTTCCGTGCCGGAAGAGTACAACATGACGGTAATGTGGAGAAGTGGCATCCCTGCTGAGTGAGGATTAACACAGTGTTCGGTTTTCTTGCTTTCCTCCGCAGCCTCCAAAGGTAAAGTGTCTGACAAAGCTGTGGCATCCCAACATCTTCGAAGGAGACATCTGTCTCTCGCTCCTGCGACAGAACTCCATCGATGGCATGGGTTGGGCCCCAACCAGACGGTTAAAGGACGTGATCTGGGGACTGAACTCTCTCTTCACGGTGAGTAATCCACAGAATAACCAAGTTCTGAGAGTCCTGATGAGATCGAGCGCTTTTTTTTCTGCTTCTCAGGACCTGCTCAACTTCGATGATCCCCTGAATATCGAAGCGGCGGAACAGTATCTGCAGAACAAGTCGGATTTCCAAATGAAAGTCAAGGAATTTGTCCAATTGTACGCCAGATGATGACTTCCAGCCTCATAAAGATACTCAAATGTGAGAGAAATCGTGTAATGTGAATCTCTTCCTATTGTCAGAAATTTCTTAACTAGGATTATATTCAAATTAAATGATAATTAGGAATTGTTAGGGTATTTGTGCGCAGTTGGAAAGGATTGCCGGCTTTTTTCCGGGCAAGTTCCTGACCGTGTTTCCTCAAATTCCCAACAGATGGCCGCATTCAGTGGAGAGGTTGTGTTTGAGATCAGGCGTTTTATTTTGATGCGGTGTTTTCCCGAGAAATCAATGAAAACAAGGTGAAAAATGGCAAATATCTTATTGAGTGATGCAGAGAAGACGTTCATTGTGCATGGCGTGCAGGTATGCTGTGAAATTATGCCAGGAACGCGGTTTCTTCACGCAGTTTTGGTCTTGCAGGAAGACTTCCGGACAGACGGCAGAACTCGCCGGGATTACCGGCCACTGGAGATTGAGACAGACGTGGTGCCACACACAAGTGGCTCTGCGAGACTCAGGCTGGCGAATTCTGACATCCTCGTGGGAGTGAAGACTGAGATTGACACTCCAAGCGCTGATCATGCGGACGAGGGAAAGATTGAGTTCTTTGTGGACTGTTCAGCCAATGCCACGCCAGAGTTTGAGGGCAAGGGTGGTGGAGATCTCGCGCTGGAGATTGCCAACGCCCTGCAGAAGGCCTACGCCTCGCCACATGCCTTCAACTTGAGGAGTTTGTGCATCCTGAGGGAGCAGCAATGCTGGAAGCTCTATGTTGACATTCTGATTCTGGAGTGCGGCGGGAATCTCTTCGACGCCGTCTCGCTGGCGGTGAAGGCAGCGCTGTTCAATACGAAGATCCCGAAAGTCAACGCTGTCCAAGTGGACGGAGGAAACGTGGAACTGGAGCTCTCAGATGACATCCACGACTGCTACAGGCTGTCGATCGAGCGCGTGCCTCTGCTGGTGACGCTCTGCAAGATTGGGGACCACGCAGTGGTGGATCCGTCGGCTGAGGAGGAGGAGTGCGCCTCGGCGAAGCTCGTGGTCGGAGTTTCCTACGCAGAGGCCACGGATGAAGGCTTCGTGACGATGCTGAGGACTTCAGGCGCGGGATCTTTCCTCCATTCCACGATCAAGGAGACAATCAAGCTGGGAATGATGGCTGGAGAATGTCTGAACGTGGAACTGCTGAAAGCGCTGAAGCAAGAGGAGCAACTGGCGAGGAAATCCGCGTCCAAGGAAGTGTTTGGCTTCCTCAAATAAAACAATCCGGTGAGTCTCTACATTTTGTCTATTATTTTCACCTCCTGAGACGCTTCCATATCACTTCTGGAAGCCAGAAGATCACCACAATCACAAGCAGAACGTTCTGCATGTGGAGGGAGAAGCGATAGCTGCCTGTCACGTCGCGAACCCAGCCCAGAAGCTGGCCTAGACTTATCACAGAGATCCCCTTGGCGATCATCACGAGGCCCAGGGCGCCGGCCAGCTTCTCTTGCGTGCAGTGCTCGGACACGCACAGGTTCTGGTTCACCACTGTGGCCGCCCGGATGTAGCCGTAGAGGCCAGAGATGATCAGAAGGCTCGTGCGATGGGAAGTCTCGGCCAGCGTGGCGCGAACGCCGATGAGCAGCACGGCGCCCACGAGGAAAATCATGCGGCAGGAGATCCGGAAGCGATCCGTGAGGGTGGGAAGAGTGAGTCTGGAGGCCAGATCCATGGCGGCGAGGAGAGACATGCACATGGCCACGTCCTTCCGGTCCAGGCCGGCTGAAAACTGACAATGGAAACGAGAAAACATTCAAATTTCAATTGACTTGAATTCTAGCATTGAGGAGAAGATTCTGGCCTTTTGTCTAGTATTCTAACAATTAAGAGGCATAACTAGATTTACTGATAATCCCGAATCTGTGGAAGAATTTAGAGGTTTTCCCCAGAAGACTGCATTTGATTTACTCAATTTGAATACCCATTTTAACCAACTTTAACCAAGCAATCGCCAATTCTTTTCGTCACCGTGTGAGGCGGCAAAGTCGATTGAGATAAGGCGAAGCTCACCTGGAGGAAGTAGGGAAAGAGCATGGAGAAGTTGATGGAGGAAGTGTAAGCCATGGCTACTCCCAGGCTGATGTTGAGGAAGGAGAGATCCTTGAGGAGGCTCAAGTCCATGGATTTCTTCAGCTTCTCGCTCGTGCTCTGCGCCGGGCGGTTCTTCTGCAGGGGCGGATCCGTGGCCAGGAGTTTCTCGTGCTCCTGACAAGCGGTCGGCGGGTGCGAGTGCCACTCGACGGGCTGGAAGAGACTGGCGCCCACGATGCCGTGGAACGCCAGCGCGCCCACGATGAGGATGGCTCCGCGGTAGCCGAACTCGTCCAGGAGGAAGTGCACGATCTGAGGCATCAGCATCTGGCCGATTCCCGTGCCGGCGAGCGCCAATCCCACTGCCTGGCCGCGCTTGCGTGAGAAGTACGAGTTGACGGCCATGAAGGTGGAGGGATTGAGCAGTCCCAGGCCGAAGCCCACGATCCCGCCGTAGGAGATCAGGATCTGCCAGAGCGTGCGCGACTGGCTGCTGAGAATCAGCCCGACGCCCGTGAGGAGACTGCCGAAAATGGCCACGCGGCGCGGAGAGAAGGTCTTAATGGCTGGGCCGATGATGAATCCCGACGAGTTGAGGATGATGCTGTTGACGTTCATCACCAGCGCCACTCCCGTGGTGCTCTGGCCCAGCTCGTGCAGCTGCTGACTGAAGAGGAGCCCGAAGACGGAGATCAGAGACTGGTTGAAGATCTGAAAAGGCGCCAGAGATGATCCCAAAAGTCTGATCTTGAGTGGGATTTCTGGGGACTCACGTTTGTCAGCGCCACTCCCAGGACCACCATCCATCCCCAGCCGCCGTCAGGCGCCAGGAGGCCGTCCACTGAGTCCTGCATTGCGATTCCTCACTCCAAAGTGCGCTCAATTCACTGCGATCTCTGGTGATGTTGCGCTGAGAGATCGCGATGTTGTGCAAAAGGCGCGCACATTTTGCAGTATGCACGGAAATTTGATAAGATTGAGAGGAGAATGCACCGAAATCCCCGATCTTAAGCGAAGAGAGAGAGATTCAATGTCGCGACGGAATTATGGCTCCAATAAATCACACAAACACCGTGTCTCTTCCGCCAGGTCTGAAATAGTGGCGAGAGAGGGATTAAAAATTGCAGTTATGCAATAAAATATTGTTTTCGTGGTCAGTGAATTTGCTCTCTGTGCGAATTTCGGGCACTTTCTATTGCTGATTCGTTGTGAAAAATGGGGAAAATGCTCGATTTTGGTAAGCTGGGGATTTCTTCATCGTCACTCTTCTTCACTGCGTTCACACGAAGATTGTGTGATCGTTAAGAGAGTGAGAAATCAATTGGCGACGCTGAGGGAGCATCAAATTATGGGAAAGTTGAATTGATAATGAAGCTTTTTTCAATGGGAAAAAGTCAATCTAGAGCTTCAGAATGATGTGAAATTCTATAATTCAAGGAATAGCTTCAATTTTAAATTGAATCTATAATTTTTTGTTAAAATAGTCCAGAAAATCCACGTGTTTCTCTGGAAAATCTCACCTCCCTCGTAAGCTAGTTAGGTGAATACTTACGCTTCTCTGTCTCACTCTCTTTATGCTTTGCGATCAAGTGACTCTGTGATGATTGTGGAGTGTTCGTCAGAGACTGAAAGATGGGTAAGAAATGTGCACAAGATCACTTGTGAGTCAGCTTATGAAGATCTTACGTGGTGTCAGTGCGCTAATTGGAATATTTTCAATTGACTTCAGGTGATAATTGGCGCGACAAGTATTTGGCACGATCAGCATGAGTGGCGAGGAGTGTTTTTCGGCCGTCTTCCACCGGATACAGGAAGCCGGCGAGAGTGTCCAGTAGGCAGAAAGAACTTCCGCACGCACCTGAAGAGTGGCCAGAAGTTTCGGCGATGCCTTCAGTCGTCGTCAAGCTTGAGAATGAGTCGCAAGGATTTCCAGTGTGTCTTCTGCCTGTTCCTCCTCATGGGGGATCAGTGTTCCTGGCCAGAGGCCGCCAAACTGCCCGCCGAAGTGACTGAGAGTGATACTGAAGTGGCTGCCGGATCGGAGAGTCTCCCCAATACGCACTATCACCGGTTGCCAAACCATCTGCCGCCGCCTCCACCACCCACAGACTTCTATCCTTATCCGCAGAGGCCTTACTATCGTCCGGCGGAGGATGACACGCTGCATGAGATGAAGGAGACCGTGGCGACGTTCTCGAGCATGCAGAAGCAATTCATGAACACGCTGAGAGATCTGCAGGATGCCCAGAATTCCCCGCCGGTGATGGAAGCGTCGGGAAATCCAGAGGACGAGAAACACTTGAGGATAGCCAAGGACACGCAAGTGGGCGGCATTCGGGATGTGATTGGGAAGATGGGCAAGAGGAAGAAGACTCGGCCACAAAGCACAACCACCACCGTTGTCCAGACAGTTCCGCAGCCCGTGCAGACGCCAGTTCAGAGCATCAATCTCTCGCCGGGAACACGATTGAGGACATTCTTCGACAGAACTCTCCCAGTTTCTCATGCCGAGAGGACTTTCGCCACGATCAGATCCGACATGATTGACGCTCTCTGGACGGGATTGACTGTGGCTGTGGTGAAGCTCGCTCCGCTGATTCTCGCGTGCATAAGGGTGAGGAAAAGATGTGAAGATTTGATGCGGAATCTCTGCTAAATTTAGTTTTCTCTCCTCAGCTGGTGTTCAAGGCGATTCTTCCGCTCGTGGGCATGACGCTGCTCAACAGATCGGCCGACGTGCCTGTGCAGGCAGTTCCCGTACAGGCAATGCCATCAACAGTGCAGTTCATGCCAATGATGCCAGTTGTTCAGGACACGACGACCACCACTGTGCAGCAGGATGTGGAGCTGGATGAAGACGCACTGCTGGACGATGAATTTGAGATGATTAAGCGCAACTTCTACAGATAAGACTGGCGATTATTCGACAACAATTTATTGAAATCTTTATCACTGTGTTGGTTTTCGCTTGTCGCCTCCAATAAAACACCCCCACCGATTAATAACATGTTAAAAGAAAGCTCATTTGATATAGCAGTAAGATTTCATTAGGATATTCTGACGCCGATGTCTACAGAGCGGCCGAGAGTTCCTCTTGGATGGAGTTGGAGCGCAGCAATTGCCTCGGCGAAGGACCGCCGCTCATGAAGGACGAGCTGATGGTGTCCGACTGCATCGCCTCGTTCATCTTCATCGTGTGATATTCCTCCGAAAAGTCCTGCAACACAGAGAAATTAGAGAGATCATTCACTTGTTTTCAGTGCAGCAATTCCAGTGGCATTCTAGTCTCATTTCTTATTGACGTTCGTCATAAAAGGCCGCGTTTGCTTTGAGATTTTTCTTCATCGTGTGATAAAGAGATTGCTGGAAATCTTCCACAGCAAATGCTTTGTGAACTCATTTCAGCGTTTTGGTGAGACATTCGTCAATAAATCATGATGGCTTTAGTGTGTTCTTTTGGTGTTGTTCCACTTCCTTAAAGATATGAAAATGAGTCTAAAGCTGCTTGGACAAAATAAGTGCAAGGATGTCACTTCCATCAGCCGTTGTTTTATCACAATTCTCTGTGGGATTCCTAAAAATGAGAAAAGAAAACACACCTTCAGTCGGTTTCCTAGGAAGACAGCTCTCTCGCGCTTCTTGTTCATGTAATCTGTGGCCATGAGCCATCGGTGTTCCAGACTCTCTTCGCAAGTGGGACGTTTGCTGCAAAGACACACACAAACAATTCCATGAGAATCCCTGCGGGAATCCCTGCAAATATACGCGGTTTACCTGGGTCCTCGCTTGAAGAGGAACATGATGAAGCGCGTGGCCTCTTGGCTGACCTCTTTGAAGAGATTCTCGAAGCGATAGCGCACGAATGTGATGTTCTGTTTGGTCTCCGACTCGTTGCCGCCGCGGAACGGACTTACGCCGGACAGGAGGACGTACGTGAGGATACCCACGGACCAGATGTCCGTCTGCGGATAGATCAGCTCCTCGTTGATCATCTCGGGCGCCGAGAAGTCTAGCCAGCCCGTGACTGGGCAGCTGGTGCCCAGCTTCGACACCCTCTGCGCCGCCCCGAAGTCCACCAGCTTGATCTGGACAGAGCGCACGGACGCCATCACGACGTTGTCCGGCTGCAGGTTGAGGTGGCAGTAGCCGCGCCAGTGCAGGTACTGCAGGGCGTCGATGATCTGCGTGACCACGGTCGCCACGACCTGCTCGCTGTACTCGTGGCGGCTGGCCATGTAGGTGAGGATGTCGGCGCCCTGGAGCTTCTCCTGCACCAGCACAGCGATGGGGGAGTTCTGCGGCCGGAAGGCGGCCAGCAGGGCGGGGATTCTCTCGTGGCGCAGCGTGCGGAAGAGATTGAACTCGTGCTGCACTTCAGCCTCCGAGTCTGCGTTCAGCTCGAAGATCTTCGCCACCACCACGTGGTCAGTGGCCTTGTCCACGCCCTTCACCACTATCGAGAACTTGCCGCGGTGGATTTCCGAGATGAAGCTGTAGTACTGGCTCAGGTTGTTCTCCTTCGTCCACTCCACGGGCTCGCGCTCGAAGCGATAGTCGGGATGGTGCTTCTGCTCCTCCCACGCGATCTCCTGGCCGCCCTCGGTCAGGTTCTGCAGGTGGCGCATGGCGCGCGACAGGGTGACTTTGGGACAGCCCGCCTCGCGCGTCGTGATGATCTGCGTGGGGATTCCCATGTCGCTCCAGCCGATCTTGTTGCGCGACGCCAGGCGGAATTGGTAGTTGTGCCGCTCCTCCAGTTCGTGCGCCAGATAGAACTCATGATCAATGTTGTCCGCCACCGTGAGCCACGTGTCGTCGCTGGCCAGCTTGTACTGCAGCATGTAGCAGAGCACTGAGGAGTGGCCGTCGTCGCGCGGCTGCTTCCAGCGCAGCAGCACTTCCGTGTCACTGATGCTGCTCGCCTCCGGAGAGTCCGGAGCGTCTGGCAGAGTGGCGACCACCACTCTCGTCCTGGCCACCGTCTGTCCAACCTTGTTCCTCGCGACAGCCTTGTAGATGCCCTCGTCGAAGTGCACGGCCGGCTGGAATTTGAGTATCGATCTGCCCGCCTCGTCCGTCACGATCTTCACGCGGCGACTCTCAGTCAACACCATGTCGTTCTTGAACCACTGCACGACGGGAATTGGATCGCCCACGGCGAAGCACTGCAGCTGGGCGGGTTCGTTGTCTGTGATGGCGAGCATTTGGGGCTTCTCGCGGAAGAAGGGCGGATGGCCCATCTTCTTCGACTCAATCAGCGCGTCTGCCTCCACGTATGTGTCCAGGCGCGATCCCAGCTCCGTCCTCAGCCGGCGGATGCTGTAGCCGTCGTTGGAGCCGTAGGAACTGATTCTGGAGCGGCGCTCGTCGTCAATCTCCTCGTCCATGACGTCAGTGAAGCGACGGCGCTCCCGGATGATCGGCAGGGACCAATCGTACTGTGTCTCGCTGAGATTGTAGGAGAAGCCAGGCGAGCGGTGGACAGCGACTTTCATGTACTCACGCAGACGAACTGGGAAGTCAGTGTCGCGAAGCTGAAGCAAATATGTGTCCGGTCCGTATTGGTAGCTGAAATGAGAGGAAATTGATGAAAGAGATTGGTCAATTGAGGCCCCGCCCATTGAGAGGCTCCGCCCATTTCATTTACTTACTGGCTTTCAGACTGGAAGACTCCGCATTCATACTCTGCAGGCTCCCGGCCGACGTAGTCCTCCATCGGGCCGCGCTTCGACTTGACCTTGGATTCTCTGTCCGGAGTCGGTCCGGGCGTGTAGACTTCTCCTGGCGGATAGACCATCTTCGATGGGTGACTGAAGGCGCCGGCGAGCGGCCGACGTCTGTACCAGGTCCTGCAGGAGGCGTTGTTGTACCAGTCCTGGAACTGGAACTGATAAGTTCTCAGCTTATCAGTGCTGATGCGATACTCATCATCAACACGACGGTGGATGAGATTGAACCAGGGATGCTTCAGCGCTGTCTTCACGTCCATTCGCTTCTCAGACATGTAGATCAAGAGCTTGGAGATGAAGTCTCTGCCCTCCTCTGAGATGTACTTCCACACACTCTCGCGGAACTCCCACTTGCCCTGCTGCACATTCGTCAGGGTTTCGCGGTCGTTGTCGCCACGGAACGGCGATGATCCGCTCAGGAGGACGTAAGTCAGGATGCCAGTGGCCCACATGTCGTAGCTGTACGACACAGGCTCGAGATTGACGGCTTCTGGGGCGCAATACTCGGGCATTCCGTACTCCAGCGGGCCTTGTCTGCCGCTCTGGATGCGCCTGGCCAGACCGAAGTCGCACACTTTCAGCTCATCACTGCCCGGATGCGCAATCAGCAGATCCTTGATGTTCAGGCCCAGATGAGCAATGCCGCATGAGTGCATGTGATCCAGGCCGAGCAGGAGTTGTCTGATGTAGATGGCGATGTCGCGCTCAGTATACCAGTTCCTCTTCAGCAGATTGTCTCGCACCAGCTCTCCTCCGCCCGCCAATTCCATCACCAGAGTCATCGAGCGATTCGTGTCGAAAGCATCGTGCAGCCGGATGAGTTTCTTGTGATTCAGCGAGTTCATGATCTCCAGTTCGTTGAACATGAAGGCGCGTAGATCATCCTTGCCGTGCATGATCTTGGCGGCGAAGTTCCTGCCAGTCGCCCTCTCGACAGCGTGATAAGTGATGCCCTGAGTGCCTCTGCCCAGCTCGTCGCCGATGTCGTAGGCGTCCTCGTATGGGCGCTGCTTGGATCGCACGTAGGGTCGGCGTGAGTGCGCGTGGTAGATGTACTCGTCCTCGTCGTCGTCGATGTGGATCATCGCCGAAGAGCTGACGGAGCCGGCCACATTGCGAGCAGAGAGGGAATACAAGCCCTCGTCCTTGTAAATGGCGTCACTGATGAGGAGGACGCAAGTGTCTGGCTCGTAGAACTGCATCTTTATCCTCGAGCTCTCGGCCAGCGGCTGCCAATCCTTGTACCACTTGAGCTCAGGGAAGGGAACTCCCGTGACCTTGGCCTCCAAGCGACCGTGCTTCCTGGCCATGATGTATGTCTCCTCGGGGCGCTGAATGAAGCGTGGGAACTCAGCGATCTCCAGCTTCACTCTCTGCCGCGCCTCGCCGTGCTCATTCTTCGCCACAGCCTCGAAGTACCCAACATCCCTGTCCAGCATGCGATTGATGAAGAGTGTCGCCTGGCCGTTGCGCGTGTAGCTCCAGTCGAATCTGCCGCCGGGCTCGATCAGCTCGTCGTTGAAGTAGTACGTCATCTTGGGCTTCGGATAGCCGTAGACGTACCAGAAGAGATTCACGTTGTGCCCCTTCACGCCGTACTGGCAATCGTGCTCCTGGCGCAGGAAGACGGGCGCCTGGGCGTATCCGTCGTGCGGCGGACGCTCGATGTCGAAGTCCTTGGGGAAGTACGGCGAGGTCTTGGGACGGAAGTCGATGCCTGGCAGGAGGTAGGGATAGAACTTGGGCGGATCCGGCTCCAGCTTCTGGCGGTAGGTCTGAGCGTAGGGACTGGGATCGCTCACGCCGAACTTATTCTCCACACGGATGCGGAACTTGTAGTCGCGATAGGGCTCGAGATTGCGGATTTCGCAGGCACAATTTCGCACGCCTGAGCGCACATTGAACCAATCTCCGTCCGGCAGCTCCAGCATTTCCACCTGATAGGTGACTGGGAAGCGTCCGGTCGAGGGGAACGAAGGTCTCCAGGTGAGCGTGAGGCGACGGTCTGTCATCTTGGAGATGATAGGACGATCTGGCAGAGGAACAGGAGCTCCTGAGCGCTTGTGCTTGTCGAACTCGCTGTACTGATCGCCAAGTCCCTTTCCGCCGTGTTCATCGAGAGCTGGAACCAGGAAAAGAGGCTTAGAAAGTGTTTGAGATACTCTGACTTCAGACTTACTCTCTGTGAAGAGATCAGCTGTGCAGTAATCCTCTCCGTGGGGATTGAAGATCAGGCACTTGTACTTGCCGACATCCTTCTCGTTGATGTTGTCAATGGAGAGTCGGAGAAGTCCGTGAGCCTCAGCTTCGATCTTGATGCGTTCCGAGGGGAAGAGCCTGATGCCATCGTGATACCACTCGACTTGGGGCTCAGGGAAGCCATTGGCGCAGGCTGTGAACTTGGCTTTCGTGCCCAGGAAGACTTCAGTGTCTCCGATCTTCTTGAGGAAGGACGGCGGTTCTGCTCTCTCACGTCGTTCGCTGGAAAATTGGAGAATTTTACGTGAAAATTCCTGAAGATCTGCGAGTTTTGCATTACTTACATCTTGTCCACAACATCCAGACGAGCCTGGGTACTGTCCTGACCCTCGCGATTGCGTGCCACGCATTTGTACACCCCAGAGTCAGATGGTGTGCAATTCTTCACGTACAAACACCCGAGATCGCCTTCGCTCTTGATCTTGTACTTGTGCCCATCGGAGATGGGATTGTCGTTGAAGTACCAAGTGACGTCAGGAGCAGGGATTCCGGTGAGTTTGTACGGGAACTTGGCATCGTTCTTCGGCAGCTCCTGCAGATCGATCAACTTGTGAGTGAACTGAGGACGCTGATACACTTTCCTCACGCTGGCCTGACACTCGGACTGATCCTCACCCAGAGGATTGGCCAAGAGACACTTGTACTTGCCAGAGTCTGTGATCTCCACGGGATTGACCACCAAGCCCACGTGATTGCCGTCACAAGTGACGAGAACACGATCGCTCGGCACGAGCGGCACGTCGTCCTTTGTCCAGTAGATCTCTGGGATGGGATTCGAGGAGAAGGGCGCCTGGAGTCGCATGGGCTTGCCCTCGTCCACATTCACGTCGCGCAGACTGTTGAGGAACTTCGGCGCCTCCTCAGGCTCAGCCTCGTCCATCTTGGGCTTGACTGAGAGATGAGCCTTGCTCGTGGCCGCGCCTTCGTCATTCGTCGCAATGACTTTGTACTCTCCGGCGTCTTTGGGCTCCACGCGATCAATCACAAGCGTGGAGGCGCCTTTGGGAGTTGTGTCAACCTTGAAGTGCTCACTAGGACGAATCTCCTCGCCGTTGTGCATCCACTTGATCTCTGGCGGCGGATGACCAGTTGTCTTCACATTCATGGTCACCGGGAAGCCTTCAATGCCCTTGGCGTCCTTGAGTTCAGCCACAAAGCCGGGCTTCTGGGGCTTCGGCTCCACCTCAGCATGAGCCTTGCCCTCAACATCGCCCAGTTTGTTCATGATCTTCACCGTGTAAGTGCCTTGATCTTCAGCACGTGCTGAATCGATGACCAGACCAATGATTCCATTGGGCTGGCAGATGAAGTTGACTTCTGGCGAGAGGCGAACAGGAACGCCATCCTTGAACCACTGCACTTCCGGCACGGGGAATCCAATGACTTCCGCCTCCAGCTTGAGAACATCTCCAACCACAACTTTGGCGTCACTGAGCGGCTTGACAAAGGATGGACGTCTTGGCTCGGCTGCAAGGAAGTGGCATTAGATGGGATTTGGCACTCACTTTGGGGATTTTAGCACTCTACTCACGATTTACTGCCACAGCGCAGAGAGCGTCGCTCGTGCCATTTGCATTGGAAATGACCAATTTGTAGGCGCCGCAGTCTGATGGCTGCGCATGTTCTATTTCTAGCTTTACTGTTCCATCTGGCAGATTCGTCATCTTAACGCTGCAATTGAAAGTGGCCGGAATTAATGAGTGCACTAAAACAACGTGCAGTTTAGCAACTCACTGCTCGCTCGGCTCCAATTTGTCGCCATCCTTGAACCACTGCACTTGTGGAATGGGACTTCCGGCGAGAATGGCGCTCAGCAGGAGCTTCTCGCCCTCGTCCACTTCCACGAAGCGCTCCAGGTTCTTGAAGAGCGACGGCGGCGTGTTGAGCATCGAGAGTTTGAAGCGCGCCTCGGTTTCACCCGTCACGTTGTACGCAATGGCAGTGTATTCTCCGGCGTGATCCGTGTTGAAGTGCTCAATGCTCATGTCGCTGGCAATTTGGGTCTCGCTGGTTGTCTCCACGTGAATTCTGGGCCTCTTGGAGTCCCTGTTGTTCATGTTCAGCTCCTCGCCGTCCTTCAGCCACTTGATTTCGGGCTTCGGCACGCCCTGAGCGCGCACCTTCGTGATCACCTCGGCGTAATCGTGAACGCTCTGATCCTCGGGCAGCTTGATGAAGGTGGGCTTCTCCACGTGCAGATGCAGCTGCACGTAGCCTTGCGTCTCTCCCTCGCTGTTGCTCGCCGTGACAGTGTAAGATCCACCCTCTTCGGGCACAGCAGATTTGACGATCAGCTTGTAAGTTTCGCGCTCAACGTCCGCGATCACCTCGAAGTTGTCGTTCGTGCAGAGATTCTGACCGTTCTTCGTCCAGACAACCTTCGGCCTGGGATTGGCATGAATGACGCACTCGAAGATGATCTCATCGTAAGGCTCCGCCGACTGATCCTTCAGGCCCTTGATCTCTGGCTTCAGATACACCTCGAGATGCGCACTGGCCTCAGCGTAGCCGTACTTGTTCTTCACCTTGATCGAGTAATCTCCAGTGTCCTGGTGACGCGCCGTGGGGATGTTGAGCGAGTAGGTGATCTCCTTGAGTCCATGCTCGAGCTCCTTGACACTCTGCTTGATGTCTATGAAGCCATCGGAGGTGATTTCCTTTCCGTTCTTGCACCAGACAACGTCAGGCAGAGGATCGGCGGTCAAAGTGGTGGTGAAAGAGACGAATTCGTCCTTCTTGGCGTCGATATCCTTCAAAGGAGACAAGCAAATTGGCTTGCGAAGCTCAGCAACAGCTGCAATTTGAAGTTTTCAGGATTTTTCATATTTGATCATTAATTTTACACTCACGGATGACTGTGAGGACAGCTTGTTGCGCCTTTTCTCCCAGTTTGTTGTGGATCACAACCTTGTATTCGCCCTGATCCTCCATCTTCACCTCGGTAATGTCCAATTTGAACTTCTCCTGTAAATGAAATTGCCGATTAAGAAGAATTTAGAGACATTCTTGATGGGAAAAGTGATTTTTTACCCCAGTTTTAGTGATCTTCACACGGTTTCCATCCTCCTTAACGTACTTTCCTTCGTGCATCCAATTAGCTTCTGGCTCAGGAATGCCACGAGCTGAGATCTCATAGGAGATCGGAAGGGATTCATAAACAGTGTGATCCTTAATGTCACTGCTGAGAATTTCAGGAACGGCTAAAGTGATTGAAAATGCGATTAAATTTCACTGCCTTTTAGAAAGGAATTTTGAGTTGAAAATTTAGGATGAAATTCACTCTACATCGATCATTAAGTTGATTTTTACAGCATAAGCCCTTGAAGTTTGAGGAATATTTACAGTATAGATATTAGATGTTCTGCTTCCAATATTTACAAGATATCAATTGTATTTGATAATAGCTCAACACTTACCAGAGAAAAAGATGATATCCAATAGAGAGTGTCAAAGACGGAGACAGAGAGAGAGAGAAAAAGGTGAAAATTCAATAAGTAACATCACAAGAAAATACCACTTCCATGCAGTGTTTTTTTTTCTAGTATTGTTGTTTTAAATTAATTAAATTAATTGGCCACATTTCTATATTATCTCAAACTACGGCGATTAGACAACTTCTTCTACATTCTACTTGTACTCCGTGAATACCTTCTTTCTTGATCTCCTGCTGCTTATCGAGAATGTCACCAAGAACACTTCTCTGTCGCTCCCCACGCTTTAGCAATTCCTCAATGGAATCGTCCTCTTCCGCCTCCTGCACTTCCGATCGCCTTCCCTTCTGTCGCTTGTCCTCATCTTCATCGCCAAGATTGCGGATTTTGGGCTTGAGACTGTCCGATTCACTGTCTTCTTGCTCAGCTTTCTCCTTCTTGAGCAATCTAGCAGTCTTCTTTTCAACGGCCTTTTCCTCCTCATCAGCTTTTTGGGATTTCTGCGAGGCAAAGATATCTTCTATCTCATCTTCAGTTTCCTGTACTTCAAATCTCCTTCCTTTCTGTCGTTTATCGTCATCTTCATCAGCGAGATCGTGGATTTTAAGCTTCAAACTATCAGATTCACTATCTTCCTGCTCAGCTTTCTCTTTCTTGAGAAGTTTCACGGTTTTGCTTTCAACTGCTTTGTCTTCTTCATCGGCTTTTTGGGATTTGTGTGAGGCAAAGATATCTTCTATCTCATCTTCAGTTTCCTGTACTTCAAATCTTCTGCCCTTCTGTCGTTTATCGTCATCTTCATCGCCAAGATCGCGGATCTTGAGCTTGAGACTGTCGGATTCGCTGTCTTCCTGCTTTGCTTTCTCCTTCTTAAGCAATCTCACAGTCTTACTTTCAACAGCTTTCTCCTCCTCGTCAGCTTTGTGCGTGGCAAAAGCATCTTCTGCACCGTCTTCAGTCTCAACAGTTGCTATCAGAGTTCCTCTCCTGGCTTTCGGTTTGTCCTTTCCGTCACTCTCAGCAGCGGATTTCCTTCGGCTGCCCTCGTCTTGGGCGTGTTGCTCCGCTTCGGCAGTCTCCATGAGTCTTCCTCGCTTCTTCCTGGACTCATTCTCCTCTCCGGCATCCATTTCGGCCACAAAAGTCTCAAAACTCTCCGCCTTCCGCTCAGTCACTTGGATCTTAATGGAGCCTTCGTCCAACACCATGTCCTTCTGCACCTCATCGATGGACACTTCGCGCGACAGCATTCCGCTGCGGAAGCTGCTCTCATCCTCAGAGGCGGACATTATGGACACGCCGCGCGAGGAGATCTTCTTGTGAGCCACGCTGACCTCACAATCCGACTCGCCCTCGTCAATGACGCCATGGAGAGGCCTCTCTGCGGCGTCCAGTGTCTGATAAGTGACGGACTCGTCGTGACTGGTGAAGGTGAAGCTGCCCACTTCCTCCACCTGGAAGGACGTGGCGTGCGGTCGATTGGGCGGAATGATATTCGTCACTGTTGGCTCCTGCATTGAGCTGTCCTCCTCCATAATCACCGTCGTGGCGCGCATTTTGTGCACCGTGTGAGCTTCTTCGGCACCTGTTTCGAAGTTTTTTTTTCCATTGTTGTGGATTTATACAAAGTCAACAATTAGTGAAGCGCACATTGAGGTGTGTTTCTGTGACCATTTACAGATTTCTATACAAGCAATCTTGTCTGGCCAGACATTACCTGACACCGTGGCCTCACGACTCTCCTCCGTAAGCACAGATATGCGTACACTTTCCCCAGATTCGCCAACCTTGACACATTCAGTGAGGGTTTGCTTGGACAATTCGGGACTTGTCTTTAAGGTCCTTTCTTCTATTTGTGAGAACAGAGAATAATGATCGTTGTTTTACCATGACAGAGTGATGGGAGAAGTGGTGGGACTTTTACAGGAAAAAAGGTCAGTCACAAAAATATCATGATGGATGATTTGAGCAAAAAACAAAATGATCTGCTTTTCTACAAGAGGTGAGAGATTGTGCGCGATAACACAATGTCCACAAAAAGAGGATGATTGTGTGGGAATTATTGAGATGAGGATGTTTTTTTTTTGCTATTGATGAGGAAGTATCTGAGATTATGTTACCCTCTTCCTGCTTAACGTGCAACTTTGTTGCCGGTTCGCGCTCTTCCTGAACTTCTTGCAGTTCAACCGTTTCCTCCTCCAGAATTATCTTTTTCTGCTTCAATTGCATGTTATTGCCTAAATCCTCCTCTTTGTCTATATTGGAAATACAGCACAGAAAACAGTCATGATATCAACAGTGTTTGGGACGTTCAAGTAAAATTAATACATAATAAGTAAATGCAAATTCCCGATTCTTGAGGGTGTTTTGCCAAAAAGAAAGAAAAAAAACGAGTCAAAGGACAAAATCATCTCGATAACTGAAGCTGGAACTTACTTTCTCAACTGTGAAATCGCTATAATGTGTTCTTAAAGTGGGTTTCAGAGTGATTATCTTCCTCTCGGGAAATACTTACTGATAACAGTGACTTGACTTCTTGTCTCAACAACGCCCAGAGGATTGCTGACTTTCACCTCATATTCGCCAGCGTCGGCTTCCTTCACCAGATTCAGCGTCAACCAGTAGCTCTCGAGCCTCTGGGAGTCCCTTGAGATCTTGATTCTGGCATCAGCACGAACCTCCTGCCCATCCTTATACCTGCACACCAGGAAATCCTCAGTCGCAATGCAGTTTAGAGACACACTCAAGGACACACTAATTCTTACCAAGTGACGTGAGGTTCTGGCACGGCGTAAACCTCCACTTCCAGCTTAAGATCATCCCCAGCATTGACTTCTGTGTCCCTCAGCTTCTTCTTCAGCTTCGGCTTGCACTGAACTGTGACATTGGCCACGGTTTCGTCGCTGCCAAACTCGTTCTTCACCACGCAAGAGTACTTGCCGCGCATCTCCGTCGTGATCTCATTGATGATGAGCTTGTAATTCTCGCCCTCCTCCGTGCGGCGATATTCGTTGCGCGTGCTCGAGATCTCAGTGCTGTCGATGTACCACTGAATGGTGGGCTTGGGGAAGCCCTCGACGCTCACCGAGAGCTCAATGTTCGTGTCACCCTCATTGACGGTGATGTCTTTGAGCTTCTGCTTGAACTGCGGGCCACAGCGCACGTCCACTGTCGTCTCGTCGCGAATTGTGCCGTGCTGATTGATCAGCTCCACACCGTAGCGAGCGGCGTCTGTGCGACAAGCGCCGCTGATGATGAGTGTGTGGACATCTCCCTCAGTGAGGACGCGAATCCTAGAGTCCTTCATGTTCAGCTCCTTGCCGTCCTTCAGCCACTTCACAGTGGGCGGCGGATAGGAATCCGTCCTCACTGTGAGGACAATGTCCTCCTTCTCACCCACGATGATCTGCTCGCCGAGCTTCTTGGTGACTTTCGGGGCGGAATTCACTGTGAGCGACCAGAACTCTGACGTCTGACTCACCTCATTTGTAGCGATGACTGAATAAGCGCCACTATCCTTCAGGCTGGCGTTGTAGAACTCAATGTTATGCGTGCCTTTGGAGCTGGTGAACTTCACGCGCTCAGTTTCGTAGATTTCCTTGCCTTCCTTGAAGAACTTGCAAGTGGGCGCCGGCACGCCTTCCACTTCCACGCCCATCTTGAACACCTCATCAGCCATACAGGTGAAATCCTTGGGCTTTTTGATCCTGGGCGGTGTCTTCACCACCAAATTCATCTCTGCCATGTCCACACCCAGCTCATTAGACGCCGTGATCGTGTACACTCCAGCGTCCTCCGTGGTGACGTTCTTCACCACCAGCGACATGCTCTCGGAGTCCTCGTACAGGAACTTGTACTTGCCGCTGGGCTCCACGACCTTCCCGTCGTGCTTCCACAGGATCTCGGGCTTCGGGTAGCCCTTGCACTGCAGCTCCAGCATGGCCGATCCGCCAATCGAGGCCACGGGCTCCCGATGCTCAATGATCAGCTGCGGCTTCTCGGGCTCACGCATCAGCTGCTGCACAGCGCCCTGGACAGTGAGCTCGGCGCTGCATGAGATATTTCCGGTGCTTGTTTGTGCCACACAAGTGTAAATCCCCGCGTCCTCGGGCTTCACGTGCTGGAAGACGAGGGCCAGAGAGTCTTCGTCATCGCCCAGGAGCACCTTGAAGCGCTCCTCCGGATCGAACGCCTGGCCGTTTCGCTTCCACGAGAATGAGGGCTTTTCACCCTGTGGCAAAATTCCTCCGGACAACTCACCGAAGATGTCTTTGTCCTCTGGAACATTAATCACTCATTGCAAAAAGGTCTTGAGATGAATGGAAAGGATTCAACTCACCACAAACAGTTACGTGAGCCTCACAAGAAGCCTCTCCGTGTTTATTTGTGGCTGTGCACGAGTAGTTTCCGGCGTCTCTCTTGTTCACTTCCGCAATGATCAACTCGTAGAAACCAGCTTCTTCGCGTTCGCTGTTGATCTCGATGTGAGAATCACCCGCTTGAATGGCCTTGCCATCCTTGAAACTGCAGATAAAAGGGATGAAATGCGAATTGAAATGCATCAAGATTGCTGATCATCACTCACAATTGCACTTTCGGCGAAGGATCACCCTTGACCTTCACCATGAAGCGAAGGAAGGTGTTCTCCATGATTTCCGTGTCCTTCAGGCGAATGGTAAAGACTGGCGCATTGGCCTCGGCCAGTTCCCTCTTCTTCTCCGCCGACACTGTGCAAAAGAACACAGTTTCAATCAAAATGTCTCAAGGCTGATCAGCAGCAGCTTCTTACTCTTCTGCACGATCAATTGGGCACTGCAAGTTGCTGAATCCGCACCGTTGTTGGCTCTGGCCGTGTACAATCCACTGTCGTCCTCGCTGCAGTGCTGAAGCTCCAATTTGTATGTGTTGTTGGCCAATTCGCCCTTCTTAATGCGATCCGCGAGACGATCGTCCAAGGGCTTGTTGTCCTTCAACCATGTCACAGAAGTCGGCTCGGCCTCCAACTGGATCTCAAATGACGCCTTATCGCCGGCTGTAGAGAGATTGATTAAGTCAGTGGTGTGATATTGGGCGAAACATTAAAATCTCGGGATGATCTTGTGGTGTATTATTAGTTTTTCTACACTTTTCTACGATTGCACGACGATCACCGAAGCGTACTTAAGCTTCAAAAGCGACGGCACGTTTTTTTTGTATGTGTTCTAATCCTCCATATGATGAAATGATTGTGGATTCGTGGTTCTACTTGTTAGCAATACTACAGGAAAGGACAGGGTTAACCAAGTCTGTCCAGAGCCTTGGTGTCGGGGCTTGAAGATAGAGTAGAGAAAAGATTGAGATGAATGTGGGAAAGACTTACGTTGGATGTTACACCCTTTCATGGTTTTCTTAAAGATTGGCTTAATGCCAGTTCCATTGGATATTTGTCGCTCATTTCCGACGCCCGTGGCATAGCGCTGGTCTGACGATGCATAAGCCGACGAGGAGCCCGACATTGAACTAGATTCATAAGATGACTGATACGAGCTGCTAACTATATTAAAATTACCAAGGAGGGAAAGTAGTGTGAAAAATAAAAGCATAGAACAGAGATATACATATAAACATAGGGGAGAGCGAGGCAGTTTCGGGCGCAATTTCACTTTTAATCAATGTTTTTCAATCAAATCTTCCGGAAAAGCATTTTAATGTTGAAGATATTTCTGAGATTGAGGTAAATATTTACGTTTCTTTGCATTTCGTGGTGATTTCAGTGCCCAAAACTCTCCAACTTCCCCTAACAAAATGTTACACATATATAAAAAAGAAAGACATAAACATTCAAAATGATCTATGAAAATCAACTAAATGGGCACACTTTGCATTCCTGGACAACGCAAGAAGCGCTCTTGAAGCTGGAAGAAAAGTTGGGAATGAGAAACATGCATTGATTTCACAGTGTTTGAGATCGCGCGTCGATGAGGACACATCCACCGGAGCTGTACAACACGGGAGAGAGAGAGAAACAGACGACACAGATGGCTCACGAGCCTCCCATCTCACCTTGACTCTTGCGCGAGAAGCGCGAACTTGAATATCTGCTTGCCATTTTCTGTTCACCCTTTGCTATCAATAATTCCTTGGTGATGTCGTACTGCTTCTGGAGATCCTCAGGCAACTTAGCACATTCTCCAGGTGGCTCGACAATCTCCACAATGTCATATACTTTGGGACGCTGCGGCTCTGGTGGCGGCGGCGCTGGAATCTTATCGAACACCCCACACTTTGCCTTCCACACCGTGTCCTCAACGCGATCTGATGTGTCTTTGGACTTGTGTACAGTGGACTTGATGTCGCGCAATTTACTCTGTGCCGCCTCCAAGGAGTAGTTCACGGGGTCCAATTGGCATTTCCCACTGAGGAAGTCCGCCGTGCGCTGCTCAAGGCTCTCAGTGTGCACGATAATCTTGTGGGAGATTGTGGGTGGCACTGGAGGTGGCGGGAGGGGTTCTTTGTGGAGGGAGACCTCGAAGGTCGTGTGGTAGACTAGCGGTGGCGGGGGATTGAAGTCGGGAATAACAGTGGTGGAGGGTGGGCGATCGCCACCGCCGCGGGGAGGTTCCTTGCGGTCTGGCGGGTCGGGATCTTCGATGGGTTTCGAGAGGATTTTCTTCAAGGGTACGCCCTTACTTGACTCTGATCCGGAGACCTTCTCCGACGCCTTGTCCTGACCGTCTGCTGCGCGATCGAATGTCACTGATGGCTTGTCCTTGGCACCCTTATCACTTCCAGCGCTGACAGGAGAAATGGGATTATCTACCTTCTTCGGCGGATCTGCTTTCGGTTTCTCTGTTTCCGATTTAGCAGCTTTCTCCGGTTCCGACTTTACTGCTTCCTCTTGAACTGTTTTCGGCTTTTCCGGTTCTTTCTGAGCTTCTATCGGTACTTCTTGCTTTTCTTTTTCCGACTTTACAGGTTCTTGAACTGTTTTCGGTTCTTCAAGTTTCTTCTGTGCTTCTAATTTTACAGAATCTTGAACAGTTTTCGGTTTTTCAGGTTCTTTCTGAACTTCTTTTGGTTGCTCTTGAACTGTTTTCGGTTTTTCAGGTTCTTTCTGAACTTCTTTTGGTTGCTCTTGAACCGCTTTTGGTTTCTCAGGTTCCTTCTTTGTCTCTTTCTTTGCTTCTGGTTTCGCAGATTCCTGAACTACCTTCGGCTTTTCAGGTTCCTTCTGTGCTTCTGCTTTTACTGGTTCCTGAACTGTCTTTGGTTTTTCAGGCTCCTTTTGCTGTTTTGGCACTTCTTGCTTAGGCTTCTCAACTTCCGATTTCACAGATTCCTTTGGTTGTTCTTTTGGTTTCTCCGCCTCTTGAACTTTCACTTCTGTCTTCACAGATTCCTGAACTGTCTCTTTCTTGGCTTCTTTTGGCACTTCAGTCACTACCTTCGCTTTTTCCGGCTCAACAGTCTTTGCTTCACTTGTCTTCACTTCCTGCTCAGGCGAAGCCTTCTTCACTGGAATTTTAGACACTCTCTCAGGCGAGCTTTTCTTCTTTTCCGGCGACTTTTCGGTCTTCAATTGCTTACTTGGCGGCTCGTCAACACACTTTTCACTGCCACTATTTAATTTGCTCTTCTCCGGTGGGAGATTCTCCTTATTGCTATCACTGACCACTTCAGTCTTGATCACCGCACTTTGGGACACTTGAGTCTCTTCTGTGGACACTTCAAGCGCAGTTGTGCGCTGTAACTTTCTCTCACTGGATCTTGAACGTTGATCCTTTGACACAGTTTCACTCACTTCCTTGAGAACTTCAGCCGATTCGGCGTTGGCTTTGGCCTTCTTGGGCAGGAAGAAGTCCTTCGCGACGTCAGACGGGCGAATTCCTGCGTCCGGATTGTCCGGTTCGATGCGATGCGGGAGTCTGAGGACCGGTCCTGTGTCCTGCTGCACTTGATTGGGATCTATGCGCAGATCGTCAGTGGCGTGCTCTTGCAGAGCAACCTGATCAGTGGCGTACAGGCGGATCTCCTTCAACCACCTTGTCTTGCCCTCCGCGCTGTGGGCGTGAAAGATCAGCGGAAGCGATGCCGATCCCGCTGCTCCAGGTGTCTTTGGGTGGAGCTCGAACTTGGCTGCGTCTGAGTGATCCTTGATCTCAACGTCTGGAAGCTGGAAGAGAGAGAGGAGAGAACGGCGTCAGAGTAGCAGTGATTAGGACGGGGAATTGCTTCACTCACCCTAACGATGTCCCTGAGAACGAAGACTGATCGATCGTCTGAGATGCGTCGGACTTTGCAGATGAGGATGCGGGCTTTAAACAGGAAAAGATAGCGCTCTTTGGGCTTCCCTTCGCGATCAACGACTGTCCACCATTCGTGGGTGAGAAGACGTCCTAGTTTGTGGATATTGCCGCGATATCCCTCGATGCTAGCGATAAACTTGTTGTCAATCGCCTGATGGGGGATATTTAGCATCAACTCGAGGGCCTTCTGTAGATCGGAGACGTTATCTCCCAACTTCTGTGAATACTTTACCAACTCCTGTGAATGAAGAGACGAGAGGAAAGTGAATTTATTGGCAAGATTCTCATGCTCATTAGTTATGCCTTTTAGTCAAGTGAATTATTATGAATTTGTATTTGTCTAATAAAGAAATCATTAAGTGCCACAATTATTCACTAAAAGTTGAATTCAGGTCAGACAAATCTGATGCATTTTTATTCAATATCCTTTTTCACATCGCAGAGTTTGTTTATTTGAAAATTCAGGGAAGATTCACAACTTTGGACATTGTCCAATGCAAATTGAGGGATAAATTGTTTCATCTAATTCTCTTATCTACTCTCTCTCTTATGCTTTCATCAACAAAATAACATCTAAGAGAAACCAAAAGTCTATATTTACACCGCAAAATGATCTGATGAATGAGATGATCGTGAGGCGCAAAAATAGATTTTGGGATAATAAACTTCATATGATCTCCATTGAAAGGAAAAAAAGCAGCATAAAATGGTTGCATAATGACTGCAAATAGGTTCATATGGATGCATTTTATAAATAAAACACGACTCCCAATTGATGGCAAATGTTTGCCACTGTGCCAATTGAAAGTCGCACATTTATGTCGGTTTATAGCCATTTAGAAAATGTCTGTATACATCATTTCGCAATTACAAATGGGCTTTTGATAGATTTTCCCATTTCTCTGTTGTGATTTAAGCGAACGATCGCGAAAATTCCACACATTGGCGTGCCTTGTTTAAAATTGTTGTTATAAATTGACGGCAAAATGTGACGCCCTAGAGTTGAATTTCTGAAATTCAGAACTCGAGGTTGTCGGCAAAATTATTTACATTTATACCCAGGATTAAAATATTAGCCACTTTGTACATCTGTGAACTCAGGAGTGTGAAAAGAGGATATTCTTGTCTGTGGGGAGAATTGTCAGCAAAGTGACGAGAATTTATTGAAATACTCTCATTATTCACGCGTTTCTCCGCGTCACCCTCAGTGCTGCCTCTACCGTCAAATAATGCTAACAGCGAGAATCTTAGAACAGGAAGAGAAGGCCGCCAAGACAGTGGCATTCCCGCCACAAACACTCCAGGGATACCAATTCGACTTACAATAGATAAGAAATCTACCCAATATTGTGATTTTTTCTGTGCGATTCAAATCAAGAAAGGATTTAAGATTCCATGTTAAAAAATAAGAAACTTCTTTCGACTGAGGTAGAAAAAATTATATGAATATTATATGTATAAATCACAAGTTTAACAATCGATCTCAGTCATAAATTTAACCCAAATTCAAAAAATGCAAGAAGATTTAGTGGCCATAAATGTGTTGCTGACTTATTTTAAGGTCATCTGGCTATCATGAATGAAATGCCAGAGTGGGTAAAAGGATATTATGGCAATTAAAATTCTTTTCTCACACACTTTGCCGAAAATAGATCAGTTGTAAGATCATAATTGGAGCTTTTCCGGCATTTTTCCGATGCCTCGCTTGTTTGTAATGCTCCTCTTCTTTCTTATTTTTAGATCTTTTTCTCATCATCAGCGTATTGCAGAATTTTTCCCCCCTTATTTTCCGTTGTGTGTCTGCCTTCATTTTCTTTCTTTTTTCTCACGCCGCGAGGCGTGCGCTATTTTTGGGGCACATTCGCGAAGAGTGAAAGAGAAAAAGAGAGAGTGAATGTGTAATGAGGAAAAAATTTATGGGGTTCTGCGGGAAAAGTTCTCCACTGACCTTCAGGAGTAGTTGGTAGTCGTTGATTCGTTGAATTGGCAACTGCAGATGCTCCGCGAGGGTCTTGTCGTCACCCAATTTCTGTGATAATTCCTGTTGACAGAGTGATCACATGGAATTACATCATGATTCAGCGTGCAGAATGATTAATTGAGGTGCGTTTCGCAATTTTCCCGCCCTCCGTGTCGAGGTTATTCGAGCCATCTTTTGTGTGTGCGTGTGGTTTTTGGCTGTTGGACTGCGCGAAACTGTGCTGATGGACACAGCAGAGTGAGGAAAAGAGACACACAAACAGAACTCCACTTCAAGGGCGTCAAATTTAAATCTGGAGATAAGATGCTATTAATAAGTTTGTCTACCAAAACTCATGAGAAAAAGTCATTCTCTATAAATCATTTCCGAGCTTTCTGGACGCCTCTCGATGATGTCTTGATGCATATTGGAAAGCAAATAAGCTGAGCGCTCCTCTTGACATCATTTCAGTGATGAGGAAATTATAAATAAAGAGCGAATTGCTTCTTGAAAATTTTAGAGATGTTATTAAAATGAATAAATCGGACAAGGAGTCTTGAAAATGGTGGTGTAATTATATTGAAAATAACTCTCTAGAATGTCATTTGGATGAATTGTTTATTTTAATTGAGGGAAAATGTTTCGTTTTTTCCCTTTCCAACGCATAGAAATTCACGTTAAAATAGTTTAAATTGTTTTCCACTTCTCGTGGGATTTTTGATGGTCTCGCGGCAAGAGATGAAAAAAAAATCCGTGGAAAATACAAATACTGTGTTCAACACTTTACATAATAATCCTCCACTATCGGTTGGCATGTCAAAGAAACTGTGCTGTGAATTATTTTCAGCAATTCTGTTTGAATTGACAGAGTGCAAAATTTCAACATTGTCACTAGAGTTAAATATCCAAAATTTAAGATTCTACTTTTACTTATTTTTATATAGATTTTTTTCTGCCTTCAATTCGACGATCAGGCGAGAGTCATAGGCAAATTGCGAATTTGTGTGGGAGCGCGTTGGGGCTAAATTTTATGCTGAACTCTGTTTTTTTTTCTATCTATTTTCTTCTGAGTTGTTTTAAAAATAGCACCCAGAGATTTTCAAGAGAAAATGTTAATTTGCTTATTGCTCTTCAATGCGTGCTGAAGAGAGACGAGTTCGTGATTTACTCAAATGCTCATATATAAATCCAACTTGAGCCAGAGATTGTAATTTGAGGAGTTGATCAATGTCCAAATAATTTCCACTTTAATGTCCTTGCAAGGCCACTTTCCTCCCCGAACAGTCTCTTCGATCACACTCACCAAATAACAACGATATTTTTCTAACTATGTTCGAACACAACACACAGTAAAAATTGTGACAAAAAAAACTATAATTTGCGGCTGTTTTTTGGGGTGTGGGGGGAAAAAATAATAAAATAATTGCGGATCGATTTTTTTTTAATGGATGAATCTTCGATATCTAATATTTTTCGCGCGATCTTCTCACTGTGAAAAGTCAGCAGCGACTAAAATTCTTCACCGAGCAAAATCCACAATCTATATATAAATTTTTGTTTCGCGAACATCAACATCATCATCGTCATTAACACCGTCGGTCGTGAGGATTGGGTTTTGTGAAAAAGACGGGGCAAAATGGCTTAAGAGCATCTCCTCGCGAATTGGGAGGATCGCGAGTGAGTCTTCAGCGCTTGTCGCGACATTGATGCGTGAAATTGGATCGTCTTTATCACTGCGGTCACGCTGCTGAGGGTGTGAGTGACTTTCCCCCAAGCCATGTCCATTAATCCCACCCGAGATCTGGCCACTGTCCAACTTGAGTGTGTGTTTGAGCGACCACTTTGCGGATCGTTTTCGATGTTTTTCCCCCCCAAAACTGTCGCGGCTTTTTCACGCCGCACTTGCGAAAAGCTTGAATAGATGGCAGTGCCTGTTTGGGAGGCTGTCTCAGAGGGATTTTCCGATTTTCCCCATCGCGTCACTCACCTCGAAGAAGTCCCGCGCCGTGTTGTTGCTGGCGAGAAACTCCTGCGCCGCCGGCTCGTCGCGACAATACGCGGCGTGCTTGTCGAAGTCTCGCTCGAGTCGCAGGAACGTCTTGCCAATCATCTTCGGCTGGTTGGCATAGTACTTCACACCCTCGATGAGGACGGTGTTGTGGAAGTCGGCGATTTGCTTGAAATTTCCAAAGATGACGTCTTTATTGTCGCGTATGATGCGCGGCGTTGACGGATTGTCGATGATCTTCATGTAGCGATTGACGACAGCTTGCAGATCCTTGCCAAACTCCTCTTCAGTCTCCACAAGCTCGCGCACAACGGCTCTGTGCAAAGTATCATTAACAGATTATCATGTAGAATATTGATTGGAAGGCAGTCAATTGATCTTAAGCTACTGGAAAAGTCAGTAAATGGCGGATAAATAGAAACATTCAAAAATCAAGACATCAAGCAAATTTACACTGAGAACATTTTAAAGTAATCTATTTTCAGAGCAAAATGAACTAGAATAAGTTCTCGAATTAAGCGTTGCTATTAAAATAAATCATAAAAAGTATAAAATGTTTCTCCACCAAAACCACATATTTTCAGGATAAAAAGACCCATATTTATCCTTTAGTTTCCTCTCACTGTAATATTTACACGTTTTAAATGATCGCAAGCAGTAAAACTATCTTTCCAAAATGATGCAAACACTTTGAGAGCGATTTGGTGAGAGCACAAGACCGGCTTAAGCCTATAGTTTGTCATGGCGGAAGATTTATGAGCGTCTGTGTTCTACTCACTCTCTTCTGTAGGTCGCGTCGTCGGATTTGTCCCCGTAGATTGCCACATCCGTGTTCTGTAGGTCGAGGATTGAGGCAGGTATCCAACCTTCGCGCGGATGTTCACTGCCATCGAAGATTCTCACGAACCATCTGGCGTGCGAAATTGACTCCAATTAGTGGATTTCCAATACATAATTTCCCAAATCTCCCTCTTCGCACACACTTCAAGTGTATTGAATTAATTTGAGTAGCAATTAATGTGGGTCTCACTTGAGGCAGGAACTTGGCTCTAGCAAAAATTGGGGTAAATGAGAATAATGAACTCGCAAAAAAGCGAGAGTGATTTATCTCAACTTATGAGCAGTGTGTGAAAAATCATCAAATTAACCCACATGAATTTCTTTCTCCGCTGGTGTCTTCAAAGAGACCGTTTTGCCACTTTTTCCCCCCAAACGTCTCAACTGTGTGTGTGCCTTTTTCTACATTCTCCCTATTTTATGATGAGAGAAATGGCAGAGAGAAAGAGTGGAGGAAATGTTGATTTTTATGACAAATGGAAGTGTCTATCACTCACTTTTCATCGGGTTTGGGTTCAGGACGCTGCGGCTGAGGACTAGCACTCCTCTGATGGCTGCTCGTGTGATTCTTCTTTGGCTTCACCGACAATTTGTGCTTGGCCGCCGAGCTATCGAGCAGCTCCCCGCTCTGACCCACATCCAATTCTGGATCCAATCTCTGTCGCCTGTGAAAGAAATGTGTGTGAGCTGAAGAAGGATCAAAAGCGCGCGACTCTGCAAATTAATGGGCATTAATCTTACTTGCTGGATGTCTCATCATTCTCACTTGTGCGAATTATCTCAACAAGATCACCTCGTTTCAGTGAGATGAATCCTTCACCTTCGGCCGAATAGTTCTTATTCACAACCAAAATGTCATTGATCTGCGAGAGAGACAAAAGAAAGAGCGAGAGATCAGAGAAAAGTCTGCGTCTTCAGGTGAAATTCACCATGATTAAGCATGTGGGAAAAGTCAAATAAAACACACACGATGATTATGTATTATACTGAGAAAATGAATGAATGACTTGTGGCGTTGAGGAAGGAAAAATTGCGAGAAAATGCTGTGAGTGGACTTTTTTTTGCCTCTTCTTCTTCTTCTCCACACCCATATATTTATAGCTAATTATTGTGTTCAAAGTGAACATTTGTCACACATCAAAAATAACATAAACAAACCGTAAATAAACTTGCAGAATTTTTTTTGTCACGATGAAGAAAATCCTCTCGAGACGGTGATAAAAGAGTGGTTATGCGACAGGAGGAGAATTGTGGTACAAATGGAACATTTATTTAGAAAAATCTTTCTTTATTCAACATTACACTTTTATCATTATACATGACACACGATATGTATACACATTAATTGGGTGTGGTTTCCTTCTTCTTTCGTATAAAAGAGAGCATATTTGATAGATTGACATGGGGTTAAAATGGGAGTAATAATTAGGATTAGTCCCAATTAATCATGACTGAGCTTGTTTTGATATTTTAATTGATGCCAAAATCAGGCACAATCACGCTCTTCTGGCAGATGTTTACCTCGAAAATGTTTTTTCTCACTAACTGAGTCACTCAAATGATGTATTTTCAACGTTCTGGGTCATTGCATAGAGCCAGAGAGTGTGTGGGATTCAGTGGTTTTAGATTTAGAAAAACCCTTTGCAATGCGGAATATTGTGTGCTTATTTGCTGTAAGAATAGCGCATTTCACTCCAAAATCATATTAAATGGGCGTGGCATTCGAGAGGGCGGAGCTACGAGAAATGCAAGGAATGCATATCGCTCTGATTATCAAATTCTGATCCATTCTTACAGCAAAATATTGATTTCTTAGTATCTCACAGATGCGATCAGACGGGAAACGGGAGGGAAATAGGGCGAGGGTAGCAGGTGATAAGGATAGTGTGTGTAGTTTCTCAGCAGAGGAATACAGTTGATCTGATCACGGTAGGTCATCATCTTGGAGGCAACCGATCCCAGAGCTGTGCACTTTGACGCTGAGGACATGATATCGTCCACTTCAGGGCCAGAATCCTGAAACGCCACATCGCTCTGGTACATCGAGAATCTGTGTTGAGGGCGAGTGTTGACGAGATTGAGGGCTGTGAAGACGTGCAGGGGTTCAAAGTGACAAATGCCATCCTCGTCCAAGAGCGTGTAGGAACATTTGCCGGTGAGAACGTCGCGACTGAGTTCTCGCGGCACGACGCCTTGGAAGGTGTTCTTGACAATGAGGAAGGCTCCGCGATTCTTCCCTCGCCGACGCACCAGGAAGTCCTCAAGGGCCAATTGGTTGTCCGTGAAGAGGATGGCGTTGGGGAGTTGCGAGGAGTTCTCCAGGAGTTGCCGTTTCTCATAGGGAATCGTGAGACATCCGCTTTGGCGCACAAGTTCGCAGAATTGAGGATTCCTGCGAACGCTGAAAGGACTCTTCCGGAGATCTTCAATGGCATCGGCGATCGCAGGATTGTTCTCAGAGAGTTTGTGCATCAGGATCACACGGCGCAGGAGTTCGGCGCCGCATTCCGTGGCCAGGAGGGATGGAATTGAGTCCGCGGAGAGTTCTTGGGCGGGAATCTCGAGCGCTTTCGCCAGCAAAACGACGTCATCGACGATCTGGCGAGAATATTGATCACTGGTCATGTAAGCGCGATGAAGTTCAGCATTGGTGACGTCCTCGACGGCAGAAATGATGGAACGATGTAACGCCTCCACTGCTGCCTCGTTGGACGTGATTGAGTGACTCGAATCTTTCAAGTGACTGATTATCTTGTACATGATCTTGGGATTTGTGCTGACCACGGCTCTCAAGGCGTCACTCATGCTCGCATCTCGCAGTATCTGCCCAATCTGATTCATCACCTTTCCCTCCTCAACTGAGCCGCTCTCGGTGATCGCCTGCAAGATCTCACACTCATTGATGTCACTCTCGAGTGAGTCGCGAATCATGGAGATGATCTTGAGCTGACACGCGGGATCAGATGCAATTTTCTCGATTTTCTGCATACGCATCGTCTCAGTCTCGAGCGCCTGAGCGATCATCTCAAACAACAAGACGGATTTATCATCATCCTTGACAAGCTTCTTGATGAGCCCCACAATGCACTCAGCGGCTTTCACTGTCTCATCATCTGCGAATTTCGCCTGTCTGCACGTGACATTCGCCAAACTCTTCTGCCCAGTCACGATCTGAGCGATTTCCCGCAAGCTATTGAACGTCTTGGTGAGGATTTCTTCACTGTGGCCAATGCTCTCGGCAAATTGACGCACAATCTGCTTCTCCCTGGTGCTCTGGAGCACCAAATCCACCGCAGAAGCTTCAATCTGCCGCCCAATGCTCATCCCAGCCTCCGACAACTGCCTCATGATCTTGCTATCAATGCTGAGCTCACCTCTCTCGCTTGGCGCCGTTGGGAAGATGCTGGACGACGTGACGAGCTTCAATTCCTCGGGAGTTATCAAGAAGCTCTGCACTGAGAACTCCTGCTCGCCCTCTTCATTGTCCGTGAGATCTGGGGCAATGAATTTCGGGCCGTCTGCCGTCTGAACAATTTGTCCAGGAATGAAAGTCACTCCATCGTCAGTTTCCAGCACTCTTCCGGGCACAAAGCGCGGTCCATCAGGAGTGTCAACCACTTGGCCAGGCACGAAGCGCTCTCCCTCCTGATCTGTGGTGATCACTTGACCTGGGATGAAGGTGGGACCGGCTTTGGTCTGCACAATCTGGCCAGGCACGAATCTCGCCCCTTCGCTGGTGTCCATAACTTGACCGGGAACAAATTTGCTGCCACTCTTGGTCTCAATCACCTGGCCAGGCACAAATTTCAATCCCTCAGCGGTCTCTATCACCTGACCAGGCACGAATTGCTCTCCCTTCTCCGTCCAGATCAACTGTCCTGGGATGAAGCCGTTGTCTGACTTGATGCCAGGGATGAATTTGGTGCCGGAATCCTGACGAAGGAGCCGCCCGGGAATGATCTTCCCGGCCGGAAGGTGTTGCTCCTTGACTTTCTCAGGGTAGAACTCAATCCCGGCGGCGGTTTGAATCATGTGGCCAAAAACTGAGGCGCTCGGACTGGCGGCTTCGAAGTTCTGCGGATCTATGACAAATCCACGGCGTGTCGGTTCTCGGAAGATGACATCGTGAACAGATTGAGCGACGGCAAAGTCAAAGAGTCCTTCGGCGCTTGTCACTACTTTGCCAGGCATGAAGATCTCACCGTTGTCTGTGCCAATGATCGTGCCCTCGATGAATTGTGGGCCTTGCTTTGTCTCCACATTCATCCCGGGAATAAATGCCAATTCATCATCGTCCGACGTGATGCCAGGGACGAACTTCCCGTCAACCGAGAGACCGGGGATGAACTTACTGCCCTCCTCGGTGCTGATCACCTTCCCAGGGATGAATTGGTCATTGACAGTCTGGCCGTGGACAAATTTCCACCCACTCTCTTCACTGGCGTCCTGAACAGTCTGGCCAGGGATGAATTTCTCACCGTCTTCAGTGGTGATCGTCTGTCCGGGGATGAATTTAACACCATCGGGAGTTTGGATGCTCTGGCCGCAGACAAATTGGTCGGTTTTGGGATCATGCACGCCGGCGATGAACTTGAAACCATCCGGAGTGAGAATTGTCTGCCCCTCAATGAAGCACGGACCGTTTGGCGTGTGAATTGTCTGCCCTGGGATGAATTCCTCCCCGACAATTTGCCCGGCCATGAAATTGCTGCCCAGCAGCGCGCTTCCGGGGATGAAAGAAGCGCCCACGGGAGTATTGATGGTCAATCCGGGAACGTAGATTGGACCTCTCGGGGTCGTCACGGTCTGACCGGGCACGAAGAGCTCTCCAGCGGGCGTGGAGACGTTCTGGCCGGCGAGAAACACTTGCCTCGCTGCATTGATGTCCAACTTGAGCCCCTTGACATTGGCCAATTGGCCAGATTTGCCAGACTTGATATTTTCAAGCACAAGTGGGAGTTCAGCTTCAGTTGGCAACATTTCAATACCGCCACTCTCTGCCTCCAGCCTCTCACCAACGCTCGCCGTCATCTCGAGCTCCTCCTGAGTCAGCTCCTTGAGCGACGCAACGATCACCCTGTCCATTGGGTTGGGAATAGCAATTGGCGGGGGTGTGACACACGCCACCGCCTCAAATCCCACGGTGTTCTCCATCAAGACTGCATCCACGGCCACTTCTCTGCCATCGATCGCCACAGGAGTGACTCTCACTGGCGTGGGCAGCTTAATTGGGGACTTCTTGTTCACCACCGATGCGGCGACGCGCTCGTAAGTGTCCCAATTCCAGGACTCTAGCAGAGGATTCACGAGATCTTCGCACTCCGGCGAGGAGATGAGCGATGCCGTGGTGGCTTTACTCTCTAGCGTAAAAATACATCCGTTATGATTATTTTTCTCTTCACTCTTTATCTTCTTCAGCTTGCGCGTAGACTTGCCGTCGCCACTCAATCTGTCTTTCTCCTCGAAGATCTTCGTCATCTGCGACAAGTTCTTCTGGCGCTTCCTCTTGCGCTTCTCCTCGCGCTCACGCTCCAGGAGAACATCTTGACGCGGACCTTCGCCATTGAGTAGATGCGGCCAGTTTTCCTCTGGGAAATCCTGCAAATCCACAGACACATTCTTTCCCTGGCGCATCTTCAGGAGCATCGTGTCGGAATCCTTGGCCAGCATCACATCGCGAACATCTCCATCGCGCACAGCTGCTTCCAGTCGCGCCGGGAAGACGAGACTGAACCTTCTCTCGTCCACTTGATAGACGAAATTGCCCTCGTCGATGACTTTCGTGTTCAGGAGCTCCAGGAGGTTCTTCTGCGTCTCGTTGGTCTCATCAAAGATGGGATAAACATATCTGTAGTCCGTCAGGAGAGTGTGCTTCCTCTTGCCATAGTTCACATCTGGGGAATAATGGTGAGGCCCGAGCTTGTCGGCGACATTGGTGATCTTGCAGTTGATCTTCTGCGTGGCTGCACTCAAGAGCACAGGGATGAAGTGGTGAGATGGCAAGCCATACGCCTTGCCAGTGATTCTGCAGTATCTCTTCGCGTCCACGGGCGAAATGGGCGGAAGCAGAGGAAAATAATTGGGCTTCGGCAGCCCTTTGGATCGCCCTGTGATTCTGCAGAAAGACATTTTGTGCGTGCGCTCAAATCTGCAAGGAAGCAGACAGAGTTTACAATTTAATATTTGTGTCAATTTGCCAAATGTTGCGCATTGAATAATATTTACCCGAATTATGGGTGTCTTCCTCTGGTATTTTCCAGTTGATCTACTTGATGGCTTTACAAGCTGTCGGTTTATTTTTGGTATCGGCGCACCACTCTTTATATAGGAGATCGGGGGATTACAACATCCAAACGGGAGAATGAAGATTTATTAGCACAATTTTCAATACACTCAATATGCTGCCAGTCAAATTATAGCGAGTCAAAGAACTTTTCACTGCGTGTTTTTTTTCATAAATCCTAATCAATTTGTAGTGATGTCACATTTGCGGCTTCTCTCTCGCTCTCAAATACTGTGATTTATCACACAAAATCGTATTTTATATAATATGTTTATGCTTGTGGTTTTATTTATATATTTTCCCAAACAACTTTGTAGAAAATACTGCCTATGAATCACACTCTCGATCAGCTTTTTGCTTCACATCACTTTGCAAAGTCAGATTTTTCTCCCTTCCAATGCGATCCTCCGCGTTTGGTGTTCCACATTGAACTGAGCTGATGATCGGCCGAGTTTTGTGAGATTCTCAAGTCATCAGGAAAGAGAGTATCGAATATTTAAAGTCTTCCACGCACACTCACGATTCGCGCACAGTGATGATGAAGAGGATGGCTCACACTTTGTTGACTCCGCAAAAATAGATCTTCTCACAGACTTTCCTTGCCTCCTTTTTTCACCGTGCATTCACCATGTGAATACCTTTTTCTATCACCACCACAGCTGCACGGCGTATTAGTTTAAATATAGTGTAATTCTTTTAATAGACAAAACAACCGTCCTTCTCAATATTCTTTCATCTTCAGCAGAGAGACTATGTTTATAAATCTCCGCCGTGTGTGCGTAATTCTAAGGTGAGAAAATTCCTTAGCGGATTTTTCCTCCTTACATTTTGCCTAATTCGACTGCTTAGAAACAGCGAATTTGCGCATGAAGACAAACGAGTGTGGGAAGTTTCTAAATTAGTTCGCAATTACCTGGAAGTGTGTACGGGAAAGCAGGGCTGTTTGAGCATAATTTACAGCAATTAAGAGCATATTTTGTGGGATAAGAGGAAGAAATTATTATTTTTTCAATTAAAAGAGCCCTAAATTTAGTCAAGAAGCAAAGTTTTGACTTTAAAATCGATCAAAATAGAATGATTTTTGAATGCTAAAATCTTCTAGTGTTTCTCAGCTGATTTTCATCATCTTTAGAGACAAATGGATGATAATTTCATACACTTTTCATCATATTAAGTGCCCACAATTAACTCCAAATTCACCTAGAAAGTGAATTGAGTGGAAAGAAGCGACATTTAAAATAATATTCAATGCATTTCCTCATAATTAATTAATCTGAGACATTTTTGTGCTCTTCTATCATCGGACAAAAGGCGTTTTCTGCCAACAATTTTGCACGAGTGGGAGAAAATGTAGCATTAATCACATCCTTTGCGTGATGAGTGGCAAAAATTAATCTGCAAAATGCATTTTGGGAAAAGTCAGTGAAATGTCTTGCGATACAAAAGACACACTTCTCATCGAAGAAGGATAATATCTTATAAATAGCATTAGTGGGAAAATGGCTTTTGTCTCTGCGTGTGTGCGGAAAAATGCCGATGAGTGAGGAAAGTTTATGGGCTTTCTTGTACAAAATGCATATTATTTTAGTCGATTGTACAATGAGAGAGATATGCACACAGGGTGTAGCAATTAAGTGGATTCACCTGATCCTAATTCTTCTGGCTGATTGCCAATATGAATTGTTTGGTGGTCTCGCACGACACATTTTCCTCCATTCACTTCCCTTTTTCCACTTCACGCTATATTTTTCCCAAGGGGACAATCAGGCGCAAGTTTTGAGACCCTTAACTTTGTGATTATTCAATCAATTTTCTGATTATTTGTGATTATTATTCAAATTTTGCTTATTCCATACAAAATTCTGATTATTTTTTGATTATTTTCTGAATATTTGATTAAAAATTGTTTATTTAATTTGATTGAAAAATTGTGAATATTCGAAATATTCTGATTCATTGATTGAAAATAATCATTTTTTTATATTATTTAATTCAGAATTTGATTATTTTCATTTTTTTGTAATCTTACTTGGAAAAAAAATCTTTTTCGATTTTTTATTCAGAATTTGATTATTTTTCAATTTTACTTGGGAAAATAATCTTTTTATTATTATTCTATTCAGAATTTCATTATTTTGATTTTTTTGTAATCTTTCTTGGGAAACTAATTTTTTTATTATTTAATTCAAAATTTGATTATATTTTGATTTTTTTGTAATCTTACTGGAAAAAAAAATCTTTTTTGATATTTTTTTTAAATTCAGAATTTGATTATTTTTCAATTTTACTTGGGAAAAAATCATTTTTTTTTATTATTCTATTCGGATTTTTATTATTTCGATTTTTTTTATATATTTAACTTCGGAAAAATCTTTTTTTTTATTTCCTTTTTCAAAATTTGACTATTTTTCAATTTTGCGTGGGAAAAAAAGTCATTTTTTGATTATTTGCCTCAAATAATTGATTATTTGATTTGAGAACACGAAGTTTCTTCGAAAATCGCTTTGTGATTTGCCCCTTGGATTTTTCCCATCATCATCATCATTATCAGAGTGTGAGAGCATTAGTGTGATGCTTGTCTCACTAAATGTTACACTTAACTTATTAGTCATAATTTCATGCGGTCGAGAGGTGAGACTTGAAGCATAGGGAAAGAGCACAGTGGGAAATTTTGTAATTGTGTGTCATATTTTGTGTTATTTTATGTCACACTAAAATCACACTATAATTTCACTTTAATATCCTCGCTCTGCATTTCATCAAGATGCACTGTTTTGGCGCAATGTGACATGTTTCTCTCACACATCATTCTGGCGATCGCGCGCGCCCGTGGGGATTTTCCTCCGGCGGAAAATCCCAACGGTTTCTGCCCAGTTTGAATGTGGCGAGCGTTCGGGAGATGCTGAAGCTCATGGCAGATGGCAGTGTGCGTGTATTGATCGGGTTTCAGGCGCCTAGCGTCGACAGAGGCTACAGGAGGTCGCGTCGAGATGCCACACGCGCTCTCGCCAAATTGGAGAATATTTATAGACGGATGGTCAAAAACGTGGGAAAAATCTCATCATTCCAATCTCTCACTCTCAGCCAGTCATTAACAAATATGTTTCCACTTTGATCACACTCGATTGGTCTTGCGGAGCTGAATTAATTGATGTGTGTTTATCACTTCTGGCAATGTTTCATACACAATTATTATGAGATGTATTTTCCAACCCGAAAGTTCTTTCCTCACCAACCAAATAACATGTTGGGAAAATTAGAATGCAACCGCGTCGAGTTATTAATTCTCATGGTGTGAATAAATCAACGTGGAAAATGGGGAAATTTATGACGACATTGCCAGTGTCTGCATAAATATTTACACAGAGTGAAAGTGATTCTAAATCCACTTCATTGCGTGGTTATTTTTGGCAGTGAAACTCACCTGTGAAACTTCGCTGGAACTGAAGCTCTCGTGATGATTGTTGTTCTGCTGCACTGAGTGAAAATTCTTGGATATTTGCACAGAAGTCACAGATTGTTGCTGTCGCTGAGTTATCACTTGCGAGAACTCTTGATCGATTGCTGAAAATAAGAAAAATCAAAGAAGAGTTAAGAATTGATGTTAGAAAGGATTTTTTAAATACTAGAAGTGCTATTTTCCGCTTGTGAATTGAATAAATCAACTGTCCGAAGAGAAGATTTTTCATATTTTTCCCTATTTAAATTTTAAACACATTGCTTTTGACAATAACGAATAATTCAAGTATTGTTGATTGAATTGAATGAATTTTTAATTGAGTTTTACGACAGTTTTATATGCCGCCATAAAATAAGATGACTTGATAGAGAATTAAAATCAAAGCGTATGAATGAAAAATGACACAAAATTGTGTCAATATCGAAGACTCAACCATTGAATCGTTCATTTAATCTCACACTTCATGCGAAAAGCTCATGAAAATTCGCCAATAAATGCCCACAAAGTCTGATATTGATTAATGAATTGTCATGTTTTCTCTAAACAAGGTCAAGGACTGTGAAAAAAATCGCCCAAGTCGACTTTTTTTTCTGCCCCGTGAAGGAATTGCATATCCGGTCAGATGGTCTTTATATAAATTTAAAGTGAGAATATGTGTGTGAGTAAAATTGCGAGCGACATGAAGAATTTTCCCGCCTCGCTTCGGAGGCGCCTAATTAAACATTATTTACGATTGCAATTTTCTAAATTATTTATCCTTCAAGTAACCCTAAAGCGTGCAGTGGTAAAAATAGCCAAATTTCAAGGTTCACCTGTTGTCTTCCGCTTTGTTGACTTTATAAGCTCGTCCATTTTGGAGTCCATTTTGGCTGCTCTCTAGCTTCGCATCCACTTTAATCCATAACAGTCGCGCAGAGCTTCGCTCCTCAACTTGTCACGAGTCTCTTGGGCGTTTTTCACTGGCACTCTCTCTCTGCAATCAATTGGCCTGCATTTTGGCTGGTGTTGCGTGCGTGCGTGTGTGCGTGTGGTGAAGAAATAGTGAGGTGGAAAATTGCTCAAATTGATTGAGGACTCGCGAGAATCAAGTGCAATTGAGAGTTGAAGGCGCGCGATCGTCCCAATTAAATAAATCAAGACATTGGGAGAGTGCGTGTGTCGTGTGGAATGAGGAAAGAAGGGCGCCTCGCGAGGGGAGGATTTTGGCGAAAAGACAGACACAGGGCGTCCTATGTTGGCTATTTCCGCGTTCACGCCGCAGAAGCTATGTTGTAGTCGAAATTGCACAAGTGCGTCGTGGATGTCGAGTGGTTGTTTTCTCTTGTTGTCTTGAGTGTTACTTTTATAAATCGTTTTTGCGAGCACGAGCGAGACAAGGAGGATGCTGATAGACAATTGAGTTGTGTATACATCATGGCTATTCAGCCGATTGTGCTCAACACAAAATGCCATGCTCTATATTCTAAAAATTGATTTGCAAGAATATATCGACTGAGGAGCCAATTGTGATTGCTTTTATTGAGAGCTGAGACAATGAAGAACTTTTATATAATCTTTTTTCCCCCACTGAAATGGGTTGGAAAATGCCACTTTTCACCACTTTATCCAGTCAAATGGCACAATATTTCAATGGATTGCCACTTCAAATGATCATCTTCACTCAGAATTTGCTCAGGATTTTCCACACATAATCCAACAACAAAAGGCCACTCACACAATTCAGAATCCGAGAAATCAACAAATATTAAAACGCGAAAAAAAAGTACCGAAAAATCAGGGAAAAGCACACCAGAAGAAATTCCTCGCAAACTAAAAAAGAGGAGGAAGAACTTGGCCACTGAGTTATGAGGGGAAAAAAGTGCGCCTCGGAACCTTTCAAGACTGGGCGATCTGATCAAGAGCTCGAAAGAAACTGAATCCCAATGTGAAATAATTGGTTCCCTCTCGGCCAAGAGAATGTGATGACAGTGAGAGTGAGCAGAGAGACAAATGTGCAGATGCGAGAGAGAGAATGATGCGCCTAATGGCCACCTATTATACATTTGAAAGTGATTTAAAGCAAATAAATGTAAATCACACATGCACATGGGGACAGAAAAGTGCCCCAATGCATGGCGTCTAAGAGAAATTTCGAGGGTTCAGCAGAAGGAAAGTTTCGTGAAAATTTCTTCTATTTTGTGGGCGGAGCGTGCAAATGGGCGGGGCCTTGTTGAAGTGCTAACAACAGCACTGAATTGCATTTCCAGAGACATTGAATTATCACAGAATTACTTCTAAGCTAGATTATCACTTTTTCCAGCAGTTTATGATTTTTTTCTGTAAGTTTAACTACGATCATTAATAAATAATAATTAGTAGAGACATTTTAGCAATTTTCGATGATGTGGAAAGCTGAAACAATTTAACATTCAATAAACAAATTCCTCTTCTTTCTCATTTTCAGCAAGATGATGAAAAAGCAGTGAAATGTTGTGAGATTTCTGTCCGTTGCTTTCTGTCTAGTCATTTTCTATTCAAGAAAAAAGAAACACGCGAAAATCTTTTTTTCTCATTTAGCAATTCACGACGAAAGACAATTTTTACGACGAAAATGAAAATAGTTTTAGTTGACAATTGAGGGTCAAGAATGCCTCTAGGGCGATTTGTAAATTCCACGAATTGCGAATTCACTGAAATTTTGCCGGAATCTTTCAGCACGGCGAAGCATCGGCAGTTCGTAAATGCATTAGGTGGGCAATTGAGCCGGGAGATTGATTGAACAGAAGAGGCAGAGAAGTGCACAAGTCAGGGTGGGAATGAAGCTGTGTCTGTTGTGCGCCTGGGAAAGCCTATTTATTCCCTCCAGAGGAGCGCTTCCGACAAGCCTCATCTGATCGCCGCGTCCACCTGTTTCACGATAAAATTATCAGGCGCGAGGGCAAGGGAAGGGGAGAGGAGCTCGTCAATTTTCTAAGCCGATCCTGACTTGGGAAAAGTTAGTTGTTGTTGCCAAAATCTAATAATAGGCAAAATGCTGAGCATCCAACTAAGCGATATCCTCTCCTTGATATTAAAAACACTCACACACACTCTCTCTCTCTCTCGCTCTCTCGCGTGAGAGAGACACAATTGCGTGCGCAAGTTGAGATTTGTCCCTTTTGTTCCTCTTGTTTGTCCATCACACAATTGTGCGGTGCGCGGCTTTTCCTCAAGACACGCCACACACGCGAAAAAGGACGAAAACGAGAAAGCAGCGCATCATTCTATCTTCCTTGGCAAATTTTCCCAGTGCCCTCTTCCTCGATCATGTGCACTGTGGCATAAGACATGATTTAATTTGTGATGAGCTCTTGAGGCAATTTGCGAAAATTTATCATTGTTTCACCATTGGAGATTGCTTTATTTGCACTTTCTCTCGTCACATGCAATAAAATCGTGTTGGATGCACAAGTGAGGAATTTTTCATCATCGTAAAACGAGAGCTGAAATTGCCTGTGTTTTCTTTTTTTCTTTTTCTGGCTCTGCCTGTGTTGCAGGAAGCAATTTGCTTAAGACTTCAAAATTGCTGACGGATTAATAAAAATGCGAGAAAAGTGTATTTTTAGCCATTTTCACGGTGCGATGTGGAAAAAAATACCGTGCTGGACGTTTCCCGTGGGCGAAGCATTTCTGTGGATTAGTCAGAATCGCATCACCTTGACAACATTCTTGATCGTCTGTTTATCGGCATTTCGAAGAAGATATATTGGGATAGCACAGCTCTCGCGATTGACGCAATTCCCGCAATTCACTTGCTAGTCATCGTGAGGATTATTGCTGAATAGGAAACGGACAATTTGAGGATCTGCAATTGAAAAGTGATCATAATTGCGCTATTTACTTTGCGATATTTGACTCACTTGAACAACAGACACGAGCGAAACGTCGTACATTCCAGCGGCTTTCAATCCGATCGCTTTGCAGGAATTCGTCATCATCATGAGGACAATTTTACGATCACTTAAGCTCATTTCGTACCAATTTGTAAGGTAGAGATTCTGGAAAATCTGCTCCGTTTGGTGTCGAATCAATTCGCCAAAAAGGCACAAAAGCGCCAGTTGAATGCCGAGCGCAAACAGAAGAACGTGCATTATGAAGATATCTTTGTAGAATTGAATTGAGAAAATGAGCACAAGAAATATTACTGTGCTTGTCATCAATTGAGTGAAAGACGTAAATTTCACGAGAGTGTTGAATGTTCGCAGAGTTTCAATCATTGCAATGTGTTTCTTCTGAATGCGTATCAAAAGATCCGGACATTTTTCCATTGATTCCTTATCGTCAAGACATTTGATCATTCTGTTGATGATGTTGATAGACTTTATGATATAGATTCCGATGATTATAATTCCCGAGTCTGCGATTGATGTCCAAAAAATGCCCAAAATGACTGAAATCGTCTCAATCGCCATAGTAATAAAGAGAAGGTAATCGGGAAGGAAATTAGGAATTTGCATGACGATTATTCCCTTCGTCAGGAATGTTACTAGAAATCCACTTCCACCAATTACAAATAATGATATGTAAAATCTGGAATCGCATAAAGCATGTAAGATTTTCGTCAATCTATCAAATAAATTAACTCACTTGGAGAAAAGAATTGAAATTTTCCTTGATTGTGTAACTTCTTCATCGACAATTTGTTGAATAATTTCACACTCTTCCTTGTCTTCGTGCAATTTCCTAATCCAATCCACAAGAGTTTGGCACTCTTCACGAAAGGGAACTCCTCCAATATTCTTCAACATGATTTGCAAGAATCCGAGAAGAGCGATTCCGCTAAAAATCATTCCTAAGATATCCAAATCTCTGTTTTGAGAAAATATCTCAATGATATTCAGAGACGTTGAAGTGCAGAAGAACACGGAATAAAACATGAGGAGAATGAAGATCAAATAATATTTTGGCTCATCTCGAAGTGGCTGAAGAATCCATGAAGTCAAGCAGATTTTGAGAAACTTGTGAAAATCAAGCGCAATGGCAAACATTTTGAATTACTGTTTTATAGTTTTTCTACGCACTGTGAGTAGAATCAAGAGTGTTCTTAACTATAACAGAACTTTAAAAGTCAATTTCCTGTGGAAAATCAATAGACCTTTTTCAAACTTTTGTACTTACTAATGTTTGTTCCGCCTCAGAAAAACGCTTAATTATTTACGTCCCTCTGTTTTCATATTACAAAACGCCTTCTTGTACTATTAAGTGGTCATGAATAATGGAATTTATCATGATAGCTTAATAAGTGATTGTTAAAGGTAATTTTCTTCAGTTGTGAACTAAATTTTAGTTTACAAATTCTTTGAGTTTCAGGAAAAATTTATTTATTGATCAAAGTCCTTATTGTGAAAACACAACTTTTGTCATTGGACAATTGTTTTAATTCATCTCTTTCTTCCCCACGCGAATCGTCTATTTTCCTTCCTGCTCACGACATTTTTATGTCGAGTGTGTGCCTGCAGATTTTACGTTGGGCAACCCGCGCTGAATTTGAGTTTGACGTGTCTGACAATGCGCTTGCTGTCAAAATGGTCAAAATAGACAAATTTCATATGGAAAATCGAGAAAATCGTCAAGGAAATGAATTTTAGTGTGGAAAAAACTCAAAAATTAATAGATTTCGTCCATAATGAGCCATAATTGTGGAGAAAATCGGATTGTGTGAAGGCGCCAAAAGTTGATCTGCAGACCAAAATTCTGAAGGGAATCTGACGGGATCGAGCCGAGATGGTATGAGCAAAATGCTGTGTTTTCACCATTAGGAAGTGTTGTAATTTCAATATTTCATGCAAACTGTTCACGAGATTTCACACTGGCTGAAATTTCATACTTTTCACGCAATGTTTCAGCCTAGCACGAATCCTAATGCGAAAGGTGTGAGTTGGCTGCCGTGTTTTTGCTGACAATCCGCCCGTGTTTTTCTCCGCGAGTGTTTTGGCTTGTTTGCCTTTGTAAATTCGGCGCAGTGGATGATTAATCGCGCGTCCGGTGATTGAATTAGCGCACGGGCACGAGACCAGAGACGCTCAACCATGGCGAAGATGGCATTTCAGCACCAGGCGGGCACGGCGATGGAGTGCCTCAGCATCCCGATCACGCTGCACAAGGAGCAGGACATCGACGAGGAGGGACGCGAGATCCTCAAGTGCGGCTTCAAGATCGGCGGCGGCATCGATCAGGACTACAAGAAGAGCCCGCAAGGCTACACAGACAACGTGAGTGAAGCGCGCACTAAAGCTGAAGCGGCTTTAATCACTCCCGGAGACTCTCTCTTGCAGGGCATCTACGTGACGGAGGTGCACGAGGGCAGTCCGGCGGCCAAGGCGGGCCTCCGGATCCACGACAAGATCCTGCAGTGCAACGGCTACGACTTCACGATGGTGACGCACAAGAAGGCCGTGAGCTACATCCGGAAGAATCCCGTGCTGAATCTTCTGGTGGCTCGCAAGGGCGTCACTTCCACGTAATCTTGTGCCACAATTCTGCTCTTCTCTCGCAAAACACTTCTTGTACATCAAATCTGCCAAAAGCCCGATCGTTTCTGCAGCGCGAGCAGCACACTTTTTACACACACACACACTCACACTCACTGGCCAAAAATAGTGGCGCACAGACGATTTTCGTGCCATAAATTGACATTCGTGTTTTGGATTTTGGAAATTCTCTCTTCAAAATTGACGAATACTCAAGAATTTTGGCTGTTTTTTTTTAGTGTGTAAAATCAATTTGGAATCCATCAGCAAAATCTCTTCCGGCAACACGAGAGCGCCACTATTTTTGGGCAGGCAGCGTTACACTCATCATTCCAAATATTACTACCTATATTGCATTTTATGTGATAAGAGATTTTTTATGAAAAATTGTACGATTATTATTGATTTTACATACAATTTTAAATACATGTTTTCACATGCCATACTCACTGCGTGTTGTCACACGAGGGAACTCTGCGCCCACTGCGCCACGTCCGTGGGCAGTCCCGGCAGCGTCCTGGCGGCCTCGGCGATCTGACTCAGCGTCAGCACGAGGCGGTACATCTGGAAGTCCTTCTGGATCTTCGCGCTGGCGCCGATCGGCGCGATCAGCTCTTGCTGTTCGAGATACTCGAAGGCCTTGAACAGAGCGCTGCGACTCCACGACTGCCCGGATTGGCTGGCGAACTTGCCGAAACGCTCGTGGATCATCTGGAAGTTGAAGGGATCGCGATCGTAGATCTCGCTGTGGTGCTTCATGGCGATGATCAGGCAGAATTCCAGCACGGATAAGTCGCGGAGCGTGAGAAGACGCTCATCCACCAGATACTTCCTCGTCGTGGCGAGGATGTCACTCTCCAGCAGCTGAGGCTTCCGCGAGGAAACCCGCGAAAGGATCTCCACGAGGAAACACTTGAAGGACTGCTCAGAGATGTCGATTTCATACATCATCTGCAGATTGCGGCGAATCTGGAAGCGGGAAAACCTCAAATCCTCACCCATCTTGAAAAACACGCCGATTCCTCACCTCTTCGCTGGCTGAGAGATCATCTATGTGCTTGTTCCACGTCTGAATCCACTTCCTGGACACTTTGCAGGCAGCTTCATTGATTTTCAGTCTTAAGAAGTTGAATTCGCAGGGATTCTCCTCGTCCAGATGTTTCTTTATATCTACAGGAACATCCTTCTTCACTGGCAGCTTCAGATAATCCCTGAAAGCCGAGATCCTCTGCTGAGGTTCGTTGGAAGTTGGGAAGATGAAGAGTTGCCGATGGGAGAATCGCGATTTGACTCTCTTCTCCAGCAATTCCATCACATCCAGGCGACAAGTGACGCCCAGGATGCATACGGGCACGTGGGGAGACTGGCTCACGTCGAAGAGATTGTACAGGAGCGTCTGGTTGTGGTGAGCACAGAAGAGATCAAACTCCTCAAGCAGGAAAATTACGCTCTTCGACTTCTTGTCGCCTTTCCGGAGTGACGACAGCAAGAACTCCAGGTTCTCAGCGAATGAGCCAAAGACCTTTCCGTCCACTGTGTTCTCCAGCTTCAGCTGAACTGCGATCGAGGCCAGGGCAAGCTTGTCATCCGTGTGAATCAGTCCATTGAGGTAGACAATTAGGCAATTGTCCACGAAGCAATTTTCCACGAGAAGATCCATCAAAATTGTTGCTATTAGCTGAAAAAGAGCATAATTAGACCTTGAGACAGTCTCAGCAGCCTTCTGACTCACCGATGTCTTCCCAGATCCTCTGGGGCCGATGAGAAGGGCAGAGTTTGACTCCCCATCCGTTGCAACCTTCCGGAAGAGTTCCTCAATGTGCTGTCTTTGACTTTCGTACCCTCGAAGGGGCGTTTTTCCTCCCATGATCACATTCTTCAGGTATTTCCGCGTGAGAAGAGCGTCTTCATCCTCAATTTCACTCATCTTCCTCACCCAATAACCAATAAAATGCCACCGGCTGTCACTCTTTTCCCTCGCATTTCCTCTTCGCTCGATTCGCGGCGAAGTGAGCGAAAGGCGGTTTTTGGCGGGAGAACTGAGCGAAATCTCAGCGACTTCTCTAACTGATAACAATTTTTAATAGCCTCTTGATTGATAATATTGATCGTCAGCAGTTCCATCTTCATACTTCACTCATCCCTTGGCATTCGGCGAAATCCTTATCAGATTCCCAAGTGAAACGCCGCGCGTGAATCTAGTGAAAACCGCGTGAAGTTTTTTCCTAGGCAAGCCAGGAAGCTTCCGAGGATTCGAAGCTCTGCTGCCAATCAGCCAAAAGTGCCCACGTACGCAGTGATAAGACGTGGAACGCGCGATGAGTGGCGAAGCCGAGGACGGAGCGCAACCCGGATTGGGCAAATTGAAGGACTTTTTGGGCAAGAAGGACTTCAAGATGCCCAAACTGGACGATCTGCTGAAGGCACTCGACAAGATGGACCTGCCGGAGGAGGAGAAGGAGAAGCTGAGGCAGAGCCTGAAGAGCAACAAGCACGTTCCGCAACCCAATTACCTTATCTTTTTCATCACGCTGGCGATCGTTCTGCTAATCTTCGGTGAGTTTATGCGGACTATTAATTACCTGCCGGTCGATTGGGGTGGCAAATAAAATATATTACGCATTTTATTCAGTGATATTGGCTTTCCGAGACTGTTCAGCTTTCATTTTGCCATTTTCGCAAATAGTGAGTTGTGGGGCAATTTTGGGTATTAAGATTTATTTCAATTTTCCCAAATTTCCTATGAAAATGAAGTGTTTTTTGTATGCAAAATAGTGAAATTTTAAGAATTGCATGAGTGCATAATACTGGGATTTCAAGCACTGCTCTTCCCTCGCAACTGCAGCCAGACTTTCGCAGAAATTGCCTGTTATCGTAATCTTTGGGCGGCTCGATAAGACTCTCCGGACATCGGCTCGCGTCTCGCCGATCAGTCTCTCAGTTGGGCAGCGTGTCGCGAGGTGTTAATTGCCGGAGTAAATCGCGAAAAATACCTTCGAGAGGTGCGAAAAGGTGTGATCATGGCGCAATTGGAAATACCCTTAGAGATAGACTCGCTGGACTCCGTGAGGAGCTTCATCGAGAAGCAGGCGGGCGCGGAGAAGGCCGAGGAAGTGGTGAACAAGCTGAAAGGACTCATCGATCAGGTCAAGGATCTGCCGGACGACGAGAAGAAAGCGTATCTCGAGGAGTTCGGTGGCAAATTGAAACAAGTTAAAGAAGCTGTGCAAGAGAAGATCGCGGAACAAGTGCAATTCGCAATCACTGTTAACATAATAGTTCAATTAGTCGTGTTTGCTCTGCTCCTGATTCTGGTTTTGTGGTTCTGTGGTTGGTTTTTCCCGTGCATCGTCATTTTCCCGGGACTTTGTGACTTTAATCTCTCGCCTTTCCTGTGGCTTCTTTGCAGTGTTCATCGGGCGCAAGTTGTACAGAATGATGACGGAGAAGGAGAGAAAACAGGCTGAGAAGAAGAAGCTGAAGGACGAGCGCAAGAGCAAGCCGAGCAAGCAAAAGGACGGCAAAGACAGCGATAAGAGCAAGAAGAAAAAGAATTAATGTGCAATAAAAATCCTTATCAAAACCTGCGAATTGTGGAAAAATTGGACTTTTTGAACTCTCGCTGAGCATATCAATCATGGACTGGGATTAAACTGGGGAGTTTCTCACCATTGCAGAGATAAAAGTCGCATTCTTACGCAATATTTAAACTTTTTATTGATGTTTCTATGGCAAATTGGAGGTAATAATTACGTGTAACACAAATTTGCCTAGAAGAACTAAAAACTTACGCCTAGTTAGCATAAAACGCATTCTAAATTGAATAAAAGAGAACAGAACAACATTAACGATATTTCTTTCACATTCTTGACACTGAATATTTTAAACATTAAGCGACAAAATAATCATGTTGCAAAAGTGAATGTGAAACTTACAATCAGAAATTAATAACGAGCTTTTTTTGTATGCCTTTCCTTGTCACAGTATTGTATAATTTTTCTGCTATCAAAAGACTTTTGCCTCAATGTTTTAAACCAAGGGGGAGATAATTGCATTAATCACTTCCAAATTTGCCTAACACTTCTAGAACCTGAAGTTTTTACATGATTTCTTAAGTTTCCATTCGATATTTCTGCAAGAATCCATTTAAAAAGACTTTTTGGATATCTTTTCCCAATCATAACCTCAAAATTTAACCAAGAAATCTTCAAAAATTCACTTTAGAAAGTTTATAGATAACAAAATCATCTGCTTTTTGCTGATTCAGAGACAAAATCATGCAGAAATATTTGCTAAATGAATATTTTTTAAGTGAAAATGACAATTTTTGAGGTTATGTTCAATCTTAGCACAATTTGCATTGTTTCTTGACATCAAAGGATCAAAAAGCACTGTTATTTGCTTGCAAATGCTTAATTATGCAAAGGACTAGAAGAATTTACATCGAAATCTGTCCTTAATTCGTTACATAACCTAGAAAAACGAATAATACGCTTGTTTCTGCGTGAAAATCGAAGGGAATCCAAAGAAAAAGAAGCACTGAAGAAAGAAATATTGTTGGTTTTTCAACACTTTCGCTTCTTAAGTACTTCTGCTGAGCTGTACACCACTTCTGACTGTATTATCTCCCCCTTGATTTAAACTGTGACAAATATTGTTGAAAACTTTGCATCAAAAATTGAGTAAAAATTTCTTCACGACTCACAATTTTTCCTAGCTTATTATGCTGCTAATTACAAAAATACACGATAAAAAGGGATTTTTTCTTCTGTATATTATATAAAATACTTTCTAAAGATAAAATGTTTCTAATTTTATATATCATCATCTCTTAAATCGTAATATCGTTTTTCTCTCGCTCTTCCTCAAAAAATTTGTATAAATTGCATTTTTCTCACTTTTTCTGCCCTTCCAACTTGGCGTAAAATTAATCACTTTTTTTCTCTCTCTTTTCTTTTCTCCCTAAAACAAATGCACATCAAACTATAATCAAGTATATTAATATAGAATAAACTTTTAGTAGAGATATATTTATTCATCTTCTCAATTAAATTGTACTTTCTGCCTGCAGATTTTTTTTCTTTTTGCACCATCATATTCATTTTAGCTCTTGTTTCTTGTGTTTTTATATGAAAATATAACTATGCTTTTTAACAAAATCAATTTATCAAATCTACAACTTAACCTAAGCGCGCGCAACTAGACAACAAAAACACTCTCTTTACTGTCTCGCGAATGAATTACCATTAATTGAATGAAGAATAGAAAGCACACCTCAAATACTGTGTCTACACATTATATATATAGGTATATAAAAGTATAAGAACCTCGCTCTTAAATCTCATCTGAAATATTGTACCAAACATTTTCAATTACGCTCTAGAGATTAAAAGTGCCGCAATTGCAGCGCCTAAATTAAACATTGCAAAAGGTAAAAACGCGTCCAACACCCAGAAAAATTCCACTCTTGCGCGAAAAACGATGCTAACTTTACTCTGATATGTTTTTACTGTTTCGTGGTTTTCCGACTGCGAATTTATGCCAAGAGAAGCAACAACAAAAAAAAAACATCAAAAGAAAGAAGAAGAATTGTAGATAAGAAAAGAAAGCTACTCCGTCTTGTAGACGGCCTTCATGAGGATCTTCCCATTCTGCATGTCGAGCGTGAAGAGACTCTCGTCCTTCATGTTGCCAATCACGTCGTCCGTCACGAGCACGTGAATGCCGTTCGGCCCGTGAATGAACACGGTGAACTTGCTGGCGTCATACAGATTGGAGCCGCTGCCCGCGAACTTGGACTGCAAGCCTGTGGACACAGAGCACAGAAGTCTGAGGTAAGTACACTTCACGCAATGCTCGCCAGGAGCACATCCTCACATACCCCACGAGTTGTACATGCCGCCGCCGCCCTCGGCGCCGCTCAGATTGCCGCCGCTCTGTTGCTCGTAGAAGCCGGGCAGACGCGCCAGCTTCTGCAGCAACTCCTTCGTCTGGCTGCTGTGCATGTAGATCGCGTGATAGCACGTGCCGTCGAAGCTCACGAAGATCGTCAGGCGAGGAGTGATTGCCCTGCAAAGGCGGAAGTGGCCTTAAATGATTGTTGCAAGTTGAGACGCTTAACTTTGTGATTATTCCTTAAATATTGATTATTCTGAATATTTAATCAAAATTTGAATACAATTGAATAATTGTGAATATTCTGATTCATCGATTGAAAAAAATCTGTCTTTTTATTATTTAATTTAGAATTTGATTATTTTTCAATTTTACTTGGGAAAATAATAATATTTTTTGATTATTTAATTCAAAATTTGATTATTTTTCAATTTTTTGGGAAAATAATAATATTTTTTGATTATTTAATTCAGAATTTGATTTTTTTTATAATCATACTCGGGAAAACATTTTTTTTTAATATCATTTAATTCAAAATTTGATTATTTTTCAATTTTACTTGAGAAAATAATCATTTTTTGATTATTTTAAGAACTTTTATTAGACTTTAAGAATGCTGTTTAGAGATTTCTGTGGCTCAAAACTCTCTCAATCATTCCAATTTAAGAAATTCAAGCGATCTGAACGCTCAAATGCTGTGTAAATTCTGTCAAGTGTTTTGTGAATAAAACTTTATGGCAAAGTAACAAAATGCTTTAAAGATTAATCGTGGGTGAACTATAAAAACTCAATTAAATTTTCTCAGAATGTAAAATATCAATTGAAACTGTCTAAAGGACTAATTTACAATCATAAATTGGCGACAGAATGAAATTTCTACACTTAACAAAATTGCCACGCATTAAAATCTATGAACAAGTGTTCAATATTTTGCCATTTATGTAGAAATTTACCCTTGAAAAGTGGGTCACGCAGGGTAATAACACCATTTTCACACACAAGATCGCGCAAATAAATTAGCAATTTCTCTCTTGAGAACGTCTTCGATACAATTTGACCTTTGCGCGTGTGTTTTTGTGTGCTTTTTCGCAAGGACGGGGAAATGAAGAGACTTACTTGGCATGCAAAATGTTGTACATTCTGATGCCGTCGGCCAGGCCGCAGATTTGGATGAGATCCTCCTTGGACATGCGTAACAAATCTCCGCCGCTGAAGTGTGCGAATGTATTAACATACTGTGTCAATCGATGGTAATTCATCCACTGTGTTAAGTGGGCTGGCGTCGAATCTTTGGAAATTGTCGGAATCTACAAGAGTTAATTGCGGTGTGAGACATTTGTTCTCATGAATCTGTCGCGCGGCAAACACAACAACAAACCATTTCATCAGAGTCCATTTGACCCGGCGACATGATGCTCTGGTCAATGATCTTGCACATGGCCGAATTGGTGGACGAGACGTTGTTGATGGCGATCGGATTGCTGCTGTTGTTGGTGCTCGCGAATTGCTGCATAACACCGTCATACTTGGGCACATGAACTGGCGAATTGGGCACAATTGGCGAGATGGCCGTCTTTCCGCTGCAACAATTCAATCAATCAATATTACAATGAATCGCGCTGCACAAACACACTCACTTGTCCGGACTGTAGCAGACTTGCGACACGAGCATGTCGCTCGCGATGTCATTGAGAATTGTGCACTCATAGCTCGGCTGGTACTTCTCCTGCTCCGACGGCGGGCGCTTCTGGATCTTCTCGCGGTCTTGCTTGTGCTTGCGATCCGCTCCCTTCAGCTTGAACACCTTAATCTGACACGCCGCCGCGTGGATCGGCTTCACCGGCGTCACCTCGCCGCCGCCGCCGCTGTGCTTCGTGTCCAAGTACGTCTCCACCTGAATCCTGAACGGCACGCCCTTCTCGCCGCCGTGCTTCTTCGGCGTGAACTCGGTGGAGATGCAGTTCACCTTGATGTACACACCGACCTCCTTCATTGGATCCCACAGAATCTCCACCGTGTTGAACAGGGCGGGATTCGCTGGCTGTGAGACATGGCACAGACCGTAGGAAAGTGGCACGTCGACCTGCAATGCAGAACCGGGAGATGATCACGCGATTAGCATCGATTTGAATGTTAATTCTTGCGCATTTGCTTCAAAACATCCCACATCAGTGGCGTAGTGCAGGATGTCGCCAAAGAATCTTGAAGATAAACGAGTAAATGGAGAATTTTGCCAATTCGACGGGTGAATGGAAAACTATGAAAAGTCGATTTATCATAGTTTTCGTTTTATGTTATTTTTGAAAAGCCTTTTATTTGTTCTTTCTGTACAAGAATTTTAAGATTTGTATCTTATGAGACAATAGAAAAAAATCTTATTTATCTAAAAAGCACAAATGGAAAAAAAATTGTCATGTTTTGCGAATGAAAAGTCGAATTTTCATTGTTTACGCTGAAGAATTTTCCCCCAAGAAAAATGTCTCAAAAATTGCAGTCAAATGCATAAAACGCCTTTTTTGGAAAATATTTGTAGATTTTCAGAATTATCCTAAAATGTTTTTTTTTTTGAACTTTAAATGAATATTTCTCATATCTTTTAAATTTTTTTCACTTGAAAACATTAAGAAAAAGTTCAATTGAAGTATGAAAAGTTGATTTTTTGTATAAAATCGACTCAAAAACCATTAAAATCGACTTTGAAAAGTAATATTTTCAGATTTTCTATTAATTTTGCCACATTTTAGTGAAAAATTTCAATAAATACCAATAAAACATTTACAAAATAAAAAATACAGAGCAATATTTTCACTTTAACGAACGATTTGAAGGCATTTTGAGTATTTTGAAGTAAATTTGGCAAATTTCGCAGCTGTTTTAATGCAAAATTTTGAACTCGCTTTGCTGAAAAATGGCGATTTTGACTTTTTATAGTTTTCGAGGCACCCGTCGAATTATTTTCAAGTTTAAACGTTTAACTTAAAAGAAAAACCCTTCAATCTGCCGTAAATTTCCCGCCATATGAAGAATATGAATTAAGAAAATCAACGCAATTATTTCCATCATTGTCCAAATCTTCAGTTTGATGTCAAAATAATCCATTTTAGCGAGACAATTTAAGTTTAATAAGTGCAAAAATGCTTTGACTGATAAAGAGAAAGACTAAAAAATCATCCAATTTGCTACGCCACTGAAAAACAAATTAAATTTGCTGAATATTTATGCAAATCTCTTTCTCTCACCTCAACTATGCGCTCTCCAGGCCGCGATGTTTGCCACTGCTGCATCTGCTCTTTCTCCATGTACTGAAGACGCCGCTCGTGGAAGCAAATCTTGATGACGCTCTGGAAAAACACCATCCAATTAGTTTGGCCAGCAAGCGATGGGCGCGAAATGATTGCGACTCACCCTCAATATTTTATTGCGATAGGGCGACAAATCGCCCAGTTTCTTCAGCTTTATCTCATAGCTCTGGCCCTGATTGAGATACGTGAGCGTGTCCTCGTTGCTCTTCGTCGCGATGGACGTGGCGGCGGCCAAGACGTACTGAAATCTGCGCCAGTGAGGAACCGCAGAGGGTCCAAATGAGTCAATATAGAGCCAAACATTCACACCATGCCAAATATTTACCTGCAATCATCGGAAACTGGTGTCTCTTTGCGCGCCACACCAGACATCCCATCTTGTGACTGTCCACTGCCATTTGCTGCGAGTGGACAAACAAACATACGCGATTAGTGGATTCGCAGTGTGATAAGAAGGCCATCAACTTACTGGCTTCAAAGTCATTGTCTTGGAGAAGATGATGCAATCCCAGATGCTGATTCGACTCAATCACCCCGTTCTGCTGCGGCTGCTGCACCTTTTGATGCTGTTGATCAGCCGGCGCGATGCCATCATTGGCCGAGTGCTGCCTCTTCACGCCGTCACTCACAGCGGCCGCCGTGCCATTGAGCTGAGGAAGATTCTTGTGAACGTCTTGAGTCGGCGACGGCACTTCCTGCTTCAACACCGTCAAGCTCGAGTACAGCAGACTTTCACTGGAAATGGAAATTGTCGCATATCAACGAAAGGCATGCATTGGACGTTGGACTCTACGCACTCTGCATAAATTACGACCATTTCCACTGATCTGCTTTAATTTTGTGTTCATTTTAACCATTTCTAGAGCGCCAAGATTTTACTGGGAATTTTCCACAACACGAACATCTCTCAGAGCCTCTGAGACCACAGCTAAAGTCAATTGAGATTAATAATTGAACACATGCCAAAGCAAGTGTGCAACATTTGATGAATGAAAACAGCGAGGGTCAATTTGTCAGCTTACTTCTGGGTCACGACTAATTATTTTGCACATTTATCGATCATATTTGAAGAAGAACTGCGCGCGAGAGTGTAAAGAAGTCACGCCCACTCGAAAGCTCCGCCCATTTGCACGTGCGTAAAATCACAAAACATTCATCAAAAATTCATGCTGAAAATGCACTTATCAATTTCACCACAATATTTCGAAAGACTCTGCTTTTTCAGTGTTGTGCATTTCAATATTCCATGAAAACAAGAGTGGAAAGGTGGCTTTTTTTTAATGTAACCACTTAGAATACAAGCAGTTAATCTGACCCAGGATATAAATTATTCACGCAATAAATGCCTAAAAATCCTCTCTTTCATTCTTTTATGAACTCCATAGAGGAAACACAGCAATTAAATGACAATTAAGTGGGTCAAGAAATACCAGCATATCACTTATGCATTTTCATTTCAATGATCATGTTTAATGTGTACTTTGAAGGCGAGAAAAATACGCTTTATTTTTCGTGAAATTCACCTCATTATTGTCCAATGTTTGGAGGTGCTATTTTCCCCCGTCAAAATGATACCAAGAGTTGAAGATAAAGGCATAAAAATTCAATTAATTCTCCATTAATCCACAGAAAGAAGTGCTAAAAGGACTCTCGCGACCACAAGACGAGAGCAACGCCGGGTTCCACTTGAATGGCTTGTGCGTTCAATTCTCACCAGAGTGATAACTCAATGAAAAAGTGACGCCAAAAGTTCTCAATCAGAGAAGAGAAGCGCGATCTTGCGTTTCCACGCATAGCATAAGATTAAAATTAATACAAAAATGATTTTTCACAGATCATCATTCGGTTCTTAAGGCATCGCACAATTATATTTTCCGCAAAGATAATAAAATTAGCAAAGAGTCAAAGGAAAAATTCCGCGTTGCGAACTAATTTCATCATGAGTAACACTTTATGTGCACGCATTTTTGGACCGAAAGGGTGTAAATTAATGTTCACACAAACAGTGGTGATCGCGAAAATAAATACATATTGAAGTGTCGACGATTAAAAGCTCTAAAAAGTGGTACGATTTTGGGTAAAACCAAAAAATCAACACGCTTTCTGTATTAGACACTGAAAATTTGTTATGAAAATTCATATTTTGGCATTGTCAAACAAGGTTAAATAGCAGAATTTATTAATCAAACACATCAATGTCATTTTTCACATATTTTCTTCAGTTTTTGGCACTTTGTGCCTTTAGAAAGGATATATATTTCGTCCAATGTCTCTATTTCTGCGACAACCACTGTTCATCTTCTCTTAGCGAGAATCACGTAATCGGACACATACTCTTGGCGCGGGCTTTTTTTTTTATCAAAATCGCGAGAATATGATAAGTGAAAAATTCGCTATTTACTCACTTTATGCCATATCCATTGCTGCTCAGCTCATTGTTCAAATCAAAGTCAATTTCATCCGACCATCCTTGACGACCTGCAAGAGAGAGAGAGACACAAGCAAATAATTACTCAATTCACCGGCACGTTTTCAAATTGATCTCTCTTCGTCCTTGAACTAGGCTTCGCGCACACAGTGACAGCGAAATTGTGGTTACTGAGAAAATACACACACACACACACAGAAACAGACAGAATGCAATTGAGAAAAGAATTGAGCTTTACCGGTAGAACTAATGCCATTAGCAACATTCTGATAGCGACACTGTCTCTTGGGAAGATCTTTCTCCATTTGACTGAAGAAATTCATGAAATTCTGCATCCTCGCGCTGGATGTTTTTTTTGCTTTGGACGCACAGCGAAAAAAGGGAGAAAAGCTCACAACTTGCGCCTTATCGCACGTCTCCGTGACTCCAAATATCACTTGGGCATATCAATGGGAGCAGAATAGCGCAATTGATAAAAGAAATCCATTGCTATACAGATGACAACGAAAAACATTACACACTCGCGCGTAAATTTTCCGCACTGGCATCACACTGAGTGATTGAAATTACATTATTTCCTCCTACTTCACAAACTACACGCCAAAGTCTCCGTGAAATGCACATCCAATACATTCACAATCGATGAATTATTAACTTAACTGCGACATGCAGTCTTTTCCACGATATACACCAATTACGCTATTAAAATTGATAATTCTTTCATGCAATTTTGCCGCAATTTTGCAACAATGTTATACACTGTTTGCATCTTTCCCTATTCTCTTCACACGTGGAATATCTCTCTATTTATGAGGTTTCCCAGCCCAATCAATTTACTCTCTCTCTCTCTCTCTCTTTCTCACTCTCCGGAATTAAATGCTAAACTATTCACCCAACCACTTGTAAGCAGTTCAAACGAAGCACTTTATGTGAGATTGATGTGAAAAATCATACTAAATTTGGAGTAAATTCTTTCCTCTCCAGGTGAGAATTGCGTCGCGCAACACCACGGCAAATATTATTCCAATTGCCAGATAATGTATTTTGTTTGCAATTATAATAGGAGCTCATTCTATTAACTGATACATCTGTCATTTAACACGAGATCATTGCAGATAGGCGGTCGTTTTGAAAATTCGCAGCAATTTACTAACAACAAACTATGAGAAGAAACTATTTTATCCCAACTCCGCCCACAAGAAAGCCCCGCCTCTTCATCTGTCAAATTTCCTCAATTCTATGATTTATAAAGTGTTACTCAATGACTTGTATTACATTAAGAAATACAAAAAAAGGCATCAAACTTTCTCAACAACCCACAGAAAGCCTAGCGATATTTAAACAGATTGCTTTTGTATTTGCAAGGGATGACGCGCGAATGCTGCTCCTATTTATGCAACAAACTACGTGCCATGCTTGACATTGAAAGGTAGATCGAGACTCATTAGGAATTCACATCGGAAGAGTGAAAGATAAAAAAAAAACCACATCATCCAGAAGTTCATGAGACACACGGTGAAATATCAATAAAAATAATTCTCTACACGGATAAATTCACAGCATTTTGTCTGTTCCATAATAAGACGAAGAAAAAAGACACTTTTCGAGATGATGCTTTATTTCTTCTGCCTTTCCGGCAGAAAAACCGCAATTTTTGGGGGCTAATGAAGGCGATCGCGCCGCTTTTTTTTTTTCTCCTCCTCCTTCCGGAATATAATATTTTTGTTGGCACCCGAAAGATGAGTGAAAATCTGACACAAGAAACAATTTGATCTTGCCACTGTTTTGATCTACACGAAACTACAAATACACGAAATGTATTTTGTATACGAGAGAGAAATCATCATCTTCACTCATCACCAGTCGCTTTGCTACACTTTATCATCCGCTCTCAGTCTCCTGACCTTACAATGTTGACCTTTGTCAAATACATAAGGAGAGTGAGAGATAAGAGAACATATAATATGTTCAAATAATGTACATTTTTTTTTCTTTCTTTCTCATCCATACAACAAAGCACTCCATCGCGACGAGCACTTGAGAAGCGCTCACACATTCCTTCAACTGTTTGTAGACGATCTTCATTAGAATCCCACACCGTCATCGGTATTATTTATCGAACAGTCGCTCAAACACCATCAAAGAAGGTGTCAAGAATTTATTCACCAGACAACAGAAAATTCAGCTAAATTTTCCAAAGTTCCGCACAACAAGAAGCTGAAGAAAAAAATCCAACTCAACTTCCTTGACGGAAATTTATGGATGTGTGCTGAGAAGTTGTTCAAAAGAGCCCCAAGATAAAAAGCGATCTTAATTCCCAGAGCTTTTCCACCAGCCTCTTCTCTCCTCCGCGCGACTTCATTGTTACGCCTTCATTGTTATTTAACTCTGATCTTTACACATCATATCGCTGTGCAAATAAATATGGTGGACGCGCAAAAACCGTCATGACAAACTAGGCCGACCAATATAAATTAATCAAGAAAGAGAGAGAAAAAGCTGCGAAAGACATTTTCTATTGATTGCGATCACGTGAATTCCTCACCAAAGCCTGTTTTACCAAGAGTCAAGAGCCAAAAGAAACATCAAACATTTTCCCTCGTCCAAGCACAAGAAAAGGTTCTCAAGAACTCTCGAAGACTTTTGGGACAAGAAAAAAGAAATCCCCAAAAACCAAATCACGCATTCACACAGCAAAAAAAGTGAGGCAAATAATTTATTATGCGAAGCAACAAAAGATATTAACTGAGCCCAAGTTTTTATCTTCAGATAATCAACATATGAATTCATGCTGATTTTTTACCCTCCTTCGCTCGCCGTGAAGATCACCTGTCATTTGCGAGTAAGATCTACACAAACAAACAAAGCCGCGATTACGTCAGAAGAGTTTGTAAGATCGCCATGGAGGTTTTTCTCTCGCAGTTGATGGAGAAAAAAAAACCAAGAGATGGCGAGCGAGAGGAGGAAATACATAAACAAAAACACACTCAATCTGAGTGAATTGAGAATTTGGTGATACGAAAAACAATGCGGCATTGCCAGAAAGCTGCACATTGCAGACGAGTTTAAAGTTCACAAATTCTTGATCCCTGAACAAGGAAAGACAGAACTGGTTTCCGAAGAACAAGTTCTTATCTTCAAGGAATTCTCTCTCTTTCTGTCTCAGACTTCAAATGGCAAATGAATGAAAATATTTGAAAAAGTCGTCTGGAAATTACCACGAGTTTGCGGAACTCGTGAGAGTAGATTAATAAAGTGAAAGGGCCATTAGGTTTGGCATCCGGTTTACATTTTCAGCTGGGATTTCACATAATCTTTGAGCTCTGTGATTAAGTAAGTGTCTCAAGATGTCTTCTTTCAGCCATGGAAACATGTGCAAACTGCAAAACCACCCGTTTGTCGAGCTTTGAAAAAAAATTCAAGGCTTTCCGGAGAATAAGACTAACCTTGTAGAATTATTAAATATTGAAGAACGAAAGACTGACCAACAGAAGATCATAGTTTACTAGCTTTCAGACGATTTTGAGCTTGTCTTAATCTAATCTTGACAAATCGTAGTAAAAGACAGATTCAATATAATGTAGGATTTACAGATTTAGTTCAATATTGCAAATATGAACGTATGATATCGATTCTGCTTTCTTTCGTCTTGACTGTCTCAACCAACATTAAAACGTGAGATTTTTCTTAAGCAACCTTACAAAATTTGTAGCTTAATTATTACAGCAAAACCGTTCTTGAGCGGGATTTTCCGACTTTTATATCGACGGGTGAATCGAAAACTATGAAAAGTCAAAAATGCATTTTCTCAGCAGAACGATTTCAAGATTTCACTTCAATATCGCTGCAAAATTTGCCAAATTTATCTTAAAAAAAGCCTTCAAATCGTCCGTTAAAGTGTAAATATTTCAAAGTATTTTTTATTTTGTGAATATTTTAGTTGATTTTATCAGTATTTATTGGAATTTTTGGACTAAAATATGGTGAAATTAATGGAAAATCTGAAAATTTTTATTTTTCAAAGTCAATTTTTATTAGTCCTCGAGTTGATTTTATCGAAAATAGTTCTGAAAAATCAATTTTTCATACTTGACTTGAATTTTTCCTTAATGTTTTCAAGTGAAAAAAATTTAAAAGATATGAAAAATATTCATTTAAAGTCTTGAAAAACATTTTAGAATAATTCTGAGATACAAAAATTATTTTCTTAAAAGACGTTTTATGCGTTTGACTGCAAGTTTTGAGACATTTTTCTTCGTAAACAATGAAAATTCGACTTTTCATTCGAATAAAACTTGACAATTTTTTTTCCATTTGTGCTTTTTTAGATGAAAAGGATTTTTTGCTATTTTCTTATAAGACACAAAACTCAAAATTTTTGTACAGAAAGAACAAATAAAAAGCTTTTCAAAAATTCATAACACGTAAACTATGATAAATCGACTTTTCATAGTTTTCGAGGCACCCGTCGATATTCAAACTAAAGATTGCAAGAAGAAGATGATTAAGACGATATTTCTGGAAATTCCCCAAAAAGAAAGAGACTGCGCATCTCATGTTACTTAACCATGATAAAAGGTAGAAGGCGTAATAAAGCGATGTGAATTGCAAATGCCGCATTAATTGCAAACTAACCCACGAAGCGACATGATAGAGTGTCGACTTGAAAACAAGAATGGTCACTTTGGTGACGTAGGCCACATCATCTGGATTTTCCACATCCCCCCAATCACTCGATCTCTCTCTTCTCTCACTCCGCATCTCAATTCTGGGTGAGGCTTTCAGTGGAAAAATTCGCCGCTGTGCGCGCGATCGTCGCCCACCATCGATCGTGTGCCCTAAGCCAGCCATCGTCTTGCATTCGCGCGCATTAAGCAAAGAGGCGCGCAATTTTATGCACAACCTCAAATTGATGATCGTTAAAATGTGCGGTAAATAAACTGGACAGACATGCTTAAGAGACCTTCTCTCTCCTCTCCAAAACCACTCATCGCGCGAACGAGACGAATTTCATGAGACATTTTGTGCTCTCTTTGTCAATATGCCCATTTTTTCGCTTCGCAGAAATTCAATAATAATTATTTTTTAATGTTTCAGTTGCTAGCAAGTCACACTTGCTGATTAGACACTCACGAATATGGTGTTGATGGTAATGAAAATGCCTTTATGTATTCGGTAAATTGTCTTAATTACTTAAAGGTCTGAGAATTAAAGCGTGTATTATCTTCTTCATTCTTTCCTCACTGAATTTTATGAACAGAAAATATTTCATTATCACCAATTTTTTTTTATCTCTCTCTCGCTCTCAATGAACGAACGAAACATCTTGTCTCTCCCAAGAGACAGTGTGCACTCAGTGGAAAATTCAATTGAGTATGGAAAATAAAACTCACCGGACTTCTTGGCACGTTCGCACTCCTTCTGCTGAACACCATTTGGTCCATTGAAGGGTATTTTGGGGGTTGAAACTGAATTCTCAGTCACATCCAATGTATCTTCCCAATCCATTCGGCGTTTGCGATTTCCACCACTTGCAGTCTCCTGAATATCCACCATCGAATTGTTCTGCCCAGTCGCTGAAACATCAAGCTCACAGTCAATTGCATTTCAATAGCATTAATGTAGCTCTTGTGGTCACCACAAATCATCAACTTCCTCAATTATGCTCCACAACACAAACCGTCAAAAAAAAATTCATTTTTACACGCCTTTTTCCCTCTTCGCGTCTCACAACAATTTCACGTAAATAATTCGGAAATTTCCACATCACAGTAAATTGTCGCTTGCGAAGCGCCCCAAAAAAAAGTGTTCACAACGCACGCAAAATTCTCACACATGTGAAGAAGAAGCATTGAAAATTTGATGTGTTGAAAAAGTTTTTTTTTTCAATTCAAATGATAACGCATGAGTAGAGACATAAAATTTTTATTGCCCACATTTTATGTGTATCATAATTGAGGTGAATAAAACATCCACGCAAAAAAAATGTAGTTAAGTGTGAGGATTGATTATGGTCAAAAGACTGTTATAGCATGATTTTTGGGGATAAGAAAATGCATTAAGATGATCACGACGGTTTCTGGTGTTGACAGAGAGTCAAACAAGCTCGGAAACAACGTTAAAACATGCCGTTTTAATGGTTATTCAGCACAGATATTTCTTATAAATGTAAATGTCTTGAATTTTTCTTACTTCTGGACATAGAAATGGCCTAAATTTCTCAGTCATCGCCTTTAATTCTCTATTTTTGGTGTTATTGATGAATTTTGGAACTCTTTAGCTGTTCAATTGTCAATAAATTGAAGCTCCGCCCACGCGGAAGCCCCGCCCATTCAATTATCAACATTCAGATATCAATGATAAAGTGTTTATTTACAGCATTTCAAGCTCACAAATCTTGTTAGTGATCCAAATTCAATTCAATGTGAACCTCAAAATCCACAATAAACGTGAATATCTGAAAAACACTTCAAGGCTCTGAAATTTCTCCACTGTCAGCTTTCACTTCCATGCCCTCCAGACAGTCGATAAGTCCATTTGACAAGAATGTAGCAAAGTATTTGGCAAATGTGTGTGATTTTGCAATGCTGTTATCAGACAAAGTGACTTGACCTTAGCGGCGATTTCAACACATTGTCACACTTCTAATCTGTCATGTTCCTAATGATGTGCAAAAAAAACTTTACAGTCTCGACAAAATGTGATAAATGTATTTAATTCTCTGTGACATAGAAGAAAGAAGTGTTCAAAAAGCGAATTCAAAAAATTGTTTACGTCCAATTCGCCAAACATTTCCTGATATGAGTCAACGTCACCCCTTGATTTTTTTCACCGTTTTTTTTCGGCTTTTTCGCCCATTTTTTGTGGGCTAATCTTGACATTTTCTATCCCAGGCCAAATTATGCTCTCTTTATGAGGTTATTATGCATAAAATTGGTGACCATAGTGAAAGATATGCAAAATAAAACAGGTTATCTTGTTGTAATTAATTTTTTTTTGTTCCACCTGTGAAACTCTTTGGCAAAGGTATATTAAGAAGAAGAAGAAAAAAAAACTGCGCGCGCTTGGCAAAAAAAATGCGATGAGAAATCTCGGTGAGTGGAAAGATACTGGGACGAAATCATTATCGATTTGCACCGATTAAGAGGTCATCGGCGATTGTGGAGTTGTGTTTTTTTTTGGTGTCAAGAACATTCAAATGATGAGGACATGTGAATTCCCAAGGCGGGGATAATATGGTTGGAAGTGGTGTACAGTTTTTTCGGGAGTGTTTGGTATAATTCATTCCAGTTTTTCATGATTTTCAGTCTCTTACGTGACAATAAACACCAGAAAATATTTATTTATTACCTCTAAATGCCTTTAAACACAAGAATTTTTAATTTCTCTGCACAAAATGTGTTATGAAAAACACTCAAACAATCTATTTTCTTCAATTTTTCTCTGGAATAAGGCCTGATCCTTATTTCTAATAGGCCTAATGGCAATTGCTACATATTGATGAGTGGACTTAATGAATCAAGTAAAATTTTGATATCAATTTCAACTCTTTAAGGTCTTTTCTCGCATTTAATATGATAACCAATAGAAAGAATAAGAATTTTTATTACATTCGCCACTTTTTTCAATTCGCTACTGAGAAGTCTTCGAGTGGCGACTGCCGCCGTCTTTAACAACAGCCTCAGCAAGGAAAAAAACGGCAGAAAAATCCTGCATCGTTGGCTGAATATGTTCCACAATAACATAAAGGATCTCGAGGAATATGTTTGCTAATGAAGTTTGAGGTTGATTACAAAAATATCTGTGATAGACTGCCATTTGTCCAGGAAAACCAATGAAAATCACGCAATTTGTATCATATAAATCAAGAGCACTTCTTTCAGGGTCAAAAACGAGTAACTTATGTCCTTTACTTCGGGTGGAAATGCATTAAAAAGGGTTATATTCTCTAGTTGTTCTCATTTGACAAAATATTGCAAAGAAAATTGTATTTGAAAGGGTAAAATTTCCAAAATTTGATTGAAACGACCTTTCCGAACATAATTTCTACGATATCTCATCGATTCCCATGCAAAAGAAGCTTCTTGCAAGATTCTTAACACTTAAAAACAGATTTTCCTCCTCATAATCTACGAGAAAGTGTTTAAAAATAAGTGAAGGCAGTGTTGGAAGTGTTTGGAAGTGATGTACAGATTTCAGGCAAATTATCCCCCCTTGTGAATTCCTATTATACTCACATCTCAGGTAGTCTTGTGGCCAGGCCTCTTTGGAGTCCGGTGGTGAATCCACAAAGTCAATCAATTGCTCCAAATCGTGGTGTGAAGTATTGACAGTCTGGCTATTGCTCACTTTGTACTTCTGGAAACATCAAAAAAAAGGACTTTTTCGCATGTGATTCAGTGAAAATGGTGTGTTTGGAAACTCACGTCGACGGTGTTGTTTTCCATTTGGTCCACGGGCGGACAATCAAATCCCTGGAGGATTCGAATGGGGTCCAAGATATTGAAGAAGTCAAAGTATGTGGATGCCACCGAAACAGCCATTCGGGTTTCGAGAGCACGAAAGAGGGTTGAATTTCTGCGCCAGCCCCCGAGACTTTCAACTTCACCGTGTTCTTGAAATGATATTATCACTACACACTATCCTTTTAAGCCTTTCTATCACACACTTTATCGTCTATTTTAGTATAGGGATAAGATTGTATAAAGCTCGTGTGGTATCGATAAGAGTGGGCAATTCTTAGCGATAATGGTTATCTTCTTCTTCCACTTCACACATTCATCCACAAAAGCTTATAATATAGAGTACTTCAAGTGCACTTATTTTTTCTAAAGGATAAAGTTCGATAGGTGGTGTTCTCGTTGCTAAACTATTACAGAAGAAACATACAGTTTTATTTATGCTGTTTGCCAGAAAAAAAAAACACTCTGCTTTTAATGGATTTTCTTTCTTTTTTCACTTTCACGTTTCAGAATCGGTGCACACCGAAAAGAGTCCAAAAAGAACGCCAACGACGTGCGAGAATAGTTAGAATAGAACGAAGAAGGAATTGTACAATTTCTTAATTCCTGTGGTCTCTCGTTGTCTGTGACTCTGCAGTAGGACGTTTTCGATTTTCAACAGCATTTTGTTAAACATAAAAGCAATAAACTCAGCTCCACTTGTTAACACTTTATCCATTTACTGTCAAATCCTCGCTTTTTCCTTCGCCAACACTTTTCCCAAATCAGATATTTATTGTCTCTATATTGTCTCTTCGTTGTCCTGCTTTGCGGGACTAAGACCTGTTTCCAGGGACTGATTCAATTGAATCTGCGTAAATGAGAATGAAAATCATTCAAAGGCTTTTATCGTGCGTCGTCAACACGCTGGAAAAACTCCCCGTGAGTTTTCTCAGCACACACACTTTTCACTCCTTATTGTTCCTCTTCTTGCACTGCAAATCCACAATTACACACACACACAATGTCTCGTCACTTTTGCACAGGCAAATTTGCCAAGAGCTTTCCTTTTTCCCACTTTTGCCTTCGAGGCACTTTTCTCTCTCTCTCTCAGAGATTACAAAGTCCGTTGAGCGAGTTGAGAGCGCTTGAGCGCAAGCTGAAGTGAACTTCTTCGGGCGGATGTCCAATAACAACTGGCGAGAAATCACTTTCAGTCGTCACAAGTTATCCACACAGTAGAAATATTCATCGCGCAACAAGAGCCCAGAGCTTCAGAGCCGCGTCACATTCCATCAGGCTGGTTGGTTTCTTCATTTAATTGATTTGTTTATTGAAATGCTATTGTGGCAGCAATCAACCAACACTTGCCGCCACACAACCCAATCCAGCGCTCTTCAAATACTCATCCTCGTGCATCTCCGCAATCACCATCTCTCTCTCTGTCTTGGGAACACCGCACAAATTGCCACCCCTGGACCGAAGACTGTTGCCCCCGCGACACACCAAACTGGAATGATAGGGAGAAATGAGATGCAATTAAATTTTATATATTGGAATATTTCTCATCATCTCGCGTCGTCTCACTTCCTCAACGTTGTGCGCGCGATGTTTGCCAAAGAAAAATAATAATACAGAGGAGACCCTCTCAAGAAACCAACTGTATTCCACCCAATTCGCCCGACAATGCTTGAAAATGCCTTCTCGAAGCGCCGTGACGCAGAGCCCGATTCCCCAAGACACTCCTCCCCATCGTTAGTATCAATTAAAAAGACATTTTCATCTTCTCCCATCAATACACAGCATCGCCGCGCGCATAACAAGCACTTCGTCGATATGGTAAAAATGCGTGAAAAGTTTTATTTGAAAATTTATCACCATCAATTTACACAAGTGGCCAACCAATTGAATGCTGTACAGTTTCATTGTCAACGCTCATACATTATTTTCCATATAATATATTGGACTTCAAACTTAATCAGTGGAAAATAATGTTTTCTCGATCATGCCATTGCGCATGCCATTGAAAGATGCTACATTTCGGCCTTCGGGATTAGACGAGACACACTTTGTAAATATATATGGCGAAATTGACACGCGAATCAACGCGAAAATTGTCTTCGCAAAATTGCCCACTGAAAAACACCCACGCAATTCAATGGTAAATTGTTATTGAGACATTTACAACCGGATCAGTTAAAATGGAAACTTATGGTTAATTGTTGGCACAGCTTAGAAGAAACTCTCTCTCAGTTTGTCAAACTACGAAGATGATCTCGAGTAGGTTAATCTCACACCCTGACAGTCTTGTTTCTCATTCACATTTCTATGGTTTGTCAGATAAATGTGGAAACTCTCCAACATTCTTAATTTAACATTAATCCCCAAATTATAATGAATCTCTTAAGTTTTCCTTCGATAATTCTATAAGAATCGACTTTGAATCACTTTTTTGGGTATTTTTCCAACTATAACCTCAAAATGTCATGAAAAGATCTTTAAAAACTCAATTTGGAAGCTTTCTAGATCACAAAATCATTTGTGATAATTTCCAAATGAACTAAGAATTGCTGATTCAGAGTTAAAATTGTACAAAAAGATGATCATTTTTGAGGTTATGTACAATCTTAGCATAATTTGAGATATTTATTTGCTGCCAGGAATTCAAATCAAGGGGAAGATTATGTTGTATTAAGTTTCCATCCGATATTTGTGTGAGAATTCACTTAAAACCGGCTTTTTGTGTATTTTTTCCGACCATAACCTCAAAATATCACAAAGAAATCTTCAAAATTTACCAATCTCCGTCAAAATTGTCCATAAAGTTCTCTATCCGACTAGGGCATAAGAATTAATATACTAAAATGCAAATTATTCCCTAAATCTGTCCGTGCTTCCTTACATAACCTAGAAAAGTATTATTACGTTTGTTTCTGCATTAAAATCAACAAGAAATCCAAAGAATCGGGATGATTTGTCAGTAAAAGAAGCACGCAAAAAAGAAATATTGAAGGTTTTTCAACACTTCCACACTCCTTAAGTACTTCTGCTGAGCCTGTACACCACTTCTGACTGTATTATCTTCCCCTTGTTTAATACAATTAAATTCATTTTATTTATTTTATGATTTGAGAGAGCGAAAAATCAACTTTAAACAGAGTAGAAATGAGAATACATCAAATTTCTTGCTTTGCATGATGTCCAAAATCAATTTCTTGGAAAATTCCTCAAGTTCCTTGCTTGTGTCCTAAAGATTAATTGTGCCAATTAAAGGCATTTGACACAGAGTCTTTCGTGATGTTGAATTAACTGCTGCACGAAATAGTGATTAATAAAAATGTGGTGCTAAATTGACGCGCAAAACTACCGGATCGCAATTCGCGGTTTTTCATACAGCAAGTTTTCGTGGTTTAACTCAATCATAGCAGAGAAAATCGACACCCAGATGCAAGTGCTGAATTCCAATCGAGTCAATCAATGCAATGTGAAATATGATTAAAAGCCACACTAACTTGAAGATCGGGTTTCGCGGGTGAAATGCAGAATTCGCCCCACTTTTGCACGGCAGACGCGCGCTGATCAGTCAATTCTGAACACTTGATAGTGGTGATTTAGCTCCTTGATTGTGTGCAGCTGAGCGGTGCTCATCAGGGCGCCGGATGGCGACTGTCTGTGGAAGAAGACTCTGCGCACGCGGCTGTGGATCAGGGCCATGGCACACATGAGGCAGGGCTCCTGCAGGACGTACAGATCGAAACCGGTGCAGAGATACGGGCCGAACTTGCTGAGATTGCCGCAGTCTCCGCCGTCGCAGGCCAGACTCTTCAGCTGCTGGCGGACGCTGTGCAGGATCTCTGTGCTTTCTGCAGCATCTTCCGCTGGCCAGACGCCGCCGTTCTGACTCCTCGCCACACTGTCGATCGCCACCATTGGCGTATGGCCGAGGGGATGTTTCTCTACGCGCGACCACGCCACTGTGACAATCGCACCGTCCCTGGGATCCACCACAACGGCAGGATTGGTGCGCTTATCGCTGAGGCGCAGGCATATCTCCATGACGCTGATGTGGAAGTTTACTTGGTGATTAGAGAAGATTTGATTGCTGTGCAGCAACTCGAGTTGTTTGTCAGGATGAAATTTACATGGCCACCACTTGGATGCCATCTCAAACTGCCACCGCAGTGTTGGTGTGTCTCTTGGCACACTTTCCCGCCTTATCTGCCCGAGTCTCTCAACTACACTCCCACTTAATCCCATCTGCTCCAGATAGCGCTCTCCGAGCGCCTCTGCACTCCCCAGAATCACATCGCAACCGCGGATTCTCTTCAGGTGCGCAAATTCCGGCAGCGGAAGCATCTTCGCCAGTTCCTGCATCACGCCAGCCAAGCTCTTCTTGTCCTTCACTGTGGCAACAATTGCCGGCACAAAGTGAGGCTCTTCACTGAGGCGCCGATCGAGGACACTGGACACTCTCCAGTTGGGCTTCCGCCTCTTCATCTCCGGACTCACACTCACTCTCTCATCACACTTCATCCCATCTTCCGTGGCCATCTCTCTCTCTCGCGCGCGCGCGTGGTCTGCAAGAAAGAATTCCTCGTCACTGTCGTCGAATTGACCTCGCGCTGGAATGTCTCTGCTTCTTTCTGGCCTCATCATTATTGGGAGGAAATAGACAGCAAGCGAGCATCATAGAAATGATATGGAAGTGTCTTCAGCAGGCAGATAAATATCATTATATTTCATTCGATATGCAGTGAAGTGGCAAAAATAATGGAGCGAATCGATTCTCCAGTGTGACTTCTAAAGGATCTTCTCTAGCATCTCTTTGAGAAGACGAAACAAAACATCCAAACACATTCTTGGCTCTGAATGTCTAAAAGCTTGTTTGAAAGTTTCCTGAAGAGCGATACAATCTCATAAACATGTTTCTTAAATCCAAGAAAACAAAGAAATCCACAAAAAATCAATTATAATCGCTTTGCATTAACCTTATCAATGAACATTGACAACAGAAGTGCTTTTCTTTATCAAGTTCACTATCAATGATGCAATATTTGTGTGCTTTTTCACCAGAAAGGATCATAATTTTTGGATTCACTCTGTTAAAGTGTCTTTCACATCATCTTAACTCTGTGATTCGCAATAAATCAAGATCTTTTTCTCCCAAATTCATCATTCATCATCGTGTTTTTCTCCTTTTCCTCTCTCTCTCTCTCTCTCGTGATCGAATCGTTTTGTTTTGTAGCTTTGATATTTTTTAAGCTGGGACGAAGTTGAAGAGAGACATGAGAAAATCTCTCACTTTAGCGGTTTTTCTTTTTGAGTGATAAAACTGCAGCAAATCACGCCATTCTGGCCTGACTTTGATAATGCTGGATGGATTCAATGAACATTGATGATAATTTTTTTTTGCCTGCAACCTTCTCAATTCTTGTCCTTCTTCGTGAATATATTTTGGCCCGATTGCGTAATGAAATGTTGGGCAATTGTGTTCGGATTCAGAGCGAGAGAAAAAGTTTAATGACTGATTTGTCGACTGTTTTTATCAGGTTTTTCAAAAGTGTCGTCAAAAGAAATTGATAAAAAGCCAATGAAAAGTTCAGTAATGGTCAATTATTGCTCTCAAAAATTACGTCAATGTGTGAAGAATATGATTTTTTCTCTCTCTCTCTCATGTCAGAAGTCAGAACATAATTTTGTACATTGAGAGAATCAAGTTTCTCTGCCTCATTTGACTTCTTCACTAATGCTTATGAAATCAAATGGTGGATTTTTCAAAACTTGTGTCGAGAAGAATGAGCTTTTTTGTGTGTGATTATAAAACTTCCCAGTTTAGTTATTGAACAATGAATGATTTAAGATAAATTTTCCACCTTTTTTACACACTTGGTTCATTCGTAATTTATTCATCTTGCTGCTGATGTTCTTTGGAAGTCCCTTGAGAACCGTTTTGACTTTGGAATGTGCGTGGCTTCACGCATAAACAGACGCATGTAAATAGTGCTTAATCTCTTAATAGGGTCTTTCAACTTTTTCGAAAGTTCTCGCGCGTGACCTTCTTCAGCTCGGTCACCCTGTAAATGTAACATTCTTCAAGTCCATCGCGTTTGAGTCTGTCTCTCTCTCTCTCTCTTTGTCGCACACGAATGAAAATTATTACACTTTTGCAGCGTGCAGAGGGAAAAATAGTCAATTTACAGCAGAGAGAAACCCGTTGCATATTCATTAATATATTGGAAAAAAACAAGAAATAGCATAAAAACCAGTGTGACATGTTGGTATGAATAAATCAAACCTATTATGCTAAACAAGTTACAATTTTATGCAAGGGGAAGATATTATGATCGGAAGTGGTGTACAGCTTTTTGTGAAAGTGTTTGGGAATTGGAAGTGGTGAAATATTTACAAAATTTGCATAGAAAAAGCTTCAGTTTCATCAAATTGAGGCATTTTCTATATAATTTTACTTTGATTAAATGAATTTTATTGCTTTTCTAGGTTATGTGATTGACTTAAAACAGATTCTGTCGATTTAATAATCCTCAAAATCGTCAAATTTGCGGTTAAGCTGGGATTATTTCATTTTTTCTCCACAGAATTGAGCATTTTTGATCGAAAAAAAGCTTAAAAATCAATCATAACCTCAAAAAATCCAACTTCAGTCTAGAAGAATTGTTCTTTGTTTAGTTATTTTTGCAGTTTTTGCTTTAAAGTGATAAATTCAACCTCATTATCTAGTAGAAGCATTCAGAGATTCATTCTTTTTACACATTTCCAGGTATATAAATATCGAAATTAGTCCAAAAAAGATTTTTTAAGTCCAATTCATCATAACCTCACAATTTGGTCAGAATTTTTCAAAGCATTTACTAAAGGCAAAACTGTGAGAAGCGATGAAAAATACCTTTAAAGACGTTCAGAAGTGTGTGGAAGTATTAAGGATTCTTCCTACAATTTGTGGAAGTGTCAGGAAGTGGTGTACAGATCTGAGACAAATTATCCCCCCCTTGATTTTATGTATTTGAGCATTTTTCCCTATTATTTATCACCAGTATTAGTGAAGAAATTGTGCCTCTGTCTAATTGCACGCGAGACAAATGCGTGAGGGACAAATCGTCACCTGCATTGGACGCCAAAGTAACCACACAAGAAGCTTCAGCGGAGCGTCGTTGCGACTGTGGGCGATGCAGCCGACGAAATGGAGCATGAAATTGCTTTTCTGGGGATGATAGTGACTGAGAGAAACATGTTTGTGCCATCAAATATCTGTGTAATTTACAAATAATCAACATTCTGAGGGCAAAACCAACATTTTGTCCGTTTTTCTCTTTCTTTCTCTCTTCATTTTCATTATTATTACTTCATGTTCTACAGATTATGTTCATATTCTTCTTGACAGCGAGAGAAACAAGGCGCGAGCAAGAGAGAGAGAAAAAATACAATTGAGAATGACCCAAAAAAATATCTAATTAATTTGATTTCTTTGAGCTTTTTCTCTCTCTTCTCAATTCAACAACTTTGTCCTCTAATCTCAGAGTGACGTTGAGTACATTTCAGCATGTAATTTCTGTCCACTCGACAAAGCTTTTTCGAGGCAATTTGTCCAGAGCGAGTGTGGAAATGGTTTTTGTCCCGCTGAGCGGGAAATTGCTTACGTGGAATTTGCACGAGATAGAAAATGTCACAATTAACGTACGCGAAAATAGCAATCATTTCGCACTCGTGGTGTTGATGATGAGAGGGAAAAACAGAGTCCAACTGAATCTGCCACGCTGAAATGGTGCAAAGAAAAGGCCGAGAAAAGCAACTTGTTGATCATCAACAGTCTAGTGTTGATAATAATGGAGAATTTCTCTCGAGATTCGATTAGAATTGATTGATTGATTTATTTTGCCATCCCAATTGCTAAACTTTCGATTAGAACTTTGAGAATATTTTAGATTTGAACACTTAATAGATTTGTTAATTAGACACAAAATTCAAAAAATTAATCAATTCAATATTGAAAAAATACAAATTGGAACGAAAAAGAAGCTGAATTTCTGATTAGAAGTATTTAAATGACATCTAATAAGTTTAAGATTGATTTGTCGGATTCATCATTATTCTGTATAATAATAAGAACTTCAATAAGAAGAACATTGTTCATTCACTAGTAGATAATGGAAATAAGATGTTTTTCTTGTTTTTTTTTATTCTTGGATAAATCTAGTTAAATAATTATAGTTTTTTTTATATGTAAATCAATTTAAACGCTCTGCGAGTATGGAAAAAATTCGAAATTGCGTAATTTGCCAAAGGATAATTTATTATTGATTTAATCCCAGTTCACATAATTGCCCCGCATTGCGCTAAGAGTAATATTTTCAACCCTGAAAAACTGAGTGACTAAAATTTAATATCCTGCAAAGAAGGTATTTCCGGTTCGATGGCATTTCTGCTTTATCGGGGAAAAAGAAAGGAAATTGAATCTCGAAAGCGCGGACAAAGTGAGTGCTGATAAGCTTCACGACAACTAAAAAAAAATGCTTCAGACTTGAGCGAGTCGGCTTGGAAAATCCCTGAGCGCAGACCTCAGTTTCCCTCCAAATATGGCGAGGTGTTGAGCGCTGGTAAGGAACCAATTGGATGGGAGTTGAGGAGCGCGAGTGATAACGCCATCGTGAGTTTTATCAGCTGGCGAGCGAAATTCCAGCGCGAATTTGCACACGAGATAGCAAAACAAATGACGTCGGCGCTGCTCAAGGCCGTCGGCAAGGAGTCAATTGCGCCCCCAAGTCAGAGGAGCGTCTCCTGGAGAGAGAGAGAGTAGCATTGAGGGGCCCTGAGGCCGGGCTGCGCGGGGGAAATGGTCAGGTATTCGCGATAATTGCGGAAATTACGTCTCACTCATGATGCCATTACGTGACAATCGGCCGGACAGAAACAAGCCTGATTGGGCGTCTGTGCACGGCAAAGCGCCACGAGAGTGGCTGAAAGAGACTCTGGGGAGTTGCTTGGAGCTGCTGGCACTGCACTTACCTTGGAATCGTGGTGGGAAGAGGCGGTTTTGCCTCTTTTCTCATGCACTTTTGCTGCTACACTCGCGACACTGCGCCTTGTCAAGCTGACGGCGAGTGGCGGCGAAACTGACGCGCGCGCGCACTTTGAATGTCAGCAGATGTCAGCAGAGGGAAAAGCAGTGGATTTATTTTGAGAATTCTTCATTAATCTGAATCATCGTCAGTGGCGCATTTTTGAGCCTCGTCCAGCTTCAGCTTGTTGATCAACTGCGTGGCGGGATTGAAGACGCCATTCGTCTGGTTGCCGCAAACGAAGCATCTTGAGGACTTCTTGTACTGCGCCAGAGCGCACTTCTCGCAGAAGTAGTGCTTGCACTTCGTGATGATGGGATCCGTGAAGCTCTCCCGGCAGATGATGCACTTGAAGGGCAGCTCTTCCTCGTCCGAATGTATCTCGTACTTTCCGTCATCTTCGTCTCCTGACTCATTCTTGCGACTCGTGCCCTCCATCTCCAGCTGCCAGCCGTGTTTGTAGTCGCTGCGGTCGTGCAGGAACTTGCAGCTGTCGCCGAAGCCGCAGAAGCCCGTCTCCTTGTAGTCCTTGCAGATGTCCGGCTGGTAATCCCACCGCACAGTGGCTCTCAAGTGACTCGGGGCTCTGATGGGGCCTTTCCGCACCATTCCCGAGCTGGCATTCCCCATCGCGGTGTCCTTCTTCTTGTAGAACTGCGTGTAATTGTTGATTCCGCGGTAAATCTTGTCATCCGCCTTCCCGCGAAGCTCATCATTCACTGCCTGGCTCTTCTCGAAGATCGCCTGTGCGTCTCTGTCCTTCTCCGTGTCAATCTCCACCGTGGCCGTGGCGCCCTGGTCCGTGGGCCCCAAAGGCATGGCGCTCCGATTGGATCTGTAGCTCACAATCGCAGCATCTTCATCTTCAGAGCTCGAGGCTCTCTTTTCCTTCACTTTCAGCGACTTCACTCCCGAGGATTTGTGCACATTGGGGTTTATCTTGCCCGAACGAGATGATCCTCTCACCACGGCGCTCTCCTGGTCGCTGCTGGAGCCTGAAATCTCAGGAAAATTAAGTTGTTTACAATTTTCCAAGAAACTTGAGATGAACTCACTTGAACTTGATGACGATTGTTTTCTCTTCCGCGCTCCTTTGTTCCGGACATTCAGTTTCTTAAAAGACACCCCTGAGGACATGATTGACACGAAAATACACAGGAAAAGCAAGGAAAAACCCAAAAAACTCTTTAAAAACTAAACGCTCTGCCCAAACAACAAAACGTCAAAACAGCGGAATTGAGGGGTTTCACGCGCGGCGAAAACGCAATTGAGTGGATTTAACAGCTGATTTTTCAAACAGAGTGTTTTTCAAGTCGTGTTTTGTTGCGTTTCTCCTTGTGTTCTTGCGCTTTTCCCGTTAAAATAATGAGTGCCAGGGACACAAATCTCGTGGCAGACTACAGGAATTATAGTCACTTGAGTGAGAACTTCCCAAAAGTGACAAAACCTCGAGTGGTGAATAGTTTCAGCATTGACAGGAAAGGAGTTTATCACGAGAGTCTGGAGCAGCTGAAGTACTTGAATCTTCCAGTGGGCAGAGTTCAGTGGGATCTCAACAATGGCTATGAGATATATGAGAAGAAGGACAGCAATTGTAACAACATAACCTACATCTTGCAGTTCATCGAGAAGAACTGGAAGAGAATGCATATTCACAGCAATCATCCGGACAGAGACAAGAAGATAATCTTCCCGGACATTGTGTGCTTCCGTGGACTGCTGAGGCTCCTCATGTGCACTCCCTACGAGGCGAGTCCACGGTGCGATGGCTGGATTATTCTGGCCTCGAAGTATCGCGGCACAATTTATCTGTATGAGAAATATACACCAGAAAAGGAGGTAAAGGTGGCTAATATGCCAAAGGACCATCAGAAGTTCTGCTATTACGGATACAAATTTGAGCAGTACATCATGACCAGTGAGAGAAGAATCTGTCTGAGATATTGAGCAAGTTGCCTGATAATTTCTGTGTTCATTTCCAGAGGAACCAGGAAAACCCAACGATGTTTCCGAGCCTGTGATTGAGCGAGAGGAATTTGACGTGGGCTTTAAGACTGAAATTGGCCATCATCGAGTCTTCTACATTGCCGAAGTCGATGGAATAGACTCCAAAGTGCCTGTGGACAAGGACGCCGATCTGTCCAGAACTCCTGTGGAGTTTGTCGAGGTGAAGACAACGAAGAAGATCGAAAAGTTCTACGATGAGAAAAATTTTCATCGGTACAAGCTAAGGACTTGGTGGTGTCAGAGCTTCCTGGCCGGCATAGAAACGGTATATTACGGCGAGCGAACGGCCAAGGGCATCGTTGAGACTGTGAAGGAGATCCCAGTGAAGGACATGCCGAAACTGGGCAAGAATGACTGGTCAACAGTGATCTGCATGAAGTTCTGCATTCTCTTTCTCGACATGGTGAAGGATTTCATGAAGAACATCGACGATTCTGATACAGTCATCAAGTTCTCTTTCAATCCTCGTGTCAGCGATTATGTGCAGTTCGAGGAATTTCTGGGAAAATCCCCGCTGACTTTCTTGGAACCGTCTTTCGTCGAGTTCCTGTGCGCTCAAGACAAAAGATAATAATGAGTGAGTGGAGAAAATAAAATGTTTCGTGTATTTTCGTACAAACATATGAATTTTTGTGCATCGTGAAATTTATTTCCCACAATAATTTCCTATTATCTTTTTCTGGGGTAATTTTAAGTTCAATATCTCGCGTATTACTTACTTACTTACGTGAGTTTGACATCCGATTGAGGGACATAGCCTTCTCCATTAGAAGAGATATTCGAGACAAGTTTTTTTTTACGGCGTCAGTTTGTCAGCTTGCCGACCAACCATAAGTGGTTCTAATGTCCACCTTTATATATACAGAGACAGAGCACAAGACAATTCCAGTGAAGCGTATGTTCAAAGCAGTCAAAGCAGCCACAGTCGCTCAATAACTCGCGTATTGCCATGCAAAAAGCCATAGAGTGCCTAAAATTTGAATGCTTTTTATCATTTTCTTGAAGATAGAAACTGTGAGGAATTGTTGAATAGATTGAAGAGTTAAAGGCTTCAAAAGACGCTTAAAACCATCACAATTTTCCTGGAAAAGATCTCCAGAACATCTCCAATCTGGGATGTTTGCAGCTCTTGTCGCGCCTTTTGGACATTTCTGTCCATGGTTGTCTAATTGAATTAATCTCTCTTCATTACCGGCCTTTTTCCACTCCTCCGTGAGGCTTATAATCCACAATTTAGAGGCCCTCCGCACTTGTCCTCTCAGTGTAATTGCAGATGGGGGAGAGGAAATTCAATTAGGCGATGTGTGAAGATGCGAGCCCAAGATAGTCCGGGCCTTGGAGTCCTTAGGGAGACTCCTTTTGGGCGCGCAGAAGGAGAGCGTCGATGACACAGTTTTGATAAGACGTCGCACAGCATCTCAAAATCACAGATAATCCGCCTTGATGTTGTGTCACGGGCCGCACATTTCAAAATTGCTCCTCTCCATCGCCACCCAGGAAATTCGCTCTTGACGCCTCTCAAAGGCTTCTTTCATGCCTTCGAGTATCTCTGGGTGACATTTTATCGTCTCTCCTCGCCTGTGTTTGAGGATGAAGTGCTGCAGAATGTCACCACAGGGAATCGTGGGTTTGGAAAGGTAAGAAAGGAAGCTCTCTCGCAGCCATAAAAAGTGTGGAGCTTCACAAAATTCCATTCCGATAGAAACAGGAGTATAAAATTTATCACGGGAAATGCGGGGGGAAAATTCACATGAGAAAACGATGAAAGAGTGAGCAAAAGCGGAGTGACTTAAGAATGGTGAATTTATGACAGCTTCCAAATGCACTGACTTTTCTTATCATTCATCACGCGAATCACGAGTGAAAAGTGTGAGACTTTTTCCAAATATCCGCTCGATTAGAGTTCCTCTCGAAAGCGTCTGAATGCAAATTCCGTGGTCCAGGGAAAAGTTGTGTTATATTGCGTGGTGATTTCTTCTTTCTTCGCTCTGGCGATGTCAGGAGACGTGACAAGACTCTCCTGCGGAATCACCAAGATGTGTTTTATTGCTTCTCCTCCAGACACACTTGGTAATTTAATCAAAAAGTTTCCACCCTCCTCTGCAATTGAGTGTTTGTCCGGCACGGCTTTCCCTCCCGATTGGAGATTAGCAAATTTTCACGTTTGCTGATTATGCCTGAAGAATGGGCGACAGGGAGAGTGGAAGGAGGGGAGTGAACATAATGCGAAAAGTGCCTCACGAGGCGGCAAAGTAAATTAAATTCTTTCTTGCAAATATTTTTCTCAGCCATAGTGTCGAGACAAGGGGGAAATAATATAGTCAGAAGTGGTGTACAAGATCAGCAGAAGTACTTAAGAAGCGAAAGTGTTCAAAAGCTTCCTGAGTACTTCTTTTACTGACAAAATAATCCCATTCCTTTGGATTTCTCTTTTGATTTTCACACAAAAACAATCTTAAGATACTTTTCTAATACGTTTCTAGGTTATGTAAGGAATCACGAACAGATTTAGGGAATAATTCACACTCTAGAACATCAATTCTTATGCTCAAAAGTACGAAAGATCTTTAGTTATTAGCAAAATTAAAGATTTAACGCCACGAACCAGTGTAAATTGTATTGAATTTGAACATAACCTCAAAAAAAAGTCATTGGAACTTGGAAAATATTCATTTAGCAATAATTTCTGGATGATTTTGACTCTGAATCAGCACCAATCAGATGATTTAATTATCCCTAAACGTGCTAGAGTGAATTTTCAAAGATCTCTTGGTAATATTTTGAGGTTATGGTCGGAAAAGATGTCCAAAAGTGCGTTTTTAAATGGATTCTTGCAGAAATATCGGATGGAAACTTAAGAAATTCAATATAATTTGGGAATTTATGTGGAAATAGTCTAAGAACTTCATGTTCTGGAAGTGTGGTGTACAGATTAAGGGCATATTAACTCCCTCTTGGTGCCAGAGAAGCCCGGGGTTTTGCCCAGGGCCAGGAGAGCGGCGATTGTACTTATTTTATGCCCCACGTGGTCCAAAACAGAGACACAGTAAAATTTTAATTGGCAATTTTCCCGAAAAATGTTCCCTTGGCAAACAATTCCAGCACAGAAGCATTTATTAATCCCGATTTTATACCATTTGCAGATGCTTTACGGACTTTATGAACTATTGATTTATTGCCGGGCAATGTTATTGTGCTCTCTCTGGGCTCCTTGTGCCTCGAGAGTCGCTGGCTGAGTAATGTAATTAAATGAGAAGAAAGCACACAGAGTGTGTTTTGTATTAATAAAATTACGAAAATATGGAAGAGGAAATGATGAAGTGAATGAGAGAAAATATTTCAATGTTCAGCACTTTTCTGATTTGCCATTCAATCATGAATATTTCTCTCAATATATTTCTCCTCTTCCTTTGTGTGTCCTTCTTCACGCCACACTCTTCGTCCTCTTGTGCAGCCATCGATAAAATAATTCCTCTCACATCTGTCTCAGAGATGATTTTCTGTCTTTCAGTCTCGCAAATCCTATAAAAATTCACACACAAGCATAACGTAGAAGGGAAAATCCTCATGCTTTCTCATTTCCTTGAGAACAAGCTTGAGAACCTCTTGTCAATCTGACATTGTAGAGTTTGGCGAAAGAATACTGAGAAGACGAATAGTGGAGAAGAAAATGACTGCACATTTATCATCATTCTTCTGGGGAAATGAGTTTTCCAATATTACCACTAAAAATGAGTGATATTTGCAGAAATTACTCCGTCAATTCTGATTTTATCATCCTAGAAACCAACTAAAAACCTCAGCATTATTCAAGACCATCAATTTGTACAAATCTTATCTAGAACAAATCCTTCACAAATATTCTCAACTCTACTGCAATGCATATTTTTTTCTGCCACGGAAACTCTGCAAAACGATACAAATTGATGCAAAATATCCTTTGGTTATTTTGCAAATTAAATATTGCCACAATTGTACGGGTTTTGTGTGTGTAAAATGAATGGAAATCATTTTTCGGCGTCCCCCGTCAGTAAATTTGCATTGATAAAACACTTGTGATAATTTTTGTAAATGACTGGAAAAACCACATTTTGATCAGTGAACAGGATATGGAATTTTGGGCGGGTTGGCCGCAAATGCGACAATTCGTGGTGGGCTCTTTGACATCAGCATTTCCGAAATGCTGCAAACATGATCAAATGTGTGCTCTGGTAAATATTGTCACGCTCTCATTCAGCGCAATGAGAGTAATCAGGAGATCCACGAGAGGACTTCGTCTGCGAAGGATGGCAAAGTGGCGCAATTCTGGCGCACAAGAGGAGGAAAAAGATCGTGGCATTTTGAACGGCAGAGTCATCGAAAAGCAAAACCTGTGCGTGACTTTTGAGCATTTTGTGGTGGAATTCTCCCTCAGACAATCCTCATCATTTTCCCTGTGTGGAAAACTCCCTGTGAACACGCAAAATATGTACAGACGGACTTTAAAGCATCTCTCCAGACATGGAAAATCCTCTTCAGAGTCGGTAAATCGCACTTTGCGGGAGGGAAAAGAATAAATTCTGCCCTGTGGGACGCAAGACTCGAGCATTTAACACTCATCATCATCATCATTACTATCAAACGTCCAACTATTCATTCATATTATTTCGTCTGGAGCCAAGGGGGAGATAATATGATCAGGAGTGGTGTACAGCTTGGGAGGAAGTGTCTAGAAGTAGATGTAGCTAAATATATCAGAATATTTGCACTGAAAAACCTTCAATTTCAACCAAATTGACGCATTTTTCTCATTATTTTGCTCTAAAATCTATTTTATCGCTTTTTTGAGGTTATGTGAGCAATTAAAAACAGATTAAATTATCAAATTTCTCTCTTTCTTGGCAGATTTGAGCATTTTTATGCGAAAAAACTTTATATTGATTGAGAAAAAGTCAAAAAGTGTAACATAACCTCAAAAATATCATTTAAATTGCAGGAAAATGTCTCTTTGCTTTGGTTATTTTAAGAATATTTACACTGAAAAAGCTTCCTTTTCACACAAATTAAAGCATTTTTTAAAATTACTGTGCCCAGAAAAATGAATTTTATCACTTTGTTTTTAGGTTATGTGATAAAATAACCCTCAAAATCGTCTAATTTGTGTTTAAACTTAGAATTTTTCTCTTTTTTGTTAAAATTAAGCATTTACGTTCGAAAAAACTTAAGATTAGGTTATAAAACAGCTTAAAAGTCAACCATAACCTCAACAATGTCTCAGAGAATTTTCTTTGTTTGGTTATTTTTGCATTTTGTGCTTTAAATTGATAAATTTAATCTCATTTCAATTCAATTTTTACAATTTTTATTTATTCATTTAAGGGCGTTAAGAAGTGTCTGGAAGTGTTGAAGATTCTGCAGAGGAATTGCGGAAGTGTTTGGAAGTGGTGTACACTGTTTAGCCGTATTATCACCCCCTTGGTCTGGAGCGTCGCAAGAGTGGATAAATTCATTCATGTGATCCTCTCTGTGTCGTTCTTTTGCCACACTTGAGCCAATCTAGTGCCGGAATGAAGAGCTCCACTCTGAAGCCCGTTCAACTTTATCTGCGAACTGAGAACCTCTCATGAGAGGACTTTGTATAAATTAAATTGCAACCACTAATTTTGCAATTGACATTCAAAATCCATTCAACAGATTGCATGAAAAAGTGTGTGAAAAACATGGGGAAATCCAGTGGATTTTGGGAGAAAATCATCCCCATTCTCCGTGTTGTCGTGCGGAAAGTTGCTCAGGGAAAATCGATAGTGAGTGGAAAATGTGTGGACAACCACCAATTTCCTGGGTTTGGCTCTTGTTATGCTAACTGACGACAGAGAGGCCGGAAATGTTTTCCGAGGGAGCATCATAAATCTTGTTCAGTTAAGTGGTGAGAAGTAAATTACAAGGTTTTTCACGACGAGACCCACAATCAGTCCAGGCAGAGAGGAACATTCGAATTGTGTATGTGCGTAATTCTCGTGAAAAATGTGTTCAATTTCAGTGCGTATTGCATATATGTGTCCAGGAATTTTATTGACACTGGCGTGTTTGGCGATATTTCTGCATGCTTGACGTCGCAAAGAGGCAATTTTTCTTCATTGCCACGGTTCGTTAAGCACCCCCTCATTGGCAAAAATGATCACCACCCCTCGGCGCGCTAACGAGTGTCATTTCCATTCATTTGCCGCACATTTGTTGTTCTCCTTCTGCGGATAATTACATTGAGTGAGGGGTTAATTGATTATTAATTTTACTTTTTTCCTCAGCACGCCGTTTAATTATTATTGATCATGCTTGTTGCCGATTATGTACATGATAAATGATTAATTGGGATGAGTTTCGGCAGGCTCAATTGCTTATGTGTTAATTAATTGAGACATTTTTCGCCGCCCCCCCCCCAAAAACGAGAGACGCACATTTTCGCCCGTTCAAGGAAATTGATTGAGCTGCCAAATTGCAGGTGACACACACACGTATGGAGGGAGTCATTAATAATGGTTAGGATGATCATCCTCCGGAGAAAGATGCGAAGAATTCGCTGTGTGGCTGCAGCCGAGGAAAAATCTCGTGGTTAATCATGCATATGGCGAAGGAGAGAAGGATTCCAGGGTAGCTTGAGGAAATTTGTCAAGTCACTGCTCTCTCTCCTCAGCAACAAAGAGCCATTTCCTTCCAATTCTCCTTCGGGGGCGTCCTGGAAGGGAAAAAGCAATTTTCCCCGGTGGCACTGGGATGAGATTCTGGGCCTCCCAAATCCCAGTGTCGCCCACTCGACCAGGATAACTGAGGATGAGGGAAATTTCCAGGCCAAGAGAGAGAGAGAGAGAGATTTCGGCGGTGATAATTGTGTTGAAGTTTTCACTGCCGTTTCGCCAGCAAGACATGGTCAACTGGGATCGAGGGGCAAATCATAAGGCGATTAAATAATCAAAAAATTATTATTTTCCAAAGAAAAATTGCTGAAAGAAATTTAAAAAATCAATTTCTGAAAAAGGAATTCAAAAAAATGATTATTTTCCCTATTATTATACTTAAAAATGAATTGGTTTCAAAGTAAAATTGCAAAGAATTAAAAAAAATCAAATTCTGAATAAAAAATAATAAAAATTATTATTTTCCCAAGTAAAATTGAAAATCAATCAAATTTTAAATTAAATAATCAAAAAATGTTTTTTTTTTCCAAAAAAAATCAAATTCTGAATAAAGAATTTAAAAAAAAATTTCCCAGGTAAGATTACAAAAAAATTTAAATAATCAAATTCGGAATTAAATAATCAAAAAATGATTATTTTTCCAAGTTAAATTAAGAAAAAAATTCAAAAATTTAATAAGAAAATAAAAAAAATCCATATAATTAAAAAAGAATCAGAATATTCCGAATTATTCAATTATATTCAATTTTGGATTGAATATTCTGAAAAAAATTTAAAAATAATCAGAATTTTGTATGAAATAAACAATTTTTAATCAAAAATTTAGAAAAAATTAAAAAATTATCATAAATTTGTATGAAATAATCACAAAGCTAATGGTCTCAGCTTGCGAGTGATTTTCCCCTTGATTGGAATGGTGTGTGAAGTTCCTCTGGCACTTCTGCCCCAACCACTCCTTGAGGGTGTCGACAAAAGAAATGAATAAGAAGGCGCGCACTTGAATAAATTCTATTCTCAATCTAAACTCCGTAATAAATTTAAATTTTTCCATGTGCCATCGGGATGATTTATTCCTTTTTTTCCCTCAAGTCACGAAGACACAAGAAGACCAGGAAAAAAGTTTCCGCAGATTTTTCCCATCCACGCACACACAGTTTCAGTGATATAATCAGGAAATTCATTCACGTAGGATGTGAGAGACAATGGCAGTGCAAGAAGTGGCAGAAGAACATGAAATGAGATTTTGTCGTCAGTGCAAGTCATGTTAAGTGGTTAATTTGGGATTTCGACATCAAAGTGATGTGTTGTGCTTCTGCAGTGGACAAAACAGAGATTACCTGATTTTCCGGCACAGTTGGAAGGAATTCATTGATCTCTCTTCAAACCCAGCGATGAGTTTCTGACCAAATCCGCACTCTTTGAACTCCACTTTGTCTCGAGACATATCCATGAAGAATATATACACGATTCGACTGTGGCTTCTTCTAATCAACAGAAATTTCTATTCTCATCATTGAAAATGATTCAAATTGCTCTCAGGTAAAATTGACCGCAAACTCAATTGGAAAACACAGTTTTCTAAAGGAAGATTGATATTCACTTTGATTTGGAGACCGCATTCAATTTATTAACAGGAAATTGATTGAAGAGAAAGTAATATTATTTTCATTTATAATATGAAATTTCATGGAATTAAATTCACTGAAGTTCGAAGCGTGTTTCTGTGATTTCTGATCTACTGAAACTTTCCAAATTAAATTCTATTTCCCTTTGTTTCAAATCTGTGTGCATTGAAACTACAATTAGAACATGAGAATGTTGAAAAGTGTGTTCAAAGCTGATGAAAATTCAGTTTTAAATTACAATCTGAATCATAATCAGGAGGAAATAATTTCTTGTGTCACATTTTTACATTGCGCAAATCAACAATTCATTGTTGGAATAGAGAGTAATTTTGCCTTGAATTTGGCGATATTAAATTGATAACAATAAAAATCATTTAATAAAGTATACTGAAGAGAGAGGTTTAAGGGGCATTTCATATTCATTTGTATTTTATGTTCCGGCTAAAATATTCCTGTAATAATTCTCACCCATTTTATTCAAAGCCCATCAATTTCAGTCGAGGGACAATTGAACAGCAAATTTGTGGTCACAATGGAGACCCATTAAATATTTTGTGGCTGAGTAAATAAAAACCACCGAAAATCAATGGCAATTGAGGAGTGGAATCGAAGCTCAGCAAGGGCAGTTATTTAACTGGGTTGGACCGAAATGAGACCACGCGCATTAATGGTGGATCATCAATAATGCTGAGGCGAGAGAGACTGCTTAATGGAAAATGGCATAAAGACACTTTTCTTAACGGCTTATTTTGCTGGAAATTTCCTGCTGATGAGTGGATCATTTCACTCCCAAAAATCATGCACAGAATGTGTGTGTGGATTGGACCTTTACGACCCTTTGTGGAGATTTACTGGGACTTTTAACATTGTGGGCGGAGAGAAAGTGAAATTGCTCTCATCGTAAAGTGATGCCTTCGCCTGGAGAAGTCCGAATTCAATAAGACACCATCTTTTTGTCCCTTCCGTCCGTGCACACATTGACCTCGAATTCGATTCCACACAATTCGATTATTTGCTTATTCGAATAGTTTGGCGCCAGTCTGAAAAAGCTCACAAACGAAAGTGGACAAAAGCTCCTCTCCTGTTTTGGATTCGGAGTGCAATTGCTGCAGTCAAGGGGGAGATAATACGGTTAAACAGTTAATAAATAAAAAATTGTGAGGTTATGAATCTTGCCTTAAAATATACTTTCAACCTGGAAATTAGTAAAAAATCGCGAATATCACAATGTTTTCACAGAATTATTAGGTTGATTTTGCCACTTTAGAGCACAAATTGCAAAAATAACTAAACGAAGAGAATTCTCTAAGACATTTTTGAGGTTATGGTTGACTTTTAAGCTGTTTTCTAACCTAATCGAGAGTCTTTTTCGAACGCAAATGCTTAATTTTGCCAAGAAAAAAGAACAATTCTGAGTTTAAACAGAAATTTGATGATTTTGAAGGTTATTTTATCACATAACCTAAAAACAAAGCAATCAAATTCATTTTTGAAGGCAAAATTATTTTTAAAAATGCCTAAATTTGTTGAAACTATAGTTTTTGTAGTGCAAATATTCTTAACCTTAAATATAACCAATGCAAAGCGACATTTTTCTGCAATTTAAATAATATTTTTGAGGTTATGTTTGACTTTTAGGCTTTTTCTCAATCAATATGAAGTTTTTTCACACAAAAATGCTCAAATCTGCCAAGAAAGAGAGAAATTTGATAATTTAATCTATTTTTAATTGTTCACATAACCTCAAAATGCGATAAAAGTGATTTTAATGCGAAATTATTAGGAAAATTCATCAATTTGGTTGAAATGAAAGCTTTTTCAGTGCAAATATTCTATTTATTTTGCCACTTCCACTTCTTAACACTTCCTTTCAAGCTGTACACCACTTCTGACCATATTATCTCCCCCTTGGCTGCAGTCTAAGAGATGTACATTAACAAATACACACACACAGTCCACAGCTGAGTAATTAGACAGGGAAATTGAACATAGCACGAATTGTATTGTGTTCATTGTGCCAAAACAATTGGAATCACTTTGGATAGCATCTCTTTTGCCTCTCTTAGCCAGTGAATGTTCTTTGTGACATGTTCAAGAGTGTGAAGTGCAATTAAACTTCTTTCTGCCGTCGTGCTGAAGATGAAAAAAAAGTGCTGACTTTAATCCAAAGCTTCCCACAAAAGCATTTTATTGCCTTTTTTCTTGGCTATTTTTGAGGAATATTCGCAATTAATGAATTGATTTGAAGCTTGAATTCTGTGAAAATGTGCCCAAATTTTAATTAAAACCATCCAAAAGGCATTTCAAAAGCAATAATTTTGGTATTGAATGGAAATTGAGGCGCTCTTTTTTGAGAAATTCCCGAAATAGAACTTCCTTCCTGCGGTAAACACACGTTCCATATGTATCTGCACTATACATATGTACGAGAGCACACTTCTCGGTAGTGCCTGGAGCGGAATATATTGAGTAGCAGGAGGGTAGATAACAGGTCTTGTTGGACAAATAATTTAATATGTGGTGAGAGGAGTTTGCCTCGCCATACAAGAAAAATATTTGGGGAAACTTTTCCTTTATCTCTCAATTATTTATGTGTGTTTCTTCATGATTGATGATGGGCTCCATGTGAAATGTTTGTCAAGTACTTTCGAGCGGAGGTGCGCGCTCGGGCCACCCGTGAGAGTGTGTCTGAGACATTTGGGGGGTTGTGGGCGGCAAAAGGGGAGAGGCGATGTGTTCGCCGTAGATTGGAAAGTTGTGTATAACATGATTTTAATAGGCACTTGTAGCGAAAGCCCGCCCGTGTGGGGAGAAAGGCGGCCGGGGGAGAAAGCAAACTTTGGATTTTCGAGGGTGGCATTGTTACTTGTCAAATTCTCGTCGTGCTCTTCCTTGGGATTATGGATGAGGACGAGAGGAGGCTGCCAGCGAATGGATCGGATGCACTCACGAGTGCGGTGGACGTGATTGTGCGGGAGGTGATTTCTGATAGCTCACCTGCAGATCCTCTCGCAGCGGCCTTGCTGTGCAGGATTTGCCTGGCAGACGCTTCGAGTCAGAGGTGAGCTTTAACTCCTCCCGAAGACTCTTTCTAATTTGATGCACTTGTCAGGCTCATCTCACCCTGTCACTGCAAAGGAAGCCTGGAGTTCGTTCACATGCAGTGTCTGGAGAAGTGGTTGAATGCGTGTGGCAGCACGATTTGTGAGCTATGTCGTTATCAATACGAAACCACATCGGAACGCAGGTAAGACGTGAATTAATATATTGCGGAGAGAGATATTTGATCATGTTTACCAATTTCGTCAATAGGATTAACCTAGTTTACGTGAGTTTTGGAATACAAATTATGCACACTTTGTAAGTAGAAAAATAAGTGTATAGCATATGTATTTCATACATGAAAGTCATTGCTAAGTAATAAGAACAGAAACAAGTATAAGATTATATAGAATTTATAGTTATCATACTCAATAATTCAGCCCAAAATGTGTCTCTTAATAATCAGAGTGAATAAGTCTTTCCATATACACATCTGTATGCATTATGTAATGCATATATGCGCAAAGAACCGCTCGGAAATATAATTCAATGACGGCTTTACTGAAGTAATCTGAAATTTCCAATCAATATATTTCTATGCTCCAGAAAATCCTGTCCGATGGCATTTCTATGAAATATGACCTATATATTTATATTCATTAATTAATCAGCCTCTCAATATGTCCTGCTGGCCCCCAATTAAACGCCCCAGCATCATATTGTTGGATATGATGAGTGTGTGAAATTAATGGAAATTTGCGAATGTGTGTGTCCCATTCCACAGATTTGGCCTCATGGAATCCCTGAGGATTTGGTATCGACATCCATTGAACCGAAGACTCCTTGGCACAGATATCCTCCTCTGCTTCTTGCTGACAATCATAGGATTTGGCATGACCCTAATTTGTGCTCTTGGCATCCACTACTTCAAGTATAAGACACAAAATCAGGCGGATTTGCCCGAAACCTGGACTCTTGGCTTACTGTGGGTTTTCCTCATTATTGTGGTAATTATTCAGCCCAGGACACACAGTCTTGGCTCAATTTTATCATCTTCTATATGGGCACAAAAGTGTTGGCGAAACGTGAAGAGATTGCCATAAAGTCCCCCTCTTCCCGTCCAGGTCGCCTCGTACATCCTGAACATTTCCCTGGTGGTGAGAAGTCAAGTATATCCCTGGTATCGTTGGTGGCAGAACAATCGCCGAGTGAAATTGCAAATTGTCTGATGGGCTTTTCCACATCAGTGAGTGTCGTGTGAAAGTTCAGTGGGAGGAAAGCGCTCCGAGTTGGAGGAACTTTTTGTGGGTGTGACACATTAAAACAAGCACAATTATTGCCCCCCGCGCCCTTCTGTTATGTTGGCAAAATTGAAGAAGACTCACACAATTGGGCCCCATCAGGAGAAACTTTGAATTACGAGCTGACTGAGAAGAAGGGATGGTGGAATAAAATTTAAGACACTTCTGCGTATGAAGTCGCCCTCTCTCCTCTTCCCACTTCCGCACCATCTCATGAGAATCCCTCAAGAGAAACGACCTGGATGATGGTGAAGTTGAGGAGGGTTTTCCCAGCACAAGACGCCCACTGGTGAGTGTGAAGTTGCTTCTCAAGGTGTGAGATCCTCATGCTGTCTCCCTTCGGCATTTCATGCACAATGCCACAAGCGAGCGACCTTTCTCAATCACTCTCAACATCTGTGATTCTCTGCAGCACCGCACGGCGCGCGATGGTGGAAGGAACCAGTGTAGAAAATGCCGTGAAAAGTTGTAAAACATTTTTTTATCACTTGCTTTTCTCCGAGCCCGAGAGTCAAACGACCGGAAAATACGAAATACACTTTCCCTTCTTCATCCATGCCAAAATATGTTTATCGCGCGACACCGTGAAACAAACTCCGCACTAAATTCTGTCGCAATAATTTTCCATTCTCCACCCGAGAAGCAAATGACATTCGGGAGAAATCCCACCTTAAGAAATAAATTAGTTGCGACGCAAAGAAATAAAGATCCGTGGAATTTCTCTCGCTGATAAATATATACCGTTTTGATACAATTGCGAAAGAAAGGAAATTGCCTGCGAGATTCAATCGCCATTGAGGTGAAACGTCTTTCCTCAAATTAAATGCCATCTTTTCGTGCAATTTCACCCCAAATTTTACTGGCCTAGCAAAGCTATAAAAGTCAGTCATTTGATTTAAAAACTCAGATTGACACTTGAGAGCATTATTTTTAGTGATTTTGGCTTGAGCAGCAGATTAGATAATGGCGGTTTTCTCTGACATTTTCAAATTAACACTAATTTATGGCGTGGGTTTGTTTTTGTGTCAGCCAAAAAACATGAAAGATTCCATGCTCCAATTATCTTCTTGCCAAGCTCCGCTTCCCATTAGTTCCGTGGCAAAGTTGCCAAATGTATTATCACCATTTGAATGGTCAAAGTGCTGCCGAGGGTCAAATGAAGTCGTCGATAAGGGAATCTTGCGAACTTGACACAGTGTTTCATCAAACCACATCTCCGTCAGTCACATTGAAGTTGTTCGAGAAACAATATAGTGAAAAGTTGCAAATTGTGAAAATACCTCTGTTAAAGATGAATCTAATAACATTTGTGCTTCTCTGTGGAATTATTTTCCTCACAATGGGTGAGTTTGTTGCAAATTTTCCACTCGTAAGAATGATTTTGATTAATTGCGCTGCATTTGGAAGTTTTGTTAATGCCTTCAAAAGTTGCCTTTTTCTTTCATTTGCCTCCACTGCGAGGTATGATTAAATTGTTTTCCGTGTCCATTGCAGTTGCTACAGACTGTTAATTGTGATTTTAATTGCGGCACAATCTCGCAGGTCAGTGGCAAAGGTGCACAAGAAATGCGAAAATACAATTTCCTTTGTGAAAAGTTATTAACTGTTAAATATTCTGCACACCAAGACGATAATAGGGGGAAAACTTTCTTTTGTAACTCGCACACTTCCTCTCGGGAAAACTTCACAACTCGAACGTTCAAACCCATTCACGCCTTTTCTATTGATATTTCGCAATATTTTGTGACTGAAATTGCATACACGAGCGTCTTCTAAGCAGCTGGAACTGAAACTCTTGATGTTGAGTGTCATGGCAGAAATCACATTTAATAAATGCAAAATTGAGACACGTGCGGAGATGCTTTAAGACACCAGGTGCAAGTTTCTGCAATACAGCCCGAGGTGTCAATGGAGGGAAATTCATTTCATACCTCTTTTCACTTTGCCTTACTTTTATGTGTGCTTTTTCGCAGCTCTTCTGTTCCAGTGTGTTTCTTAAGCGAGAGAAGAGCTGTGATCTGCAAGAACGTCCGCTGAAATTCACTTGAGAATTCATTTGTAGGATATTAAAGTCATCCGGGTCGAAGAACCAGAAAATGTCTGATCAATCAGAAGTTCAATTAGCTACACGTTTTGCCTATTAAATTGTTTAAAAGGACAATCAAGTGGGCGCGAGGTCAAAAAAAAGGGTTAATATGGGTGGAAAAAAAGCCGGATGATTGAAAAGCTTTTTAAAATTTTAAGCAGTGATTGAAGTTTGGGGTGATATTTGATTTAGATTTGGGCAGCACATGCCACGTGTCAATCGGACGTAATGTGAGGCCATTAGGAGGGCCACTAATGCATGTGTGAATAATCCATTAGGACGTCCGCTCAAGATTACATTCAATTTAGCCATTAATCATTGTCTCAGCACGACTTTGCTGATCAAGTCCCTCACTTTTCATCTTTAAGCACTGACTTGACTAATCATTTCTGCACAGTGATTGCTGGCTTGTGCGTTGTGGCGAACAAACAAGTGCATAGGATGAGCTTTGGGTGGGAAAAGCAATACGTATTTTCTCAATTTTCCCCCCACATGGTAAGTCTATATCCTGTCTGCACGAATTACCACTCAATTCGTGATGCTTTCAGCTCTGTGTGTGCGCTGTGTATCCAATGCTCTCGGTGCGCGCTTCCCAAACATTACATTTCGATTCGTTTGACGGTGCTGGAAGGCAATATAGAGTAATGTTTCACGGGCAATTACCCTTCACTGCGTATTACGGCGCTCCTCCTTGTGATGCCAAACAATGGCTCAATAGTTCAGCCCCTCGCGTCTCTTGCACGGCGAGCAACAACTCACTCTCTCTCTCCCTCTATTATCATCCCCCGTGGCGACAGAGGAATGAATGATGTGTAAACACAGTTCAAATATTTGTTCGTGTAGTACAATATTGAGGGTGGGCGGAGGTGAATAAAAAGCCACGTTCGCGGGCGCATTTATGCGGGTGGATACGTGATGGCGTTTTCGCCATCATCCACGCCTGGCCAGTCCACTGCGAGAGTAATTTGAGACGGATGCTGACATGTTTCTGCTCCTGACGTGTCTGCATTTAATGTCAATCCCGTAATTAACCTTTCTGTCGAGGCCCATTAGCCCAGACACACAAATGAATGCATCTCTCCAGTGCTGAAAGCTCGCCTCTTGAGCTTGAAAGGCATCTCGACGCGCCGAACTTTCTGCGAGCCTCTCAAGATGAGATGCATTATCTCTCTGTGTGTATTTCTTCGAATCGCTCTTGACATGCATATGAATTGTGCTGAACGTCGGAGGAGGAGGGCAAAAATCAGTCAAAGCTCCAAAACATTTGCTCAGCGAGGGCTCTTGGCGTTGAACTGAGCAAACAAGCTGCCCCGGGAAAAGGGGGTGGAAGATGGAGTATTCCCCGTCTTGCGAGGTTGGAGGGCGAGAGTGGATGAGGTGCAGAAAAAGCTGGCAGTCTTCCAAGTGCTTACGAGGAGTGCATTTTTACACTTTTACTGCTGGGCCATCAAGTGGAATGGATAAGCGGTGCTTTCCGGTGGCTGAAATGCTGCGATGGGCGGCCGAGGTAAAACTAATTCTGTTAATTGGCTGGGTCAACAGTGGATGAAACTAACATTTCAAGGATGTTCATACCTCTGGGGATTTGTTGACCCCGGCCAAATGGGGTCTCGCAGCTCAATAGCAAATCTGGCGCATTAATACTTCTTGATGCTTGTTAATTAAGTGAAAGGGACTTGTCGCAGTGCTGAGATGCTCGTCTTGGAATTTCCCTAAATACCTCAGCGACCTCAGCTCTGTACCGTGTGTGAGGCGCCGCATGAGGGCGGGCGGGGGATCCAATCTTTGCATTTGGGGCGCCATTGAAAAGTCCTGGACGAGGAAATGGTCCAGGACAATGGAGGGAAAAAATGCTTAAGATTAAATGGAGTGTGACAGAGCGGTTATGTGTGTAATTTGGAGGCCCTGAATTTCACTGGATGAGTGATTTCATGTGCAGAAATCATGCGAAAGTGGTATTTCATTTAATCGGAAGAAATGTCACATATTGTCAGGATGAAAACCCACCAGCATTTTCCCGGATGATCCCATCTGTGCGCCTCCTCCATCATATTCAAACTCCCTTCCTCCATGTGCTCTCGCAATTGTGCGGGGGGGTGAAAAAAGGGGTTTATTATTTATGTATCGCCACAGTACTGACAACAATAAAAGTATGGCACAAAAAGCCTCGATTTTCTGAATAAAATATTCACTCGAATGGGTATAGTTTCTCTCATTTATCTTCTAGCTCCTCCTAAAATCCTGCCCGGAATGCGAGCTTCAGCACTGACTCTGGGTATCATGTGAAAAGGGGGTGGGTTAAATATAAAATATTCAGGAGATAATTCTCTTTTACTGACCAAAATACCCGCCATATGATTTACAGACTCTAAGGTTTCTCGTCTCGCTCTCTGTGTGTGTGTGTTTTTCCTCGAGAACGCAAGGACGAGAAAGGGGACAAAAAACACTACAATTTCCATGTCGTTCATCTCATGTGGTGATAAGGATAGTATTTTTGAGGTGTAGCTTGTGAAATGCTTGTCTGCTTAAGCAGTTTAAACATTCTCAACCGTGTGCTGCATAAGCGAGAATTGAGTTATAATTCTTACAACTTATGTCAATTGCATGGTTTTCTCCAATTTCACGCTTTGCCCTTTTCTTCTGTTTACCGAGCAAATTTGTGCTTCTTGATGGCAAAAATCCTTTTCGGAATCCCATCACGAAAGTTATAATGATGAAATGGATGATATCATCCACGGTGAAAAGAATAGTGCAGCTTTAAGAGTAGTGCGAGTGAATATACTTTTCAATTTGCATAAATTTCATATTTGTACTTGTCTTTCGTCTCAAGACATAAGAGCGCAAAGACCTAGATTCTATCGCCATGCTCCATATATTTTATTCCTTTCATCGATGATTTAGAGAAGGACAAAAAGGATTTTATGTTCCTTTGCACAAAACTTAATCGACTTTTCCGTCATTTGATTTGATTCCCCGAGAGAGCAAAAAAGGAGCAAACCAATAATTTAGCATTTAATGTCGTTGGCAACATGAGAAAAGTCCATCAAATTCATCTTTGCTGTTGAGCACACAAACATGATGAATATTTCAAGAGGAAAAGTCAGGAAAAAAAATGTTATGCTATATCTGTGAGGGGCTTTAGTGCGAACTTTTCACTGTTTATAGTTCCCATTTTCTCGGTTTTTATTCTTGCCTCGTGTGTGGACTCTCCTCGGCAATGGCCATTCTTGTTTTATATGTTGTTCGGGCTATCTTTGAGTTGGGAAATTTCGAATTCAATTGATTGAAATTGAATTGGGGGGCGGCAGTGGGCGTGAAAAAAGAATCAATTGTCATGCTGACGCTGTTCAAATGGGATCTCGATGGCACAACTACACTGTGCTCAAATGCCGGAACACAAGGATCCCAGCAGCTCGCCTCTTAGAGGCCCAAATTCACCACCCAGCCAGCAATTCCGCAGGTCTGGAGATGGAAAACAAATTTAATGAATCACTATAAAGCAATTTCTCTCCAGCACGAGCATCGCTCAATCCCCACAACTGGAATAATTTTATTATAAGTGACCCAATTTGTGTGAAATCTCATCCAAACAGTTTTTTTTTGGTGTGTTGTTCGCCAGGAGGCAAAGTAGGAAAAGTTTGCTAGATGTTAGTTTATATGGGGATTTTATGATCCGTAAAAATAATAAGTCATTTCTGCAATGCTTCCCCTGGGTCTTCAGCGTGTGTGTGTGTGTGTGTGTGCACAAGAAAATCATTAGAGTCCTAAGCAAATAGCAACCCCCTTCATGCTGTAATGTTGTAATTTATGTTCCCCACACATTCACCATAGCTTCCCAGCCATCGAGCTTCTGCCCACGCTCTCGGGCTCGCAGGCAAATCATACAAGAGAGAGATTGTTTTCTTGCTCCTCTTGCACATCCGATGGAATTTTAAGTGAGTCCCAAGGGTGAAGAAGTATTGCACAGTTTTTGCATGCAATTAATTTATAGCTCGAAGAGATGCTGAACAAATTAAGTCTCATGTTTGGATTGCATCGCTCTTCTCTTCATATATATTTTCTCAAGATTATTCTATATAAATAATGCACTTCTTCGACGAAAGCATCAAAGAGAGCATCTGGAAGTTCAAGGTTAGAAAGAAAAGGGGAAGTTTCTCTTTAGTCTCAGCATTAAAGGTGAATTACGTTTTGATCCCTTCTTGGATTCATTAGATTGCAGTGTAATTTATTTATCAAAATCTGGGCAAGAAATCTCGCCCACAAAGGCACATATCTTGAAGTAAAAGATAACAACAGATTGCTGCATAAGTCATGCGAATTGTCCCATCAAATATCCTCTCAGGAGAATTGTGTATTCAACATGTTGTGTCCTCAAAAGCTGTATCAAAGTGCAATTATCTAAATGGCTTCACTTCATGTCTCACAGAATTTGTTTAAAGCTTGATTAGGTGGTTAAATTCAAGAGCTTCAAGATTATCCCTCAAACCATCCCTCTTTGTACAAAAGGAGAAAAGGATCTTTATCAATTCCGCGCCAGTCAAATAAAGCGATACACAGAAGTTCTGTCGACGACTATAAAGGTATTCTGCGAGGAGGGACAAAAAAATCCACCTTTCATCTCACAAGTTCTTTCATGTGAACTTTCACAGAGAGCGAAAGAGCAAAAAAAAAACGCTAATGATAGCTTTCGATATGAAGTTGAGACTGTAATTAAAATCTTCTTTGTTCCTATGTGGTTTCTGATGCACAAAACTTGCACAAAAAGCCATGATTCTGAAGTTCAATTGAGAGTTACTTAATTTGCTTCGGCAAAGCTCGCATGGAAAGTGTTACAAAATGGGAGCTTTTGATCAGTAATTGCTCACACTCTGGTCGTGACAGCTTTTTTGTCTGGTTAGCTTTGCCAGCAAAAAAAATATCTTCATGAATCAGCGGAAAAGGGGGAAATTTTCATTGATTTCCACTGCTATTGTTGCAGTAACTCTACCCGTTCGATAGACAACATTTCAATTTATGTGCCACAAAGTGAAATTAACGCGGCAACTCTAGGGTATCGGTATGGTTTTTTTCGCGCGCGAAAAAGTGCCAATCAGACTAAAAATCACTGTTTAAAATCCAACACAAATTGAGCGCTGGTTTTTCCTCTGACGGTGATTACAATTTGTATCGATTTATGCCAGCGGATTATTTGTGTTTAATACATATTTTATTTGGAATTGACTTTAGCACATCGAACACATAAAATCAAGCATAAAATAGTATTTCTCTTTGGCCTTTTTATTCTGGTACACAATGTGGAATGATTATTTCAATGTGGAAATTTGTAATCTTCTCGCAAAAGTATGGAGAAAAAAGTGAAACCCTTTTCGCCCTTTGGCTTCGTCATCACAAACGACTATTGAGGAAGATGTGTGTGTGTCATGAATGCAAATTCCATCAATTCTTCCCGTTGAGAGGGTCTTTCGTGGAATACAATTTAATCCACGCTTTGGCTTTTATTGCACTCTCAAGTGTCTTTCGATATGGCAACTTTCTCTCGCAAGCGTCTTCTTCCTCTAAAGTGAGTGCAATATTGTCATCCGCTTTGCAAATTTGTTTGTCAGCAGCAGCACTTTTGGCGGAAAATGATGGCCAAGGCGGAGACAATGCCTCGACCTGCAGATACGTCTTCCCTCTCGTGTCACGAGGCAATTGTGGTGGGATTATGGGTGACAAATGCGGCAGATTGAGGCCTGAACAATTTTCATATGTGATGACAAATGATGATGTAAGACAAGCACAGCAGATTTTTTCTCATCACTCAAGCTCTTTGCCATCTTCCCCCTGTTTTTCCCACCTCGGTGAATCCTCTCGGAGGGATTGATTTAAAATTCACGAAGCCGTAAACGATAGTTTGCACCGTCGTGTGAATTATGGACAGTCTCTGGAGTGGAAGTTTTCCAGTGTTGCGGCTCGAGGGGTGGCTCATGAAAATTTATTAATCAGAAGCCAATTAGGTGAGCCTCGAAGGGGATGGCGAGTTTAGGCGCCTTCCGTGGAATAATCCTTCGTCAATTTATGCGGTCGGCTGGTAGTCATAATTCGATAAAAGTGGGGTGGAAATGTGGAGAGCATCTGCACGATGCAGGATAAGTGAAGACCGGGAGAAGCTTGAAAAATGGAAAATCAATAATTGGACCACTCGGGAAGGTGTGGTTGCTTCCTGCAATTTTCCCTCGGCTGCTCGCCGAGGCACATTTTCCATCCTAATCGACAGAGTGGAGATTCTCCCAAGCAGTGAATTTATTCACTGAAATTAATTATGTGCCCACATCGACCACAAGGTGAATACGAATTCCGCAGCCTGAATGTAATTTCGCAATTGCTCATGGGCTCCTGAAGTCGACCACAAACGGAATTGCGGAACATATTAGATATACGCCATATCGCCTCCGGAGATGTGCGAGATAAATTCCGCAACAACAAAGAATTAAATTCGCATTACAACTCCTTCGGCTGTGATTAACTTCCTGGTCGAGTGGGACAAATTTGTGGAGGACTGAGAAAGCCGGAGATATTCACAATCAAGTGCAAACTGTATGGGAAATTATTGCCTGAGCTATTTGGCTGTTCGCCCTCTTAAGTTCTAATCGTGTGGAGAATTCACACGATAAATTTTCTCCTTAAGTTATTTCCCACTCACACCCCCACAGATCTTCCCTTAATTGTCTCTCTCTCCCTTTCTGCGAGGGTGGGAGTTACATTTTAATTTCCTTGAATAGACAAACAATGCTGCCATTGAGAAATCCGTAATGAAGCATTTAATTTGACTCCCCGGAATGCTCCTGACTTTGACCAATAATTCATTGGGAAGAAGGTCACTAAATCACGTCACAGTGGCGTAGGCGAGAAGCTCCCTGTCTTGGGTTTATTAAGAAATCTCTGGGGAGTTGCGAATGCTTTCAAATTGATTTGCCACCGAGGACACAACACTTCCCTTTCCCCCCCCTGGCGAAGGGCACGGCAAATGAATAATTTAAGAAGTTTAAAAATCGATTTTCCGCCTCCCTCTTCAATTAACGCTTTAATCACTCTGCATGTGTCTCTAAAATTCATGCATTCTGACTAAGCTTAATTAGCATCGTCTTAAGACACACCACTAAATTGATCAATTAAATACTCTTCATTGCTGACATTAGCGCTCGATTTCTCACTAATACGTATTTTGGAGTATCGATTTATCCTTGTCTTGTATTTCTCATTGAAATTGAAGCCATCTTCCAGATGAATGTGTTTTCAAATTAGGTGCTTTTGGCGAAATTCACCAAGCAGAAAGCCAGAAAATCCTTGTGCGAAGATATACCTGATAAAATTCCACTTTTTAGCATTCGCTTCATCCATGGAAAGCCGCCAATTTAATTAGAAATTCAGAAGAGTATGGATTAACGAGAAAAACCTCTCTGTAATTTACTCAAAAGCTCCCGCACTGATTTGATTGTGGTTCAATTTTTAACGTAATTGAGGATTTTCTCTGTGATACAATTCAATTGATCCTCGGGTGGAATAGTCGGGATATGTTTTTTTTTTTTCTTTCACACGATGTGTGCCATTGCAAATGAGAGAACATGCACAAGAACTGCGGGGAAAAAGTCGACAAATTCGGCTTCGAAGGAGAATCGAAATTGACGGTAATTCGATTGGAATGGGGGTGGAATGATGGGGGTGGGAAGAGTTTCAGGTTGTGAAAGCAGTAAACACAAGCTTGAAGTCACTTAAATTGATTAGCGTGTGCTGGAAATTTAGTGGAAATTGTAAATAGACTTCTAACATGAGATTCTCTCCTTTTATGCTTCCTTCCATCGGCAACATAGTTAGACTTTTGCAATTGTGCACTGTTCCAGAGATGAATAAAACAAGGATGAATAGAGTGCATGAATGCTCAAATGCATTTCAGACGATATTTCACCCACTTTTGTGCATCTTCTCGTTTGCAATCAATGACACACTGTGAGAGATCGATTTTGCAACAAACATTTGCTACTGCTTTTCGTAAAGGATGATGGAAAAAGTGAGCTTTCATGTCCCTACCAGTCTGTTTATAAGGGGGGAAGTGAGTAAATACAGGCAAGTGCTTCTTCACTTTCTCAATTTCCACCCTTCGAGTCTTGGTATGAAGGTATGAATGTACACACAATGTTTCCCGGAAATGTTTCTCACCACCTGTCGTCAAACACAATTGCAGAGTATCCTATCTGCTTGATGTGCTGTGATGCAATTCTTCAAAGTTTCCTTGTAAATCACAGAGATAGAGGCGTCACACTTGTAATTGGGCGGGGCTTACAAGTGGGCGTGACTTATTGATCGTACATGAGTTTCAATCATAATCTTTCCTGCATAATACTCTTGATTTTTATTAAGCAAATCGCATGAAATCACATTTATTCGAATGGCCATTGAATGTTTTGTGTTTCCATCAGTGAAAAGTGTAAATTATCTGTGCGTGACAGCGTCGATTTATTTTGGTTTTACAGCAATCAAAGGCAAAAATCTAATTTCCCCTCTGGAAGTTGCTCGATGGCGTGACTTGACAGGCAAAAGCCACGGGATTTTCCACGAAGAAAAAAATCTCCGTCTCACGTCAAGACATTGGTGGAAGTTTAGTGGTTTGTGCTAAGATGGTTTGGCATAGTTTCCCAATGAATCTCCTTTGCTATTTCGTCTCTCCTCGAAGAAGTGTGTCAATTGTGTTGTTTGTCGTCTGTCACGAGCACATTGTGCGCTGGTTATATACTTTCTAACACACTTCACACACACATGAGAAACAATGCTTTCCGCCAATATTCACCCGAAATGGAGAGTTTGCCTAACGAGATCACTCTGGCAGAACTTCACACGGGATTCGAGGACCTTCGAAACCACATTTTAGTTTTGATATGTGAAAATTCAAAAAGTTGATACGATGCTGTACGACCTAGTTTTGCAAATCAAATGTTCCAACAACACAGTAATATGTACATACATAATCCTGTGGCGGATTCTATTTGGCCAGAACACAAAAAGGAGGGCGATTTTACCCCCCCAAAATAACTCAATGCTATCCATTGATTAATTCACAATGTAATTTCATCTGGAAAATATGTTGCAAAATGAAACATTTCAATTATGTTATTTGATTATACATATAGCATTCTATAGTTGACAGAGAAATTCCTCATTGCAAAATTAATTAAACATGAATGCAAAGCGGAGAACTCAAGAGACAAAGAAGAAAAAAGAAAACAGTGACTTGAGAGCGAGATTGACAGTGGAAAAATGGCAAGAATTTAAATATGAATTACTAAAGAAGACTATAAGAAAGTGATTTTTTCGTCACTTATTATGTATACGCGAGCAATTCGTCGCAATTTTAAGACGAGGGCAGAAAATTATTGCGTAACTTTCATAGCTACACTTCTGCCTAATTGAAATAATCACATGAAAGTGGAGTCAGCTTTAAAGCCATAATTAAGCACTACAATTTCATCCTTCCCCGTGCTTTATGACTCACACGAAACTAATTACATTCGACACTATATTTTCCCTGGCTTTTCCCACTAAATCTCGCTCTGCTTGAGTTGTTCGGTAAAAGTTAAATACAGAAAGTTTCTTTGGAAACTTCTAATACTCTTCTAAGACTGTGTGTGTGTGTTAGAAAACTATTAAGAAATGGAATTTATAACAAGTTCTTTGTCGAAAGAACATTGCAGGTAAAAACACTGGCAATTCAGCAATTCAATTGACTCAGCGCCAGTGGGAGAATAAATATTATTTTTTAATTTACTTCTCTTCTGAAACTGTGTATTTTTTCCCGCAAGAAAAATCATTCATCTTTTAGATTCACTTCATACATTGGACCCCATTTCGTAGTCAAAAGTCAAGTTATTCTTGAAATGAGTGTTTTAAAAAGAGTATTTTACTGAGAAATTTTATAGCAATCTGTCCTTATATTTGTCTGTCACATTAATTGACAGTCATAAGACCATTGATTTACTCAAGGGGGAGATAATATGGTCAGAAGTGGTGTACAGCTGAGTTGAAGTATTTGAGAAGTGGAAGTGCTTGAATATCATCAATATGATGCGTTCAAGAGTCATTTAAAAAAGGAATTAATGCAATATTTAAAGAATAGAACTGTTTTTCGTATTTTTCTAGGTTATGTTATGAATTTAAGACAAACTTTAACCATTAAATAACCTTCAAAATCATCCATTCTTGCGCCTAAGCTCTTTTTAATTTGCATTTACTGGCGGAATAATAATGAAATCTGTTGAAAATCACAAACTTTCAATTTAAAATTGGGTTAATTATGCTAAAATTCAATCATAACCTCTAAAATACCGTTTCAACATACGAAATTGTCTATTTTAAGAGCTGTTTCATTGATTTCCTACTCTAAATATCGATTTATAACAGATTAATATTCACTAGATTTGTCTTTTAAAGATGCCTTTTATGTTTCCTTCACCGAATCTTTTTAAATATCTCAAGATAATTTCTAGGTTATGGTTCAAAGTACACCAAAAAAGAAAGCGATTGAAAATTAAATCACATCAAATAATTCGTTGGAAACTTCAAATCTGATTGAACGACTGTTTTTCTACAAGTTTTAGGGTAAAAATTACATCCTTTCTGAGACAAAGAGTCCTTAAATTTGAGGTTATAATACTTTAGGCGATTGGTAAAATCTCTGAGGTTTCGAAAGAGTTGAAGAAAATAAGAAAAACGGCATGTTAAAAACACTGCTGATGTTCTGGAAATATCTGTGATTCTTCTTGGTGTACAGATTTTAGGCCATATTATCCTCCCCTTGGATTTCCTTGCTGTGCACTTCCAGTTGCCAAAAAGGATGGATTTAAGGCCTTCTGTTAAGCACAACAGCGTAATTATTCACTATCTCTGCTGGTATTCTGCGAAGCAGGAGAATTTAGCTGCAATAAGAACGCTGGAGGCGATTTGCTGGGGGTTGTTTTGTGTTGGCATAATTGGCCTTTGGTCTATTTATCGCGAAGGCAGCAGGAAGTCCACTTCTCATAGCCACGTTTATCTGTCATTTCCGCTTTTTGGGCTGCACGAAGCGGCAGCACTTCAAAGTGCTGCTCGAAGCAGCGAATTGCCATGAGCCCTGACCAAACACACAGGGAGATCCTGGGGCTGCTCCAATATGTGCCACCGATGAGAGGCAATGATCAACTCAGCAAATATTTGGAGATATCCGGCATGAAATTGGGAAACATTGCGGTCAGAGCGATAACTGATAATTTAATAATGGAATTTGCCCACCGCGAAATCCTCCGGCACAGGAATTGACCGCATCGCGAATATTACACCGCGACACAGTGGTAAATGAGATGTAAATAAAATGCATTGATGGTAAATATTAATACAAATTAATTTTAATTGTACAAATAGGCAGTGAAATATTCGCGTGACAAATTGTAAATACATTGCAAATGCGCTGTAAAATTTGTCTCTAAAATTCTGTGCGGGGAAATTGAATTATGCTCGTGTGTGTGTGATGGTGAAAACGCAAATAATTTAATCCACATATTGCGTGGCACCTTTTATCTTCCATATATAGTGCCTATCATTGTAAAGTTTGATGGTTTTTGTGTGGAATTATCCATACGCATTGCGACAAATTCAAAAAGATGACCAACTTGGACACGTGCGTGGAATTGCAAAGGGAAAAGATGGGATTTTCACCCCATTTATTTGAAAATCATGATGTGGCAAATGTGTCATCGTCTCATTTTCTGTGTATCTTCCCGTGAATTCACACCGATTTCCGAGGCAATTTTCACCCTGGGGTGTTGTTTACACAGGAGATGGGCCGGATTTGCCCGGTTTGCTCTGGTTTGGGGATACGAATTTATTCCGACCACATCGAAACTCATTAAAAATCCCATCACGGCGAGGGGATGATTTTCGTGCGAGGCGCTCTCAGTAAATCTCAAGGAAGGCTTTCTCGTCTCCGCACACTCAAAATTATTTTGAGTAATTACAACTATTACACGGAGGCCTTCTCATCAGCAGTCTTACATCATTGTGCACGTTTCGGGGGGAATTCCTCCAAGGAGTGTTGATCCTTGATGGTGGGCCTTTGTACGCATCTTGATGGGAAAGTGGGAGTGGCTGTGAGAGGATAAACAGGCGCCCCAGAAAAGGGGTTTCCTCCGAGGTGTGTCAGCGGGAGTAATTGCAATTGTTTCAGCTGCTCAACTTCCTCTCGCACCGGAGAATGTCCTCTTTTGTGTGGCGCTCGAGGTGAGATTCATGGCGCGTCTCATCCTTCGCCCCATGGCTTTCCGGGAAGCTGAGGAGACACAATGTCTGCGGGTGAGAAAGTGAGGGGCGACATGGAAAAATGCTGAGAGAATAATTGAAGATTATTTGCATAGCCAGAGAGCCAAAGAGGCGAGAAGATTTACCCGCTCTTCAGGGCGCGTTCGCGAAATAAATGACCGTGTAAAATGGCAAGGATTATGAAAATTGTCACCACTTAAAAATGTGTGTGTAATGAAAGAAATGTCGAGCACAATGGATGGGGAGGGAGAGAAAGAGAGGCATCTTGGAACTGAGTGGTTATGGCACATTTTCACCATTACCACCCCCATAAATTATGCGCCACTATTGTGAGCAAAAAAGGCCCTGAAAGCTCCTTCGCTCCTGCGAGAGAGCTCCCATTGAGTGGATGATGCAAATTAGGACTGCCATGCTCGCGGTGTGGCAGCAAAATGCGATTTATTGACTCAGAACTACGTTCGAGAGAGTATTTTTACACTTTTCACTGCGCTGGAAAAATATTTTTCCACATCCTCCAAAAGCTCGCGCGCTCAAGCCACAGTTTTCTGAGCATATTTTGCATATTCAGCAACCATATCGACTAATTAATGAGCCAGAGATTTTTGCTCAACCAACGCTAAGATGAGCTCTGAAAAAGGAGAGCAAGGCGAAAGTTTTATGCTCAATTGCGTGTTGTTGGCAACATGAAACTTTTGCCCGGGAGTTTTAAAACATTTTTGCACCATCGACTCAATGTGAATTTCATTAGTGATATTAATCCTTTCGAAGTTTTATACACACACACACACAGAAGCATTTTTAATTTTGCAACAATTTCTTTCTAAAAAAAATCCTGTAGCGTTTTTTTACACCTAAAAAATATTGTATAAATTTTGACATGTAAAAATGCTAGACTTTATTCCATGTTGAGCAAAGAAGAAAAAAAGACGTGTTTCGCATGACATTCTGCTGTGTGCTCATTTTAACAACTCTGTATTTCATTTTCCATACGTGAATCCTCTGATGAATTAATGTGGTTTGATTTTTTCCACTCTGTGGCAATCTATTTTCCATTTTTGTCGCCATCCTCATTTTTTTTTTTTTTTCAAAGCCTCTCGGCGAAAAGCTGGTATTTCAGAATAATATATATGTGAAAAAAGGGGAAGGAGAAAACCCTCGAGGCAAGCGAGAGAGAGAGAGAGGAAAATAAATTGAATATTTGTTAGATTTTCCCAGCTGATGAATAAAACTGTAGCGCCATTTCATGGGGGTAGAGTGAAAATTTTACAATCACGCTATCTATTGGGGATCAGCCATGCGATGATTCAGCGCCCGCGGCGATTTTGGGGCTCAACCCCAGTCTTCCAATCACTCCATCAGTCGCCAATTCACTGGCTATCCATCAATTTGGGCACTTCCTGCTCGCCGCGAACACTTCTGACCTTCCTGGAGCATGACAGAAATTATGGCTGGGCGAGGGAGAATAATTGCCTGTGATGATTTTTACATTTACATCTTTTTCACATGGATTCCTCGTTCGTTTCCGGTGTTTCTGCCGCCCCCTTTGTTCCGGCCACCCCCATTCACATTGATTGGCTTGTCCCATTGTTGTCTGTCCCCATAAAATGCCCTCATGTGAGTTTATCTGTCGCCGAAAATTGCCTGCACCGCAACGCTTTCCACAGATGTCCTTGGCAATCAATGGAAAATCACCCAGAGACGGTTTATTTTAAACTCTCATTCGACTTAATTTAACGTCATGTCTACACTGCTTTCTTTAAGTTGTGTGAGAGACATTGGCTAATTGCATGACAATTTCTTGGAAAAAAAAACGAAGCGAAAAAGTCTCTCTATAGCTGAGGACATCGCTTATGGTGCAATTAATACATGTCAAAGTTGATTTTTAATTGAGTGCGAGGTGAAAATAAAATAAATTCCACTTCCAATTAGTTTTCAAATTGATTGCACAACACATTAAGCTCACTTGAGTAGTTCTTGGGTGGCCTTCAAGGGGGCAATCACTCCGCAAGTTGAGACCCTTAACTGTGTGATTATTCAATCATTTTTTTTGTTGATTTCTTATGATTATTACTCAAATTTTGAATATTTCATACAAGATTCTGATTATTTTCTCAATATTTGATTGAAAATTATTTAATTCATACAAATTCTGATTATTATTCGATTTTTTTCTGAATATTTAATCAAAATTCTGATTAAATATGATTAAAATATTCTGATTTATTGATTGAAAATAATTATTTTTAAAATTATTTTATTCAGAATTTGATTTTTTTTTATTTTACTTCGGAAAATATTCATTTTTTTAAATTATTTTATTCAGAATTTGATTATTTTTCAATTTTACTTCGGAAAATATTCATTTTTTAAATCATTTTATTCAGAATTTGATTTTTTTTTATTTTACTTCGGAAAATATTCATTTTTTAAAATTATTTAATTCAGAATTTGATTATTTTTCAATTTTACTTGGGAAAATATTCTTTTTTTATATTATTTTATTCAGAATTTTTATTTTTATGATTGTTTTTGCAATTTTACATGGGAAAAAATCATTTTTTTTTATTATTCTTTATACAAAATTTGATTATTTTTTTAATTATACTTGGGAAAATATTCATTTTTTAGTATTATTTTATTCAGAATTTGATTTTTTTGATTATTTTTCAATTTTTCTTAGGAAAATAATAATTTTCTGATTATTTTTCTGAAATAATTGATTATTTAATTAAAGAACATTGAGTTTCCTCAAAAATCGCCTTGTGATTTGCCCCTTGGTGGCCTTTTTCCCTCGAGGCGCCGCGCAGATAAACTTGCCGCACACAGTTTGTTTTCCACCTCACAGTTTTGGGTGGTGGTGCTGTACCTGGAAAATCTCCCGATTCGCCCCCGCAATTCATCCGTCCATCGAAGATTAATGTGAAGAAGAGAAACTGCGTCGAAGTTCGCGCTGTTTTTTTCCACTGCTCGTGGCTCAAAAGTGGGTCTAAAGCATTCCCGACACAGATATATTGAATCCACTTGTCTCTCCACGTGTGAGTGCCACAAGGAGATGGTGAAAACATTTTTTTTGCGCCACCCTAAACCTCCCGGAGGATCGTTCATTTTTTGAATTGCTCGCCTTTTTTATCGCACGGAAGAGAAGTGATGCGTTGAGTGAATAATTTGTTGAATTTACCATTGGAAATGTGAATTTTATTGCTCCACATTGAGTTGCCCAGAATGATTTCAACACGAGTTTCTGTCTATCTAGATTGTGAATCGGCGAGAATGTTTTCTACCACGGGAAATCAATGCTCCTTTGATCCACAGAGAGGAGAGCTTTCAACGAGCTTTTCCCTGACACTTTGTCGATGGTCCGAAAGTGTCTCCATTTCATATGTGTGCACCCACTTTAATGGCGTAACAACTCTATGTACGTGATGTGAAATATTTATTTTGCACAATATGCAAGCTGTGAGAGGGTGTCTTGAGAAGGTGTGAGCATGCAACAGCTTCTTGGAGGACGCTTGAGGTGGGCTAAACACCCACTCTATCTTTCATATCCTCCGCCATCCTTCGCTCCGTCAATATTGACTGAAACTTTAATTTCTGTGCAAATGAAATAAGAATTCATGAGCTCACTGGAGGAAACTCATGAATTTTCTCAGTTTATCCACTGTATTTCTCACGTACTTTCCGGAGGAGGTTTTGGCGGCAGAAAATATTCCTTTCAGCCGAAAGCATGCGAACATCAGAGTTAAGAATAGTGTGAGAGTTTGGATTAAATAGATTAAATACTTCTTTTTTTCCAGATGATAATGCAGCAGCTTTGACAACTTTCGGCAAAGCACGTAAGAAATTTCTTTACATTCTATCTCAAGACATTTGTTCATTAAATTTCCTTTATAGTTCCAACAACGACAACAACGACAACAACTGTTGCGCCTCAGGATCAAATTTCAGGTACGTTTTATCACCTTTTGCTCCTGTTTTTGAGCTGATCTCTCATCTATTCGCTGATCAGTTCTGTCGTGGTTCCCAGCTAGAACGGTCCTTATTTTTATTGAATTGAAAGCCCATGAGACTTCCGGTCTCGGTGCTCGTGGAAACTCGAGACCGGGAGCTTTTTGTGCCAACACTGGGCTTCCCAATAAATAGGAATGGATTCTCTCTCCCAACTCTTAATTCCCTTCTCCACACACGAGCAGTCTGCATGAATGCAAAGGGATCGGACTGCTGTGCGTAGTGAGGTAATTTAATTTTATTCCAGCTGTCTTTCACTTCCTTATCCATTTGGGCTGAGCCAAGGGGCAGATATTATGGCTGGAAGTGGTGTACAGCTTCACAGAAGTGTTTAGGAAGTGGAAGTGGTAAAATATCTAGAATATTTGCACTGAAAAAACCCTCAATTCCAACAAATTGAGGCATTTTCTACATAATCCTGCCAAAAAATCAATTTTATTGCTTTTTCTAGGTTATGTGATTGATTTAAGACAGATTCGAGTGATTAAAAAGTCCTCTAAATCATGAAAATTTGTTTTCAATCTGGGATTATTACTCTTTTTCATGGCAAAATTGAGCTTTTTCTGTTAAAAATAACTTCATATTGGTTTAGAAAAAGCTTGAAAGTCAATCATAACCTCAAAAATTGTATTTCAGTCTAGAAAATTGTCTTTTTGCTAAGTTTTTTCCGCGGTTAATGTCATTATTTTGAAGAAACATTGTGTTCTTTGCCACATTCACTGATTTTCTTGTGTAAAATGGATAAAATTAGGTGAAAAAAGATTTTTAAGTCACATTCATAACCTCACAATTTTATCAAATTTTCTTTTATCTTTTCTCTAATACATAACACTAGAAAATCAAGACACAAATTTGCCATAAACGAATCAAAGAACAATAAAATCAATTTTTACAGTCCAAAATTTAAGCATTTGAAGAGCTTAAACGTCTTGAGACGGAAAAACCTGGGTTAGATTTGTAATAAGTCAGAAATTCGTGGAGGAAAGAGTTGAAGAAGTGTCTGGAAGTGGTGTACAGATCTGAGACATATTATCTCTCCCTTGGGCTGAGCCAACAAGTTCATTAGCACTGACAATTGCCGTCGTCCCATATTTCCGCGACTGATATCATCTTGAATTTCCCGGGGATTATTTTTTGCTAGCATAATCTGGAAGAATTGGAAGAGAGCCCAAGACCAATTGGATGAAATGGAGTTGTTCCTGTCATGTTCGCCTCTCTATTTTCCTGGGAAAACAGCGAAATTGGCCTCCACGTGTCGGCTAGACTCTTTTGTATTCCGCGCGGAATATAATGAGAATTTAATTTTTTCCAACCATTCCGTGGCATCTCGGGCCGGAGGGGAATTATTAATGAGTCGTGCCACACCCGGGGAATTTACTTCCCCGGAACTTGTGAGGAGGTCGAAAGACGCCTTTTCTGTTTGTGCCCAAAATCGAAGATAGGTAGTAATCTTGGGAAATTAATTATATTTAATTATCGATGGAAACATTACATGTGACGTTCTCACTTTGAGCCCACGAGTGTACGAACATGTAATTTGCTCTTCCTGGAGAGGAAGCAAAGTACAAATACATTATGCAAATGATTTGCGTGGGAAGTGAGGTAATTATTGACGTGGAAGAGTGAAGGAAAAATATAATAATGTGTGGTTTTCCACACAGTTCATTGATTTTTAAGAGGAAATTCTCAGAATTTCAAGCCATATCTTGTGTGGCAAAAGGTTCCTTGCCCTCGTGACAGATGAATTCAGTCGCGGGGAAGAGAGAGAGAACAGAAATATTTTAATAAAATGATTAATATACACGATTATTGTGTGTTTGCCGGGTGGGAGAATATGTCCCCTTTTCACATGTTCTCTCAGACTTTTCCCTCTTCCACGCGCACTTCCGCCCTTGCATGACAAAAAACGGCGAAATGATTTATTAAAATCAAGCTCTGATGCCGTCGCCCAAGATGAATTCGAGGGATGCAATATATCACATGAACTTCACGGACACAATCCTTTCAACGTTCCCGCAGTTGTAAGGAAAATAGTCTCCTTCCCATCGGCGCGTGATTGATGGGAATGTATTTACAATGTACAACAATGACGCCATTGAGGACTTCTACAAATGATCAGTGTTTGTGCTATAATTAAATTAATGATACTCACTCATGATGTCTGTTTGTGATTGGATTGCCGGAAAATTTCACTGCAATCAAAGCATATTGCAGTAATTGATGAGCAAAGCATGCCTTAATTTATTAGGCGTGGAAATATTGCGATAGAAAGAGGGTAATATTTTGATAATTGACTGAAATATGAATCAAATATGATTATCTGCCTGTTTTTGATTAATTGAGAGAAATTAGAACACAACAATTACTCCATTTTCGATATGATCCAAATTTATTTTCAATCAAGTATGGAAGTAAATAAGTTGTTGAACGATGTTTTTGGTTGGGAAATGTGTTAGAAACTCGTTGGAACAAGGGGAAAATCACAAGGCGATTTTTCAAGGAATGTAATGTTCTCTAATTAAATAATCAATTTTTTGAGAAAAAAATGTTTTTTTTTCCAAGTAAAATTGCAAAAAAAAATCAGAAAAATCAAATTCTGAATTAAATATTAAAAAGTTTATTTTCAATAAATTAATTAGAATATTCACAATTATTCAAATATATTCAAATTTTGATTAAATATTCAGAAAATAATCAAAAAGAAATCAGAATTTGTGTGAAATAATCAAATTTTGAATAAAATATTCAGAAAAATATCAAAAAATAATCAAATTTTAATGAAATATTCAGAAAATAATAAAAAAATTCAGAATTTTTAGAAGAAAAACTGTTTTTAATAAATTTTTAGAAAGTAAACAAAAAATAATTAGAATTTGTGTGAAATAATCAAATTTTGAATAAAATATTCAGAAGAATATCAAAAAATAATCAAAATTTGAGTTATAATTAAAATAAAAATGATTCAATAATCACAAAGTTAATGGTCTCAACTTGCGAGTGACTTTCCCCTTGCGTTGGAATATGTTTGGATTCAGTGTCCAGAAATTTGGCTAATAAAGAGCTTTCTTATTTGCCTTTCGTCGGCCATTAATTAGATTAACACAGCATTAGAGCGTTGTGGTGTGTGTAAACCTAGAGCGTGTTTTCTTTGTCAAAAAGCCACTTTTTTTTAACCTCATGGCGGCGAAGAAGCAAAAAAAAGTAGCAGAGAAGAAAGCATTTTGGATCAGTATTTGTAGGCCCTCAGCGTTTCACATTCTCCCGTTCTCATCTACATAAATAACAAGGGAAAATTTTTATTTTCCTTTTTCCACATTTGTACAAAGGGAGATTTTAATGGTCTCTCGAAACATACCACGTCAGGAGTAGTTTACCTTTTTGTCTTCTGGCCGACGAAAAACACACAAACAAGGAGGAAACAGGAAGGATTTTCTTTCTCCGTCCACCATGATTATTTAATAGTGTGTTGAAAATTTCCAAGGGATTTCACCTTTCAGCTCCGAGTGGGATTTTCACTTCTTTTTCACGCAATGTGAGCTCGCTGTGTGGAAGAATTCCCTTCTTCTCATGGCAGGCACTTAAGATATCGCATTTCTTCTCTCTATGCTCTAGTGTTGGCCTGTCTACAAGCCAAGGAAAACGTGATGCATTTTCATGTGCGGGAAATTTATCAATAGCGAAATGCTAATTTCAATTCCACCACAAACAGCAATCATGAGAAATCTGCTCTTGCAGCACAGATTCGACCACCGCAATTAAATTGAGCAATCATTGAATTACACGCCCTTTAGACGAGGGAAAATCAAGTTGATTGATTAATGAAGAAATTGTTCTGCAACAAACCAATCGTCTAATGAATCAATCATGTCACTGCAAATTAATTTATGAGCTTTGCGACCATCTAATGAATATGTAATTGTCGCATAATTACTGGTGAAATGGGCAATAATATTTGAATCACACACAGAATTTTAATTTTCCACCCTATTTCCACTTAATTCTGTGGAAAATTTCCAGCAAGTGTGCGCGCCAAAAAGTGATTCTGCACTGTATTGAACTCACACCAGAAGCTCTTTCGAGAATGTTGAGCAGCAGCTGCTCAAAAGGTCTTTGACACATTATGCTCAAAGTTTTTCCCTTCCGCATGTGGAGGGGGCAAAAAATGCAGCTTCACTTTTGGCGTCCGCGAGGCACGGAAAATGCAATTAAAGTCCGAGTGAAGTGCAAATGTTTGCCAACAGGAGCTTTTTGTTGCATCTCAAAGCTTTTGGGGGTGGAAAATTCAACTAATTTCACACCTAAGTGAATTTTGGGAGTTGGCGAATTGCCCAGGAAATCCAATTGACAACGATTGAGAAACATCCCGCAACAGCATATTATATTAATTCACTGATCCCACGCGGAAGAACTTTTGACCTTTTCGTGTAATAAAAATTAATTAATTATACCTGGAAGTTTCTGACTTTGCAATCCAATAACAATTAACAACGAGAGGCCTTTTTCTCTGGGATGCCCAGGAAAATGCCCGTCACACTTCCTCATCTGCCAAGTGTTGTATCACTCTCCGAAGTCTCTCGAGCCTCCTTGGCTGCGGATGTTCCGCCGGGGGCACAATGGCCCGCAGCGCATTGAGTGCTCGAAAGGATATTCTCTGCGCTGAGTGTCTCACCTCCGGGAGTCTAGGCGAGCGCACATAAAGCAAATATTATGATACCCCCTCGACAAGCAAATTATATGCCGAAAAAAAAATGTAAATAACAGAGGAGGAAAAAGTTGCGTGGCAAGAAAACAAACGTCAAAGAAGAAAGCACAATCTTGTAGGGCCCGCGGAGGCAAGAGGGGGCGCGCCACGGCAAACACCACCCCCTGAACCGTAGATAAAAAGCCGAGAAGGCGCACATTAAGCTGTTTAGGAAAATTGAAACGAAAAGTGAAAACATGGTCCCATTCAAGATAATAAGGTGCTTGAGCCAGGAGAAAAATGTAAATTATGCTGAAAAGACAGTGAATACACTACAAACACTGACTAGGCAAAGGGAGATTAAAAGGGAGGGTAATCCACCAGCTAGATTCCCAGCGGCACTGGGAGTCACTTTCACTCCGTCTGCAATCTCTCCGGCACGAAACAGGAAGCCCAGCGCCTTTATCGCCCGCCAACGCGCTGACTTTATTGATAAAGAGCTCGTGCTTCGCCTTGGCACATTCGGGAAATAATAAAATCCACTCTCGAGAAGTGAGAAACCATACAAATTTCGCAGCGCGAGGAAAGTTGAAATTTCTCAACTTGCCATGTTTTATATCCATCTTCACTCATATCAAACAACAGTAAAACTAAAGTCATTTTCATTACCTCTTGCAAGTATATTCCGAAGCAATGAAAATACTTTCAGACGCGCCACAGCTTTTTGCAAAGCTCAAACAAGCAAAGTGATTGAGCTGCTCGCAATTTTAGAGGCAGTAACTTTGCACTCTTTTCACATTTCATCTGAAAATGAAGAGTAGGGGAAAGCAGGGCACGACCTCAGATTTGGTATTAATCAAGGGAACAATCACAGACACTTTCAGAACTTTGGAAGTGCTTAAAACATTGTATTTTCCTTATTTTCTTCTCCGTTTTTCCAAAACTTCTAAATCTAAAAGTCTTTGACCTAAAAAGACAACATTTTTACTTGTATGATCTTCAAAATTTACTGAAAAACCAGTATTTGAGAAATATTTGAAGATTCATAACCTAAATACTATCTTCAGATATCTAGAAAAATCTTTGAAAGAAACTTATTTAGAAACTTTTAAATACAATTCTGGGGAATATTATTCTGTTATAAATCGACAATAAGCTAAAATTTGCTATTTTAGAGTGGAAAATCAATAAAATGGTGCTTAAAATAGGCAATTTTGTATCTTGAAACAATATTTTAGCGGTTATGATCAATCTTAGCATGAAAATTTGTGATCTCCATCAGATTTCATTATTATTTCCCTAGTAAATGCAAAATTTACCAACTTAGGCGCAAGAATAAATGATTTTTTAAGGTTATTTTGTGGCAAAATAACCTAAAAAATAATAGATATTGGAGATATAAAAGTACTTCCACTTCCAAGTACTTCAACTGAGCTGTACACCATTTCTGACCATATTATCTCCCCCTTGGTATTAATGAAAGAATGTAATCAAGGGAAAAATTTGTTTCAAATTGCGTTTCAAAGCTCTGAAGAATTCTTGCAAATGCTGGTGAAATTTTGCACAAATCTAAAATCCTTACTTTCCCACAAGAAAAAAAGAAAGAAAGTGAATAATATTGAGATTATAAGTATAAATACATTAATAATGAGTTGACAAGAAGTAAAAAAGTCAACTTTTCAACGTGGAAAATGTCCAAACATGCTCTGAAATTAATGTTGCTGTGTTGATGATTTTGAATCTTCCACCTGAAATGCTAAATTGATGACGAATCGATTTTGCCTCGCTCAATAATTAAACGCGATAAGTGTTTCCACGGCGAAAACACACGAATTTGCACCACAAGCTTTAATACTTGGGCCAAATGCTGTGCATTTTGCAAACCAATTGCTACTTAAGCAAGACTGGGAAGTTGCATGCAAGGCTTAATAACCTCCGCCACTCTCGCCTGAGATGCTGTTAAGGTTGAAATCTCAGGAAATGCACTACTCCGTTGGCAATAATTCAATGTCCCCCCCCGATATTCCCCAACTGCATTAGTCTTGCCGCACTTCCGATTGTCTGGCGATGGAAGCATTATTGATGAACGAGAGTGGCTGGCCGCAATTCTGCCGAAATGTTTCGCTTCACTCAATGCGGCGCCCCATTCTCGGGGATGACAACGTGAGGAATGCCAGGGACTTGGGCAGAGCGACGGGAGATTTATAGCAAACACTCCCCAAATCCAATTTTCAATCAATTCCAACATTTCAAAATTTGTCAGTTATTTATGGATGTCTCTCAATTCTTCAGCCAAACGATGTAGACACTGCGACAACACTGGTCTTCGACTTCCGGTCCGGGGGTGGGTTTTGGGGGTGGCGTCGGCTGTCTTGTCGCTCGGTGCAGTTCAATTGGCCCCGACAGAGCGCTGGAAGTCGCCGCGGAGGGTGGAAAGCTGGGGAAATCGCAGGGGAGTGGACTGGAAAAGCGGAGCTTTCCCCAACGACCTTTCCCCTCGATGGGGTTGGAAAGCTGAAGACCGCCGTGCCTTGGGGCCGCTCTTCAGTGCGATTTCGCCTCTCGTGGAGCTTTCACGCGCCCAGGAGCTCTTCTGATGCTTGAGTGACACCCTCTGAGACCACCCCAGAGTTCATCTGCAGACCGACACCGTAGGACTCCTGTCCGTGACAATGATCTGTTGCGGCCCACTTGACGTGTCCTCCGGAGGACAATGAGCGGGCCGGTGAAGTGGTAAATTGGTGCTAATCCCAGGATTACACAACACAGTACAATGGATATCAAAATTGGATTAAGTGCTGCAGTAAACTGGACAATAGCCACTCAGTGGAGATTTGTGTAAATTGGCAGATACACTGAACTTGCGTGGTTCCTTAATTCTCGGTGCGTGCGTGTGTTGTGCGAGAAAATGGAGAAATATCTTCATCACATCCAATTGGGGGTGTTCATCGCATTCGTAGGCCTCGCATTTCAAGGTTCGTCTTACCCCCACAGAGTGGAGATGACTTTACGCAAATGGCAAGGGACAAGAGTCGAGGGTTGGGGTGGAAAGTTTCAAATATCAATTCCAGCGGGGATGCCGTTGAAATCAATGGAAAGTCAATCAGTGGCAAAGTTCTTGCCTCTCTCGAGAGCCCCAAAATCACTTTGAGGGCGAGAGGGGGTGGCAAATTTGCATGGTGAGTGCGTGACTGTGTCGAGGAATTTCATTAGGCGCCCGCGCTTTTTTGCCACCCCACCAAAAAGTGAAACAACCGCTGCGGATGAAGATGATTCTCGTGCTCTTTGCCCTTTGACCCGAAATTCGTGCTTCCAACGCAGTCATCTTTTGATTTGTTCGCGGCAAATCTCTCCTCGTTATCTCACAGAAAAGGAAATAGCCTTTGAATGGAGGAAAAAAATGGTACAAATTGAAGGTAACATTTCTCACAGAGTGCAAAGAAGGACAATTATAATTTCTAATTTGTGCGACTTGAAAGGGGTTTGCGATGGAAGGCCATTGAAGGTGACTTTCTGGCACTAAAAAGGTCATTAAAATTTGAATATTGTTAAAGATACTTTGCAATTTTCCAGCAATTCATGTGGAATTTGTGAAAGAAAATACACTTGCCTTTGAGGGAAGTTCGAGATGCTGTGAAGAAATTGTCTTGTGCAACTTTATCTTGACGATGCTCTATCGCTGAATTGCCGCAAGGAACTGAACATTACAATGTAGTTTTTATACTCCGCAGCGCTTGTAAGATGATATTCTTGCATATAAAGTGATTTATTTGCAACTGACTTGCGAAGATACTTCACTCTCGCAATGCAAAGCGTTAGTTGACTGCGACATGGTGAAGATGACACTAGATAAATACAACTTAGTGGAGAAATACGTCCTGTTCCACGCGTTATAAATATGTGTGTCTTCAAATTTGTAAAAGAGAGCGTTAAGAAGAAAAGCGATTTCGTTGCTCAGCTGTTGAGAAAGAACACAGAGCAAGTTTATAAGCTGTGAGGATAGAAGGAAAGTTTACAGAAATTACTGAAAACATCCCTTAATCTCATGCTGTATAGTTAGCAAGTTAAGGAATCCAATGAGACTTTAGAGTAAATTGATTGAACAGGATATCAAATAACGTTTGCAGGTTAAAAGACGATTTAGCAAAGTGTCAATTATCTTACTTGATATTCGATAAATTCCATTAATTACATTGTAAATACAACCTTCATTGAGCATGTCAATTATGATAATTCCATATTCCGTATCCTCCATCAAAATGCTCAAATTATAGGACTGAAGATCAATTGTAATTACCTGAAATTAGCTAATAATTAACTATTTTATTAACCCTTTTTGATAAAAAAAAAACGAAAATGTGCATTATCGTCTTCACATATCGACGGGTTAATGGAAAACTATGAAAAGTCGATTTATCATAGTTTTCGTCTTATGTATTTTTGAAAAGCTTTTTATCTGTTCTTTCTGTACAAAAATTTTGAGTTTTTTCATCTTATGAAGCAATAGTAAAAAATCTTATTTATCAAAAAGCACAAAAGGGAAAAATTGTCAAGTTTTATTCGAATGAAAAGTCGAATTTTCATTGTTTACGCTGTACAATTTATCCAAGAAAAATGTCTCAAAAATTGAAGACAAACGCATAAAATGCCATTTCAGAAAATAATTATGAATTTTCAGAATTATTCTAAAATGGTTTTTAGACTTTTAATGAATATTTTACATATCTTTTAATTTTTTTTCACTTGAAAACCTTAACGAAAAGTCCAAAAAAAGTGTAAAAATTTGATTTTTTCGAACTCATTTGGATAAAATCGACTCTAAGATTATTAAAAATTGACTTTGGAAAGTAATATTTTCAGATTTTCAATTCATTTTGCCATATTTAAGTCAAAAATTTCAATAAAATCAACTAAAATATTTACAAAATAATAAATTCAGAGCAATATTTGCACTTTAACGGACGATTTGATGGTGTTTTAAAGTAAATTTGAAAAATTTCGCAGCGATATTGAAGCAAAATTTAATTTTTGCTCTGCTGAAAAATGGCGTTTTTGACTTTTCATAGTTTTCGAGGCACCCATCGATATTTATCATAATTAATAAGAAAAATCAATATTTTCGGATTTTTGCTCTGCTTTTAGGTTTTAATGACTGTCACACCTTTAAAGGTATCACATTTCGACTTGAATAAACAATGTCCATTCAATGTAAAACAATACGTTCTAAAACACGTCGATTTCCCACATTTTTGCCCGTATCAATTCAAACTTTGACCCAACAAGGGTTGACCCTAGAATCACCCTTATCACTGCGACAAAGAGAGCATGTTTGCGATACTTATACTTCCTTGAGATTCCTGGGGAATTTCTTTAAAGTCGCACTCAAAGCAATTCGCAGCGAGTGCACAGCTCATGAAGTTCATGAATTATTGCCGCAATGAAGCAACCTATCCCAATACAATGTTTTTCCGCAGAAACGAAACGGAGCTGAATATTTGATGATCCCCGCAGAAGAGCTGCGATACGGGTGGTCTTATCGATGAAGCGCACAGCGCGAAGATGCCTTTTATTTGTGGATAAGTCCTCTATGAGTGCCATGAATAAATTCACCTCTATTTGCGAGGGTTGGTCGCGCGAGACGCGAGATCAGTTGTGTTTATCTTGTGTGTGTGTGTGGAGGGAAGAGGGTGTGAGCGACGGCAACAGTCGCTATCATCATCTCTGACAGATTTTCACATACTCTCGTTGAGATTCCGCGGCATTTGCCATATTAGCTTAGTGTAAAAGCATGAATTTTCAAATTAAAATTGCCCTCTGCTGTGGCGACACTCTCGTCTCGTGTGATGTGCCGAGCATGAAACGGATAGAAGTGGCAGTTAATCCGGGCGAATCCTCGATTACGGCGTTTTATGGGTGTCGACCCACCCATCACTCAGCAGCCCCTTTAGCGCATAAGGAACCCTCGAGCGAGTGTCGATGCAGCGATGAAAAGTCGCATGGAAAATTACGGGCGCGCTATCACACTGAGGTATCTTCAATTTATGACAATGTTCAATAACAGGCGGCTCCCGAAGCTATACCCAGGAAAATGAGAAATTCCCCAACATTTCGCCCAGTCTTGCGCCAGTGAGCAGAGGGCGCTTTGATGATGGAAATTCAATTTTCATTTTATACATGAGCACCCGACACTCTTCTATATATTATCAAAACATTGTGTGCACCTTCTGTTTGTGAACAGAACACTTTGGCACTGATTGAAAGTTTTCTCGGTTATTACATGCTATTGAACTCATGTTTATATGCAATTTACTCACCCCATGCCTCAATATTGGGGGCTTCGGAACTTTCTTCGCCGCCACTTGCAAAATGAACTTTTGCCCTCACACTTCGTTCAGCAACTCCCTCTCTCTCTGTGGCTCTTCTCCTGTCACCGAGAATGCACACAACTCTCGGCATCTCATGGAAATGTAGCCATTTTTCCCGCCACAGAGACTCCAAGCTTTTCACACACGCCCCAAAAGGATTGAAACACTCTGAATTGAAGTGTAATCTCAGGCTCCGTTGGGGTTTTCACTCGCATTGCATACAGGAAAAGTAGCAATGTGAAAAATCCGTGAGAAACATTTTGTCGCACCAGAGCTGTGAATAGCATAGAAATTGATTTCAATATTTTATTAACACGTGTTGCATTCAATGATTAATCACCGAGAAGCATGAATGAAGTCGCGATCAAACAGAGTTGTTAGAGTTTGAATCCTGACGATTTGTCGATTGTCCATTTGTATCAGAAGGAAACGAACATTGCTGTACGAATGAGAATTGTGATTGCTTAACAATTAAACCACAAAAATCTCAAATTAATAATTATAGCAAATCCACTAATTGAATTTGTCTCATTTTCAAAGCGCTCAATAAGCAGAGAAAGCAGAACGAAAGTTCATCAGAATTCTTTTCCTGCAACACGATCTACTATCAATTCTTACACTTTCAAGAGGCGCGCACCTTCAGATGCGCTTTCGGAGAGGGTAAATGTTTGCTCAAGTGCTGTTCACACGGAATTCGCCATTTGATCAGGATGAATGTAGCAAAATTGAATGTTGGCGCTGAAATACATAAAATTTCCAATGCACTTCGTGACTTCCTTTCTGGCAAAAAGGAAAATGCTATTGAGATATGTTCAATGGAATTCAATTTCTTACAGAAATGCTCCTTTACGGTGAGTGTGTGAATATTTGAAAGACACACTCTCACATGGGAAAGTCGGTGAGAATCGCAGTTTATGTGGTGGCATTTATGCACATTTTCGGGGGTGATTTCGAGTCGAGAGCCCGTGAAAGTGTACATCAATTGATTTCCCAGGGATGCTTTTACGACCACGCACTGGGAATCCACGCGCGTGGGTGGGCGTCTCCTGGAATAATTTCCGGCTGCGTCGTAAATTCCACTTTATGGTATCCCACAATCATCCTTACAATTTACTACGTACAATGTTGCACGAGCTGAGAATGATGACTCCCCAATACTTTGTAGCTCAAACGGGCTTCGCCGAGAGTGAGTCGGTCAATCTTCAGCCCTACTTTGACTTCAACGTTCACCGCAATATCACCGTACCCCTGGGCCAGACGGCATTTCTGCATTGTCACGTGGAGAGGCTTGGCGACAAGGGCGTCTCCTGGATTCGGAAACGGGATCTGCACATCCTGACTGTGGGCCCGCTCACCTACACGTCCGATGAGCGCTTTCAGGTAGTTTTGTGCTTGACTTTTAGAGCGATTACAGACTTGCCACTTATCCTGGAATAGGCGCGAACTCGGATCAATCCTCCGTGAATGAGCCTGAAGTGTGTAAAGGTCAGATCAGCGATAATTCGTGGTTGGTCTGCACATTTACACACTCAATATATGGATCAGCCATAATTCGTAACTGATCTCACGCTAAACACACTCAGTTATTCTTTTTTATTGACACTAGCGCCACTGTGCTTGGTGTGTTCAGCTGTCAGTTGATTTGCATACTTCAAAAGCGTGAAATTTTACGTTAAAATTGCGAAAATTGATGATTTGCGAAAGAATTTAATGATTTTAATAATCCAGGAAATAATTCGCAAGAGATTCGCCAATTTGCCTTTCCTGAGTCGCACAATGTTTCGGCGCATTTTCGCACGAGCGCGCTGCCGTCGCGAACCCCAAAAAATCGGCTGAACCTTCGATGTATCGAGGGATCAGTCGCGTTTTATGGCTAAACGAACTGTCAGTCGTACACACTCGCGCTCTCGCTTAACCTCCCGTGGATCATCAGCAAGTCTGTAATCGCTCTTAGCTCCAGAAGTGAAGGGATTAGGCTCAGGCTTCGACTCTTTCCAGATTTACGATCTGAAGAACTCCACTCAATGGAATCTGATGATTAAATACGCCCAAAAGCGCGATTCCGGGGTGTACGAGTGCCAGATCAACACGGAGCCGAAGATGTCCTTGTCGTATACTTTAAACGTTATTGGTAAGTAAAGTCGCAGTCGGAGAGACGTGTGTTCGTGCACGTGTGGCGAAGCCATGAATTTTAATGATGGCTGCAGCAATTTCATCTCAAGAGATACTTTGTGGCAAGATTTTAGGATACTTTCTAAGCTCTTTGTATTCCCATCCACTTGAGGAGATTGCCTTGCCTCCCTCAAATTCTTTAACCACAACTAACTCTGCATGCGAAGACATGTTGTAATTGACCAGGATTCTCACCATTGTGTGTGATTTTTGCAGAACTGAAAGCTGATATATTGGGTCCATCAGATCTCTATGTGAAATCTGGCAGTGATATAGATTTAATTTGTAAACTTTCGCATCGCTTGGCGGATGGTGCCAATTTGTTCTGGTACAAAGGTATGCTTTCACTCACACATTTCCACCACTTGGCTTCGATTCATATTAATCTGGTACTAACTCACTGTGTCGCATTAGACGGTGATATTTTGGAGGCGGCAACGAATGCAAATGAAATTTCCAGTGACACCTCCAAGAGGATTTCGGCGGACACAGACTGGACTGACGGATTAACATCCAGGTCGGCGCGAGCTCGCATCCTTCAGTCCGCCATTCAACTGACAAATGCGCTTCATTTCAGAGTGACCATCCGACGCGCAGTTCCGAGCGACACGGGGAATTACACCTGTAATCCTTCCTTGGCGAGGCCCGCCAGCGTCTACGTTCACGTCATTATCGGTTAGTGCCATCAAAGTCACTCGGCCATAATTTTCTCTCCAGTAGTTCTTCTTTGATGTTTGCTTAGTGAAAAGGGGGAGATAATATGCTCTTAATCTGTACACCACTTCCGAACACTTCCAATTCGCAAAATATAATAAATATTTTAAGGTTTCATGCGATATTTCTGTAAAAATCCACTTTAAACTGCTTTTTTGAGCGACTTTTTCGACCATAACCTCAAAAATATCACTATGATATCTTAAAAGTCTCAAATTGGAAGCTTTCTAGATGACAAAATTATCTTTTATGCTTCGAAAGTGATCTAAATAATCATAATCCAAGTTCACAATATTCTTTTTGAGGTTATGTTCGACTTTAACACAATTTACAGTGTTTTTAGGCATGAAAGGTTCAGAATAACAATTTTATCGCATGAAAATACTTAAATCTGCTGATGATTAGCAATCTTGGCGACTTTAGCATAAGAATTGATGTGCTAGAATGCGAATTATTCACTAAATCCGTCCGTGATTCCTTACATAACCTAGAAAAGATTGTTTCTTTGTACAATTCAAAGGAAATCCAAAGAATTGTGGTGATTAGTCGTAGGAAGATTGTAAGTTTATGAAGACTTCCACTTCTTAAGTAATTCAGCTGAATTGTACACCACTTCTCACTATATTATCTCTCCCTTGTGAAAAGCAATAAGTAAAAAATGCAACTTATTGCAGATAATTGATTGTTCAAAGGTGGAAATATTCATTGAATTTGTCATAAAAACTATCCAAACAGAAATATTTCTTGCATTTTAGTATTGTGAATGTCTGTCAATGTTTGTTTGCTTGAAAAACCATTAAATCTAATGCATTTTGCACAGGTTTGTGTTATGAATAACTAGAAGTCAATTAAATTACTAAGCATGACAATCGAAAAGTTAAACAAACACTCAGCAGTCTCAACACTATTGACACTGAGCTTGTTTCATAATTGTAGTTTGCTTTGGAGTTAGATATATAAATTTCTGTGGTATTTGCCATGTCTTCTTGCATGTGCATAAATACATCACAAACAACTCCGTAGTTTTTGCAAACGCGGGCTGCACAGCCTGAATTAGCAAATGCCGTATCTCAACGCTGTTCCGCTGCATCCCTTCTTGCTCCTTGCCTTTGTTTTTAATTAACCCCATGATGCGGTGGCGGTGCTAAATAAATGTGTCGCGACTTCTCATTCATTTTCATGGCGATAATTAAAATGCGGCAAAAAATGCACACGGCTCATGAAGGCGAACACCCCGCGGCGATGCAGCACAACGCGGCGTCACCCTTGCGCCCCTGGCTGTGGTGCACGAGCTTCCTCGTCAGCGTGATCACGAGCCTCGCCAGCGCCAGATGAAACGGCCCAATGGCGGCAGCGTAAATTGCAGTCCCGCGGGTGTGCGAATTGCAAGATGGAACACTGATGGTGTGATCGTTTCGGTAGTTGTGAATTGCCACTGAAAGTGCGCAAATGTCTCGACATGGCGTGTGATTGTTGTGTTATCAAGACAATGGATAAAATATATGTATAACTTTCTCTAGCGTGAAGACTGATACGGACTAATTGAGTTTTTCAATTTGCACTATATATAGTTTATCATGATTTTACACCCCATCTTTTGACCACTTGAAAGTATATGCATAGCAATGTTTATTACCTCCCTGTTGGCTATATTCAGAAAGTTTAGGACGTGAACACACGAGCATGAATGCATAAATCCTCCCTGGCCTCCACAATCGCGGGAATGTGAGTTGAAGCAAACACACACACACACATGAGTTAATTCTGGAAAATTGTAGTGAAATGAGGAAGAGTGTCTAGTTTTATACTTTCGACTCACATTGTGGATAAAGAAGCCGTTGTAAAAATGATGATAATACATCTTAGGATAAATAGAATGTGAACAAATCTTCGTGTCTCTATATTAGAGATAGATTGATGAAGACATTGATGGAGTGTATGCAGAACAGTGTAAAAAAAAAAGAATTATAAGTATTATTAAAAATGATTAAGAAACAACTTCTATGGCTTTTCACAAGTAACACCGTGTCTCTCTCTCCCACCCACTTGACATCCCCCAAAATCCACCCTCGAAAGCTCTTCCGGTCGCACAATACGTCAACTGCAATCCCAGAAAGTCGCTCTCACGCAAAGTCATCAATCTTTCCAATCTCATCCCAATCACAATGGCTGAACTCCAAGTGTGCAAATTCACTCTAATGATCCGGACAATAAAAATGTTTTATCACACTATTTAGCCACGGCTTGACGCCCCCACGCGAGGATGCTTGAGAGATGAAATTGCGGCCAAAAATAGGATGCAGAACAAAAAAGTGCGTGTGATTCCAGAACTTTGCCTACAGTTCTTCGCGTGCGGTGTTGTTGATAATGTGCGGGGGTGTGTTCTGAGCACAATTTCTCAAGCATTGTTGTCATCAACTGGAAAATGCCTCTTTTGTGTGCGATATTTGGGGTCGTGACACATGAATTACACCGCCTAGAAGGGTGTCCTATTGATTTCTGTCACGTGCACCAGAGTTTCTTGGTCTCTCGCGCGCCATTGTTTGTTGGAATGGCGCGGATTAAGAAAATATGTGCGACGGCGCTGGAAGTGAAATTCTAAGCACTCTTCCGTAATCACTTCCGAAATGCTGCGGCATTTCTCACATCATATCTGCCACGATGTGGGCTTTTTTTTTCTTCTTGTTTGCCTCAGCGCACAACGACACCGTCTTGGGTGGAACTATTAAAGTGCCATAAGCGAGATGCTTGGCTTTCGAGTGGCTCTTGACTTGTGGGGGTGGAAAAATGGGTCAAAATAATATTCACAAGTTTTGTGCATAATTGCAGTTTAATTGCACGAATGGCGAAATGATTCGAGGGTAAGTATTTCCTTTGACAGTATAGTTATAGTTTAATTTGATTGAGTGTCTCCAATTTACTGAACCTCATGCATATTTGTTCAACTATGTCTGGGCTGACGAAGACAGAGTTTCAGTCAATTTACCTGTTTGGAAATTCAGAAGGTTCGACATAGAGTGTATGCCAGAAGATCAAAGGGAAAATGCTTGAGAATTTCGCACCAAATTCTATAATAGTTTTGGCAAAATATTTGAAGAGGAACTGCAATTTATTAAACTGTGTCTCCCTTTACAATGAATTAAATATTAATAAATAGAAGTGCCTGAAATAAGATAAAATTTATTATAGCTAGTTTGAGACAAGCTTGAAAATCATGAACTGAAGATCAAAAGCTTATAATGTTGTGCAGTTCAGATACAATTTGCTAAAATTGAAGTTTCTCAACAAGCTAAATTTCCGAAAGCACTTCACGTTTTTTTTCTTTGAAATCATTTCAAATCACAGTTTTGTCCAATTGAGCTCTTTTGAATGCATATAATCTGCGCTTAATTGCGAACTTTGAGGAATTTTCACCGCTCGCAGTGGAAAAATGCTCCTTTCTCTGCTTCGCAGCAAAGCCATCAATTCGAATCAATCCTTCTGATTGATACTTCAAGTGAGCACTCAAATTCATCGCCAACCTGGCCTTAATGCCACTCGCATTTCCCCAGAATTGAATGCAATTTGTAAATCGGTGAATAATTCTGAAGTGTTGGCGGAAATGGTGAGCGAAATTCTATGCATTCCGCCTGTGCGTGGGTGTTTTCGATGTACAAATTCAGCCGTTCACGTTGGGAAATTGATAGAATGACGCAGACGAGTCAATTTATCAGCAGACACACTAAACGACAGTCAATTCAGCAGATGAAATTGATTAATGGCCGCACTGTGAGGCAAATTATTCAAACCCGCCACTATATTTAATTACCATCTCCAGTCACAGAAACTTCCTCTCGAGCGAGATGAGAATTTTCACATCCGCCGTCTGTTGATACAAATTTATTTATCACACGGATATAATGATGCTGTGAATCCTTGAGGGTGTTTGTGTGTTTGCATTCGCGCGAGGTGCAATTTTTGCAACAAATTACAACTCGAAGCTACTTTTGTGCAAAAGTTACACAATCATCCTTAAATATTTATGGTCATGCGATGGTCCATTGCGTAGCGGAGTTATATTTTGCCAGCATAATATGGATTCGCCTGCAGTGAAAATGGGAAAAATATGGAAAGCGGATATTTTCTCCAAGCTGAAAATGGTATATTTATTCAGAAAAGTGACGAGTGTAATTCCTTTCTCGAGGAATTGCATTCACACCATTCGCATGGATAAATCGACACTTTGAGGTAAACGTGTTGGAAAAGTGATTGCACAGTTTTACTTTATTATCTAAAAGAAAGTAATCTTATTTTAAGAAGATTGCATCTCAAGACGCCCCTGAGACTAATCAAAAAGTGTTGCTTTGAGAGTTTCACACAAACAAACTTAAGGGGTTTTTCACTGAAATTTTCCCGCACTTCTTTCCTCTAAAGGCCTCGTCGAATTTGTCTTATGTGTGAATAGGGACGATTGTCTGTCGCATAAACTTTCTCGTCATGCTGCTGGCAAACACCTTTCCCTTCACTTTGCATGTAATCAATGCAGAGAAAGGGTGGAACGGCTGCCAAGGAGGGTGCTAAGGAACGCTGAATGAGCGAGAGAAAATCTCATTTGGGACGGTCGATGCGTATCCATTTCGAAGGCGGGAAACGTGTTGCATTGAAAGTGAGTGGATCGATGGTGTGTTTTCCACATCTCAATATGCTGAAGACGTTCTACATCAAATCCATACTCGCGTACAAGTCGGGATAATAGATATTCATACCGATGTCTTATGCGCCCTTATCTTTCTCCCAGAAGGCTAAAGTCTCACGGAAAATGTCGTGTGACATCTTTAAAATATCACTTATGGAAATTCTTCCCTCGGAAGCCAACATTTCGCCCGCGGGACGAGGTGGGATTTGCCCGAAGGTGACAGATATTCAACAATGGAGAGGAATTGTGTCAATATTCCAAGTGTATTTCCCTATCAAAATTGTTTACTGACGAGCAAATCTCGCACATTGTCGCGCGCGCGCGATCTTAATGAAAATGGCTAAAATAACAATATGGTTTTAAGATGTCATCATCGATTTTGTATAATGAAAATTGCACACCTGCGAGGAAAGGAAGAAAAAAGACTGAAACACTCTTCTTCACAGTATTACATTGTCATTCCATCTTTTCATTAGAGAGAACAGAACTCTTGGGGTGGCATTCGCCTGGCTGCAGCGACACAAGAAGCAATTTCAGTAGAAGCTCTGCTCTTTATGAAATGGAGAAGACACTGGGAGTGCCGAGGCTCTCTCGAGCAGACAAAAAACCATGGTCAGAACTCAATCTTACAGCCAGGGCAAAGTCAGCACTGTCGCGCTGCATTTTAATACCAATCTTCGTGTCGCGCAGGGAAAATATTTATCTCCGGAGTCATACCGGCACTTGATGAAATAATAAAAATTTAATAATAAATCTCAAAATATCCGCGCAACGGGGAATGAAATAAAATTTTATGTAGGGAATGATTTTATGTGGGCCACGCCATTTTTCGCCCCTTTTTTGTCATTCGTAATCAGTCGGGCTGAGTATAAAAAAAAATCCCCTGTGATTTTCCACCCACGATTCTTCGAGATACTCTCGCGATTTCACGCCATTTCACACTCTGATCTCTGGCAATTGCATTCTGTGCCTGAGGTCGTAAAAATTCAATTAAACACAATCACAAATCAATGCGCGTGTCAAATTGCTGTGTGTGTGTCGCTTTGCGAGGGAGCTTAAAGCTCTGGGGGATGTAATTGCAGATGCAATACGGATGGTTTTCACTATGGTGTCTTCTCCTATTTTCCTTTTATTCGCAAAACGTTTTCGCATCCATTTGCACTAATTTTGATGAGGACACTGGCCGACGGGTGCCTCGAAAACTATAAAAAGTCAAAATCGCCATTTTTCAGCAAAGCGAGTTCAAGATTTCGCTTCAATATCGCGGCAAAATTTGCCAAATTTATCTTAAAAAGCCTTCAAATCGTCCGTTAAAGTGTAAATATTGCAAAGTATTTTTTATTTTGTAAATATTTTAGTTGATTTTATCAGTATTTATTAGAATTTTTGACTAAAATATGGCAAAATTAATGGAAAACCTGAAAATTTTTACTTTCCAAAGTCGATTTTAAATAGTTTTCGAGTCGATTTTATCGAAATTAGTTCTGAAAAATCAATTTTTCATACTTGACTTGAAATTTTCCTTAATGTTTTCAAGTGAAAAAATTAAAAAAAAGAGAAATATTCATTTAAAGTCTAAAGAACATTTTAGAATAATTCTGAACATCTATAATTATTGTCTGAAAAGGTATTTTATGCGTTTCACTGCAATTTTTGAGATAATTTTCTTGGGGAAAATTCTTCAGCGTAAACAATGAAAATTCGGACTTTTCATTCGCAAAACATGACATTTTTTTCCATTTGTGCTTTTTAGATAAATAAGATTTTTTTCTATTGTCTCATAAGATACAAATCTTAAAATTGTTGTACAGAAAGAACAAATAAAAGGCTTTTCAAAAATACATAAGACGAAAACTATGATAAATCGACTTTTCATAGTTTTCCATTAACCCATCGCTGCCAATGTTTCGTATTGACTGCAGCAGCAGATGACACAAGTTTGTGCATCTGAAATGAAATCAATGAAGTACACATTCAATATCACGAGGAATTACTATGACAGAAGTCCTGACAATGCACGTGAATTGCAGAGCAGAGAATCAGAATATCTGGATGATTACAATAAAGTAATTAATAGAATCCATTTCCATTAGTTTTCCCGATGCCAACTCGTCCGTGCGGTTCGCCAGGTGGAATCTTTTATGACTTGAAGTCTGCGGTGGAGCTTTTCACCAAACCACGGAGCGGCAAAGTGGGTTGGAAGTGAGGTCGAGATTCACTCGGATTTCTCTTTAAAACCCATTCGCTTGAAATTGAATAAACGCTTGCCTTCGATGAGAACATTCACAATAATAATCCACTTTTCATTCTCTGAATTTTTTTCTCTCAATTTTCCAAATACTGAAGACTTTCTGCATATTAATTAATAATGAGAATTCACAGAGAGAGAGAGCGAGAAAAAAACGTTACAATAGTCATCTGGAAATGTACAAAATGTCGCATTACGCTGATAAGAGTGTCGCGTTTTCCCTCGGGACGCGAGAGCTTTTAATATCCCAGAATATCCCGGAATAGGAAATGTATAAAAGCAGCCCTGAGGACTTTCCAGAAGAACATCGGAAAGAATGTTACATTTTATTTTAATTATTTCATCCTTTCGCGACTTTTGTACTCCATCATGTGCTCTCTCCATGGGATTGAACATAATCTGCAATGGGAGATTCTGGGAATTTAGCTGGGAAAAAACATCAATTTCAATTTGTGCCAGGCGTGGCCGAATAATGGAAATATTAAGGGTTGGAAGTATTCAAGAAAATGCGGTCAGTGTGCGAGAGAATAGCATAAATCATTCAATTACGCCACGGAAAATGACCTCTCCACTGACCTTCTCAAGCGAAATGGATATTCATGCTATCCTTTCATCCCTTCGTCACTTGAATATCCCACGAGAAATCCTCTTGGGTCGCCCTTTTGGCCCTTTTTGCGCTGAGAAAAAAGAAAGACCACATTGTCACTTTATCACTGCCCACAAAGCCCTCACCGCATTGCAAGGAGGCAATTAAGATCACATGGAGTGCACAAGTGACAGCATCTTCTCTGCACTGTGTGCGGAAGATTCCGCCAAGGAAGATTTCTGCCCGTGCAAGAAGTGGCGGAAAACTTTTCTCTCCCCTTTTGCTCTATAATTCTTCTATGATACCTCTTCTCAAATCCACCCTGAAAACTTGCTGGGAAATCCCCGGAATTTTCTTTTTAACCATTTTTACAGCTGCTGAAAAAATCCCCCCGTGGATTTCGGGGTTCACGGCAGGAGATGTGAATTTTTGGAGGGAGAATTTTAAGAAAGTTTCACCAAGAAATTTCCGCCCAGCGCGTTATTATTTGGGTGGAAATCTCAATTGAGTTGAAGAAACTACTATAGTTGACATCAAGGGGCAGATAATATGGTCAGAAGTGGTGTACAGCTTGAGTGGAAGTGGCAAAATTAACGCATTTTCCTAATTAATTTGGCTTGAAAATCAATTTTATTGCTTTTTTGAGGTTATGTTTAATTAAAAATTATATGAAATTATCAAATTTCTATGTTTCTTGGCAGATTTGAACATTTTTGTACAAAAAAAACTTCATATTGATTGAGAAAAAGCCTAAAAGTCAAACATAACCTCAAAAATATCACTTAAATGCAGAAGAATGTCTCTTTGCCTTGGTTATTTTTACGGTTTTTACTAGAATATTTGCACCGGAAAAGCTTCCGTTTCAATAAATAGAAGCATTTTCTTTAATTACTTTGACAAAAAAATCAATTTGATCACTTTATTTTTAGGTTATGTGATAAAATAACCCTCAAAATCGTCTAATTTGCGATTAAATTAAGAATTGTTCTCTTTTCTTGACAAAATTAAGCAATTGCGTTCGAAAAATTTTAAGATCAGGTTAGAAAACAGCTTAAAAGTCAAACATAACCTCAAAAATGTCTCAGAAAATTCTACTTGTTTAGTTTTTTTTTGCAATTTATGCTTTAAAGTGGCAAAATCACACCTGATTTTTAGTGGAAACATTGTGATTTTCGCCATGTTTAGTCATTTCCAGGCTTAAAACATATTTTAAGGCAAAATTCATAACCTCACAATTTGATCAGAATTTTTTTTCAAGCATCTTCTGAAGATTAAACTAGAAAATCATGACAAAAATGCATTTTTAAGGGCGTTAAGAAGTGTTGAAGATCCTACAGAAGAATTGTGGAAGTGTTTGGAAGTGGCGTACACTGTTTAGTCATATTATCTCCCCCTTGGTTGACATAATCTTTCGTCTTTCACGGAAATTCTGCGAGAGGGATTATAGTTTTCCAATTTCTCAATTGCGGTGAACTTCGCAATTATAGCCGCAGTTTTGTATTGTGTCTCAATTCAATCCGCTTCAGAGGAATATTTCAATAGATTTTGAGTGAAAAATCTTGATGATTTGAAGGTAGAATTCAGGTAAGAAAAAGCCCATTGGCAAGGATTCCTCTCTGTCCTGTCGTCCTTGTGGGTTTCTTCTCCTCAGCGCTAGTCTTTTTGTCACCTCTCCAAGTGCTCCCCAGCGAAGTTTCCCCAAATACGCAATGAATATTCACACGCACTCCATCAATTATTAATTTTCCCTTGTTCTCCACCCCGCAAAGTACTCTCGAGCGAACATGAATCACGACAAATGTCGCAGCAAATGCTTTATCGCGCCGAGGGTGGTGCTTTCTCCTCGGGCAGAGCACTTAAATAAAAGTGATCTAAATTTATAAAACACCCATCTTGGCATCGCGACGGGCGCGTTTCTTTTTCAATGAGTTCATTGGCGCTGTCTGGGTATTTCGCGTGACAGGAGCACTCTTGATGTCTCCCGTGAGCCTTCGAGGCGAAGAGCATAAATATCCTTGCCAGCCACACACAATAATCACTCTGGGAGATGTGAGTTCTGGTATTTACATAAATTCACTGGGCTCCTTGAGCCAATATTTCTTCTCCCCAGCAATCCAGATGTATTTTATTGAGCAAACACCCCCAATTGACATGAGGAGATGGATAATAGAAACTGCTTAGCATCGACGGGATTTCCCTCAAAATTATGTTTACCATGTGGACATATTTTGTTGGAATTTTCCAGCGATTCATTAACATTTGAAATGTTGTGTGCATGAAAGTTGGGTGTGGTTCGTATTTGTCCTCCAGCTGAGCTTTCTTTGCATTGCGTTTATGAGATTTTCGTGGGTGATTTGCAGGTGTTTTTCAACCTATTATTCAATATAGCGGCGATACTGAAATTTAATTAGAATTCCCGTGTTGCCACAGCAAACAGCGATAAGTCAGATTTCCCGTCGCGACGCTCCTTCTCAGAACAATGATAATTAATTATGTATTTGGCTCGAGGACGCGATGTGCTTTTTTTTCTTGCTATATTCCTCATTATATTCCCTAAAATTATGGTGAGGTTTTTACAAGGCTTTGCCTCCAAAATTTCATGATGCCGAAAATGTTCCTAGAAACTCTTCCGGATTAATGAATATAACGCAAAACTTCCTCTATAGGATTACACGCAGAAATATTTGGTGCTTCGGGTGTGTTTTCAGATTTATTCCAATTTGTAAATTCTGTCATGAATGCAGGAAAGCTGGCTCTTCTTTCATGTCGAGAGAAGAGCTCACAAATGCTTTCGCTCTGTATTGAATTTCAAAGGTTGCGAAGGACTCAGTGGAACGTGTAGCGTCTTACGCAACCAGATTCTCCCCCTTTTCGCACAGATGAATGAATTCGTGCAATATTTAAGAATCCCATAATGATGCCTCATTTGAACCCACTTCGCGTGAGAGGCAATCATTTGAGAATTTGAGCTGTTGTTGGGGATGAGAATTCCATAGTATATATGTTTTCATGTTTAATTAAAAATACTTCACTTTCTTCCCTGCAAGGACTCCTCCTGCTACGCTCGTGTGCACACATCATTGCTCAATTATCCCTTTGGCGGCGGGAGTGAGTGGGGGAGTCGCCTTAATTCGTCAATGATGAAAATCGGTGGAAAATTTCCCTTCGGCCGCAGGCTAAAGTGAGTTATTCGCATTCACTCAATTATTCCTGAAAATATGCAGTCTCTATTAACATAAATTTACTTTATGGCCGCTCCTCCTGTGGCACATTTCGTTTTAATTACTGGCAAACACTTTCTCGCTCACTTTCACCTGCTGCGGCGCCCTTTAGGGCAAGATTTACGGGCAAGTTTATTAAACTATATTAGTGACTTTCTCCATCTAATCTATTTCATCATATTTCACACATTTTCCCACCCCCGCGGCGAGTGCGCCGTGGGGAAATGCAATTGTGTCCAATTGAAAATCATCTGCTGATGGCGATATGTTTTGCTTTTCCATGATCCAATTTGCCCAGCAACACGGAATGTCGAGAGTGCCGCCGTGGGATGAGCAATAGGCTGAATTAATTAGGCATTATATTGGAGGCAGAGGCGTAATGTGGTAATTTATGGATGCGTGAGAAGTTGAAGGGCACTCCACGGATGATTTGCATGAACATTTGGGCGATCATGCCCCGAGAGAGATACCCTCTTTGCCGAGGAGATGTTATGTGGCCTCTCTCGACTTCCCAGCTTGTGCACCGTTTGACAGAGACTCGTAATTGAATTATTACACCATCACAATCTGGCCGCCTTCGGGCCGGCATTATTTCACTCACCAGCACTGTCCACCCCTCGCCAGTGTAGCAACTGATTCTGCAAACTTTCAAGAGTCCTCTCCAAGGGCCACCCTTCCCCCCAGAAGCCCACCCCCAGACGTGGAGTGTCGCAAAACTTTCAATTGTGGCGGAATTTTCCCCGTGAAATTTATAGCTCTCGATCAATTGGTACACATTCTCTGGTCGAGGGTGGAAATTTATTATTTACATCCACCCACGCAATGCCTATTTATATACCTCATTGAGGAATTTTCCGTCGATTTCAATGAGTGTCACTGACACATTTTCCAGGCTTCTTTAAGACGGAGAATTTGTCAACAAATTATTCTCACAAATTCTAATTATAAGTCATCGATTGACGATTTTCTTCAAGTTTTAATGAAAAAGGGAGCATATTGTGGAAAATTTTGGGTAAAATCTCACCACTGGCGCTTTTTTCTCGCTCACAACCAGGGAAATTTGGGCAATCTTCATCAAAATCACATGAATTCCATTCACACTGATGAAAATTTCATGAATCTCTTTGTAATATTCCGTAGGAAAATCGTTGCATCTCAATGAAATCTTGCTCACGAAACTTTGTCGCCACACATTAACTTGGCAACTCTTCTGTTTTAATGTGTGTTACACACATTTCCCTCTTGCGTCTTTTGAGTATTTTGTGATCAAGAATTAATGACGTTGAATGCTCGACTGTGGCAAATGCAGAAGTTTCATAATTCAGAAGCATCGTAAATTGCTACACGAGCACATTGGGCTGTAAAATTATCCCGCGCGACGCGTGAAGAAATATGTTAATTTGTCCTTTTGGAGTAATTCCGCACATGGCGGAGAAAGAAACGATAAAGTGGAAATTTATTTTTCCTCGCGGTGCACTTCAGCTCCTGTATGCCTTTGCCAGTGTGATTCTTGGCCGCCCGATAAGGAATAATCCTTGAGAAAAAGTTTCACTATCAGCGAGACGGAAGGAAGGAAAAAAACTGTTGGGTTTTCAAACTTCTGCACACACACGAGGAAGGTGTGATGGCTTCTTCAGTGCGAAAGTTTTTCGCTGAACGAGAAACTCATTGGAAACTTTCACGGCAGATTGCGCGTGTGAAGGCTTCGCACACCGCGTCTGAGTCTCCTGTTCGCTATCTTCAGTGACACGCCAGCAAATTCAATTGGAAATCAATGGCGAAAGGGATGTATTTTTCACCGGAAAGCGAATTCACAAATTGCAGATTGTGTAACGTTCATTTAAAGTTTCACATAGCCCAGAAATATTCGGAAAAACTTTCAATCGCACCTCCTTATTGCGCCGTTTAAAAACTTTCTCCGCGCCAAATTGATCTCTCGCGCCCGAGCTTTGGATGCAGCGTGAAATATTGGAGGGAAGTTTTTGCACCCCGAATCCCCAGATTATGTGCGCCATTCCACGTGAATTATTAATGGTTCAGCCATTTATGCATTCCGCTCTGAAATTACAATTGTTCTCCATATATGAAATATTTACGCATCAATTATTCACCATATCGTTGTGACAACGCTTCCGCCAAATTTCCGCCGTCATCATTGACTATCACCACGCTTTTTATCGTGTTGGTGAAATCACCAATGATGCGATTAGGATACATTTTAATTAATGATATATATTGAATGAGTTTTAACTATACAATTTAGCAATTTATCTAAAAACCACACTGATAGTGAAATTTATGCTGTTAGTTTGTGGTTTTGAATGGAAATTTCGAGGTGATGAAGTCTAAAATTGCTCTCAATGCGCAATTTCAGGGGAACTCAATTCTGAATTTGCAGTAAATAAATATTTTAGGGAAAAGTCAAGCCGAGCAGCATCAAGGGGCAAATATTATGGTCGGAAAGTGTTTGGAATTGAAGATGGCAAAATATTTAGAATATTTGCATTGCAAAAGCTTCTGTTTAAACAAATTGAAGTATTTCTTAATAATCTTACATAAGAAAATTGATTTTATTCCTTTTTTAGGTTATGTTCTTGATTAAAAACACATTCTGGTGATTAAATAACCCTTAAAATAATCAAATTTGTGATTAAGCTGCAAATATTTCTCTTCTTCATGGCAGAAAAAAATTCATATTGATTGAGAAAAATCCTTTAAAGTCAATCATAACCTCAAAAAATCTAAATTCAGTCTTCTAGAGTGTTCTAGAGTGTTTCTTTGTTTAGTTATTTCCACGGTTTTTGTTTAAAATTGGTAAATTCAACCTCATTATTTAGTAGAAACATTCAGAGATTAACTATATTTACTCATTTTCAGGTTTCGAAGGACTAAAATTAATCCAAAAAGGATCTTTTAAGCCGGATTCATAACCTAACAATTTGATTAGAATTTTTCAAAGCATTTTCTGAAGGAAAAACCAAGATTAGATTGCGAAAAAGAAATGGAAAATGCCTTTAAAAACGTTCTAAAGTGTTGAAAATTCTGTCCAGAAATTGTGGAATTGTCAGGAAGTAATGTACAAATTTGAGGTATATTATCTCCCCCTTGAACACTACATCAAATGAATGAAATTGACATTAATGGAAACATTACACTTTTATCATGCAAAGCAGAAGAATGTAAGCGGGAAAGAAGAAGTGTTTTAAACTTCAGTTAAGTGTCAAATCGACACTTTTTCCAGTTCAAATTGGTCAATGAAATCCCAACAGGCTTTTAATAATTCACTGTTTATTCACAATTTGACAAAACAAAGTGTCAAGAGTCAGAATTGTCAGAGGCTAAAAGTGTGAAAATACACAATTTTCCCAGAATACAAAGAATCTCATTTTGATTTTGGCAATGACAATTTGTCAGTTTAATTTATTCAGTCATGTTTCACCGTTGAGTGTGTATTTGCAACCACTCAATAGGCTAAGCATTGGAATTGGTAGATTTACAATTACGCGGCTTCAATTGCGCGCCACTTGAAATGTGAAACACGAAACTGTGTATATTGTTTGCAAATAAATCGGCATTTGCTATAAATAATGCTCTGCACTGAGTGGTGACGATGCCAAAAGTGAGTCTTTGGGGTTTGGCTTTTCCGCTGTGTGTGCCCGGGAAAAGGGGTGAGAGCACAAGTGTGGGTTTGCTTGTGGCGGAGCTTTTTGGCGAGTTGGGAAAGTGGAACGCATATTTTGGGGGAAATAAAACAATCAGTGAGTGCTTTTTGCTGTATGGATATTATACGCGCGGGGTTGTACAATAAAATTCAAATTAAACAATAATTTTGGGGTATATTTAATTTACTACACACATTCCACTGCGATTCCTCTGGGCTTATTTGTGTGCAAATCCAAAGGTAGAAGAAGCACAGGAGCGCGCGCCTTGGCGGGCATGGAATGGAATTTATGAGAATTATTCTCCGTATTCACATGAGGATGCCTCATATGAAGGTATTCCGCTCCATTTACTGCACTTTCGCCCAAATTATGAAATATTTTCCCGGTGCTATTTTGTTTTTACTACTTTCTGATATGGCGCTGTGCTAAGAGACTTTTGGCGCAAGATTGTTTCCTCGGCGGAATTTTATTTTGAGAAATACCTGAGATTGCGTAATGATATGCTGAGAGAACATGCCGAGAATGCAGAGATGTTATAACTTTTCTCAAGCATTTTCACGACAGCAAATAAATGCATTCCATTATCCTTCCACTAACAGCGAAAAATAATAAAAAGGGTTATATTCAACTTCTTGTCCTCAATTCGCGCACAAGAGCGACTTCTGCACGCGCGCAAAGCTGGATTAAACATGGCACATTAAAGTGCGGAGTATAATGATCTTGAGACAATTTGAGCGTCTCGCGAGAGTGTATAAATTATGGTATTATCATGCTTAATAGCGTACTGATTATAGAATCTCGCGCCACAGAAAAGGTGAATTTTCGACTGTGTAAAATTTTAATGTTGTTCGAAAAGTAAAGGAATATGAAAATTGCTGTTTCTTGCATCGCTCGTCCCCATTTAGAGCATCTCCATAAACACTTCAATATATAGTTGAAGTCAATGAAAAGTTTTCATCCATTAATTGACGTGCAAAGTGCCACAATTGCCGCTGTGAGTGGAAGTTTGTCCCCAACTTTGGCAATCTCCATGCGATGAAGACATTCAAAAGGCAATAAATTGTTGAAAAATTTACGTGATTTCCATGATTAAAGCATCGTGACTCATCGTGAAATGGATGGAAAATGAAGTGTTGCGGGGGTGAAAAGGGGTTTGTCTTGCCGTCTTCACGTCTGTATGGATAGCGATATGGTAATGATGTTACTTTTGGGTATGCAATGGAATGATTATGATGCCATCTGAGAGGCTGAGGCAGAGCCCATAAGGTGGGAAATTAATCCCCTTCCGGCCTTAGTCAGCACTGAGAGGCTCTTGTGACGAAAATATATGGTGAAAGTTTGTCTATCGCTTCGTCACACTGCTGATGGTCATTCCATATCCCTTCTGCCATTCATTTCACTCCGCTCTGCCGCCCATTCCGAAGACGTGACAATGGGGCCCATGTAATCAGTGGTGGTGGAGCTTAAAGCTCTCAGCGGCCGCCCCATTGGAGCCATTCAATCACCGCCCGACGGCCGGAGGAAAAGACATTGGCCACTGCCAAAATCACCCCGGCCATGCAATTTAATTACACATGCAAATGGAATTGTCGATGGTCACGAATGAGGATTGAATGCCACGACACAACAGAGAACAATAGACTGTGGTTATGGATGCCCAAATCCCGGACAAGCTTTGATACTCGCCTCCAGGATAATGTTGCTTTCGAGAACATATAGTTCAAGAGATGCCGGTCGCAGTACAATGAAAGATTGTAGTGCTTCCCAACTTGAGCGATTAAACTCGCACAGAGATAATTAGAGCTGCACAATATTCAATTAATATGTCTTGAGATTTATGCATTTGTACCGCTTCGGTTTAAGTCAAGGATGCCACAACAGGGGGAAGATAGTACGGCTGAAAGCTGTACACCACTTCATAAGACTCTCGGAGAACTTAAGACTTCATGGATTGTTTACAAGGGGCAAATCACAAGGCGACTTTTGAGGAAACTTAATGTTCTCTAATCAAATAATCAATTATTTGAGTAAAATAATCAAAAAATGATTATTTTCCCAAGTAAAACTGAAAAATAAATCAAATTATGATTTTAATAATCAAAAAATGATTATTTTCCCAAGTTAAATCACAAAAAAATCAAAATATTATCAAATACTGAATTAAATAGTCAAAAAATGAATAGTTTCTCAATAAAAAATTAAAAAAAAATATTGAAAAAAATTATTTTCCCAACTAAAATTACAAAAAATCAAAATAACCAAATATTGAAGTAAATAATATAAAAAATGAATATTTTCTCATTATATTTTGAATAAACAAATCAAAAAGAAATTCTAAACTTAAATTACTTTAAAATCTCAATAATCAAATTCTGAATTAAATAATCAAAAAATGATTAGTTTCCAAAGTAAAGTTGAGAAAAAAAACACAAATTTTGAATGATATAATAAAAAAAATATTTTCCAAAGTAAAATTGAAAAATAATCAAATTCTAAATAAAATATCAAATTATTCAATTATATGCAAAATTTGATTACATATATTCAGAAAAAAATCAAAAAATAATCCGAATTTGTATGAAATAATCAATTTTAAATCAAATAATCAAAATTTGAGCAATAATCACAAATAATCGAAAAAAAAGATTGAATAATCACAAAGTTAATGGTCTCAACTTGCGGAGTGATTTTCCCCTTTATTGTTTACGACAAAACTAATAACTTAACTAATAACTGAAATCTAACTAAAATCTAACTGAAAATTTATCTTGATGATTTCCTGATTTTTATTGCACTTTTCGATAAAAATTTTCAATTAGAATCTTTCTGGATTCAAATTTATAGTGTTGTGCAGTGAAAATTTGAGGTTATGTTTAATATTCTTTATTACTCAGCTTTCAGAATTACGATTCGTAATGAGTGAAATGCTCAATTCTACCGTTAAATGAAAATAATTTCCTAATTTCTGCAAGAATTTCTTTTCCTAACTCTTTTTCCGTCTTAAAGAAGTCACATAACCTAGAAAAATATGGCAAAATAAAGATTTGGACAAAAATTAAGTTCTGAGAGTTAAATAATCAGCTGAAATTTCTACAAATCTGTACACCACTTTTGACGATATCTCTCCCTTGAGGCACAATATAATGCCTAGATTGCAAGTTAAGGATTTGTAATACTGAAGTTTTTCCTTACTTCCTGTATCATTTGTCCTTGGAAAATCCACATCTCTGACAATATTCTCCGTATCGATTGTTTAATCTTCTTAAAACACTGTAGACGAAAGGAATCTTCACATCAGAACTCACGATAAATCCTGTGTTAATGAATGACAAACATGCTGAAGCAGTGCTCTGGGTGAAGCATCACGATATGTACATATGGTGTGTGAAGCATGTAAGGAATATGAAGATCAATTGCCAGGTAATTCAGTTTCCGAACGAGGTAGCCGCAATTAAATTTAACCTCGTGTGCTTGCAATCCATCCAAGTGGAGCAACGTGCAATCTAATCACCGCCAAAGTGGTCTAAATGCTCGTATTGATTAAGGATTACTCCCAATCGACCTCGGACCCGCACAAGCTGAAGAATGTTTTAGCCCCAGAATGGATTGCGACACTATTTTGCGACCAAGCGAAGCAGCGATTGTCGTGGGAATGATAAGTACAATGAAATGAAGTTGTTCCATGTCATTGTGGGCTTGTTAATAAATCCAATTAAATCTCTATTAGGAGCATAGCTCAAGTCATTCACGGGTCGAATGATGGAAATGTAATTAAGCGAAAACATGCTGCTTTTGATTTTGCACCACCGAACATCGCACTATGCCAAAAACTTTGCACAACACCCAACATGCTGCTGCCCCTGTTTTTTCCACACCCTCAGCGATTTTCCCCGAGTGTCTGGCCGCATATCTTCGCAGCACGGAATTTTATAGTTTTTTTGTCTGGCCGAGAGCTCGCTGAGATTTCTGCTCATCACGCAATGGGGAGAATTAAGAGATTCTCAATTGCAGATAAGAAGCACGACAGGAACATGAGAATGAGTTCCGGAAAAGCGGGTGTCATTCTGAGACAACTTCTTTGTTTCAGAATGACAAAGACACACACTGAAACACACCCATTGCTGGGATTTTTAACTTTCTGCACTTTCAGCTCTGCTCAATTGCTTTCGAAGCCATGAAATGGATTCTGGTGGAAATTAGGAGAGAATCTAGAGAGTTTATTCTTCCTCTGTTGGAATTCCAGGAAAATTCTTGGCAAGCGACTGAAGAGGGAAATTTTTGTTATTTTCACGTGAAAGCTTGTGATTTATATATTCACCCCTCGATTTTCATTAGAATTATCACCGAGGCAATGAGTGATATTTGACAAAGGCGTCACATTGCGTGGGAAGATGGATGAAAATTCAGGAATCATACCTTGAGACATTACGACATAAAAGCAATGATCCCCATTTTTGCCATGAGTGAAATTCACGACGGGAGAATTTTTAATAAAAAGGGAAAGGCAAAAAATGCGAAGGAACAGGACTAAATTAAATTATCTTGTCTCCCTTTCTCCATGGGAAATATTCTCTTTCCCCCCCACACACGCGCCTAAAGACTTCCGGGCGAGCATCTTGCGTCCTGGTTACCAAATGATCCCTGACGTCACGGTGCCTTTGCCACAATCTCAGGCTCGGATAGTTGAGGCATATTTTCAATATAAGTTTTCCCATAGAATTCCAAGGATATCATCACTCGATGTCCTTTCCCGCTTCGGAGATATTGATGTATTTCCCATGCGAATCCCATCTCTCGCCATCACCTGTCGAAGCTGATCAAGTGGGTGGTGAATTTTTATCATCTCGCTTTCTATAACCAACTCCGCAGTTCGTCACAGAAGGAAAATCCACTTCCCTGATAACACGCCACAGAAAGGAGCGACTTTCATTAAATGATTTCTTAATAATGAATAATGTATGAAATTTAATTACATTTTTCCATTGGAATATTTTAATAAATTAATTGTGATACGACCGCCCAATCAAATTAGCGGCCAGAAGCGCTTATTCTTGTTCTTCTGTGCCTGGCGGGAAAAAAAAGAATCGCGCGAGGAGGTGCGAGAATAGGGGATGAGCTGATGGTTTTTCCGATGTGAACATGTCCAACTTGGGTGATGGATAAATATTTCAAGAGCTTAGGACTTTAGGCATATGGAAAGACAAGGGGAAAGAATGAATTTTATGCAAAGTTGCCTCCTTTATTCATAAGCACACCTCTGGTTGCCCTAATCTTGAAAATATTTCAAGCACCGCACGGAAAAGACACCCAAGAGATGGAACTCCAGGTGAAAATTCCTCGAAATTCCAGTGAGTGTTGGTTTTGCGAGAGCTTCTGCTGAATATCTAAATTCCTGCGGAATTTCTATAAAGACAAAAGGAGCACACTTGAAGAAAAATCAAAAGTATTCACAATTCCTTTTTGTTTTTTTCCCATCCAGAATTTGCGAGTCTTTAATTTACATATGCCTCAAGACGTTGCACGAGGCGAAGTTGAAGACACTGACGGTAAATGCCTTGAACAAAAAGATTCTGCGAAGACTCGCGGTGAAGTAAAGGCAGTGCGCGGCAGAGCAATTTCCTAGGAAAATCCTCTTGGAAAGCGCTCTTTTATTAAAAACAAGGAGAATAGGACTTGAAGCTGTTAAAAATAATTATCATAATTTATTTACCTGCGCTAAGAGCCCAGCGAGAGCATTTTGGCAGTGAATTTCATCAGGCATTAGGCGAGAAATGAAAGAAATCTCCATACATTTTCTATTTTCCAGCGGCACAAGGCAAGGGAAATCCTCTTGCGCCCATTACGCTCCTCAAATGGAAGTCTCAGCGGTGCTTCACAATTTTTCCTCGTCCTCCTGATGAAAAATGAAATTTCATATTTGCCCCCATCGAATGGATTCGCCCAAGGGGGAGATAATACAGTCAGAAGTGGTGTACAGCTCAGCAGAAGTACTCAAGAAGCGAAAGTGTTGAAAAACCAACAATATTTCTTTCTTCAGTGCTTCTTTTTCTTTGGATTTCCTTCGATTTTCACGCAGAAACAAGCGTATTAATCGTTTTTCTAGGTTATGTAACGAATTAAGGACAGATTTCGATGTAAATTCTGCTAGTCCATTGCATAATTAAGCATTTGCAAGCAAATAACAGTGCTTTTTGATCCTTTGATGCCAAGAAACAATGCAAATTGTGCTAAGATTGAACATAACCTCAAAAATTGTCATTTGGACTGGAAAAATGTACATTTAGACAACTTTATGGGCATTTTTGAGTAAGAATCAGCAATTTTAGGATCATTGGCAAATCATAAGATATGTTTTTATGATTTGGAAAGCTTTTGAACAGAGTTTTTGAGGTTATGGTCGGAAAAAGATGTTCAAAAACACGGTTTTAAGTCGATTTTTATGGAAATATCAAATGAAACCTCAAGAGATTCATTAAAATGTGGGAATTATTCTGGAAACAGTCTGAAAACTTCCAAGATCCTAGAAGTGGTGTACAGATTTAGGGCATATTATCTCCCCCTTGGATGCGCCTGACGTTGGTGGATGATGGAAGAATTTGCAGATAAACCATACATTTTCGCACCGTGTTGAATTTGATTATTTTATTTGGAGGCGCGCACACGGAATTCTGGAATTCTTTCAGCGCCGTGACATTCAGTCACAGGCAGATATTAAAATGTTTTTGTTGCGGCGGCCGCGGAGGCTGAGGCCAAAGTCACACCCACTCGCGCGACATTTCCTCGCCCTTTGACACGGTGGATTTAGGCGCTGCGCCACAGAGGAAATTGACTTTCCGGATGTGGCGTGTTGAGCTGCAATTTCCACAGTCGCTCTGAAGCTCGCAAATTACATTATTCATCCCTGTCGAATTGCCCATTCAGCGCTCACAGCATAAAAGATCGCTTCTTTCATCGCTGAAAGACACTTGATGAATGACTCGAAGAGCGCCAATTCGCCCTCAGCTCCTGCCGAATGGGGACAATATGCGGTTTCCCCAGTAAATATTTACAATCCCTGTTATTGTCTCTTCAAACTGCAGCGAGTTGTTGCAATTTTCCAGATGCAACGATGTCAATTTCAGCCAATCTAGAACTGTTGAAAAATATCCCCAGCAAACACAATTCAGCGCAAACCAATTTCTTCAAACTGAAATTAATTTACTGAGATGCATTCGCAAGAAGAACTGCCAAGACGATGTATGGGAAAAGATAAACAAAAGCTGTGTTGTTGAAAGCATAGATTTGAACTCTTCGTTCGATCGTGTACTGAAATCTTGACTGAAATGATACATTTTCTTAAACTCGTTTTATTTTCTTACCTCTTTGGCGATGATCCATAAATTTCTCTTCAATTTTTCACAAGATTTCCAATACTTTCTGCTGTTTCTGATTCAAAGAACTCTCAGAAATCTTGTACTTGTTCCCAAAATTACTGGAACTTTCTGGGGGGCAAATTCCGGGAAACACAACAAAAAGGGGGAAAATGTGTTGGCTTCCGGAAGATCCTGATGAATGCAGCATTTGGCGGAAGTGATTGTGAGTCTTTTTTTTTAACTCTACAACATCTGCCCTTATCGAGAGCACCTTATCAGCTTTTCAGTCACCCAATTTGGAGTCCATTCATTCTGCCATCGCTGCTTCACTACATAAATAAGTAAGTACCATTTGCTGGGCAAGTCTTCAACTTCCTCCGCCATGCCCCAAAAAAAGGGGGGGGGGGGGGGCGAATAAATAATTTGCTCCCCATTGAAAGTGTCCCTCGTTGGAGCGCCTTATCAGTGTGCTTATCGGGGCGCATGAAAACAAACTTCCATCGTGAGCGGCGGCGGCAAAAAATCAACCCCATTTGTATCGTCACGACAGGAGAGTGATTTCCACCCAGAGTCGTTTTGGGGTGATTTCGGACTCGATACACTGATGATGTGAGTACATATAATGTGATTATTTATGAGGGCCAACGGACTCTGGCGGCGGACTCGTGGCCTCTGACCCCAGACAAAAGGCAGCGTCTCCGAGAGCGGCGTCAGAATGTATCGCCGAAGGAGGAAATGATGATTTTTCTCAGACATTTTTTCGCCAAAAAGACCGTTAAGCTGCGAGGGCGGAAGAGTCGAAGGGGGTGGATGGCATTAAAAATAAATGGGGATGCTGATAAGCATTTCGGATTCTCGTGGAGGAGGGGGCGAAAAATGACAAATTTAGGAGAATCAATGGATCTCGCACTCGATTATCACTGCTTGGCTGGGTCATCGGATCCTCGCCCACTTCGGAACTGATGAATATTCAAAGACACAGAGCGATGATGATGCTCAGCCGATAAAGGGAAGCACTTGTGCAGCACAATGCTGCGCTGTATTGAAATTGAATTTCAAGATGCGAGTGTTGTATCTTTAAAATTGACTTAATCCCTGCTGGAATTGGCAATTGATGGGATTTTCATGGCTAACAGCGACACTGAATGGCACGTCTTCAGTCACACTTTGATGGGATTTGGCGGGGAATTTCGGTTAAGACTCACTCAAATTTAATCTTCAGGATTTTTTTTTCCCACGACAAAAAATAGCTTTTGTGCAAAAGACCAACCATATGGGATGAATTGTGATATTTTCACTGGCAAAAGTGACCTATTTTGACGATGATTGTTGATATTTGTTCAAAAACTTGATGTGGTTTTCTGGAAGAAAAAAATATCTCACATTTCATTTCTCATATTGCTTTTGGGGGACAAACAATTTGTGAGTCATTTTCCCCCTTTTCAAAACTCATCCAAAATTCTTTCTTCACATCTCTGGGGATAGTTGTGATGTTGATGGAATTGGTCAAGACCTCATGTAACTGATGTGTTATGCATTAATTTGCATTTCATTGGGCAGAAATTGATGTTCATTTCCTCCAATATCATCTCATCTCTCGTCCTCATATTGTTCTTCGCAGGACTGCACTCATGCATAATCAATGAAATCCCGCCGGAATTGAGATCCTTTCAGATGCACTGAGACCAATCAAGGGGATCAAGCAAAGTCTCTCTCTATACATATTTGGGCCAAGTGAGAGCCTGCAACTTTGAGAGGCTTTTGTGGAGCACAATTTGATAGTCAATCCCAATTTTCGGGGGATGCGGAATATTGAATTTTTGACATTGGCAAATGAGTTCATTTCGAGGTTGATTTAAATCCTCGTGCAAGTCATCAGCTTCGGGAGCTTTTGAGGAGCCAAGTGGAGCTCTGTTTTGGGTGTGCGAGCAGAGATTTGCGAGAGAGTGCACTGATTCATGTGGTACATTATCGGGGCATCCTCTCGGGCATTTCCCGGGCGTATTGGGGCAAATTTGCATCGGCAAAATACATCATAAGCCCCCATGAGATCTCACGAGGGACCCATTCTGTGCTGCAAATGCTGCGATGCGGTTCTGAGGGTGTGTGCGAAAAAAAAACACCTCTTCCGCCACACAAGAGCCAATATTGGGGGTTGTGGGAAGACAGCTCCTCGGGAGTCGTGTGGGGAGCGCAATATAAATTGCTGAGGATGGACGGAAAACTGTGGGAACATCATCAGGATGCTCCCAGACTCCATTGAATTATTATCATTTCTCTTCGGACAAATGAAACCAATTTTCTGTTAACACAGCTTCTATAAATAACTTGGCTTCATCGGTTTTCATCTTTTACCATCGTCCGGAGGAAAAATGTGTTTTCTCTCCGCACAGTTGTTGATGGACAAAAACATCCTTCTGAATGTGCGTTTCTGCCCTTTTTTTCCGTTTGACCTCCGCGCGCCGCGCCAAACCCCAAAAGAAGTGGAGTGTTTGCGTGGCACCGAAAGACCGTCCAGATTTCCTTTTGAGAAGAGAACCAAAATAATGGAGGAATATTTTTTTTTTTACTTCTTGCCTGTGGGGTGAACTCGCGCTGACCCACATACAAAAGTTTTTGACACAGAAAAGTTGCTCTGTTATTGATTAAATTCCAAAGATTCTGTCTCCTCGCTTGACTTTAATGTAGAGAGACGCGCATTTTGTCGGACATTATATTGCTTTTGGAGAACATATATAGAAATTGTTGGGAAATAAAGTGTGAAAGTTATTGAGGATTTATCCCGGAGAATCACAGAGTCACTTGATTGGATTGAAGATGAAATCCTTTTTGCTGTTTCACCCCATAATAAAATCTGGCGGGATTACTTGTGTTGGGCAAAAAATTAAAAACATCCTGTGTACCATCAGTTGAATGCCCACTTGGAGTTCGCCTTATGCGCAATATCCCCATAAAAGCTCCGCACCCATTGTCATGAAAAAAAGGGTTTCCTTAATGCATCCCGCCCCCCTCGAAGGGGTGGAAAAATTTTTCGGGAGATAATTTGCATTTCTTCCACTGCGGCCTTTTCCGCGTGTAATTTATGCCATTTAACACATTCATTTATTTTTAATCTCAAAACACTTTTCCACCCTTTTCGGCTATTATCATCCCCCGCGTGCGGCCCACAAGAAAATCCCAAAAGCACGCTGATTTTCCCTCCGCTGTGCGCCATGTGTCGTGCACGGGCGCAATTTCCCGAGGCCCGAGGAGAAGGACTAAAGAGGCGCTCGCTGTGAGCCCCTTCAGTGCCACTAACGATCACCGGAGAATCACATTTTCAGTAAATAAAACACATAAATTTCCCCAGCATACTGTGGCGGTGCTTTTGCACTGCTTCGCACGCATAAAAGCTCATCAAATTAGAGACGAAGAGCGCTCCGATATCCGAGTAATTAAGCTTTCGCGCGCTCAAGTGTGCTTCCCTGCGAGTCCTTTGCGTGTCTCCTCGCCGCGGTGCACACACATGGGAGTAAATAAATAATGATAAATATCACTGGTAACGGCAATCAATCACTCTCACCGCCCACTTCCGCAGCAACAGCCCATTGCGGAGGATGAGAGGCTGGGTGACAATTAATTAAGGATGTATTGAACATTCAGTCGTCTTTTCGTGGATTTCCGCCAATTACTTCCACGTGGATGCCAGTGAATTCGTGGTGAATCAACAATTACTGGATTAACACACTCAAACCGAATGAGCATGATCAATTATTACAATTGATTGCACACACACAAACACTCTCGATTTCACCCACGATGACTAAAGCCACCTTTATCGCATTGATTTTTTGATGCCGCCCCTCAAGATTTGATCAGCGCTTTTCTAAAAGTGTTGCTGTGAACATTTAAATGTAATTCGCAACTTTCTCATTTGCAATTATCGACTTGGGGTTTTTCAAGGGGGGAGATAATATGCCTCAAATCTGTACACCACTTCCAGACACTTCTTAACGTACTTGAAGTCATTCTTTACACTTTTTCAACTGTTTCCTACACGAAATTCTATACTTATCAGAAATCTAATCGTGTTTTTCTTCATCAAAAAAACATTTTGATCAAATTGTGAGGTTATGAATGAAGCTTTAAAATCTTTTTTCACCTTATTTGAACCTTTTTGCACTCAGAAAATGAGTGAATATGACGAATGACGTTAAATTTGCCACTTTAAGGCCACAAACCGCGGAAAAAACTAAGCAAAAAGACAATTTTATAAGCTGAAATACAATTTTTGAGGTTATGATTGACTTTCAAGCTTTTCTAAACCAATATAACGTTATTTTAAACAGGAAAAGCTCAATTTTGCCAAGAAAAAGAGAAACAATCCCAGATTGAACACAAATTTCATGATTTGGAGGCTTTTTGATCACCTGAATCTGTCTTAAATCAATCACATAACCTAGAAAAAGCAATAAAATTGATTTTTCTAAGCCAGAATTATGTAGAAAATGCATCAATTTGTTGGAATAGAAGGTTTTTTTCAGTGCAAATATTCTAGATATTTTACCAATTCCTAAACACTTCCCCAAAAGCTGTACACAACTTCTGATCATAATATCTGCCCCTTGGGGTTTTTGATTGTGAAACTTTGCACAAGTTTAGCGAAGATATCAATAACGAATTCTTCGTATAACGAAGTAAACAAATTTCTCTAACTTGAAGAATTATTCAGAAAATCTTTGGCAAATATATGCCTTTCGAATTCAGAATTCCGCTGCACACAATTGATAGCAATATTAGCAAGTGAAATTCTCTTTTATCACACAATTTATGTGACAAAGTGCATTTTCAGTTTGTGCAAAATTGAATGTGAAAAGTCGCATGCTAAGTAATTGCTATGAGACTTTTTTCTTTGTGCTCCAATCAAAGTCTTCCGGGAAGTTTGCATCTCTCGTCTGGAAGGAATATTCGCAAATTTCTCCGCCCTCAGAACAATTTGCTGGGCTGATGGGGAGATTATTGTAATTCTTTGTCCCACTCTTGCTGATTATCTGCTGAAAATTGAATTTCACATGCGTTAATGCTGGGTGGATGTCATTTGGTCCAATTAGCAACTTTCTCGTCTCATTGGGAATTGAGATGACGAAATATTGGTTAAAACTAATCAGGGAAGTTCTCGCACCCACAAGTGTTCCGTCCTAATTTCTTGATGAGTTTCTAATTAAAATTCTAATGAGTGCCAACGCACCCTCGCTCTGGGGATCCAATCAAGGGGATTTGCTGTTCGACGAGCGCAACCTCGAGTGTTTTCTCGTGTTGGCGGCGTCTGAAGACAATTTGGCGAATGATGGAAAATTTACAGTATGAAATAGTTGCGCGCCTCGCCAAGTTGAGGAGGGAATATAATGTGTGCTGGAGCACTCGAAATTGTCTGTTTTCCAGCAAGTGGATGTGAGGAGCTCTCTCTCTCTCTCGCTCAAGATGAGTGGGTGAGCGATGGAGTTGATGTAAAACAAAGTTGCGAAGGGAAACGCATTAGCTGAGAGTTCTTTTGCCTTTTCCTCCACTTCATCCTCATCTTCGTCCTAATGGCTTAATCTTCTTAAAGATATAAAGTGAAATAGAACATTCTCCCTGGGCTTCTTATCCTTCGGCGTTCACCCCGCAAAATAAGAATGTCGAGAGCTCGCACAAGTGAGGATGAATTTCCGCATGTGGAAAATGAGACACACGCACCATATATTTAATAATGCGCCCTCCCACGCCCCCGAGGGGGCAGGGAATTTGGGGCGATGAGGTGGGTTAGAGGCTGATAATTACAATTTACTAAATAAATTACCGGAGATAAGGGGTGAGCTCTTTATCATCAGAAATCCAATAATCGGAGATCTTCACATTCCACATTTCACACACACACACACACACACACACGGCATCCGGAAATTCCTCAGCATCTTGGAAGTCTCCATTGTGCCTCGTGTCATGTATTAATTTATGCGTCGCGTTCTGTGGAAATAACAACGATTTCATTTCGTCTATCGGATAATTGATGCGAATTCAAGTCAAGTCAATATGTGGCTCATTCATCTCTCAGCTTTTGTACACTCACACCCAATTGACTACGGATTCTCAAGTCAGCGGCCGACCGGAATTCATTAGCCAGAACAGAAGATGTCATCCAGTGTGGCTCACTATCCTTGGCACATTACAAGGGGGAGATAATATGCCTCAAATCTGTACACTTCCACAATTTCTCTGCAGAATCTTCAACACTTCCAGACACTTCTGAACATTTTTACATGCATTTTTCATCTCTTTTTAGAGTTTTGCCTTCAGAAAATGCTTTGAAAAATTCTGTCCAAATTGTGAGGTTATGAATTGGACTTAAAACATCATTTTTAGGCCGATTTAGATCTTTATAAACACTGGAAATGTGTAAAAAGAATGAATCTCTGAATGTTTCTACTAAATATTGAGGTTGAATTTATCACTTTAAAGCAAAAACCGCAGAAAAAGTTAACAAAGAAAAGTTCTTCTCGATTAAAATGGGATTTTTTGAGGTTATGATTGACTTTAAAGCTTTTCCCCAATCAATATCAACTTATTTAGATCAAAAATATTCAATTCTGTGGAGAAAAGGAGAAATAATCCCAGCTTAAGCACAAATTTGATGACTTTGAGGTTTATTAAATCGACAGAATCTGTTTAAAAAAAATCACATAACCTAGAAAAGCAATAAAATCTGTTTATCTAAGTGAAATTCTATAGAAAATGCCTCAATTTGTTGAAACTGAAGCTTCAGCTGTGCAAATATTCTAGATATTTCACCACTTCCAATTCCCAAACACTTCCACAAAAGCTGTACACCAATTCCGACCATAATATCTGCCCCTTGGCCATATTACATTCTGGGCTGAGAATCTCAATTATGACTCTCAATTGCACTCACCCACGCACATTTTGGGGCGTATTGTTGACATCTAACTCAATTAGGATGGACTCCTTGGAGCTGAGCTGAATTGAGAACCCTCGCAAAAGTCAATACAACTTCTCAAATTCAATTGCACAACTACATAAGGGCACTCTATACATATTCAAGATATTGAGAGGGTGGATTTGATATTGCACATTCATCCAATATTAACTCCAATCAGTTCCCAAGGCTGCGCTAATACAAATATTCCAAATAAATTGCCATCAGGCTTTTAAAGTTAATAATACAGAAAAGTTATTCACATCGATACGCAGCTGTGTTGTGTGGAAATTTAAGTAAATATGGGTTTTGAGCCAGATATGTACATGCCTTCAATATCCTTATTGAATACATCAATCACTCAAGTATACACAATCTCATCTAATTCCAGATGAATGTCGAAAGAGAATCGTTGCACTTTGAACTTGTGAGGAGATGAGAATCGTCAACTTAGAGCATAAGATGCTTCCTCTGCTCATGTTTTGAGTAATCACAAATCTTGGTCTAAATCAACGGCATGCAAAGGAGCTTTACTACTGTTAACTTGAGTGTTTTCTAGCCGAATTGATCTCTCTTATACTCAATTTTAGTCTGTTTTTCTCTCAGTGTGTCACGCACAAGGATATCAAATGCTGTCAGAGACAGTGACACGTTTGCGATCACATTTTGAGACACTTTGATTTCAATTGCAGTGTGTTGAGCATAAAATTGCTCATTTATGAGCCATTACTCAGCCGAGAACAGAGGCGAAAGATGAATCTTAGACGCGAATACTGAAATTTCAAGCTTATTCTGTGTCATTGCGACAGATGATAGGCAAATTTATACAGCGTCATCATATTCATCTGAAAGTTTTCCACCCATTCCTCACATGTCTCATCTCGCCTTATTTAAGTAATATTCTATGAAATTCAGCCTCAACATATCCCCAAAACACACTATATGCCGAGCAATAATAATATGTCTTGAGATAACAACACTCGGAGGTGCCTAAATGCAAATTTACCGCTTGTAAGGCATTTCCTTTCCTCATATTGGGAACAACTCATTGGAATGGATGGGGCTCAAAGTGTAGTATGTTAAATAATATCTTTCCCATCCCTCGGCGTCCTCCAGCCGCCCTTGGCGTGTAAGTTTTTGGGGGATGCTCTGTGCCGAGTGGTTTGAGGTGGAATAGATAAGTAAATATGAGTCGAAGAACAATTTCTACAGCCTGTACAGCACTTGTACAATTCAACACTCCATGTCGACTCGCATGGGAATTTATATGGCCATATATCGCCAGAGTGTAACTGCTTCACGACATCACCCACGAAATCTTGCTTAATATGTCATTTTAATGGGCACATTTTGGCGCCACCTCCGAGCAACACCATCACTATAGCACATTTTTCATATCAGCCAGCGAGAGAGAGGAAAGTTTCACGGGAAATTTGAGTTGAGAAAAATAGGAAAACTTCCCCAGAGCAAACAAAACTCCTTCCAAGAAGCCATATCAGATGTATATAGTCAATTTTCCGGAATTACTTAAGTGATAATTTATTGAGAGATGCTTTCCTATGCCATTGATCCATTGATCAATGACACCACTAATCAATGTGTCCACGTCACCAGCAATTAGCGCATTTTAGTAACTTTGTCGTAAGCAATTTGAATATGGAGTCATTAAAATTTTATTAACAAGCAAATAGATGAAAGTGCAAAGTTGAGTTTACAGAAATTCTTAAGCATGTAACTTAAAATTGCTTTCTCTGTGATGGAATTTAGTGAAAGGTAACACACATGAAAGTCAGAGGCAGAGAAGTTCAGCTTCTCATCACTGCATCTGCTCTGGATTCTGATCTTGAGCCTTTTTCCTCGTCATCAGCACGAAATTCTTCACTAATATTGAAGCTGAGCGCCTGGAAATTTAATCTTCATCAGACTGTCTAATGAGAAGTCCTCTTTGTTGACGTGCTTCGGGGTGTTTTGTGTGGGAAGCTTGAATTATTTGCTTTCTCGCCACGCATGAGCTTTTGTGATCGAAGACCAAACTTCAAGATGACGAACCATGTCCTGTGCACGCGTGTCCTGGGTGGGGTTGACGATGTTACTCAGCTTGTTTCTGTGGGTTGAGGAATGTTCCCGATGGCAATGTTCTGTCATGTATTGAATGCAGTGATTCTATGCATTAATCAACAATGTTACACAATTGCCATTACAAGTTCTTGGCAATTGACACGCTGCGCTAATTGCCAATAGAAATTCCCAGGTAATTGTCTCTCAGAGATCCAGTGAAACTATATTTATTTACTCAGTTGAAGTCTGGAGTAAAAAAAAAAACCGACGAACTTGCAGTGGAATTCACCCCTGATTGCCAGTTGGAGGTAAAAAGAGCGTCTATCAACTTCTCGTGTACACTTCACCTTCACCCCCCAGACCTTTTCACCCCTTTTGTGCACTCCAAACAATGATGAGCTTTCTGTGCTTTTTGTTATGCTAAACTACGGCAGAAGTTTTCGCAGTTCAGGGAAAATATTTTGCTTCGGATCGTCTCAAGGCGTGACAGTGGAGTGAGAATGCTTCTGCATAACTCTATTAAAAGAATATTTACGATATACCCCAGGAATTGTGGGTGGAAATGTGAATCTAATTAATAACAACCCTGCAAGACATCAACACACTGTTCACAGCGTGACATTTTCCCACTCAACCCACTGATGTTTAGCATTTGCGGCTGCTAAGCTCTCTGGGTGGCACTCGAGGGGTGCACAAGTCACCGTCCTTTTGCCCTTTCAGCCCCTCAAGAGGCGCTCTCAATCGGTCACGATGTGCAGAATGACAAGCCCCGGAGAGGAGTCAGTGCGCCACGGGCGGTACAAATATAATGGCAATAGATTTCTTTCAATAGATTCCCCTTCACATGAATTATAGTGGCTCTCCGGAGGCTGTTGAATTTCATAAATGGCTCCACCTCAAGACTGCCAAGTGGCGAAGTGAAGATTCTTTCCCCAAAGCTCCATTTCGTCTGAACTTTCGTCGGTAAATGCAATCACGGAAGAACTCCATTTGCACACTTCAGCACGTTTTCATGTCGATGAAGCTCTTCTCCCAGCCTCGTGATTAAGTTTCGCCTTTGCTATTCAAACAAAACTATTTTCACAGACTTAACGGCGCCCTTTATAGTTTGTTTTTGCCTCGGCAACGCTTCATATATCAGACTAAAAAAAAAAATGAGGGAGAAAGACGCGCAAGATGAAGAGGAAAATATACCGAAACATCCCACATTCAGTGACGAGAAGAGCCTTTTTCGCCCCAATAAATGGAAGAAGAATGTCACCATTTGGACTGAGCATCATGTTAATCATTTATTTCACCACAATTCAGTTTTTCCCATTGACAAAAGCCGAAAATCTCTGGGAAAACATCCCGAATTCGACGCTTTTGGGGATGAGCGACACTATATAATGTTTTCTCAGCATCGTTTTTGTTATTCACGCTCTGCTCATCGTGGGAATAGCGCACATGTAGACATATATATTCAAATATTTAGAATATTCACATGGGATCTTTAAGGGAGTGTAACAATCTATATCGTAAGGATTAGAACAAGGATTAGTAGATGCTGCAGTTTAGTCTGGACATCAATTTGGTAACTTGGCGCATTAGCATTGCTGGAAACATTCCATGTGAACGATTGAAGTTGAAGCAATTTGAGTTTATTTCCAGGTCTTGAAAAGCTGTTAATTTTGCTTCGGAACACTGTGGGGGAAATGCAGATTGATGGCCAACTAATGTGGAAATAATTGCAAAGTACGGCAAACAAGCGAACTTTCCATTATTCTTCCCAACACTTTGAACAGCAAAAAGAAATCTGGGTTGCGGATTTGACAAAAATCCCCCCCTGGAAAATTAATCAGCCAAGGAGAATCGTGAGATTTTGGGTGGTGAAAGGATGAATTGAAAAATTTTCTTTTGTGTTCCTCGCACCTCGTCTTTTGTGCTGGAAGTCTGGATCGCACGTAAGGGCCTCTTTTTGTGCGGGCCAGCACTCGAAACGACCCCCACGAGAATCAGGAAACAATTATATTGTGGTGAGAAGGCGCCGTGGGGGATGATTCGGGGCTTTCTGCTGCCGCCCACAATCTCTCCGACTAACGAACCCTAATAAATCATCCACGATTCCCCTTGGCTTTCAATAAACACACGAGGGATTCACGCTTGAAATTTGACATGCATCAAACTTATCGGACACGCCACTCCAGGAAATTTATGTACCTCTTTGCCGGCTGGCATTGTGTGCGGAAATTGGGGGTGATTTCGCCACGCGAGCCACGCTGGATGGATGGTGAGCAATTTCCATCTCAGGTGGGGAGTCGTGCCCAAGTTTTCACTCACCGTTAATTGGGAAGCTGTCATTGCCGGAGCATTGCGGTATCGGAGGCAGCTTTCCGCACTCAACCCACCTCGTTTTGTACATCCGAGCATAACTTAAATGATTGCCACGGGTTTTATTAGTTTACATAAAATCCATACACACGCTTTGTGAGCACTTCACAGATGAATATCGCATGCCAAGAGAGAGAGAGACCGAATGGGAGCTTTTGAGGAGCTTTCGATACCTAAGAATTATATAACACAATCAGAGGAGATGTTATTTCAAAAATCTCCATCCAAGACATCAGCAAATGAGGCAAAAAGAGCGAGCTCTCTATGATGTTCTCGTAAACATTATGAGATAAATGCTAGAAGACTTCTTGCAAACCATTCCATTCATGTTCTACACATTCAATTTAATTTTACAGATATTATATTACCCAATAAAATTGACGTTTGAGCGAAAAGTTCGCGTTTAAGCTCAATTGGGCACACGAGTAAATTTATTTTTAGTGCACAAAGCAAATGGCACATCAAGATCTTAATTAAGAAAAAACTATTATTTTCAAATGTTTCACATATATTTCCCCATCAGAATCTTTAAATTGCGATTAAAGTCTCCCACTGCAAAATGTCTCATGCCACTGAATTGGCACCTTCGGCACAAAAGAGCTCTGCGGAGGAACAGAAAAGGAATCTTGAAAGACTTCTCCGTAATGTATTGTACCATTCACAAGAGAGGAATTCTTTCTTCTCTCGCCCAGCCAACAATGGCAAGGATATGTCTTGTAGAGAATGCAGCAAAAAGTATAGGGAATTGATTGAGGAAATAAATGCAATACATATTATCACGATGAATGGCGGGAGGACGAGCTCTGCTGTCGCCAAGAATCTCCACACATCTCACTTGTCCCAGCGGGAATTGTCCTCATTCGCCATCGCCTGGAGGCCTCGAGGAAAAGAATGGCAGAGCCTGAAGGCATTTAACAAGTGTCACGAGAATTCACAAGTAGATATTCCTGTGATTTATGAATGATCCCCACACAAATACATGTGCTCCCCGAAGCCAAGCCAACAAGGCTCTCTTTCTCTGAAATCGACTTTTGGGATTGACGAAAAGGGATTTCACAGCAAAGGCAAAATGTATTCTGCTCTCTCAACACTTTTATATCCCATTTCGCTATTGTTATTTAACTTTAATGGATATCAAAATCCACTTTTCCCCCTCACAAAGGGTGTAATTTTGCACAAAACATAAATCTTATTGTTTTATAACGAATACCAAAAGAGAGACTCTGCAGAGATATTTCATGTAAACACTCCTCATATACGCTGTTTTCCGACATTATTCACATATCATGTTATTCTTTTGAGGGTTGCAAACACACCCCCTGAATGTGTCTTTGGGAAAATTCAAAGGATTCCCACACTATATATGACATTTTGGGGATTACACTCGGGAAGTTCTCTCCAAAAAGCTCCAGTCATTAGCATTACTAATTATCATTCCTCTATTTTACACAGTCTAAATTTCTCTCTCTCTCTCTCTCTTTCTTTGCTAATGATTATTATAAAGACAACATCATGTTTACTAATTAAGAGAGTATTTGAATGGTTGTGAATGTAAACATTTATGAACATTCTGGCTTTATCGCATTTATAGGGAAAATCTAGACAAAAATTGACACACAATTGACAAATAAGCAAGAAAATTGCACGTGACATTTTCCATAGAAAGCTGTGGATTGCGCGAAGAATGTTGTAAACATGTCTTATCCTTTCATAAGACTGTCGTTATGGTTAACACTTCCAAATTGAACTCTCCTCCGGAATAATACTGTGCGGGAAAATTCACCGAAAAGCTTCAAATGCTCTCAATTGGGCTCTTCGACGTCACCAGGCGCGCTCGTGTTCAGCGTTGGAAAAGTGGTTTCAAAGTGAGATGTATGGATAAACTTCTAGATAGCACAAACTTAGAAATGAAATTTTTCAATCAAATACTTCACCCCCACCTGAGCACCAACTTTTCCAGCATTTTCATGCATAGCCAAAGTGTGGCAAAAATGCCGGAGTTTGTCGGACGAGAGGAGAGTCTGTATGTATGCAAATATGTAATGCGCACATCGCTCATATTTCACGTATTGACGTGACGTGCTTCTAATGGAGTTCCTTCGGGCGGTGCGGATTCAACGTGAATCAAATTGTAAAATTGACTGAAGCAAAGTTTGGCCAACGCACAGCATTTCTTTTCGGCCAACCCTCAGTTGGTCGTGCAATTTTTCACCCAGTCTCGACCTTGAGCAATCTGCACGAGAAGCAGGCCAAGTCTCAGTGGGGGTTGGCAAAGTTTAAGGGCGAGAAGCACCTTCGGGCAGTATAAATTTCTCCGGTGTCAACCAATACCCTTCGAACGCACTTGCGTGAGTTCTCCCGGCTCTTCCAGAAGGGCGCACGTCAGGTATTCTAAGTGTTTGCCGCTCCTGACTTCCCCCCAGCCCTTACCGAAATTGTTGCCTGCCACGCGGTATTCATCAAACCACTTCTGAGAGATTGCACGGATCCTCGAGGGAAATTTCTTGTGTTCGGGAGATGAAGAGGAATTTCTATGTGAGACTTAATCATAATTCATAAGGCAATAATGCTGATGGGTGGATGGGAATGGAGAACTGCTGCGGAGTGTGTATATTCTCGTGTGCAAGTCTTTTATTTTTCGAAAAAGTATAACGACCAGTTGTAAACAAATCCTCATTAGGTTGCTTTTGAGGAAGTCTCCTTTTGCGCACCGTGTGAAGAAATGGGTTAATAGCAATGCTTTGGGCGATATCTGGAAATGTGCCATTTTCTATTTAGCTCCGCTCCACTTTTGTCAGCATCTCCATGTCCTCAATTTCTTGCTCTCATTGCCACATGGTGTGTTGAAAGTGTCTCCGCGACTTAATCATTGTTGACTGGGATGAGATGCCAAGGCACAGAAGTGGTTTTCATCGCCTCTGGCCACATTTTGTCGCCTTTGTAGCCGCGCTTATGGCACACTTTCCACATCTCACTGGGCTGAATGTGTCTCCCTTTCCCGCGCTAACTCACCATCTTCAAATCATCCGTTGAAAATGGGTGGATGGCATGTTTCTTGGCAGAATTCTTTTCATATGTCTTCCCCCCTTTGACAATGTCCTGCTCTTGCTTTCATCCTTGCATCCTCCAAGGCCCTCTGAACAATATCAAATTTGTCACAAACGTCTCTGATGTATATTCTCATGAATATGCACACAAACAAGGATTTATCACAATGAAATGAGATGTTTCTTCTGTGCTGTATTGGAATCCAGAAGATTTATGCACGGATTTGGCAAGTTTTTATGGTTGAATTTCTAGTCATTAATCTCCTTTTTCCTTATGTCCGGAAAAAATATATTGAAATTTAAATTATTATATGGATAATTTCTCTCAAAACTTACTTTCCACGACTTTCCTTTGCATATGCAAAAATTTTATCCGCTATGATATTTTTGGCAGTGTGTCAAGAAATTGTCGTGCAATGCAAAAGTCCTTAAGTGCGTGCTGAAGGTGAACGATGAAGTTATGAAAGTTTTACTGGATATTTCCACTCTGTCAACTCTCATTTCCTCTGTCGGCGCGAAAAGCTCTCGGCACAGTCACGCCGAGGAGTGTGGGCGGCGCTGTATTGACGGCTGCAGGCCATGATTTGCCCATAAATTAAGTGGTGTACATATTTGGCCGTGTTGAGGGCGAAACACCAGCTAAACGCGGACTTTTTATTGACATTCAGCAAACAAAGTATAATTTTACGCAGTGGCATACATTTATTAATGATGATCATTAAACCGAGTGACACTCTTTCTGGCAAAGATTAATGACAGAATATGACCGAAATTTAATTTGTGAATTTTAACCATATCACCCTAACAGTGTTTATATTGAAAATGCCAAAAACTCGCACCCAGACTGATGTACATTTGGGTGTAATTTAATATGGCAACAGTGGCGGAGATTCGGGCGCAAATATCCCAAATTTATGATTATGACTACAGATTTTCTGCTCAACGCTTCATCGCCTGTATTTCGATTTTAATTCATATCATTCAGTCACTCCATCAAATCATTCAGTCCCCTAGAATCCATCATTTAAATAACTCTCGCGCGCTGCGAAGTGTTTTCTGGGGTGCGGAAGAATTATTTAAAACCCCATTCGAAATCACCTTCTCAGGAATTCTTCTTGGGAAGCCCTGGCCATTTGGCACAACACTTGTTTTCTCATCATCCCTTCGTGCTTTGGGGCGAGTTGATTCGCATTGAGGCGTAGCGAAAAAGGATTTCAAATGTAACAGGCATCAAAGACAAATCTTGATGTGTGTCTATATTGTCACAATCTCCCCAAGGGGTTGCTAACTTTTCCAGAAACCACCCTCGAAATCACCCCCAACTGTTCCCCGCTCCCCCAGCATTCAAGCAGAATAAAGCGGCTGATTTACGAAGGCGCCAATAAACACTTTGGTCAGTTTGTGCTAACTTTTCGCTATTTTTGCACGCACGCCCCAAAAGAAAGTTTTTTTTAAAACTCCACACACGTGTGAACCCCTCGCAATGACATCACATCACCTCTCGTCCCATTGTTCTTTCCATATCCTTGTTTGTTATTTCACACGGGAGGCAAAAAGAGTGGCGCTTTAAGGCGGCTTCCCTGTGCATGGACTTTAAGTTACAGCCGTGGCAAAAAAAGGGGGATTTAAAGTGTGGAGATTGAAAGTTTTAGGAAGACACACGGTGGCAAGGATGTTTACTTGCCAACATGGAAATTGTATGGAGTGTGCTTGGGAATGAGCTTGAAACGGTATTAAACTTTTTGAGGCAACTTCCAGCACTTTGTAAGCAATGAGCTATGAAGAAGTGACTTACACAACGAATGTTGCTTCCTTCGCAGCATTTTCTATGACTTCTCTTAGTGCGACGCCTTTGAAGACAGGCGATAAATAGTCATTATGAGCAAATTAAAGTGGATAATTTGTACATTGTATAGCTTCAAATTCAATCACAAAAAGAGAGAATGAAGCAAAGTCTTTTATAAATAAATTGCATCTTTTGAAGGAGCATCAATAATGACTTTCTCCGAAGCAAGACTTTCATCTCCCAATCAATCTGGGTGCTTCAGTTTCTGGCGTGAAAATTACAACTATGTCATGATTATATCCCGTGGGAAATTTCAAAATCAATCTTCCATCAGCTCCACTTTAATTTCCTCCTCCGTCGTCACGCTGAAATGGCGAAATTGCACCCAAAAAGGCACATTTGGGGGGTGTGAGTGGGTGTGATTTTATGTGTTCTGTTGCTGCGCGAGGATATTTTTTCCCTTCTTTGCCTCTTTTGGGGGATGTTTAAAATTCGAATGGGGCTCATAAAAGGGTCTGACAAGGAGCACAAATTCCTCGCGAGATGATGTCGTGAGGACGTAGTAAATTTTATATTGTTTTGCAATCAATTCCAATTGTTTTATGGTGTATAATATCACAATGAGGAGTCACACTTTTTGCCCCCGCGCGCACGCGGGCGTTTGCATAGCATTCCGGAGACATTTGTATAATAAATTGCCATTGGACGATGTGAGCGATGAGGCCTGAAATGTCGAGTCATAGGAGATTCCCAGCAAGTGATATATAGGATTCTGAGGAATGCAATAAATTTCAATAATTAAATTCAAACACACAAAACACATGTTATCCAAAATAATTTTCTATTTAAATTGGCGTGAAGATTTATGTTAAACTATAAATGGAGGCGCCGGGTGGTTTGCAGTGGAGACGCCTGGTGTGGATTAACACACTGTCAAAGCTAAACCAGCCCAAGAAGGGGAGGAAAAAATTTGTCAAGAGATGATAAAATTAGTGGCGAAACAGGGCCGAAAGTGACACGCCCACACTTTTAGGGATGATGCGCTGGGAAAGGCCCTAAATATTTTATTCCACCGTCATAAAATGATATTTTAATGAAATCCATAATCATAAAGCTGAAGTTTCGTGGCGCTCCTGGGACTCTCAATTCCCGCCAACACTGGGAATAACGAGGCGCTCCGGCCTCAATGTGAGATTTAATGCAAATGGAACAGCTGAAACGGATCATGAGTTTTTCTCCTTATACCGACAACCCATCAATGATTCTAAAACCACCCAGTTTTCCCACTTTTTTCCCACCCCCCTCGAGGCCTCATTGAGTGTGTGTGTGCCGGACAGCATCTCTCGCCAGATGAATGTGTTCCAGAATTTCCTAATGGACCATTACATTGGGATTTAATCTTCCAGCACGTGAGTCGTTGTCCTCACTCCTCCGGATTACGCTATTCGCCCCTTTGGCTCTGCGCACGAGATTTCCATGTGTGACATCGGTGTGTTTTTGTTTTTTTCCTGCCCCCCCATCGGATTCACCTTTGCCCGTGTCACCCAGATTTCCAGCCCAGATGTTCGCCAGAGTCATTTCCAGGAAATTGAACAGGAGAAAGAGGAAAAAGGCAGAAAATATACAAATGATCATTCCCTTTAGATGACTGTAGTGAATAAAAATTCAATACAAATCGTTAAGGAGAATATAATCTCGAGTAAGATTAGATCGCCCAGGTTAAAAAATTCAATGCGGAATCACTAAATTGTGTATAAATAAATGTTTCACATCTGCTTCTGCTGAAGAAACTGTACAAAGAATGAGCGAGTTAGAGGAAGATTTGCAAATGATGAATTCAGTTTGTAATTGAAATGACATCAGCTTAGTTACAGTGGATTTATAAAGAGACAATAAAAAGCTGAGATGAAGAATTATTCACATTTTCGGTGTATTATTCAGAACATTTGTATTCAATTCCATATGTTTAGTTTAGAATATTGTCAAATTGCAGTAATTTCACCAGTGAAAATTTAATTAAATCAGTAAATTCAGTAAAACGAAAATGTGAGGAATAGTAGGAAAAGGAAATCACGCTGACGATTTAGATATAACAGGTATATTTACCTCTCCATTGCTCTAATTTGAGCGAATTCGGTTTATTTTGCCCCTATCTTCCTTATCCAATTCCAATAAAGCGGACAGATTCGGTGTATATCTTTCCAGTGTTTCTCCGTTTGCATTGGCTCAGCGTGGCAATCAATGGGAAATTGGCGGCAAAATACCTGGGTTTTTAATTAATGATCCTATCCCAGCGCCTCCAGGGCGGAGATCCGCTCTTGTCTCCAGTGCACAGGATGTGTGGTGCACAAACAGCATCTGTCCATTAAGTTTTATCACCCTCGGCGGAAGTGAACAAGAGAGAGAGAGAGAGGTGGCAAAAAAGGCTCGACACCTGTTTCATTCGTTTTGGCATCGAATGAAAAAATCATTGCGAGCACACATCCTGTGACTCTGGGGCTCCTCGTGTGGAGCCTGCGATTTTTCTCCACTCGCCTGTGCGTGGAATGCAAATTTGCGATTCTAATTTGGCTGCTCTAAATTCAAATGACACACAGGCATACGCTTTTCCCATCTTGAGCGCGCGCCGCGCGGCTCAGGACTCATCCTTGGCGGCAAATTGCAATTTCCATCCCCGCGGGGCTGCCTTTACTGCCGACATCGGAAATATGGAAAAATGGGTGGCGAGTCATGAAAAGGGGATACACCCCGTAGGATCGGCGTGTGCGGGACTATAAAAGGAATACACCGCGAGGCATATAAATTTGAGTGCTTCTGCAAATATTTATTGGACACTGAACACCTGCTGACTGAGGCGAAACTAAATCTTTCCGCCATAAATTGACATTGGAGACATAAAATATAATTATTCGCCCAGCGCTTTTGCTCACTTAATGGTCATCATCTCTGGCCGAAACTCCACCCACGCCCGTCGTCCGGCACAATTGCAAGTCGTTGATGAATAATGGAAAATCGATATGCCGAGGCAACTCAATTAAGAGGTAGAGCAGCGGCCCAGATGTATTTCGGGCTTCCTCCAACCGTGAAAATAGGTGTAGTTTTTCTCATGCTGAACGATATTAATTGGCGCGCCAGGCATGAATTCGCGCGAAATGGACAATTTTCTGGCTTTTCGAGTGCACGGGCAATATTGCAACATCACCCGAAGCAATAATTCTCAATTATCCACAAGGATCTCCTGACGTGAATTGATGACTTCACAGTCCAACCTTTGCCTCATATTTATATTTGATTAGGCCAAAATTGTTAATCGAAGAGCCGCCGAAAACAGCGAATTCTGTTTGTCTCTGTTCAAGAGCAACTTTGGCTGTCGTCCAATGTCGATGAACTTGAGTGCTGCCAAAGCCAGAATCTATTTTTCATACTCGCAAAGCACCTGAATGGCTGAAAACGCATTTCACGTCACTCTTTAGTTCTCCGAACCCAAAGAGACAAAGTTTGTCATGCAGCCTGTCGATGATGGCGCATTTCTCATGCTTAAACTTAGAATTATTATGATATAATATTGTGGCTGTGCGAGGAATAGTGGTAGAGCTATTGATTGCGACTCGCCTCTCGGGTATTTGGAGGAGTTGGCAAGGATTCGCCGGGCAGACAACATAATAGCCAAAGTTGCGTCGGTATTTCAATGTGGATTCACCTGTTCCCATGGCTTTTCTGCAAAATTGCTCAAACTTTCGCGCAAAATATGGCAACTGAAAGTTCTGGCTTTGTGTGTTCTCACATCAATTAAATTCAATTTCACCGCAACTCGCAAAGGCTTCCGGAAAGGTTGATTAGTAAACTATATCAGAAATTCATGCTCTGAAAACTCTGTGCGAATCGTGCGAATAAACTAACCATGTTGTTTGGAGATGTTGAGCGTTCGAGGATTTGAAAGGGCGACGAAACAGTCGAGTGTCTAGAATTATTGTACTAAACCCCGAGGAAAGGGTTCACTGAAAGGATATTTTCGAAAACCAGCACTGTTAAAAATCAGATAACTGATTAACCCTTTGACTGATTAGTTATTAAACCCTTGAGACTCGCATAAAGCTCTGTAATCATTCTGTTTAACACCAAATTGCTTGCAAATTAAATAGAAAACAGTGGAGAAATAAAGACAAAGGGAGAAGAAAGAGATATTTTATTTGATTCTCAAAATATTACTATGATTTCATGAGAAAATATTGCTAAAATAGAGAGATTTCAATGTTTCACTAAATAACTGAAGAATTTAAATTGTTCTTTTGCTGTTTTCAAAACTGTTTCAAGTCTGTTTCATTCTGTTGGTTTGGTGTGAAAATTAATAAGAGATTTCCTTCGTCTCTCTTATTATACAACACCTTTAAACACCTCTTATTTCCGACGATATATCGCTTCATTGTCTTACCGAATGCTCAAACCGGGGAAAAGAGTGGCGAATTTTCCGCAGACACACTGCAAGAAAGAAGAGGGTTGAAAAGGCCTCTTATTCTGTCGGTTCCAATGCGCAAAGCAGGACATCAACTTTATCCAAAAGGATTCTTGGCTCTATTTTCACTGTTTTCGGTGCAGATAACGCCATGCGCACGGTGGAAATCTCTGAAAGTGTTCCCAAAAAGCGAGGAAATTCACTTTTTAACGTGCTGGCGAAAGAGAGGTTGTTGAACAGCGTGAAAACACTGAGGTCAATCTGGATTGGATCTGCAAAGGCATGTTTTTCCGGCAAGATTGGCATCTCTGTTTCCGAGTCTTGCGTGAACGCATTCATTGAGCTGTGCCTTCGGCTCTAATTGAATTCGGTGGCCACATTGATAGCGCCTTATCAGTTCCTTCCTAGGCTCTCGGGGCGCCTATAAGAGGAGCCGCGGCGCTCGTGGCAGCCTCTAGTGTGTGCTTAGTGGTGCCGAAAGCTGTCCTCAATGCGTCCTCTACTTCTCGTTGTCATCTTCACTGGCCTCGGACTCGGAGCGCCGCCAGCCATTGACTTCTTCGTGGTGAATGGATCAGATGCGCTCACTGCGGAATTCCCTTACATGGTGAGTCGCACTTCATTCCCAATTCCTCAACTTTCGCCCCAGACGAACCGCCCCTGAGGACGTGGGAAAGTTTCTTGCAGTGATTTCTTTGTCGCTGAGAAATAATTCATACTTCATTTGTGGGGCAAATTAAAAGTTTTCCGTTGGCAAAATGTGAAAGTTTCCAGAGTCGCCAATGCGGCTATCATCGTTCTCGCGCTAATTGAACTAATTGCCTCTTCCCGACTCTTGTTGCGACTCACAGATAAAGGCATATCGTCGAAAGATATGGAGTGTATCGCACTGTCTGACGTTTCCGTGTTGCTTTCGAGGAAGTTTCCCAGCTATGAATAGAGGGAGTGTCTTGATTTGCACCCAGTTAAGATGTCACAAATAATATTATGCTTCACTGGAAGTTCAGCTTCCTCTTTATTCAAATCAGACACGCAAGCTTCTTCCTCAAGTTTTATGCATTTCCAATTCAGATGGAAGACTTCACCTTCTCTCCTTTTTCTCTCACTCTTTCAGGTATCCTTGAGAACACGCTCGGGAACGCACACTTGCGGCGCCACGATCATTGCCTCGAGATGGGTTCTGACCGCCGCGCACTGCTTCCTGACCCGCAATCCCGACGACTACAACGTGCAGTACGGCACGAACGTGATCTCCAAGGATGGCGACTCGGTGATGAAGATCCGCCGGATCATCTGCCACGAGGGATACGACGACAACAACCAGTTCATCCACGACATCGCGCTCATCGAGCTGGAGCAGTCGCTGGAGTTTGACGTGTTCGTGAACGCCGTGCGCCTGCCGCAGGCCTTCGAGTTCACGCAGGGCGGCCTCGAGGGTCAGCTGGTGGGATGGGGCATGAATGCGGTGAGTGGGTGTGAAATTTCAGCCCACGGTTCGGCTATTGAAGCCCCTCTTTCGCCCCCAGACCGTCGGCGGGGTCATTCAGACGCACCTGCAGAAGGTAGACCTGGAGACGATGACCGATGATGAGTGCAGAAAGCTCCACTTTGACAAGATCCACACCACAAACATCTGTGCTGGCGTGAAAGAGGGCGGCAAAGGGCAGTGTACTGTGAGTGTTCAAATTGATTTATAGTCCTTTGGCAAACTAGCCGACTCTGTGCGTCGTATTTGCCATCATCAACCCTCGCACTGCTCATTTCAGGGCGACTATTCAAGTGTATCAAATCCTAAAATAGCACACGGAAGATATTTTCATACCTTTTCCCATTGACATCTTGAACGCGACAGAAAATGTGGCATTTTCCCGTTGACATTTATAGAAATTATGTGACATTTTGTCTATTTAAGAAACTTTGCATAATCAGAAGACATTTATTTGCTTCCAAAACGCTCAAATTCAGCTCAAAAAGACTTGAGCCACTTGAGCTTTCGCTAAGCTTTTCAATTGAAAGTCGCTGGAATATTCTTCTGTGAGGGTTAACAAGTCCTGCCAGCAGAAATCGGCTCTATTTTCAACGTCCTGCTCTGCTTTCAGGGTGACTCTGGCGGCCCGCTGCTCGTGAACGGCGTTCAGGTGGGAATTGTGTCCTGGAGCGTGAAACCCTGCACAATCGCGCCCTATCCGGGAGTTTTCACGGAGGTTTCGCACTACATCGACTGGATACGCCTGCACATCGGCCTGGCGTTGGAAGGTGGCATATAATCTCAAGATGCTTCGTCATCGAATCTGAAAAAAGACTCAATTAGTGCACAGAATCGCCCTCAATTGCTGCACGCGACAAGATAGATTTTAAGTGAGAGAAGTGTTGTGATGAGTGTTGTATAAAATGAAGGAAAAACACAAGAAAATTCCAAGTGATTTTAGGGTTTATTTTGCTCTGTCGCAATATTGCTGGGCGTGGAATTCGATTCTCTAACTTCATCTGAGCATTAAATTGCATTTCTCTTTCACCCCCTTCGAAAATTCATGGGAGAATTTTGCTCTATGGCTCACACACGATGGAAATCGATGTCACGTCCACAGTTTCACACACTGCGAAGAGCTTATAGCTGAAAGGCATGTTTGCAATATAAATTGCAGCTTTCACTGCGTCCCTTCTTTTCTGCGAGAGACTCTATTTGGCATAAATAACTCAATGCTGTGAACACACATCGTGCTGTCCGGCTAAAATCAATCCCCTTTCACTCAGTGCGTGCGATAATTGAGGTGGAAGAAGAGGAGCTTTTTCACCCCTTTTTCTCAACCATACCCAGGATTGGCCGTAGAAGAAAGATTTATTTGGCAACATCTTCCTTAAAATAACACAAAGAAAGCTCCACAATTCACTATCGCAAGAGCATTTTGTGGAGCTCTTCACGAGCGATTAGCTTCAAGTCATGGTTTCCGATTTGAAGAGTTTATATTGCACAGATATGTGAAAACACACACACACAAGATCCAAATTTTTCATTCAACGGAAGGCATTTTTCCCTCCGATGTTAATATGTGAAACTTTCCTCTTACGTTTCACTTGCTTCGCCAAATACATTATAGAGAGTTCTCGTGAGGAAGTTCAACAGGGCGATGCTGTTAAGACAAATATTTGACTGAGTAGTTGCTCAAAGGTGAATTCAATTATAATAAATTGTTGAGTAAATGCCTAAAGGCACTGTAAATTTTTCCCCCTAATACACTCAAAGACGTGATTTTCTCACAATAGCGAAAACTTCCCAGAGTTCTGTCTTTAATTTTGTCACGGAATTTATCAATTTGCGCAGTAATAATTCAGCGGTAATCTTGAGTTCTTTGGCGCAAAAATTCTATTAAGACTTTCTCTGAGTGTAATTGCATTAAAACTGGCTCAATTCTCCCCTGTTTCTGAACGTGATGAGAGGCAATTTTATATAAATTTGCTTTGATTTAGCAATTCTGTTTGAAGGAATATAAATTCAGAGCATTGAACACAATCATTAAGTATTTAAATGGTGAAATTGCAATTTCCACATTCGTCCTATTGATTTTGTATTAAAATGGGCATGCAAGTGGCGTGAGACGCAGCCAAGCCCACGCCTCGTCACCTATTTCGTCACGCCCGGATGCACGCTGGCGATATTTGGACGGGTGGGCAAATTAAAAACTCTTTAATCTTATAATCCGCCCACCCCGCGCGCGGGGGGCGCTTTGGGGTGCGGCACGGTCGGCTGGGCATCGATTGTTCGGCAGTGTTGATGGACGGACACACTCCGATCGGTTGCGCATTATTATCGATTGGGGGCCACCTTGTGCCCAGCCTCCGGCCTATGCGAGTGTCTCTCTCGGGGCGTCGGATTGCATCGCCAGAATTTCGATCTGTGTGACCCAGATTTCCGACTGCATCCATTCCATCATCGAGTGCCTGGCTTTTGACGAGAGGATGAGAGAGAGAGTGAGGACGACCCGAAGAGGGATGCCCAATTCCACCTCAATGAACACTTTGCCGTCTGTCTCCACATCACTTCACGTCGTCCCTCCGACTCCTGGACATGCAATAAAATATTCCGAATGCCAAGGCGAAGCAGCTGTGCGCAGAAATGGTGTACTGTCCAGTTGAAGTCTTTTGGAGTGAAAAATTCAATTTGCACTCAATGCTAATCGATTTATCACAGTTTTCGTCTTATGTATTTAAGAAAAGATATTTATCTGTTTTATTACTTGTTAAAAAATTTCAAGCAATAGTAAGAAATTGTCTTAAAAATTCAAGGCACTCGATTAAAACGGCCGTTAGATTTTCAAAATTTACTTCAAATTATCTTAGTTTGGATAAAATGTAATAAAAGACTCTTAAAATCTACTTTGGAAACTAACATTTTCGGTTTTTCTATTAACTTTGTCATATTTCAGCCTAAAAATCCAATAAATACCAACAGAAGCAACTGAAAGAATTCAGAAAACAATTATTACAGAGCAATATTAACACTCAAATGATCGATTGTAAGATGTTTTACAGATTTTGAGGTAAATTTGCCAAATTTTGAACTCGTTTTGCTTACAAATTAATTAAAAATGTTTTGCTGTATTTATTCTCAATTCAAATCTTGGATCTGTCTTTGAGCGGTGTACACATTTCAGTCGCATTAACTCTCCATTGGCGAATTCTGGTCCTTTTATTCCTTCTTCCTTCTCCACTGGGTCACTCAAATTTCCCTGGATTTTTTCCTCATAGATCGTGGACGGTTGGCGAGTGGAAAAGGATGAAATGAGCGTTATAATTGAATACAGAGCCACAGTGAGACTTTTAGGGGATGTTGAAAGAAGAATAATTAATAGGAAGAATTTAGCAGGGGAAGGACAATGTCGGGGATTTTAACAAGTGCCCGTTAAAAATTCATTAAGAACAGTGTTCATTTGAATTTTAAAATACGTCCGCATGCATAAATAGAGCTCAACTAGGAGCCGAATCTAATCAAATTTCGGCAGAGATTCTGCTCGCTTTACTCATTCCCAGGGATAATAATTCGGAAAATGCAATATCGTGCACCAAAAGAGGTGAGCAGAGTCGTCCTTATGGCGTTCACTCTGTCGCAAGACATCAACTACAAGTTTCAATGAATTCCGAATATAAAATCAATGGCTCGGAAAACACTTCTTGATCACTTCCTTTTTGTCCCATTTCCACCCACAGCGCGCCTTTCAATAACTCTGCGCCATTTGGACGGGCGGCGAAGGAGATCCGCTCACACCCGCCGCCGTTCCAGCTCGTGCCTTTTAGTCGGGGAGACGGAAGTGTTGCAGAACTGATGGCCTGGACTCCAGTGTTTTCCGGGGTGGGGATTTCGCAGCGGGTGGTTTTTTAATATTGCACAGAATTTCACGGTACTTTGTGGAGAATTTCACCTCCTCGCTGAGCATTTTATTGCATTGAATTACTTTTAATAAATGTTAGAGTCGCAATTTTGTATTTTCTGCAACTCCACGAGCGCCGCCTCAATCTTCATCAGGATAATTGAAAGGTGGAAAGAATGGGGCGGAAAAGCAGCAAGCAAGAGGATGGAAGGGAGACGAATGGGGGAGTTTTATGCGATAATCATGAATAATTTTACGCTCTCTTTTTTCGCCTGGCTCACATTCGATGGCGAAAGTTGCCTCTATTCCGCGCTGAGCACTAAACTTTCCTCGCTCTGCAAGACGGAGAGAGATTTCTCCAGTGAATTTGTGCAGAATTTTTCCTCCGCATTCAATACGTGACCATTTTGCTGGGGTGGAACAGTTTTCTCATGATATTTTCATACACTGCCGCTCCGGTGTTCTGGCTTATCCTCGGCAGTCCTTTTTCCTTTCCTCCCCGAGGCCGTGTTTAGTCATTCCGGCGTGTAGCATATGTGGAATGGTGCAACAAGTTTCCTCAAGCTTGAGACGCTGTCCGAGGAATACTGATGGGCGAATGTGGCACGACAGGAGAGTTTTACAAACTTTCCAAAGTGAATTCCATCGGATTCTTCCTCACACTCAGCGTCAACATTGCAATTGGCAATCAGAATAACTTCGGAGAGTGAAAGAGATTTGCGAACATGGAATATTACCACTAAATGTCTTTTAATTGAGTCAATTTTCTCAATTTCGTTGCTTCCCACACGAAGGAAAGGTGGAAAAGATCACTTGCAAAATGCTAAAGAAACACTTGAATTCTTTCAATAAATGCACAATGAAAATCCAAGGGGGAGATAATATGCTCCTATTCTGTACACTACTTTGAAACATTTGCAGCAATTTACATTTTTTTTACTCCTTCCTTCATAATTCACAAAATATAATAAATATCTTAAGGTTTCATGCTATATTTCTATAAAAATCCACTTTCAACCGCTTTTCTGAGCGTCTTTTCCAACCATAACCTCAAAAATATCACAAAGAGGTCTCAAAAAGCTTCAATTAGAAGCTTTCTAGATGGCAAAATTATCTTTTTTTGAATTAAAAGTGATCTAAATAAACATTTTGCTAATCCTACAATACTCTTTTCGAGGTTATGTTCGATTTCGGCACAATTTGCAGTGTTTTTCGGCTTCAAATCGCATGAAAATGCTTAATTCTGCAGATAATTAGCAATCTTGGCGACTTTAGCATAATAATTGATGTGCTGGAATGCAAATTATGCACTAAATCCGTCCGTGATTCGTTACATAACCTAGAAAAAGATTGTTTCTTCGTACAATTCAAGAGAAATCCAAAGAATCGTTATCAAGAATTGTAAGTTTATGAACACTTCCACTTCTTAAGTACTTCTGCCGTGCTGTACACCATTTATGACTATATTATGTCCCCCTTTAGCTGATGTATGAAAAAATCTCTCTAAGTTTTTATAAATGCAGAAAGAAGAGCTTTTGCCATTCATTCCGATAGAGTCTCTGCCATTCACTTGTGAATGATCAAATTAAACAATTACGCTGTAAACAGAGTTCAATTCACGGATTCCCTTTTCAAGTATGCAGGAAAAACTGGACATGCTATTGCTATGCAAAACATATTTTTTCAGCATCCCACTCGACACCTCTCGTGCTTGTCGTGGAGAAAACACATATTTTTTTCCTGCCCAACACACTGTGTATGTACATAATTCCATGTGGAGCGGCAGAAAAGTGGAACACGGCGCTGCTTTTTTGCCCGCCACCCACAGAATTACTAGAAATTTTTGCCGGGCGCCCGCAGAATAGTCAAAAGGGATGACTACCCGGCTGCCAGGCGAGGAATAATGTAGTACACGGCCCAGATACACGTATGCATATTTTATGGGACGCCACAGCTATGTGGGCGAAAGCGGGGAGAATGACAGTGTCACTATAGAAACGATGAGATGTTTTCCAATTCATTGCGTTTGATGAATATTCAATAGGACTTCACAGCACTTCTACTCACGCTGCGCCCCATCTTCGAGCCACTCCATCGAGGAGATTCAACTACCCAGGGTTTCCCCATTCGAGTGGATGTGCAGGAATTGCCGCCAAAAAAAGCCCTCTTCGCACGCATTCGCACAAATTTGAATATCCAAATTGGTATGAATTTTTATCCAGCGACATTTTTCCAATATAATTTTCCCGGTCAGGGAGAGATTAAATTTAATTTCCGTGTCGCGGATTAATCGGAAATGTCCGTGCCAAAGGCAAATTACGGCGAATTAGGGCTCAAAAAGTTGCCATGGCGAAAAAGTTCACAAAATGCATTTCATCAAAAAAAAAAAAATCTATGGCAAAAGCACGCCTTTTCGGCCAAAATGCACATAAATTTCCCACTGGTGAAGTTGCACAATAAACAACAGGAAATTGCCTTTTCGAGAGCTTCATCCATTCAAATATATCGTTGTGAATATTTATAGTTGCAGATGGCAGTGGCGCTTGAAAGCTCTCCCCCAAGAACGTGAAAAGCTCCCACAAATCCCAGTCACTGAAGTCCTTTAGCCCAGACAGTCACGGGACCCCTTTTTCATTACCAATTCAGCAGTATGAATATTTTTCCAATAAATATTACACAATTTTATGAGTGTGATTGAGTACTTTTTGCCACATAATTCCCACACCCTCATAAAATATACTCTCACCCCTGAATTATTGATTTGCACTAAATTACGCAATGATTCAAATTCGATTCAGCAAAAGCGCATTGTACCATAGAGGCGCACATAATTCAATTTTATTCTTAAATCACAACCACGAATTTTTTTTCGGGGGTTGGAGGAGCAATTTTGCAGCCAGTGATTGTAAATAATTCGATTTACAGATAATTTTAATTGCGCTAAATTAATTTTTTTTAATTTTTAATTTGCAAACTTAAAAAAATGGCAGCGCAAATATCCTGGGTGAAAAAGGATGCTGAGCATTTACCAAGGGGAAAGTCACTCACAAGTTGAGACCATTAACTTTGTGATTATTCAATCTTTTTTTCGATTATTTGTGATTATTACTCAAATTTTGATTATTTCATACAAAATTCTGATTGTTTTTTGATTATTTTCTGAATATTTCATTAAAATTTGATTATTTCATACCAAAATTTGGATTATTTTTTGATTATTTTTTGATTATTTTCTCTGGATATTTAATCAAATGTTGAATATAATTGAAGAATAGTGAATATTCGGGAATATTCTGATTTATTGATTGAAAAAAAAAATCTTTTTTTTTAATATCTTATTTAGAATTTGATTCTTTTTTCAACTTTACTTTGGAAATTAATCATTTTTCGATAATTTTTTTTTTAATTTGATTATTTAGCAATTTTACTTGTGAAAATATTAATTTTTGTTTATTATTTAATTCAATACTTGTTTTCTTATTTTTTGTAATTTTTTTTGGGAAAATAATAATTTTTTTTTCAATTTTACTTGGGAAAATAATCATTTTTTGATTATTTTACTCAAATATTTGATTATTTGATTAGAGAACGTTAAGTTTTCTCAAAAGTCGCCTTGTGATTTGCTCCTTGGCATTTACTCAGCAAAGCCTTTTTCGCAATAATGCTTGTCTGGCTGTGTTTGTCTCTCGGAGTGGCAAACAAATTAATTGACAGCTGTAATCGCGTCTGCAGTAATGCAATTAGTCGCCCAGGTGGAAATCTTCGAGTCACAGCCTCGGGCTGCTTGTTGTTTTGGGGCGTCCAATAATTTGTGGACGTGAATAAAATATGGGAGAGTGCATAAGAGCTCCCTTATCAAATTAGCCGTCGCAATCACGTTTTACGCAAATTGAGCAATTGTCTCTCGTCCAATTTCGCCCCTGACGCCACAATCTTTCGAACTGGGGCGCATTTTGAAGCTATCGCGAAGCTCCATCGATCCAATTTGCCCTAGAAATTGACCATCACAGCGTCCAGAGACGCACAGTGACCCTCTTTCTACAGCGACTTGATGGGCGGAATCATCTGCGGCGACATAATCATTTCACAGCGGAAATCATCTCTCACTCGCCATGTTTATGTATGAGCGCCGCTGAGCTTTCACGAGGACGAAAGCTTGACTGTGGAGGAATAAATTGACGACCAGAGGAAAACACACAACACACCATAGAAGCTCCCTCTCAAAAACTAATGGCGAGTCATTTCCATTCACTGGCAAAGCTCGCTTCTCTGCCACCTACAATCTGTCTTCCGTTGAATTTAAATTTCAGCCAAAGAGATCGACATTTTTCATCTCAATTTGCAACTCTTCTCCTGTGTATACAAGTCCTCTTTCAGACACCCCTCGGCGCGTGCTTCGGCGAAAGCTCTCTCACTCTTCATCAACGGCAGTATGCAAATGCTATCAATTATACACGCTGTTTGCCGAGCTAAGTACTTAAGAGAGAACCTTCTTCTCGTGTCAGAGACATCGGACGGGATTGTCAGAGGGATTATTATGAAATCTCTGTGTAATGTCATCTCTGCCTTGCTCCGCACAGATATTCTCCGTTTTAGTGCCAAAAAAGACAAAACCTATCTGCGAGGAATGGAGATGTTTATCTCAGACAAAGAGCCACGTACAGCATTTAATGGTGAGTGAAACTCTCAATGTATGAGGGCTTGTGGCAATTGAGGTGGAAAATTCATGAGAAGATGATTCGCGCTCCCACGAGTACACCATGTACGTGGCATTCATTTCCGCCTTCTCACACCGCGCGCGCGTCTCATTGTCTGAGGAACGGCGCGAGGATACTCTCCCGATTGGTCCTGCAATCCGGGGGCGAATCTCTCGAGCATACGTGCTTCGATGAGCAACTGTGCAGCACGGAAGGCTGTATTTATGGCTTCTGTGTCGCATTACTTATGATAAGGTACTGGAAATCGCTCGTAAATAGTTTCTTGAAAGTCCACTGAAGTGAGCTTAAAGTGACATCTTCTTTTCTGCAAACAATCTGTAGGGAATTGTGAAAATGAAAAGCATTTCCGAACGAAAAAACAAATCGATTCTGACTTTACAGACACAAATTAACTCTAATTACACATCATATTTGCAATTGTAGCGCGCAATCTTCAAGTTCACTGGCAGTTGCTGCTCTGATGAACTTCCTTAGTTCAGAGGAAGTTCAATTCCTCCTGAATATTTCACGCTATCTGCCATCGAATGCGTGTAATCCCTAAGCGATTCACACTTGAGGCAATTAGGGGAAATTGCCTGGAAAATTCCTCACTGCGGAGGTGTGACAAGGAGAAAAAGTCGCGAGTTTCTCACCCCTCAGCCCAACCTGGGGGCCATTGACTCCCGGGCGATTGCCGGGGTGGGTGTAATGGGGCGCCTGATAAGACACTTACCATATGAATTGACAAAGTTGCGGGCATAGTTGGGAGTCACTTTGCCACTGCCGAGTCGATGGTGATGGTATTGATTGAATGCCACACGGCGTGAGAAGTCGTGGAGTGTCGATAAAGGCAGTTACGTTTGCCTCCACGAGGAGACAATGAGAGTCAGCGCCCCGCCCGGAAGGGAAAATTGATGGGGAGAGGCGGCGGAATGTGTGACACTGTCAACAGTGAAAATGAGCACGTAATGGGTCGCCTCGAGAGCTCCGCGCGAGGGTAATTTAATTGGAAATTATTTCAAATTGAATTTTTCCAGAGCGCAGCAAAATGGGGAAAACATTTTCCCCGAAAATGGGAAAAGTGCACTGAAAGTGGTCGCTTCGCACAAAATGACCCAAATTCACTATAGAAAACAGCACCACAATCGAGAGAGAGAGAGATTCACGCTGAATTCCTTTCCGTTCTGACTATTGTCATTTAAAATAGAGTGTCTTTTTTTTTGTTGGTGCTTCGACAAATGCAACGAAACACCAATTAAACTGCAGCTCGAGAGATATTGATTGGATATTTTGCGATCAATATTGCACAATATTTAATTTCCATTCGAAATTCATCAGCTTTCGAAGCTCATCAGGCAATAAATGAATCTCTCTCGAATAATATATTTTTATTGTATGTGATTTTTATGTAATTTTCTCCCTCTCAAATGTCCCATTTTTTTCACAATTTTATTGACAGCAGAAAAAAAGTAAATTGCACTTTGATCCCATTTTGTGCCCGAAGCGATAATATTATTTATGTCATGGAAAATTGAAAGATGATTGCATGCAGTGCCATCGCCATGAGGATTAAGCTGTCCCGAGGCAGGGAAAGTGGCGACCGAGAGGGAGGGAAAATCTTCTGCAGAATTCATCCAGTAAAATGCAATGCTTTCACCCACATTTTTGCCTCACTTACGAGTTCAATTAGCGCACAGGTTTCTATACGTTTCGCATACGAAACACCATTCGAAAGAATTATGGAGAGCAACTCCCTTCCTCACGAGATGACGTTGAGCAATTTGCAGTGAGGCATGAGCTTCCCTGCTCATTTTCTCCGGATATATATCGCAGGAAAAATTGTGGAGGTTTAATATGCTAAAAGAGATTCTCTCTTGCAAGATGGCAGGCGCAGAGTGTGTGCGCCTTTTATTTATTTTCAACATAAATAACACCAGCAGGTGAACTTTATTCACCGCCGGCGTGGGTGTAAGTGCACAGGCTCGAGGCGGCAACTCTCAATGGATTACTTCCTGTACACCCCCAGCCTCGCCACCCCCCCGGGAGGCGCTCCCAAGACGGGGGCGCGCAAAGTAATTTCACTGAGTGCGGTTGTGTAGATTCCACCCCCGTGATCGCCTGCACTCGCGAGGGTGTGAGAGAGCCGGCATTAAAAATGAACACAAAACATACTCTCCCTTTAAAATGCACTAAATTATTTGGCGGCCATTCGACAACACGCGAGTTGTGCTCGCTGATGATCAATTGGAGTGAAGAATAGATCGACTTTCGCATCCAATTCAGATAAATGGGCGGAGCATTCCAGTGGGCGGAGCTTCCAAAAACCTCATTTTCTCTCTTTAAAAGCAATACACAATTTCTGTGCTTACTCAATGTTTTGGATATGCTAAAATAAACACGTAATATTATATTGATGATGCAATTAATAAATATATGGCAGAAATTGCATGTGAGTGACCTAAATTCTGACGATTAATCGACACATTCATGCAAAATCAATCACAACAACTGTGATTCCAAATCCAAAACGATAAATTATTGCCTAAATTCGCCAAAGTGCACAATTCTTGGCAAAATTGACGACATGAGCGGTGAAATACAATCATGTTTGAGAGTAGATTGCCTTATTATCGTTTCGGGCAGCATGCTAATAAATTCCAGGGATTATTAAAGTTGGCCATCATGGTGCATTATGAAGTTTTAATATGACTTCCTCCAGAATTCTTGCAATTTGATGCATTTTCACACGTACAAAGGCACCACGAGCAGAGAAGAGAGATGGATCTGTAATTTCCCGAGAGGGAAGAGGAGATTATATTTCCGCCCCATCGTGCCTCCCCTCGTGTCAAAGGGATGCCACAGTGCATCGCCAGGGACTTTCCGGGTGTGAGAGTTTACCAGCAACAAATCGCATTAATTGTAATTACGACAATATGCAATGTTGAGCTCAATTTAGTTGCAAAAGAGCAAGCACACAACTCCCCAACAATGGACTCTTGCCGCATTCTCCGGAGAAATGAAATATCCAATTAGGAATATGTGCAACTTTTTGCTCAACTCAATTTCATGTGTAATAATGCTTTATGGGAAATCAATTCAGTGAATCCGTCTCAGCATATTTCTCTTCAGCATCATTAAACTCCTGCAGTTTCTGCTTCGCATTGAGAGAGAGCCATAAAAGACAGAGAGTGAGGAGTTTAGGGAAATGTTGCAGTAGAGCCAGTATTAAAATGGATTGATGATGGAAAATGTTGTCCGCGGGTAATTTTGAAATGCACACATTGAATTTTTGCTGGCGGAAACTGGGGTGCAATAATTACATTGAGTTTGTGGCTCGACTTCCGGGGCGTCTCTATGACCGCAATTTGTCACATTCACTGCCACATTCTCACCATCGAAATTGGATGCTCGACAGAAATGGCAGAAACTCCTTTTTTTGTGCAGCACCACGAGAGGTGAATAAGCATACAGAGAGAGAGAGTCCTTTCATGCGTCCTGGAACATACGGCGAAGTGGAAAATGTTGATGAATAGAGCACAGATTCCATTTGAGATATGAAATCAAGGCTTTTGTCAATGGTTTGTAAACGGAAAAAGTCGCATGAACACCTCTGAGGGTGTTTTTTTTTCTTGAATTGCACAGCATCATTTCCAGCACTGGTGCAAGTTTTCACCCTTGCAAGGGTGGAAATTTTCTCTGCGGGGCTCGTGAAAGAGGAAATGTCGCCGTAATATTGTGCACAACAAGAGAGACTTTTCCAGTTCGCAGCGCCCAAATGGAAATTTATTATAATTCCTCTGCGCGATGACAACATAAAACAGCGCCACGGGTTGACGCGATGACAGAAAAAAGACGCTTTCCGGGGGGAGGAAAGTTAAGATCTTACCGGTAAGTAAGGAACAAATTGCTACACTGTGCCAACCATAAATTCCCATCATCGCAGAGGACTTCCCTTTAACCGTGTACCGCACTTTTTCCTCATCTCCTCCTGCACTTCCTTGCGACTTTTGATGCTTTTCCATTTCACAGAATTACCCCAATTCCACTGCACACTGCAAGTTATGTCCTTTTTCTACACCACAATATTTTACAGTGGGTGCCAAGAAGTGTATGAAGAAGTAATTGAATTAAAATCCAGAAATCATGATTAAAAACAAAGACGTCTTTTACCCTTTTTCCTGGCCAATAACATCGATTTATTGCACATGCCCAGGTGAGATTCTGGTGAATTTATAATGATTTAATTTTACCTTTCTTTGATAAAAATTCAGACGAGAGAATTTCTTAATCGAAGGACCCTCAATTTCTTGAAGTGTTCATTTAGTCACAACTGTGTTGCTCTTGGTGAGACGATTAAACACCCTTCAGATTCTTCCCACCCTCTCTTGCGGGCTCCCTTTGCCAACAGCAGAGGGCAGGTCAGGAATGCCAAAAGAGCTGGAAAAGCGAGGGTAATATGAGAGAATCACCTTTCGCCCTACATTATTTATCCGATGGAATATTCTCAAATTTAATTTGTGTAAAGGACCTTTATTGATACTCTCAGAAGAGCTGAAGGAACTCTAGATGTGAGATTATGGAAGACATTCTGTCACGGATAATGTGTTTTATTCATATAGCTTAATCAAGACAAGTTACTTGACATTTTATAGTTATTTTCATGACAAAAAGTGTTTTGCTCATTTTTCTACGTATTTTACGTTGCGTTTAATCATTTACTTGTTATCCAGAAGGTTAAATGGGTCATGAAAAGCATTAAAAAATTGAAGAAGAGAAGAAGAATCTTTTACGTCTGTCTTATTTATGTGTTCATGACGAATCAAAAATATTCAGGAAGCAAATTATAGACACAAAATTATGGTCAATAAAGTGCAGAAGAAGAAAATTCAGTAAAACCACACCCACACACAATACAAAGTCATTTCAGCAAGCAAATCGCAGCTCAAAGTGCTCATTTCCTAGCTTTTCCAGTCATTTTAATCGTCACTGTACTTTTGTTTCTACTATTTCCGCTCCAGAATTTACAGAATTTAATCTCACTGGTGGAAAAATTGTGTACATTTTTGCATTTTCCAGGGGTTTCGAGGGCATTTTTTTCGACAAATTGCTGCCCTTGGGAGAGTACACACTTTGGATGGAAGTGAGATGTTTCAGACTGAAATTAATGGTGGGAAATTAAAATTTATGGCCAGAGCATGACCTATTTGCTATTTGGGTGGAAAAATGCTCAAAACTTCTCACTGAAAAATTGTATCAATTCCCAAAGTGTAGCACTTGGTGCGCACTGAATATTCACGAGAGCTTTGATGGCATCCAGAGAGAGAGAGCAGGAATTTCCACACCATGTCGAATGCCTTCAGACACACTCATGCTTATCTATTTATTGATTCACCATTCCATCGCATAATCCCCATCGCATTTCTGCCCCAAACTTCCCATGAGCCTGGAAAAAAAATAAATAAAATGTGTCTCTCAGAAGAGCGTGGAGCGATGGAAATGGCTTGAAAATTGGGAGCGGCTGAAGTTCGTGCAGAAGAAGGTGGAAGGATACATGTAAATACAGAGGCAAATAGGATGAGAAAGTGTGGTGAGAGGCAACAACGGCGGCCTCAACGAAAATGATTTCATAAAACTTTTAATGAGTTAAGCTCCGGCATCCATGTAAGCGGAGCAAGTCGCCTGTTGTATGGCTGAGAAATGTTCGGGAGAGAAGGAAAAATTCCAAGAATGGCCCCAAGGAAATCCTCCACTCCTTCCCATTCCTTCCATCGTCCCATTCTCCAACGTGAAAACACCTATTAGTTCCCTTTTTGTCCGAATTCCTCTCTCTCTCTGCACAGAAAACCCATCTCCGCTTGAAAGGTTAAAAATAAATATAACAATGGAGATGTTAAACACGTGCTGAGGATATTTTCTTAGGGATTTGCAATGCTAATGTGCAGATAAATCTGTCTCATGAGGGCTAAATAGATGATAACTTGCTCCTAAGTCGATAAATCAACCAGCAGATGATCTATTTTTCTCAGAAATATGTCAAATGCGGAACACTTGAAGTGTAGCAAGAATGGTGAGGATGTTGAGCAAAGTTGGGAGAGAGCATTTGACATGTCATATGCGACCTCCCAATTGAACAACTACATAAGTCCCTGATAGTGAATTCAATATTGGAACATTAAATAAACTTTGTCCTGTTCTCGCAGCGCCCCCAAAAAAAGGACGATTCTACACAAGTCGAAGGCGAAACTTTTCCTATGACTTCTGCAGAAATAACAATTTTGAAAGGAACTTTTCCCCAAGCAAGCTATCAAAGGCCACAGGAATGGGAATAAATCAAATTTTTTGGGGGTGTCGAACTCAGTGACTCTCACCCTTGGCATTGTTGGTTGAGCGCATGGGTAATATTTTCTCCATAATTCACATAAATTCCGAGGAAGTGTGTGTGATAGTTTTAGATGCGACGAACGTGATGGCTGAGATGGCGAAGGCTTTTACTGGATGAGGCGTAAATCTCCCCCAATAAAAGTGATTTCCCATCACTTTCGCCGTCACATAATACAACCAAATTGCAGACATCGTCCGGACACTTTCTCGCCAAAGTCCACAATTTATTCCGGACGGCGGAAGAAGGTGTCAGTAAATCTTTAATGGTATGATATTTTGTCACTCCGTCGCTCACGGGATATGAATTGATTGCTTTTTTTTTCACCCACCCTCGCACAAAGTCGACGTGCGAGCGCTCATCCCCCTTTGGCGCACGCAAAACTGGCAGTTTATTTCCCTGGTGAGCCCATATTATTGGGATCAAATGACTTAAGTTGACCCCTCGTAAAAATTTATCAAAGTTTAAAACACGATCCGGAAGCCGTTCAATGCTTTCACGTCTCCACGACTGGGAAGTGACTGTGCAATTTGAGACCCATCGAATGTCGCTTTCGGGGGTTGGAAAATGAGAGAAAAAGGGATTGGAATTGTCCCATTGAGTCATTGATTTGCAAATTCTACAACACACCAATATCACATTGATTTTCCTCCCCTTTTCTCTCTCTCTTTTTTTTGCGCCGATGCTTTTCAGGGGTGCGTCAATCCGCAAAACAGTCACAATTTGCATAACTGGCGCTGTTTTCGGAATGTAACTTCGCAGACCATAAAAATCTCCTGTCATGACTTTCTCTTCTCGTGACTTAGAGCATTTGCAGTTCTACGACCTCTTAACTCGTGCTTAAGCATTGATTTAGCACTGAATCACTGTAGAAATTGATCTGAAACCGTCACAGAAAGCAAGAAGTTTTGTTGAGTAACGCCAAGTGTAGAAGTCCCGCCCATTTGAATGCTCCGCCCTCAGTTTAAGAAGAACTCTTGAGTATCTTCAGATAAGAAGGCTTCTTGCCTTCTTATCAATATTTTTCCGTTATTACACATCCCTTGTTTGAATCGAACACTCAAAGTTTCAAGTGTCTTTCTAAATGTATTTATTCTGAGGTTTCTCCCTTGTTTCACAATCCAAGAGAGGTCTTTAAATTACCTAATAGTATTTCAAGATGATTTACAATGGGGCCTAATCTAGGATCTACATTCACCTTCCGCCTGGTATTCTGCAGATGGCATTGTGCGTCGGAATGGCCGCCAGACCGGCCAAGGCGATTCCCACGGAATCCGATACGGCGGTGACGCTTATCGCGAAGGCCTTCCTGTTGGGCGACAGCTCAGAGGACATGCGATAGAAGGTGTTGACGTAGGCTCCGCCACCTAGCAGGCCCTCCCACAGCACGATGGCGAAGATGAGCCAAATGCTGGGGCTGAAGAAGTAGAAGACCTCGAAGAGGAAGAACACCACGTTGACGAACTGCAGCACAGCCATTATCCACACTCTCTTGAACGAGATGATGTTGACGGAGGAGCGCGAGATGAACACGCCGATCTGGTAATCCACCTGCAGCCATCGGTACTGCTCGGCTTTGTCCAGCCAGATGTTTGGGAAGTAAACCAGCTCGAACTGGAAGCAAACGGAAAGCACAAGCGTCAACCGAAGATGGAGAGCTTTCGCGCGGAAAGGTGGTAATTTGTGGCGAACGAAGTGGGAAAATCCAAAAATTCTTCGGTTCTCATGACGATTTTCATGTGTAACTAAATATAATACAGAGCATAAAGCTCATGTATTAAATATCATTAGCAATTGATGAATGCAAATACTTTAAAAATTCATGGAAAGCCCAGTCAATGGATGTCAGGCCAAAATGGACCCTTTTGTTGTTTGCTTTGTTTCTGGACAAAGCGAATATTTCATATTGGCAATTCACATTAAATGTTTAATGAGTGACAAATTGACAACTCAAAATTAATACATGCAGAGTTAAATCATCTGAATGAACGTCAAATAATTGGGTTGCATAGCAATATCGCCAAATTGAATATCTCTATCTTATCTGGGAATGTGTCTTTGAGCGAATTGGGCAATAAAAGTACACACGAACAATTGCGACAATTCGATTGTCTCGTGCTATCTTATCAGGTGGCAAGAAGCCATAACAGGGGCTTATTTCAAATGGCTATTAAGAGGCTTAGTTTCACTCACCAGTCCTTGATTGATGAAGTACTCGAAGAGATAGACGAGTGTCAGTGGGATCATGTACTTGAACATTTTGGGAATGTAGCGAATTTTCTCCCTGAAACCAATCAGAGGCGCGTCCTCTTCGTCATAAGACGTCTGAGACGGCGTGGTCTTCTCCACGTCCTCTTGGCTGCGCTGCAGATCGTTGTTGGAGTCGCTGGTGGCGCCTGGGTTGTCAGATCCCGCCGTGGCGCTGATCTGCGGCTGGTGATTGTGCCGAAGAATGCCCCAGAAGGCCACGACCTCCGCCGCGGGCACGACGAGCATCACGAGCAGCGTCTGCGTGGTGTCCAGTCCAAGACTCCTGAGGCCAGCGTACGACACTGCCCCAATAATGCCAGCGCCTCCCGTGCCCGAAGACCACGTCGAGACGACATTTCTGTCCGCGAAATTGATGTTATTCATGAGATATTCAAATGAGAAGCTCTGCGTGTGCACCGAAATCCACTTTGCAGCGCCTGAGAATTTCCATCAAAGTCATTCTCACGTTTTAATTGCAGAAAAGCCACATTTTGCAGCTGTTTTCCACTTCATTCCCATCAACATCTGTCTTTGTTCTGTATCAGCATAATTTTTTTATTTTCCCCCTACTTTGTCGCCTCTCAGCATCCCAAGACATTCAAATGAATCCCACTTAATTTGCGATAAAATCTATAAACTCTGTCTGCAAAAACGTCTGGCGACTTGTTCACAAGTGGGCAGAAAGTCTCAAATTCAATTATGTCTGCTTCCTCTCAATCACTGATTGCAAATTTAATTGCAACACCGCAAATTTTCTCGCTTGAAACATTTTTACGAGCACAATAACAATAAATATTGCTGGCGTGAAAGATGACGACGAAGAGCTATCAAAGTTTTCCTATTTATAATATTCAACTCTTCGTCTTGCTTCACAGAAATTGCCAAGCAAATTTCACTCTTCCTGTCTCAACTTTGGTTACAACTGATAGAAGAGTGTATCCTTGATGTCAGGATATTAGGAGTTTGAGGATTTTTAATTAAATACTGCGGTTCGTCTTCATTCTCTTGATAAAATGACTTTTTGTCACCATTTCTTCATCTCTTTGAGACTTTAAGAGCACTTCAAATGAACTTGCAGAGAAATTTAAAGAACTACATGAAAATAGTGAAATCTTGACCCTTTTGGGCATTATAAAATGACTTTGCATCTTTAGAATTGCACAAGTTGAAATTTCGGTTACTTCTTGACTCTCCACAGCACACAAACTAAGGACACTCACTTATTGTACTTGGAGGAGTACGCAAGGAAAGTTAGTTCACCAAGTCCTGAGGCTAGAGATGTGCAAACGACACCCACAATCGCCACCCATTCTGTTTGGGCGAAGCCAACGAGCAGGAAGCCCGCCGCCGCCAAGCCGCAACACAGAGTCACGCGAACGCTGGAAAGGGAGAGAATCTTGCAATGTGTGTCAATCCTTCCTCGGCACATGATTAATTGCATGGCGAATCAATCACGATGACGAGCGCCGAAGTCCGCCCAGGAGCTCAATCGCCCCCCATGAATGATAATACTATTATTCGCCATCAATCATTTCCCCGCGGGGGCGTGAGTTGAGGGCGCAGTGATAAGGCGCCTGCATCGGATGACTTCCGCGACACTTACTGCACGAAGAAGGGCAGGAAAGGGCCGCTGAATTTGATGCACAGCGCCGGGATGATGTCAGCCAGCAGAATTGCGCCTGTGGAGATGTAATTGCACTCCCTCTGGAAGTCATGCGACGGCTCCTCGTGCGTGTCCTGCAACAGGAAGCATTGGAGACTGAGAAAAACGCCTCTGTCACACACTTCAAGTGCTGTCGCTCTATTTGTTCTATGAAACCTTTTTTTGCGTAGTGTAATTTGAGGTCAGTGACGTAATTACAGTGTGCGCTTGACGAATTCACGATTAGAGTGTATCGAAAAGAAGATGTCATTGAAGTAAATCATCACATTGAATGCCATTCATGAGCTGAATTTATCACATTTCTCTATAAATAAATCATTTTCGCGCTGTTCAAATGGTTCAATGCACTTGAGATTCTGATGCACGCCAAAGTCATTGCTTTCTCCGTCTGAAATTCTCTCTTCAGACACTCTTATCTCCTTTCATCTTCCTGATTTGTCATCGTAAAATAAAAAAAGAATTTCCGATAACTTCTGACATCGTCTTGTCTCGCTTTCTCTCCAGGAAATGCACTCAAGCGATCTCCTCAAGCGGCCAGGTGATCTTAAACAAGTGCAAACCGTCTGCGAACGTCTTTCGCCCCGAGGCGTGACTATCAATGAGACACTGGCACGTGTTTGATATGGAAATCACACCAATTACTCATGCGAACCAGTTTCTAGTCGCGTCTCATTTCGTGTTTTTGCCACTTTCGTAGTTTTAGCGCCGAGATTTGGAGACAAAAAGATTTTCCGGATGTTCATAGCGTGTTTTCCCACGTGATATCAGCGCAATTCACTGGGATGTGAGTATTGTTCGAGCTCATTTTCTGATTTTAATTGAATTAACATACATTTGTGTGTCTCTCCACTCGCTGCTGATTAACAATGAACTTGACAAGGTGATTAGCGCACGCAGTATATTGTTTTTTGGATAGATAAAACAACACATTTTGCACTGCCATGAAATTAATAGTGTTGCAACGCTCTTAAGCAGGTCAAGTAGCTGATACGCGCGTTGCACCTCAAGTGCTTCTTGCGCTGCATTTTTCAGCGCTTCTTTCTCTTCTTTCCTCCATTGTAACGTGGCGCCAAATACTTCTGTGTGAGCGATAAGGAGATTCAAATGCAAAATAGTGCGTCAGCAGAGTTGTAATTTCTACTATCACCAGAACTTATTTGCAGAATTACTGATGCGAAACGGCGCTGGTAATAATATTTTCCACATTAACCGTGGCGTGATCAAACTGACCTCTTCGAATTCGGCAAGAATATCATGCGCAGCACTGAGCATAACAACATATCCGTAGTTGTTGCACAATCCTAGAATCCAGTAAGCCACAAGATCGCGCCACAATTGCCGATCCTTGGTCTTAAGATGCGTTCCCTCGTCTGAATCCACCTTCGAGACGTCGTATGATGATCCCATTTTGTCACTTGTGCACACTTTCAATTGTCTGTCTAGAGATCTGAATGCATACTTTTCACCTGACACAGCAAAACACAAAACTCTAAACACACTCTGGAATTTCACTCTCTTCAACTAAATGTGCTCTTGAGCGATCGCCGGAGTACAACTGGAAGCGATCTTTCCGTGCACGATCGTCAGACCGCAGACGATTGCGAACACATCGATACATTTTCACGCTACACACTCCCCTCCCGTGGAGTTAGCACGAGATATGACACGAGTTTCTAATCGGGTGAATGAAATGCGAGAATTTTCACAAGGGGCTCAAATCTAAGGTGAAAAAACACTCGAAGAATCACTTAAGAAAAGTCGTTAAGGTGAGTAAATCACAGAAAGATCTGCAAAGGAATGTAAATGCAGAGGCCACGCCCACTTGCATGCTCCGCCCACAGAAGAAATAATCAATTCTGCGTGTGTGAAATGCATTTCTCATGCAAACCATTAAAATTCTCTTCAGTTCAGTGCTTTAAAATTTCACGCTAAGCCCTGTTAAACTCTTCTGCTTAATGCTGTTAAATTCTATCATCTGTTAATACAATATATCCCAGATACTTGCGCATAATCAGCGTGTTGATAACCCCTTGGGTGTTTTACACATTTCGCCTTCCACGAGGGAATTCATTCAACTTCTCAAAGGCACCCAGAGCTCGTGTAAATTTCACTGTCTATCGAGAAGCCACACAGTGTTTAATATTCCCCAGTGGCGCTGGCGGAGTCTTGGATGTTGCACACACAAACGGAGTGCAGCTTGCGCAAAATTTACAGAAATAGAGATGAAATTTATTTATGGAGCACGTGAAATTCATTCTGTGGGCACGTCTACACATGCCGATAAGGCCTATTTCCCTCTCTGGCGGCGCCTTATCAGCGACTGACCATTGGAATTTGAGAGGAAGAGAAGCACAGATGACAAAAACACGCCATGTCTCAGTACCATGTAATGAGACAGACGATGATTTATAAATAAACACAAGGCAAGATTAGAGGTTTTATTGGCCCAGCGATTGACAATTGAATAGATTGGGGAAATTCTCACCACTCGAGCACGATTTACAATCTATCGTGATAATTAAATTCCAATAACTCCAGAGATAAGCGAGAACTTCTTTCTGTCTTTCCATTTGAACAACTTCAAAGGTGCCCATTTCAAAGGCCAGAAGCTGAACTGAACGTGCCAATGAAGAAATTCCCATGGGAAACACGAGAGTCGGTCAGCTGAGACAGAACTATTAGGAGAAGCTCTGCAAGATAAGAGTATTATCGTCTCAACAGTTTATAAAATTTTTGCGATTCAACACTGGAAATTCCACTCGTGAGCGCTGCTGTTTGTGCAATTGTACAAGAGAATTAACATGATTTTCAGCACAAGCACGTTCTGAAATTGGTTTTCATTGGCAAAACTTCCCCATGAGAATCCACTTAATCTGAAAGTTTCAAATGTGATTGCATCCAATTCAATTCGCCTCCAATTATTAAACAATTTATTTGTGGTAAATAAATAGTTAAGAAAATGCTTCGCTTCCAAAATGGATTTATAGGAGGAGTTTCTCTCCGTCCGAGACATTTTATTGAATTGCAAGAGTCGTTTGATCTCCCACATGAAATGTTGTTTGTTGTCCACTCTGTCACTCCCAGTAAAATGCAATTCAATTAATTATATTTGATTACATCCGATGTTTTTCCACTTTTTCTGGGTGTGTATTTTTCGGCTTCGGAGAAAAATGATACTCTGCCAGGGAAGTGAATTAAGGGAGGAAAATTTGGGGGGTGGGAGTTTGAAAATTCATTGTGTCATTTTTCCGTGTCAAATTGCATCTCCCGCCACGACAGTGAGAGAAATCACTTTGGCAGTGTGGATTATGGATCAAATATGAGGGACTTTCTTGTGACGGTGGAGCTGAAGAAAAAGTGCACGACAAGAACTTGGAACGGAAAATTTCACTCTATTTCCGCTTGATGGGGAAAAACTACCCAAGAATGGCAACACAGCCAGTCTCATGACGATGTTATATCGACTGCACACCGGATATTGAGCTTCTTCACTCGCAGTGTCTTCGTGTATGACAAGAGCGCCAAACTATCCAACGACGCTGTGGAAATTCATGTCTGGAAAATTGTCATTATTGTTTGATCGAAATTTCACTTTCATTCGCAATCTTCAGCGTAATTAATAATTAATGATTCTTCTGTCTGGAATGGATCCGGATTTGTGTGGGAGCTTTAATCTCCCAGAGAAAATGACTGAGCGTGAAAGGTGTTGCTAAGTGTGGGATTTTGATGCTCAGCAGAAATTCGACCTCCTCAGAAGATGCTTTCTAACCTGTGAATTAATCTTACGCCTCATGAGAAGTCAAAGATAAGTGGAATGCTCGTTTTCTCTGTTTTCCCTGCACTTGTGGCTTGCCTATCAACCATCTGATGGCGCCTGTACAGAATGGGGACTCAGGTGTATCCTTGGGTGTATCCCTTTTGCAGATGCAGCGACGCAGTGTTTGGCAAACACTCGAGGACTTTCACTCATGTCCGCATCAATAATCTGCAGCACAAATTACACTTTGGCATTAAGGATTGCTGGCACTGGCACAAAGGGAAGCACGGAAAAGCTCCTGCAAATTATCTTGAAGAAACTTCACTTATCAAATGCGCTGCATTTACTCGGCGAAGTCGGCGAACCACTTCACCTTCTGGAGAAGGTGAAAATACTGAATTAGGCCTGAAAAGTTAAGGTTCGATCAAAGTATATTGAATGTTCAGCAGGCCATAAGGTGGAAAAAGTGGCCTCAGGTGGTGAATTTCGCACGCTCGTGCGAAAGAAGAGATCTTGAGATTCCCAAATGTCAAGCAAACAGTCATATTAAGCGCATAAATTTCGCCATAGTGGGCATATTTGTATTACCTACACAGTATGTGTGTGTGTGAAATTTATGGAAAATCACTTGACATTCTTCTGCAGTGTTTGCCGTCGAAGCATGTAATCCGGGAAAATCATTTCGCGATAATGGCAAAACGTGTTCCTATGCAAGACTTTTTCCATCATTATGCCCGCACGTCTTGTGACAAAATTGCGGAGTATAAGCTTTCTGTGCCACGCCGAGTTGCGGAGCATGATGATAAATAAACAGTGAGATAGAGCATAAAAGGTTTTCGATGGCATCTGACAAGGAACATGAGAAAATTGCTTCGGGATATTGAATAAACGCCTCTAATCTCGTACAAATGACACGTCAGTGAGGGCGATAGACGAAAAATATTCTCCCATTCGCACACCATAATAATATCTCAAGAAAAGAAATTGTGTGTGTGTCTGCAGCTGAAGGGTTTGTCCCATGCCCAGAGGGCGCCTTTCCTCCTTTCGCTCCTGGGGCTGGAATAACTTTTTATTCAATCACAATTCTATTGGATCATTTTTTCGCCCTCGCACCTCGTCGCCAAGCACAAATCGATGTGTGTATCCTTAAGTAGATTGCCTCCTCTGCAAATGGTTGGTAAATTTAATGAAACCCGAGACATTTTGCAGAGGGCGCAAAGTGAGGAAGCTCGCTTGGCGAGTATTCCGAACGGAAATTACAGCCATTGCTCGGTAATCTGATCTTATAGTGGGGTTTTGCGACGAACAACAGACATTTTTGCGGTCCTGCCGTCGTTCCCAAAGGCCGAGCTTCACCTTAAAACCTCCAAGAAATCCACTTTCATTAACCACCTGTTGCCCAAAAGGTATTTAGCCCCAGGAACTACAATCTGGGGATCTTCCGCAGACATATCAATTGATTGAGAGCTCATCAGGCGAAAAAAAGGTACATAATCTCGAGTATTTTGGGCTAATCACTGAGACAAGAAGTAGTAAAAATGATTAAATGTCGGCCATTTGCCTGGTCCATATTGATGAAGTGCCCAAATGAGAGCACAACAGTCATTTGCAGTGTCGGCCCACCGTCCGAGTTAATCAGAAGTTTGAGGGTGGATGAATTAACTCCCTCTTCTTCCCATCAGTTCATCTCCGTCATTGGTGATTTTTCCCACAGAATTCACCATGATGGACGTCTTGAGTTTCTCCGCGAAGAAGACAGCACAAAGAAAGGGCTTTAATTACCACGACAACCAATACAAAGACGTTGGTTTTTGTAATGGATTAGTATCGATGATAAAGGACACGATAGAGGGCAAGGGTGGAAAAAAAAGTTACTCCCAAGCTTAATGATGCTGAAAGTTATTAAAGGGGCATCGAATTAAAGATTCGTGACTCTCGTCGTGACCCTGTTTCGAATCCTTTCGAAAGAAAACAATTCATCCAAGTATTCGCAGAAAGCTAACACAAAGGCCACCAATCAATTTGGTATTTGTACAGAGCAAAACAAAACTCGCCATGGATTGGGAATTGTTGCGCAAAGTCCTAAAGAGCGCGGTCGAAAAGTTGTGTACATGAAAATACCACAATTGATCGCGCGTGTTTGCAGCATTTGTGCGCGCGGGGAGAAATTGCCATGATGTTTGGCTGGAGAGCAACAAAAGATTGTTGATGTATTCAAACGCAGCTTCCGGCTGATTTCCATTCCTCGTCTCGACTCCCTTTGTCTTCCTGACTTGCCGAAACCCACCCCCGAGTGAGAGTCCGCGTCTGACAAAGGCATGAAAATCATGTGGAAGGTGTGAGAAGTGCTTAGAAGGCGCAGAGTGGATGTTTTTTCTGTCTCAGCGCGGCTCACAATTGGAATCTCTTGTCTCTCTTGTTGTGATTTTCTGCATTGTCGAGACATCTGTCTCGGTGTACATAATTATGCCTCGGGGCGGCTGCAGGGGATGAAGGGATATGTGCGCTTCCTCATGAAACAGAGCGAGATCCGCTTGTGATCTCTCGCACACACTCATCTCATGGCGCTGCACGAGAGAATGGCGGAAAATCATATCCGGAACTGTCAGTATCACACGAGCTTTCCATCCCTCAAAGGGGTGACTTTGAGTGTCAGTTGAGGGTAAATTGGAAAACATTTCACACGAGGAGGCACATTCAAATTTCGCAATCTTTCATGCCAGGCGAGCACACACAAGCACACGGAGCATCAATTGCACTGATGAGGCAACATACTCCCCTGACGAGGTCAAAGAACCATCATTGCATCCACCGAAGGTATCATTCTTGGCTAGTGCCTTTCCTTGTTCCGCACAAAATGTGTGTACAACAGAGAGAGCGCAGTTCATTCCAATAAAGCTGCAAATGAAACTAATGAATAATTTTACGAATCCTGCAGACAATTGCCGCAGACGGAGGAAATGAGAAATACTCATTTGCAGCATCGTGAAAACGTGAGTTGATGACGAAATGCCGTTACAGTGAGCAAGAAAACCCGAGGAAATTAATTGTCAGCCGCAGGGGAGCTTTTTTGTCTTGCACCCACAAACACACCCCGCATTTCGAAGGATGTACTAATTACTGACGAAAATTGCGGCCTCGCCGAGACATTACGCGACAGACGTTGAAGCGATTTCGGCGATTTACACGCGCCATAAATCTTTGGGATATGCGAAGAGGGAAGAAGAAGTGTCTGGCAGAAGAATGACGCCGGTTGACATGTAATTGCATCGTCTGATACCCTTCGACGACTGTCTGGAGGAAGCGGAAAGAAGTCCTGAATATGCTGAAGTGGCGCAGACCCGTCGTGTCAATATTTGCCCCAAAACGGGAGTGGGGAAACTTATGCTGCTGAATTCACTTAAAATGTCATGAGTTGCACTCAGCATGGCCATAATTGCTGCTGCTGCGGAGTTCCAGCAAAGCTGAAAGCCACAAAATCCCTCTGCAAATATTTATCTTTCACCTTCCTCAATGCGCTGAGGATTCGGCTCATGACACGAAGTGCCATAAATTCTGAGAAAGAGGAACTAATTGACCAGCATTATCTTCTGTTCTCCCGCTTGATGTTCTCGCAAAGTGAGTGCCTTTTCCAAATTCAATTCAGACAATCCCTAAATGGAAGGAATATAGCAATAAATGTATTTGGATTGAAGATTATATTATGTATAGTGCGTCATTAAATTACAGCAGTTCTAATGAATAAACACTATGATTGGAGGTGAAATTAGTGTGTTGATTTTGATCAAATATATAGAATTGTGCTCGAGATCTTTAAGAAACATTTTCTGACAATATTATCAAGAGAAAAATCATGGTAATTCTTGGAAATAATAATTGAAACATGTTTTCAGATAAAATGTTGCACAAAGTCACAGAATTCGGAGAAATTCGAAGAAAGTCCAATTAATTTACAGTCATTTGCGAAATGAGGAGTTGATTGAAGCTTAAAAATTATGCTTTAATTGCCAAGAAATCTCTTCACTCAATAGCTAGATTTATTATTCAGATTTTTTGTGGTTGATTATTTGGCTATTCTAAGCATGGATTCGCTGAAGCTTCAGTTTATTTAGGATCGCTTGATTTTCAATGGGTTAAAAGAGCACAGAATTAAAATTCCTAGAAGAGAGATGGTGACTTTCGCCATTTAAGATTGTTTTTGGAGTTGGGAAGAAAACAGACCGTGAGTTTACGCACAATTCCTGCCAAATTACTGCGAGTCAATGAGTTGTGATTGCGTCAAAATCTTATCATTGGAATACAAGTTATCAGCCACGACCCCATAAACGTCGCGTGCTTGGAAATGATCTGAAACGCGAAGAGACTCTTCGGGGGTTAGCCTCGCTTGTGTGTTTCACGTGTGCTGAACAAATAGTGCCTGTCGAAGTCAATTAGCACAATCTTCAATTTTCACTCTAATTTGATCATATCACGGTCTGGAGGAGCACACCAGAACCACACAGAGAATTTTCGTGTTCGACAGCCTCAAACTACACTTTCATTGCTCTTGTACCCTTAAATAATAAAATTTTCACGCACAGTTCACCACGAAACCCCCCCAGAAGGCCGCCCACCCCCAAGCAGCATCCCTCGCAGAGAGAGCTTAGTCGTGTAAATTTCCGGGCGCGCCTGTGTGAGTGTCAAGTGTGAGAATGTGGGTGAAAACCATCCCTTTTTGCACCAATTCAATCACTCTTGCAGCTCTGCGTGCTCACGAGAAAGGGTGTCTCTCGCAGAGGTCCTCTCTCTCCCTCTCTCTGGCGCTCGGGAAATCCGCATGGGAAAGCCGAGAGAGTGAGTCCTGAGAGCGCCGAGAGTGCGGCACATTGTGGAAAAGCTCGGCGACGCTCCACTCAGTCGTGGAGTAAGCGTCGTGACGGGCACACCTGGAGATGCAGCTCAGGCTCTGAATTGGCGGCAAGAAGTGTTCCTCCGCGAGTGGGAGGAAAAACCACCTCGGGAAATTCGGTGCGAGCGGTTGTATATCTCAAAAGTTGAACCATAAAGTGTGATCTTTCCCACGTCATTTCCGCCGCGATGGACGACTGATAAAAAATGTAGATTCAACGTGCGCTCGAGGCAATTTTCACGGCTTTTCCGGCGCGTCTTCCACCTCTAGAAATACACACATACACAGAGAGAGAGCAGATAAAAGAGAACACAGTGTAACACCGGAAAAAAGTCCACGCACAGTGACGAAGAGATTGTTGGCAAAAGTGAAGTCTTCCAATTTGAAAAGAAAAAAACCAAAACTTGGGAGATGAAGTGCAAAATTCTCTGGAGTTTATTCCTCTTCAGTGTCGTCATGTTGGCAAAAAGCGGTGAGTGACAAATTAATCAATCTACAATACCGTGAAAGGAGCACCATTGAATATCAGAAAGTCACCATCTCAACCACAAATCCCAACCCTTATCCAGCGCAAAAAGACAACAAAGAAGACATTTGTTGTGTTGCCAATACGCCCAACAATTTATCACAATACAAACACCTCACAATACCTTCCGCCCTCATCGTGTCACTTCCGCCGGATGAGTGGCAAAAAGTGCGTGCTTCTCAGGTGGGAAATCTCAACCTTGGGGGCATCGCAATATCGCACTGAAAGCCGAAGATGTAGGCATCGTAATGATGCAAATAAATTTCCACCTCGTCAGAAATCCCGACGAAAAACTCCACTTCGCCCCAGCATTGAATGTCAGAGTGAGATAAGGGAATTTCCATTGAAATTCTGAATATTCTATATTGAAAAGAAGTTGTGAATTTTCAGCGAGAGAGGAAAGTTTCATTTGGAATATGACAGGAAATCTGCAAAGAGTACAATTGAATTGATTTTCAAAAGTTCCTTCTGCAATGGAGTTTGTATTGCTTATGAATTTCCTGTTTGAGTTTCTGACGTGAGAACAATATACAATTCAGTCAAATTTACCTTCTATATAGCATTTGTGTATCTTCTGCGGTGTAAGATTACCGGGCGAGATGAAAGGGGCAAATCAGTGGGGAAGTCGATGTTGTAGCACGCATGAGTTCCACCACAAGGGGGAGAAAATATTCCTTCAATCTGCCCACCACTTCTAGAACCTGGAAGTTTTTATGCTGTTTCCGCATTAATTCCCAAATTATAATGAATCTCTTAAGTTTCTATCCGATTTTTCTGCAAAAAGTCCATTAAAAACACATTTTGGGCATCTTTTTCGACCATAACCTCAAAATATAACTAGATCTTCAAAAACTCCATTTTGAAGTATTCTAGATCACCAAATGATCTGGTTTTGATTTGCCAATGAACTCTAAATTGCAGATTCACCGTCAAAATTGTCTAAAACATTTTTTCAAGATGTTTGTTTTTTGGTTATGTTTGAGTTCAATTCAATTTTCAGTGTTTTTGGTATTAAAGATTCAGAATATCAATATTTTTCGCATTCTGCCAATGATTAGCAATCCTGTCGATTTAGAGCATAAGAATTGTTGTGCTAGAATCTGAATTATTCACTCAATCTGTCTCAGATTTGTCACATAACCTAGAAATTGATTGTTTCTTAGACAAATTCAAAGGAAATTGAAAGAATCTGGACGATTTGTCAGTAAAAAATCATGCAGGAAAGGAAGATTGTGGGTTTTTCAACACTTCCACTTCTTAAGTATACTTCAGCTGAGCTGTACACCACTTCTGGACTGTACTATCTCCCCCTTGTTCCACCATAAATGAATCACTGAACCCCTTGTCGGTTAATCTATGGACCCGAGCAGCATCTGCGCCCACTGCTGAATACCACCTCAATTAGCAGACCTTCGCTGCAACACTGAATTTATCGATTAATATGCCAGAGAGGGAGAACACGCAAATTCATCCCCATATTGTGCATGTTTGTATTGAAAATGCACCCTTTATGAATGACGAGCGTGTGCGCTTTCACTTCGCCCTTCGCCATGAATGTTGAAACAAAGAGGAAAAGACTGCAAATACTGCATCATCGCAATAAATACACGAAAGTGTAATTTATACCATGAGCTACAGGGTGAAAGATGATTCTGGGCGTCTGTGGGAAATTCCAACACACACCCCAACACGCTCATGGAAAACCCACCCAGACAATTGTCGATCTCGCCCCGTGTGCCAAACGACGCCCGCCGGTATTTAATTCGCTTATTTGATTTATTGTTCGTGCGGTTTTATCGAATTATCCTAACGTGGAATGGGTGGATCGCTGCTGTTACAAGGTGTGCCGATTGCACTGCGAAAATATTAATTCATTCCTTCGTTTAGCGGAAATTGCCCAGCGGCAAAATGAAGAAGAAGTTGCTGTTATGGGAAGCGATGCACATTCAATTGATCAAACAAGACAATGTCAATAAGAAACAAGACAGTCAGTTTGTAAGTAAAATAAGAATTTTCAGTGTTTATTAGAGCTTTTTTGGAACACAAGAGCGAAGCTTCTGTGTTTTACTGTTCATAAAACTCTAAAAATAGTCAGACAATATATTTGAAAAACTATAAAACTTCAACATAATGTCATTTATGCAACGTTTTCAGAGGCATATTTTGTGCTCAATGCCCAGAAAATGGCAAATTGACAAAAATTTAGCTTCATGGCATGCAAAAGCGCCGTTTAAGCGTCTCACCCTGTTCCAGAATATGTTCACATGCAGAGCAGTCGGTGGGATCATACCTTGGTAAACACACAACCCCTCTCCCACCCTAAAAAACCCCACAGACGCCCAAAGAGAAGCCAAATTTTGCAGAGGGAAGCATTCTGTAAGTCACATTTCCGATGACTCAGAAACTTTAACATTGCCTCGCCGCCAAAGTCGCTTTACTTGACTTGGAGAGATCATGTCGCATGGCATATTCTCCACGAAACAATTCACGGCAATTCATTGAATCCACTGAAAATTGGCCAAATGCTAAATATAGACATGGATAAGTGGCTGATAAAGTGTCTCTGCAGCGACTCTGTATCACGTTTTGGTGCTATTTCAGACTGGACCAAATTGAATAAGTGCGGCAAATTGAAGTGATTCCATTCACATGTGCGAATATTTCATATTAGCACCTAAAGGCCATGGAGTTCAATATTTTCTCCCTCGTCTCTCTCTCTCTCTGGGGGATGAACTTAGCGCTGAAATATGTTGGGGTAAATTGAAGATGACGGCCGGAAAATACACTTGTAGGACCATCAAATTCAATATTCTGCCCACGAAGGCGCCGCACTCTTTCTATGGGCGGGAAAACAAGGTGGAAAATATGATAATTTAATTTCCAACTGCAACCTCGACCCGAGACGTCCGGATGGTGCAGAAAATCTCAAAAATCACACAAACACACACACACACACAAAAGAAACTAACCAAGCGGCAAAGACGCACTTTGGAGAAATTCCCAAATAAATTTATTCCATCTGAAATTATGTAAATATCCTTCGGAATTTATTTTCCATCGTTGCAAATAGACACACACGTACGTGAGAAAGAGGAACACTTGGAATACAATTTTCTTCCATCGGTCAATTCACTGTAGCGAAAAGTGAGTTGAGACGAACTTAGATTGCTAGATAAAGGATTTGGAAGAAAATTGTAAAATTTATTAGGGGAAAAGCTGGATTATGACGAAATATGTTAGGAATTTTTGTGATAAATTAACCAAAAAGTGTTTTCTTGTGGTGAAAAACCCTAAAATAATTTAATATATTTTCTTCTGTGATTTTCAAAGCGATAAGCGAATGAATGTTTGCCTAAATAAAGTAGTTTTTCAATCAACTTTAGCTTTATTATAATCATTTTTTTATTACCTAATATAATCTGCATGCGTAGCCTTATCTAGCAACTTCCTTTCGGCGACTCGGCAACTCTGATGTGAAGATTCGGGGAGAAGCTGCTGGAAGCTGAAGAGAGATTACTGTGGGTTATGCTGATGTATGATGAATGTCTTGTTACCCATGGTAACAGGCACATCCTCTGATGGATTCCGTCTGTGCGAATAAATGCTCCGGCACTCGGAAATCAAAAGTATTCGGGCTCAGACATGTGTCAAAACGGATTTGAGAGGGACCATCTCTGTCTTTCGTCTGGTTGGGAGGAACCAAATGGGGAGAGAGAGAGTGTGCAGCGGGAAAATCCCTCAGCCAACCTCACTCTATATCGAATTATACTCGAAAATGTCCCCGAAATTTTCCATTTCACCATTCAATTGGAAATCTCTTAGGGACTCTTTTTCTCACAATACACGGCGATAGAATACAAAAATACAAAGGCGAGGAAGACAAACAAGAATGTGGGTGGATTGAGCAAACATGAGCGAGAGACGAAGGAATTGCAAATATATCTCAACTTTTGAGTGGTTTTTTCTCTCTCTCTGGTCCGAAATCCTCACTTTATTTTATATATTTTCCTTTTTCACGCAAAGCATTGGTGAATAAATGAAAAAAAATTCACACACACAAAACCAACAAATTGGTTAATGCACAGGGACTTCAAGTTCTTCTCGTCGCGCACGTAAAGGACAAAAAAGCCATTTTCAGGTTGACAGGCGAGATGAAATATAAAATTTCAACAAGTTACATAAAAGAAGGCAAAAGGTATGAATTTTTTTTACGGCTTCTCATACACTGGCAACTGTGGAATATAAGAATGAAGTTACACTCTCTCCTTGTCGCATTGTTTGCCTACCCAAACAAAAGATATGAAAAGTGTTTCCCCGGCGAATATTGATGTCGCATTCTTTACGAGAAATCCCATCGTATTTGTTCTGCAAGTCCTCATCCATTATGCAAATTAATTTACTTTCCGCAACGATTTTCGTCACTTGACTCACCGTGAATATCGTCACGCTGAGCAACTTGCAGGAGCTGGAAGGGAAGCTTTCGAGGGATTTATAGCTGGATCCAAACTGACGAGGGTAATTCGGTGTCACTTTGGCGAGACATTTCCAGTAAATTAGTGAAAATTTTATTGTCCAGCATCTGGATTACGTGGCAGTTTTACTACGGCCGAAGCTCAGCTTGAGAGCTTTTATTATTGCAATTGTGAATTTGTAGAGTTGATTTGTTATTAATTTGCAATGAAAATTCTGCGGGGATTAGAATTATGAGTCTCAATCTGTGGTCCATTTCATGCACCTTCATCATCATCTCGGCCAGCTTTTCCGCCCACTCTCTCCCCACCCCTCCCCCTTTCATCCCCCCTCGAGACAGAGGCAGAGCAATCAATGTTGGGTAAAGATTGAAGGAGCTTTTGTGGAGAAAATGTGGTCCGTTATTGGAGAGCATTTCAGCTGAAATCACGGAGGGCAATAAAAAGAATTAACCCTAATAGTGGTGGCTTGTGTCTGTGGAGGATTGTGCTGCCAAGCAGGGTTCCACTGGGGCCATCGCAGTACAACAAATTTTATTTGCCTCGCTCCCCCCCATTTAATGCCCATTCAGCTCAACCCCACAGAGGGCAAATCCGTGTGCCGCTCTGCCCTCTCTCCCCATGTATTTCAATCAATTTTCTCCGGGATGTAAACGATAGTGAACTTTGGTGTGTAATCCATCGAGCTTTCCCTTCTTTCCCTCGAGAGCTTTCCGGCGGTGGGTTGGGGCGCTGTTTTCCGTCACTTTGATGATTATCACAATTTTCGCTCGAGGGATTCTCACCCTCAAATGGTGAGGATGCGGAAAAAAAACATATAATTTGGCTTGATTGATTAAAAGATTCATTTGATTTATGTCTTTCACATACAAATTGCGACATTTTCTCAATAGTTAAAGCCATGTGCGGAGATGGATTGATGGTGGAAATTCATTCTTCAACTCCTCTTTGTCGCCCCTGCGACTCACATCTGCTGAAGGGCGAAAGCCTGAGCATCAGGAGAAGTGGAGGGAAAATTGCACAAAGTGTACCTCATATTTCTATGTGGATAGCGCAATTTCTGAGAGGCTGAGTGGAGAATTTATGATGTTTGCACGTTTTTCATGTGAGCAAATAGGGTCGGGATATGAATGTTATGTGGCAAAAAGGTATGACGGTATCACAAATGACTGTGGATGATAATTGGAATCCCTCAAATGGATCCTTTCCTCCTGTTGTCCGCCAATTGTCTGTCGTTTTTCCCATCCCAACAAATGAGGCAATGTCGCTTCAGGTGAATGTTTGATAACGAAAATAGCCTGTTTGCCAGTGGGAAGAGCTACAATATGAGCCCCGAGATAAAATTGAGTTATTCATTTGAGCGAATATTTCTTGCCTCATTAGATTTTCCGATTGAGATACTGAGGAAAATCCAGTGAGTCGCAGTGATAAATGCACGAGTTATGTTGAGTGATTTCTCTGCAAGATGAAGATTAGTTGAAGATTTTCTCTCTCGCGGAAATTTATTTAGTCATTTACATTGCCCATAAATTCCAACTTGTTGTTCAACAAAGTTCCACCTCGTCGTCTAGCGGCACAAGTGGGAAAAGCTTCGACAGGCGCTCTGGAGAAGTGTGTGTTCAAATTGGTGGCAATTCCAAAAGAATTTCCACCCCATAGCAAATTGAATGCAAATTTATTCGAATCTTCCGAATGCCAAAGAACACAATATCCTTGTGCGGCGAGAGCACTTTTCAACCCATGCAGCACTCAGTGGTTGTGGTGACGTGCCATTTAGCATTAGTTTGAATTCACACAGTCTCACTCTTTTGGGGTTGGGAAAAATGTGGTTAAAAACTGTCAAGAGTGGAGAGTAAATTATTCCCCCGAATTGCCAACAATTTTCAACTAAACAGCTTTCATGTTATTCACATCATTTGGATTCTGCTCCAAAAGTTAATTGAGCAAGTGAAAAGCGGAAAATTTCATGATTCTCCGCCGATGTTTGGGAAATTGTTGCTCATGTCTCAACTTTTCTCTCAAGTCTCACACCATGTCATTCATCATCTTCCCTTCTCGGCACCAGAAAAAGGCCGCAAGAGGAGAAATAGGGAGGGAGAAAAAAAGCTCAAAACTTTCTTCCGCAACTCTCTTAAAAAATGTTGATGAATCAATTCATTGGCTTTAACAAATTGTAATCAATTTCTTCTGCATTACCATTTCCTCTCTCTCTCTCGTCTTCCACACAATTTCTCGACATCTTTCGTCCTAGAAGTTTTCATTACACTTCTTCTTCACGCTGTGATGACACAATGCTTGTGATATTCTTTTATGGGCTCTTCATAGATGCTTGCCATGGGAGAACGATTAACCTGCCGTGAAAATGATTACATCGCCTAATGGAATTTTTCCGCCTAGATACCAGAAGTCTATTCTCATCAATTTCACCATCATTATCGGCATTTTTCTCTCCGCCATGCAGAAATTTCATCACTCCCTAGGCAGAGCTTTTAAGCGAATGAAGAGAGGGAGCATAATCTGCTCACAAGGTGTATTTCGGGCAAATACGTACACATCACTAAGGTCATGTGCTCTAGTAACTCATGTACTGATACGGCACGAAGATACCCAAGGTGGGTAACTTTGCAGTGGTTTGTCTGCTTGGTTGTGGTTTCCATTGGGCTCCAGAAGCTCCGCCCACTCGAATGCCCCACCCCTTGGCCCCCTTTCTTGCTAGACAGCGGGAAGGAAAGTTTGTTCTGAAATTTTTCAACCAAACGCAGTGTAATTTTACACAGTTTTTCCGCAAGCCACCGAATCCGGTAACTGTGTGTGTGTGGTGTTCAAGGGAATCCCAAGAGAGCAGGAAAGGAGTGTGAGTGATGGCAGGAATTTCCCATCGACTCTCCCCCTTCATGTATTTTCCCTACAGCGAGGCGATGAGGGGAGGGGTGAAAGTTGAGAAAAGCGCTCCCACATAGCGACTGAAGTCAATGATTCGGAAAATACCTCAGTGATCGTTCTTCTTGCCAACACAGGCGGATTGCCTTCCTTCCCGTCATCCAAAAAATGAGAGATTTTCCCACTCACAATGACTGCACAACATTCCACCCATTTGTTGGAACATTCACTTAGCCCCTCGGAAAAATCTCACAGCTTCCGGAGTGGTGGCAAGAGTGCAGAGATTGAAACAAACTGCCACGAAAATAGCAACTCATCCAAAAACCAGGCGCCCAAACTCTGTGAATGTTGGGTTTTCTCCTCTCAGACTCGCAGCTTGGGCTTTATTCAAAATTAAGCTCATTGAGAAACTGAATTGACAGCATCTTGCTCTGGCAAAAACGTGCTCATGATTAAAGATAAATTACATTAGCACACTTTAAACCCACTCACCGTGCTTCTCACTCGTTTGCACACACAAATCCCACGCGAGAGGGTAAGTTTTCAGTTGGGTATTCAAATCGTGACGCTTCCCTGATCGTGGAAGATGAAAATGTCTCACCCAGTGTTGAGAATGTAATAAAAACTTTTTCTTCGCCAAAGACTTCTTCTTTTTTTTGGGGGGGAGGTGAAAGTGTGTGGTGTGAAAAATCACCTGACGACATGGACCTTCACACGATGTAAGGAGCGTGTTGTCGGTTTGTTTTATTGCTCTTATCTTTTGAAGAAATAAATCTCCAACAATACCTGTTGCGGTCCCGAAAAAGGAGGCAACCTTCGTCTTGGCGTGCGGACAATGGAAAAGCACAGCGGCCGAGCTTTCTGTGCTATATAGAATTGTGGGTTGATCCATTAAGAGAGAGAGAAAGAGAGAAAGAGGTAGACAAATGGACATTTATAGTGGCCTTTTATAACCATTGAGGATTGCCAGAACATTGAGATTCGGAAGAATGAGGATCTTAAAGGGACACTGGCTTAAAATTGAAGTGAATCTAACCTGCAAATGTCACCTTGTTCAAGAAAAACCCTTAAAAAAGAAGCAAAGTCCATTGATATAGTTTCTGCCACTCAAAAAATTTTCCATTTCATGCAAGTTTCACCTTGCATTTTCCACCCCCAAAAAAGCTGTCTATTTCAGACTTTTCAGACTTCATTAGCTTGTATTGAAAGTTTGAGAGCTTGTCCGCTTTCTGTACACACAGTGCTTTTTTCAGCACAATTTCTGCTAAACTTGAGCACTCAAAGTGTCCTCCATCGCTTTAATTCCGTGGCATTGCATGGGAGAGACAGGCAGATGAACTCACCGTATCCATGTAATTTGCATTGAGGGCAAAAAAATCCCCATTTCATCCATCTGCATTACATACAGTGTCTAGTACTTGTGGGGAAGCTTTTAGCGTGTGTCGAAAGGGTGGTTTTTTGGTGAGCCAGCAACGGAGTAGTCTTTGTTGAATTGCCAGGGAGATTCCTCGGCACTTGTTCCGCACTGAGAGGGAAATAAATTGGGTGAAATGGGAATTGCATAATAATTAATTTCTCATGCCGGAGCCCCAAATGCACGCGACCGCAAATTAATGTCCACCCTCTCTTTGTGTCATCTTTTAATCATTTTTGGGTCGGACTCACGTGCAGTGTGGATTATGGGTGGGATTTGCCAGCTTTCGCTGTTGATTATTATAAAACTCACTCAATATTTTATCGACCCTCGCAGAAGTTCAGTCCAGTGCGAAGTTTGCGATTTAATCCATACACAAGTGGGTCATTGGCTTATTGGGCTGGCCATTGACGTCACAGCCGAAAAGCATGGGTGACACAGTGTGCAGGAGGATGCCTCGAAAATTGTATATACCTGGGCGGGTTCGGGCAGTGAATTGAGTGGGCAAAACCCACTCCTTTGAAGTGAATGTGCGGCCACAAAGCGATCGGACAATTTAATTCCTAATTGCAAGCTATTTCTCCGGGCAACGCCTTTGCTTTGCTTTGCGCCAGAAGAGGCTGGAAAGCAACATTCCTCGCCTGAATATGCAATAGATCCGGGAGCCTTGTGTTGCCAGCAACAAAGGCTCATCAATTGTATGGACCATGCAGTGTGCGTTTGGGGCCTCTCTCTGGGTGCTTCTGGGCAAGTGCGGCGCATGGATTTGTGTACAAGCAGAAATTTCACAATTGTGGAGAACAATTGTGGCATGCAGAATGACGCACTGTAAATGCATGGAATATATTAGTAACTTCACTTGAGGGCATCCCACAATTGTGATTAATCATGGCGAAATATTCACAAAATATTGAACGTTGCTGCGCGCCCCAGAGTGCATTTCATATCCACAACATCAAAAGCTCAAAGCAACTTTTCCTCTTGAAAAATTGTCTACACACAGCATTTCCACCCCCTGCTAAATCAGATGCCAGTGCAGGAGAGCACAACAAAGTCCTCCATGTCAGTTGCATTCCGCTGAAGGCTTCCTGCCTCGCGGTTTTGCTACAAACTCGGCAAAAGCATCATTGTCACACCATTGTTGATGTGTTGACGATGGCAAAGGATGTGAATATATTTGCATTCCGCATTGATTTTTCCACACAACCCGAGCATCTTCCGCCGGCGCATCTCCTGCCGGGAACAATGCCATGATAAATTACACGAACTCCATGGATTTCGCGCCAACAATGGGGATCTGTTGCCACAAATGTCGACTTAATGGGAAATGCAAATTGTCATTATAAATTTGCCAGTCAAATTACCACTTCTATTTCACATCGCAATGCTTAGTAGAAACTCATAAGTTCGTTACAACTTTAGATAACCGCAGTTTTTTTTTTAGTTTCTTTATCACCTTTTTGTCTGGACTTCCAGAGTTTACACAGAAAATAGCAGAAGTTAAATTCATCTGGAAATTATGAAAAGTCAGCTTTTCATATCGACGGGTGAATGGAAAACTATGAAAAGTCTATTTATCATAGTTTACGTCTTATGAATTTTTGAAAAGCTTTTTATCTGTTCTTCCTGTACAAGAATCTTGAGATTTCTATCTTACGAGACAACAGCAAAAAATCTTATTTATCTAAAAAGCACAAATGGAAAAAATTGTCAAGTTTTATTCGAATGAAAAGTCGAATTTTCATTGTTTACGCTGAAGAATTTTCCCATGAGAAAAATGTCTCAAAAATTGCAGTCAAACGCATAAAACGTCTGTTTAGAATAATATTTGTAGATTTTCAGAATTATTCTAAAATGTTTTTCAAGACTTTGAATGAATATTTTTCATATCTTTTAAATTTTTTTTCACTTGAAAGCATTTAGAAAAATTTCAAGTAAAGTATGAAAAATTGATTTTTTAGAACTAATCAACTCGAAATATTAAGAAAAAGCGACTTTGAAAAATAAAAATTTTCAGATTTTCCAATAATTTCACCATATTTTAGTCCATTTACACTTTAACGAACAATTTGAAGGCGTTTTTAAGATAAATTTGGCAAATTTTGCAGCGATATTGAAGTGAAATCTTGAAATCGCTCTGCTGAAAAATTGCGTTTTTGGTTTTTCATAGTTTTCGAGGCACCCGTCGAATATAGACGTAGAATTCTGCGAGGATGGAAGAATATTCTTATATAATAATTATGCATAACTTTGCATATATAATTTGTGATATTGCAAGGGAAATCAGACTTTTATTCATTTAACTTGGCTCGAGAGCGTTAGACACACAACTTCCGGCTGAGAGTCTTTCCGCAGCACGACAAGGAGTATTAATTACTTTCGCATTTTTTGCCCAGCTTTTTCAGTGGAAATTTTGCCACACTGTGACAGTTCGTATCCGCTTTGTGGGTCACATGAGGAATTGGAGGAATATACAATATTCTCCACTGCGATGTATCTTTAATACAAATGGTTTCGTCCTATGGAGGAAGCAGGAGCGGAGGAAAAATGGGCCGAAAAGCCGCCTCTTGTGACACATTTGAATAACCACAACAGCCTTCCCAGTGGATGTAGCTGGATATTCATATTCTGTGTTAGCGGCATCGTGTCCATAAATTTTCGGTTTATTTTGTCTCTTGGCACCCACCGAAACGCATGCAATATTAAGGGGCAATTTTCATACGATGAACATTAAATGAAATTCTTGAATTTTGCCACCCCACAGACGTCAGCTGAACATAAAAGTGTCTCCACGGCTCAGAGGGCGGTTCTTTTTTTTCTTCTCCAGCGCTCTTCACCCACAGCTTTCTTGCCACACTTCCGCCGGAAGGTCCCCGCGGACGGAGGCGGATGCCACAGCCTCGCGATAAATACAATTTCCGACGGAGAAAAGCCAGTGACTTTGGCGGCCGGAAGCTCATCTGCAAATAGAGCAGAAAAATCATGGCTCACGTGAGACGAGCAGAAATTTCAATGGGAATTTTCACTTTGATGCAATAGCATGTACTTTATCATTTTCACCGCAAATAATTCAGCTTCATATTTCACATTTTGTGGCATAAAGCTTGGCGGAGATGCGGCGAGATTAGTGCATGTAAAGTGCCAAGAAATGTTCCAAGTTTCACTCAAGCACGCCACTTTTAAACGTCTGAGCTTGTCTTCGCAAGGAAATGGATCGGATTGTGCAAACTTCAAGTGACGTCAAGCAATTCCCAAGCTCCGCCCATTTCAATGCCCCGCCCACAATAATAAATTATCATGCATCATCATTAGCATTTTCGGGTCTTTTCGCACCACTTTTTCTACCACACTTCCTCCTCTCTGATTCAATCTGCATGTGCGATTCAAACGTATTCGCATGTGTAAAAAAAATGTAGTTTGTGCAATTCCACAAGGATGAATTGTTTTCTAAAAAATGATTTCAGAGGATGCGCAACCAAATGCCGTGATTCACAGTGCACGCGAAGGGTTCACACAAAGAGGAGGGCGATGGAATTGCAAATATCGGCAATGTGTGTGTGTTGCTATTCATTGCAATTTTCCATGGTCGAGACAGGCGCGCTCGCAGGACCATTTGTTCCGGCGAGCACACGGGAAAAATGCACTCCGTCAATTTATATTCATATTCATGCACCACCCCCACAATCCACCCGCGAGAGTGGCAAAAAAAAACGCCGAGAGACTGTGCCCCGAGATGGGGACGAAGTTATGAATATTTGCCTTTTATTTCCACGAATGTTACACACTGTGGAGCTTTTTCCTCAATAGACGAGCTGCAGGCCAGCCGAGGGGTGTTTGCCATTGTTCGTTGGAATTGCAGATGTGGAGACACATTGCGACAATGTGAATGCGTTCACAACCCCCGGATTTTTTCTCCTGGCACACAAGAACCGTTTGTAATTTATATACACCCGTTGGGTGGCTGAGAAGTATAGGGCAATTAGGAGTCTGTGTAGTGGCAGAAAATTGCTGGAGAATGAAAAACGTGCCACCAAATGGAATTGCAATTCCATCTGGGTTGCCGATGGAGGGCAAAGAAAAAAAGCGGTCGGAAAGTGCACGCATTCCTTGATAGAGTTCTTGGAAAGCAGATAGTGACCATTAGCATGGAAATTTCTATCCAATGAACGCCCCTTCCTCGCTCTTCATTATACACAAATTTGCTGTGTAATTCAATGTACACCACGCCGAGGGAGTGAAAATTGTAATTGGTGCGATGAAAAGCAAAAGAGCGACTCTAAATGCTTCTCCACGGATGCCCGCACCAGTTTCCACGCGAGTCTTCAATTAGTCATGTAATTATTGCAACCGAAAACAAGGGTGAGAGAGCGGAAAAGTGAAATTTGCTCAAAACCATAGTGTACATATTAAATGGGCGCAAAATGATTACGCTGAAGTGAGTGCGAAAGGCGGTGCTGAGCTTTTCTTTTCTCGCGTCATAAAACCCGTGTGCGAGAGAGATGGCGCGAGGATGAAAGAGGGCCAGCTATTAAAAGCTCATTAGCACCACAATCATGCATAAAATTCATCCCTACACTCGCAGAGATGGGGAAATTTTTCTTTTCTCTTGCCTTTCGCACACTCGCTGGGGAGAGAGAGTTGTTTTTAATTTACAGGAAATTAGCACAGTGAAATTGCCTCCACTGCTGCTCACTTTTCCTCTGCATCTCTCAGCCCTTGAGGACGTGGAGAGAGAAAAAAAAAGTAGAAATAAACCCTAAGGCGACCATATCCGACAATTTATAGCGCAATCAACACCCCTAAAAGTCATTTTTCTTCTCCACCAAAGTAAGCGCGCGAAGGGAGGAGATGGAAGAAAAGGACGGAGAATAACCTGAGGAAAAACAGAAATAATGCCAAGTCGTGGAATTTCTCCTCGACACTGATTTTTTATTAGTCGCAAACTTCTTTAAAATGAAGTGATTATTGTCTGAAATTGAGCTGGAACTTCTGCGACATGATTAAAATGTGAAAATAATGTCAAAATGTGAGTGATTCAACTCTTTATAGTAACAACGTTAAGGTATTATTATGCTAATGATTCGCATTTTCCATTCTGCTTTGTTAATAGAACAATTTTGGGTGTGTTTGAAGGAGAATTATTGAAATTGTTGGCTATTTTCCTCAACTTTCTGATAAACAGCTGGAAAAGTTGAACAAAGAGGTTGAAAAATTAGCTTCTTTATCACTACAATCACGATTCTGAGCAGTAAAACTTATGTGAGTGCAAGAAAGTAATACTAATGGGCGTGGCGTTCGAGGGGGCGGAGTTTACGAAGCTTTTCCCTTACACAATGTATTGCTATAAAACTTTTATGAAGAACAGAAGTGATTCAGGAGAAATAAATATTTTTTACTGAAGAAATTCTGGGACTTTCCTAACATAATAATGGTAAATTGTGTGCATCACTTGTTAATTTTGCTTCAGACAGCATGAATTGTGTTTGGTGGTATTGCGGATTTGACGCTTTCCGATTAGATATCATGATATCTTCCTACATTTCGTCGCTCCCACGCGCTCTGTTGTCTCTCGGGTTGACACGAAATTTGCGCTTTCTCCAGGCCATTCTCAAAGCGCACGGCTAAAGCTTTGACGAGACAATGTGCCGCAAGTTGTGACTGAGCTTTCTTCGGGGGTGGGCAAATCCCGTCTGCTGACGCGCGACTGCCAAAAATATGTTGTGTTTGCCTTCCTTCCGTTGAGCTTTGGCGCGACATTGGCGGATGGGGGAAATCGTTTTGTCACTCCAAATGATTTATGTGAGAATAATACGATGAATTAAATTTGATACCAACGCCGACATTCACTATAAACTTCTTTATCTGCGAAACTTCGTGAAAGTCGTTGAATTTGTGCGGATTTTTGTGAATGAATGAAAACACGAGTTTTCCTCAAAATGTGAAAAGTCAAAGAGAGAGAATATGAAAAATTCATTCTGACTTCATGAAAGAGGTGAAACTGAGTGGGTGAAAAAATGTTTCTGAATTTCTATTCATTACCTTCCCACATTTCCCACTCTCTCGGCCGTTTGTCAAGCTTCACAATAGCGAAGGAACATTGTTAAAAAGTTTTCCATCCTCCACTCCAGGCGCGATATTCTCTGGGAGATTGTCAGAGCGTCAATGCAAGGGGCTGTTTTAACTACTTTCTGGGGGGTGAAAGTGCAGAGTTTTTCTTCCGCTCTGTTGGCCTGGAAATCACATTCTGCCGGTATTCGATTTCGAGGACGTCTTTGATGACGAGCAATCTCTCTTAGATGGCCTCAATTCCCACCTGTCACTGCTTAAGTGAGCAGCCCCCGGGGCGGAGGACTCTTTCCGGGAATTTGTTCTCTCTCGAGAGAGCAGCGCAAGAGTCTGGCAAAGTTATGCGAGAATATTTCATGTGAGTGTGCCACTATTCCTGCAACCCTTCCCACTCGGCGTCCGAGAGGAACATTTGTTCGCTCAGCGTGTGACTGCCACTTCACCCCTGAGACGACTGCGGAGGACGAACGGTGTGATATTAAGATTGATAGTCGTGTGATTTCCTCCCGAGCAAGTGTATGTGTTGTTTATTCAAGAGGAGTGGGCGTCATCCACACACTCACGGACAATGTCTTGTGGTTTCCACTCCTGAAAAATTGTCTCCAATATCAGTGCGTCTTCTTGGCTTCCCGCAAGGAAAGCGTCGCACGAGAGAAGAAGAAAAAGTAACTGAAATTAATGGGCATCAATTTATTTGAGTTAAATATCATATTTTTTCATGATATTACGTTTAAATTAGAGCAAGAACGATTAATTCTGATTTTCACCACACAGCCCAGAAAAACCCCTCGCAAATTTCATTTTCCACCCTCACATTCATCGCCACCGCGGGATGGATTTATGGTGGTGCAAATCCACCAGAGTACATTTTTCAAAATTCAATTTCAACCACCCAAAACGGCCCAGTGCGTCTCTCCCTTGCGGGAATGAAGCTATTTCGCCAGCTCAAATTTCTCAAATTATTAATAAGGAAAGCCATTGTGTGGCTTTTCACTCCTCATTCCAACATCGCGCATTGTAATTTTCATTCATGCGGCTGCTCGACTGCCTTTCACACTTTTAGTGCCTCTCAAATGACACCATTTGCGTAGGAGAAGTCTTTTGAGCAGCTTATCGTGTGTTTGTTTCAAAAGTTTTTCACGCTAAGAAAAATTCCGCATAACGCGAGGCGAAATAGAATTGATCTCCGCTGGTGATAAAAGTTGTAGAGTCGTTTGTGGTGGAGCGATGGAAGCTTTGGTGGTGGAAAAACAACTGTTTTGATGAATTTGGGCGCTTTAAGAGCAGACACATCTGCTTTGGGGAAGTGTTGTTATGAAAAAACTTTGGGTAAATTGAGCACGCGGAAATGATTTCTTATAGCAAAGCTGCGACAAAATGCATGTGGCGTTTATATTCCTTCCAGTGAAAATTCGGGAAAATGCCACAAACAAACACGCGAGAATTCTCGTGTGTCAGTCTTGAACGGTGTGATAGATATGTGATTTGATACGGAAAATTAAATACATTTGTAATGTTGCCAACACAAAGTCTACGTTGAAAGGTACAAAACCGTGAGCTGTATTGTTCCCGGTTGGTGTGTTATTTAATACAACATCTCCACTGTTGATATTAGCCACGTAAGCTAAAAGCACTTGAGGGTGCTTTTTCACAGTGCATATATTACATAAAGTTGGCGTATAGATGGAAAACGACGACGGCGGAAAATTCATCAGGAGATTGATGGCGCAACAGAGAAGTGAATTAGACGGAAAGCTCGTGCAGACTTTCGTGCTGCGGCTGCCCTGAAGACAAGCTGGCTGTCAAGTGATGAGCTTTGCAAGGGAAAATGTGAGCCATCAAGAGACAGAAAACTCCCCATTCGATGAAGATCCCATCGGTGCGGATTAATTGTATAGGAGCGAGACGGGAAAACCCAACTAGTAATAACATGAGGAAAACTTTCATCGCAGATGAGTTGGGATTTTCCCTGACAGTTGGATAATTTACTAACTCGTCCAGACATACTTCAACCATACACACTTTGACGTATGTTGATCACATGTGACAAAGCAATTTTTTTTCCTGCATGTTCTTCTCTCATGAAATTTTCATCCGTCGATTGCCATGGGGAAAACGGGAAGAAATGCGATGTGTGTTGTGTGAGGATGAGTGAGATCAGTGCGAAAGTTTTCCCTTCAGACAAACTTTTCCCATCATTTCATCATTATTTGCAATGTCTTGTGCATTGCAGTCTATCGCACATGTCATGTGTTATGGAGTGATTTATGCAAAAGCGAATGAAAGGGAAAAATCAACCATGAAAGTTGTCGCGCAATCGTAAAAGTTGGTCAATGCTGCTGGGCGACAAAAAAACCGCACCCCCACGATAAACTTTAAAGCTCTGGAATAATCGCGTGATTCTTATACCAATCAATCGTGGGTAAAGGTGGAGCATTTCTTTCTCTCTCTCTCGCTCTCTGGAAAGCTGCAACTTTTTCAGTTATGCTCACGCCTGTGATATCGCTTTTTAAATTTAATTCGCATGGGTGAAAGTTTGAAGTCTCCCCCCCCCCCCGCATATTTTCTACCCTCTCGCGCGCACTTTGCAGCTCACGATTTCACATCATAACCAAAAATGTTGGACTGCACAATGGAGTAAAGTATACAGTACATGATTTTCTACTTCAGTGGGTGTTTCTGGCTTTATGAGAAAAGTTCGCGCTGAAGGAAACTTTCAGCCCCCTCCTGCGCTCCATTGAGCAAGCCATTGAGTCCAGAAAAGTCACACCGGAGAATCTGTGAATGTCTGATGGCTTCTTGCTCGACTCGAGCACGTTTTCCCGCACCATCTCGTCAATTTTTGCCATGACCAGGAAAATGACTCAAGTTCCAAAACATGGAATGGGGGATGAAATCATTTGGGAGCGAGAGAGCAAATTGGAATTCTGATTTTCTCCACCATCTTACTCTCACGGTGTCGATGTTAATGAGAAGAAAGCCGAGAATGAGAATTAATTATCAAATAACTCGTACACTTCTATCGCTTTTCAATCGATTACTTTCCCATTGAATCCCCTCATGAAATTCATTCTCGCTAAAATATGACTCTCGCTTCATTGTTCATTCGGAGAGATTTATTTCTGAAAAAAAAATCATGTTACACGCGCTTCTCAAACAGCGGAAATACTCTTAAAAAAGTTCCACACTTAAAATGCTACGCGAAATGATTTGTAATAAACTTGATGGGTGGTTTTTCCGCCCACTCTCAAGCAAAGTTGGGGAATTTCATTTCACATTTCGAAATATTCAGGGGCATTTTTGAAACATTCACGAGTTAATTAAAGACAGATTGCGAAGTACAATTATAAATTTTGATTGCACAACGGATGAGACTTGAGAAATTAGGTGAAAATGAAATAAAGCATTTCTCATAAGTTTTTAGGGGGGGAAAACAGGGCAATTTTGAGCTCAAAGTTTGCTTAACAAGTATAGATGAAGTTAAATTGAGATTATTTGAACATATTTTGGTAATTTTTCCTAATTTTATTGCACAAAGCTTTTAACTCTTTGTGTTTGTCATCCATTTTTAACCAAAGCCACAATTTCTAGCAATTTTTCTTAAGACTTCCTTCACGATAAAAGGACGAAAATTCCCCATTCTCTCCTATTGTCCCACCGAATTTCACTGTAATATCTAGATCTTTACATATTTTATCTGACAATTCACGGCCCTCGAAAGGCGAGATGGTGAATTTTTTATGTGAGTGTTAATAAGTAAGAAAGCGATTTCACTCGGCAATCTTTCCTCTCCGATGGCAACATTTAATCCCAGCCAAGGAATTATAATTTCTCAAACTTGTTGATCTTGCAACTTTGGCTCAAAAGCTCTGTCGCTGGAGCTTCGAGACAATGGGTGGCAAATTGAATTTGTCCACGAGAGATTGACAATGATAGAGTAGTGCGACAATGTTGCAATTTCATCACGCACAGCCGCAAAATGCGTGAAAGTCGCTGGCAAGATTCGTCGAGACGCGGTGTCAGGTGAGATGGAGAGTCTCCAGGGGGAGCTTTAAGACTCCCTCGTGGTTTTGGGAGCATGGAAACGACATCTCCCAGGTAAACATGGCTGCACGCATTTTCACCCAACGACACTATATTATTTATGATTTTCATGTTGCCTGACAGGAGAATCATTTTATCCTGACGTCAAAGTCTAATTGGATTTCTCGTCAAGCTCCGTTCTGTAATATATTTTCCACACGACGCCCTTTCATGTCACATCCCTGGGCAACATCTTTAGCAGCTGCTGATACACTCTGCACTCCTTGCAGAATGGAAATGCAGGTTTAAAATTACATTTTGCATGATGCAGCAGGATTTTGCCACTTCATGTTGCGAGATAATTAAAAAGTAATTAGTACAGCTGACTTGGAAGCTCGCGCGTTTCTGAATTTCAAATTGCGCGCAATTTCAAGTCTTCCCATCAGAGGCAAAGTCTTAACCTATTCTTTGGCGCCGAGGCACACGTCATAAAGAAATTATTACAATTAACACATGTATAAATCTCCAACGGATTATTCACTAGACAGCAAAACTCTTTGAACACACTTTTGAAGATGATGAGAAGAGAACTTTTGCAAAGTCAATTTTTATGGAAGAAAGAACACAAAGTGCTTGCCTTTAAATATTTCAACAACAAACCAAAAAAAATACAGAAACAGGAAAACCACCTCAAAGTGCTCTCATTTCTCCAACTTTACTACACACATCGTTGTGTGCAGCGAAGCAATGAACTTTTAATGACAAACCACAGAAAGGAAATTGAAACAACTTTTCATATTTTTAATTGGAAGTTTCTCTCCTCTTTTTCCACCCTGTAGCATTGTCCAGAATGAAATGCCTTGAGGGCGTATTGTAGAAATTAAATATGCCATTCAGATGCAAAAGTTAATTGATGAAAAATTCCAATGAGTTTTAATTAACTTTCTCACACTGGGAAAGCTCTTTTCGGCACAAAAGTTCTGTTTGCCGAGAATAAAAAGCTGAAGCCATTGGCAGAAATAATTGGGAATCAGCTTACATATGGTCAGAAAAAAAATTGTCTATGGCCGAGCGAATCCTGTTGACAGAAACCGTATTTATCCTATGTAAATATTTGGGAGGGTGAAGCTTCTTTGTGACCCCGAGACGCCTTATCGTCCTGTCATCGCGACGACACTGGAAAACAATGCCAAGAAGGGCTGCACTGCAATAAATTTGCGTCGGTGTTGGAGATTTTCCATCATTTTTCCTTTTAGTTTTGTCTGGAACGAAGGGACAAACCCCTTTTATTGCCTCAATTACTGACGAAATGGCGGCGGGAAAGCCACCCTTTCTGTCTGGCACAGAAAGGGTGGCAGCAAAAGGGATGCTGCAAGTTTTCAGCGGAGGTTCTCGAGATCATCCCCAGCAATTAAACTCGTGCTGAATGTGACAATTATTTGGCTTGATTAATTGCCACGCCAAATCGTCACAGTATTGTCACCAATTTGGCCATTTGACCATCTTTTCGCCCATTTAAAATTCTATTTCAGCACTAATTCAATTACTTCTGGCATTTCGCTCCGCTTTTTTGACTAATTTCCCCGTTGTCACACCCTCGTCGCGCGTCTTGAGTCCGCGAAAAGAGGGGCCGTCCGTCGTAATCACCCCCAGTGAATTACTTTAATTAATTTGATGGAACTATCACGCTAATGTTTATGGGACACAAACACTGCGCGCCTCCCGGAGAAGTTTTCTGCCCACAATAAAAGAGTTATTAAAATATGCAAATCCACTATAAAGTTTTGGGTGGGGGTGCTTTTGTGCCTTTTCCACTTTAATTAAACTCCTTGGCAACAATTTTGTCTTCCCTATAATGTCATGCTCTATATGACTTTTGCGCATAATTAGGTGCAACATTCTGGGCTGTGCTGATATTTATGATGGAATTTCTCTTCAGTTTGGAGAACACATTTTCCAGCGAACTTTCATTTCTGCTATTAATTCTGGGGGTGTTTTTTTTTTATGTTTAGTCGCTGATTTCAATTTCAATAGTTTTCAATTTCGACGGGTGCCTTGAAAATTATAAAAAGTCAAAATCGCCAATTTTCAGTAAAGCGAGTTCAAAATTTTGCATTAAAACAGCTGCGAAATTTGCCAAATTTACTTCAAAATACTCAAAATGCATTCAAATCGTTCGTTAAAGTGAAAATATTGTTCTGTATTTTTTATTTTGTAAATGTTTTATTGGTATTTATTGAAATTTTTCACTAAAATGTGGCAAAATTAATAGAAAATCTGAAAATATTACTTTTCAAAGTCGATTTTTAATAGTTTTTGAGTCGATTTTATACAAAAAATCAACTTTTCATACTTCAATTGAACTTTTTCTTAATGTTTTCAAGTGAAAAAAATTTAAAAGATATGAGAAATATTCATTTAAAGCCCAAAAAAAAACATTTTAGGATAATTCTGAAAATCTACAAATATTTTCTAAAAAAGACGTTTTATGCATTTGACTGCAATTTTTGAGACATTTTTCTTGGGAAAATTCTTCAGCGCAAACAATGAAAATTCGACTTTTCATTCGCAAAACATGACCATTTTTTTCCATTTGTGCTTTTTAGATAAATAAGATTTTTTTCTATTGTCTCATAAGATAAAAATCTTAAAATTCTTGTACAGAAAGAACAAATAAAAGGCTTTTCAAAAATACATGAAGACGAAAACTATGATAAATTGACTGTTCATAGTTTTCCATTCACCCGTCGATTTGAACTCCCAGATTAAGAGAATTATGTGAAATAAAGTCAAATCTCAGCATAAAGTGCACTTAAAACTCCACTTTGTCGTGCTGCAAGGAAAGTCTCAACAGGAAGTTACGTCTTAACTATAAATTATTCAATAGATGAGTGAATAAAAATTTTATTTCATCTCCAATGATTATAAGTTATATGCAAAGTGATGAATAATTATTTCTTTTCTGCTTCTTCGCTTCTCAATCTGTATTTTCAAGAATAAAATCACATAGTTTCACCAGTGAATTGATGAGACATAAAAACTGCACTCCAATTTGAATATGTTTTCAGTTTTGCAAGCACAAAGTCTACCTTTTGATGATGACACAAAGCACCCAGCAAAGTCCTGTGCAATCCTTTCCCTATTGAGTGAAATTTTAATGGGGCCGGAAGAATATTTTCCGCACTCTCTCAAACAATGCACTGATGGCGTCTGCGAAATATTCTCAACAGCACTGAAGTCATTTTAATATTGTCACTTAATCCACCCACTTCTGTCCCCCGCCACGCCAAAAAATATTCCCCACAGCAGAAGACACAGTGCCATTTGGGGATGTTGTTGCTGTGCTTCGCTCAAGTGCAATTTGTAAGTACAAAAATGCTTTCCACCCACGGGATTTCTGCAACTGAATTTGTCTCCCAATTTTCACTCTGACGGAGAAATAAAAACACTCCTCAAATTGATCTCACACAGGGAATTTTTCTCTCTTTTCCACCGCACTGAGAGAAAAAAATTGCTGAATATTGAGTATACAATTTTCCCCTCCTGCGGGGGTGTATTTTATATTTGAAATTCCACGCGAGGGGTGGAAAAAAAGAGAGCTGGAGGAAAAGAGGTGATAAAAAGGCGAAGTGCAGGAATTCCTTTTGGCACGAGGGGTGAAGAAGAAGCACGAAAATCTGTTTTAGCAAGTGAATTAAATAAACATTATCAACCCTCAATGTGACACCATACACTTTTCCGGTGTGCCTACCCCCACAATCAACCCCCATTTTGCATCTCAGAACGTGATTTCGCGTGACTTTATTGACTAGATGTGAAGCTGTGTGGGGAAAATGGAATGTATGGAATTGATCTGGAGCAATTTTTTAAAGCGATATTTCGCTTTTCCTCTGCTGGAAGTTACTCAACTTCTGAGCTCGCAATTTTCTCACAAATCATCCCTAATGACGTCATGTCGGCGTGGCAGTTTTAGAAAACAGCCGCGAGGCATCCGGAAATGTGGTTGTTGCCTCATTAAATCTTCAGGATGTGTACAAAGCGGTGCTTAGAGGTTAAGTGACATTGTTAAAACTCTCCTTTTTTTTATTATTATTTTTAAATCGTGCCCGCGAGCAGAGAAAAGCAATCGGAATATTCATTGTGACTTGGGGTTTTGCCTTAAAAAGGGAATAAAATTGTCCTGAGAGCAGTTTCGCTCTTAGGAAAATATTTGCTCTTGCAGTGAATTGTTTGCCTCGTGCTTCTCAGCCAACCTCCTCTAGGCTGGCCACAAAAGAAAGTGGTGAATTAAGAGGGTTGAAACTGAGATAGTGTGCTCAATCTCCTTTCAGATTCGCCCTCCCCCCACCCCCATGCGGCACCCCTTCGTCGCATTGTTGGATTGCAGCCCCTTTTTCACAGGACGCTCGATGTGTGCGGTCTCATAAATAGATTTCTTTTTTGCCCGCCACACCCCAACATTATCCACTTGAGGGCGAAGATGGTTCATGTTCGCTGGAGTGCGAGTCTGGCGAGTGGTGCAAACAATTGAAAACCCATAAGGATTGCTGGCGAATGTCGGGGAAATGGGAGAAGAAACCGGAGTGTTTTGTATTTCAATTCTCATGCCCGCAAGACTGAAAGTTTACTTGAGCTTTTCAAGAGTGAGCTTTCCGTATATGCATTGAAAATATTAACAATCCTCTGCAATGTTTACCAAACGAGTATCTCACGGAGATTTCACTCGAGATAGCGACATTTCAGCAAACAATACACAATATCTTATTCCGTCTGGGAGACGCAATGAGCACTGCTTGATAAATGTTAATGCTCTTTGAGCAAAAATACATCATTCGCCCAGAGATAAGGATCTTGTATTATTTCACAAAACCCGAGAGACTTTCCTCAATGAATGGAAGCGAAGAGATAAAAGCTCATCTGCTCAAAAATCCTACCTCATGAAATTAAAAGCCCATTCAAATGCCCTTTTCCGCAACGTCACAATCAGGGAAAGTTTCACTGTGTGTGCGCTGCTCAAAAGCGAGGGTGAAAGCAGAAAATCCACCAACTATAGCACTGAACTTATTGCAATTTAATTTATTTTGAGATGTGAATCAAGAGTTGAATTGTTGTGAGTGTTAATGTGGCTTCCAAACTATGTGTCACAATCAATTTGAAATTAGTTTCACTTGCAACTCGAGCGACCATGTGTTCAGATCCAAACACACATCAGTTCAAAGCTCCCAAACTTTCAATGCAGTTCCTCACAGTTTACTGCTTGCAATTTCATCCGCTTCATTCCCCACTTCTTGTCACAATTCACCCACTTTTAGTCAAAGTACTGCGGTTACACTCACAATTCATTAAAATTGATGCAAAGCACTAGAATTCAAGCTCACAAGAGAACAAAAGAACAGATTATCAGTCAAATGTGCAACACGTCGTGTGCGTTATGCGATTTATCACGAAGTAATTGAGAAAAAAATCTCCTAAAAGCTTCCGAAAGCTCATATTTCTCTGTGTGCAAAAGTCTCAAACTTTCCTCCAGAGTTAAACACACTGAAGCAGACTTTAATACACTTGCTTATTTTCCCGAAAAAACCTCCCTATTTATCTTTCCGAAAACAGGGTGGGAGGAAAATTATTGAATGAAAAATGTACGATTTCCTTTCACTGGAAAGACAAACAACTCAACCGATGAAAGAAATAACACTTGAATATTTTCCTATTCTGCAAAATCAATATTAGACATTTTCCTAAAAGCCGGTTCTCTTTCGCAGAATCCACCGCCACCGTGTTCGATTCTCACCTTCGCGGCCCGGGATTCGTGATGGAGCCGCCGCCGCGGCTGGAGTTCAGCAACTCCTCCGGCGCCTGGCTGGACTGCTCGGCCTCGGGCAGTCCGCAGCCGTCCATTGACTGGCTGTCCGTGGACGGCACGTCGGTGGGCGACGTGGGCGGCGTGCGGCGGGTGCTGCGCAACGGAACGCTGGTGCTGCTGCCCTTCCCGGCGGCCGCCTATCGCCAGGACATCCACAACACCATCTACAGATGCGTGGCATCCAACAACATCGGACGCGTGATTTCCAGGGACGTTCAAGTCAGAGCCGGTGAGTGTTACTCAATCACTTTACTTATGTAGCTTATCATGGATTGCGAACAGTATTTTTTGTATTTTGCACAATCTCCCAACCGACCGAGATGCTCAGCTTTGTAGTACTCACGGTGGAGGTCTTCCCTTATCGAAGTGGAAGGTCTGCAAAGAGAGAGAGAGACATGAATTATTGGAATGGAGATTTTGAAGATAAATTGAGACGCTCTAACGTGAGAATGACATGAATTATGTCCCCGAGAATTCCATTGTGCTCATGAATTGGATCTTCAGCCTCTTCGCAAATCGCCCTGAGGAGACAAGCCTTGCCGGGATGACCATAACTGCAGCCAGAAAGATATCTCTTAATCATATCTCTTGAGTAACCCTTTTAGCTTCCATACCCCTGCAATCTGCTCTCCAGCATCCGGTAGAATTTCTTTCTGGTCCACAGAGAGTCGCTGATGTATCGCTTGTGAGGGCTCTTGGTCACTCTTCCTGGAGAATCAGTAGCTACTCCTTCAGTGGTCGTTTGGGGCTGTGATTCATCGTCAAACTGGCGATTTGTGACGCAGTCCTTTGGGAGAGTTTTGTTGTACGATTCAGTGACGGGAAAAGGCTCGTCTCCATCATTATTCCTTCCCAGCGCTCGATCAATGAGATCAAGGCGAATTAGAGGTCCTGGAACGAGGTCAGAGGCGCTCGTCGGCATGTTGTAGTTGCCCTCAAAGTTGTACGACACGAAGACATTTCTGTGTGGCAGATCCAGAGGAATGGCAATGGCCGTGACCATCTGAAAGTCACACAAATTAGGCGATTCTCCTAAAAGATTCCGGCCATAAAACTCACTCCGATTGCACTATTGGTGGGATATTGAAGAAATCTCTTCACTCTCTGCTGACCACTTCTTGCACAAATTGTTTTAAAATCCATCACAAGAACTGCGAAGATGACAAGTGTTCTTCTGATATGCATGCTTCTCGATTTGTGGCGTAGAATAAACTAATGTTAATGTTCTGATGCCACAAAATTGAGTGACGGAAAAGTGTTAAAGAACACCGCATTCTCACTTGTATGTAGAAAAGAAGCAATCATGACGATACGGTATTGCCAATTAGTCTGAGTCTTCATTGTAGAACAGTTCTGTGACTATTCTTCAGAGGTGTTAAGTGATCACAATGTATGCTAGACGGAGATACGGAATGTCTCCTTATGAAGATTCACCATGTGGGCTGTGAAATTGCGGTTCAATTTCTCAGAAATCCATTAAAAGACTGCAAACAATGTTCACGGAAATAAAATAATATTTAGTGAACATCATTGATTCCGAATAATTATCACAAATTCCACAAGACATTGATAAAATGCTCGTCCATGCTTATCATGTATATTAAGTGCGTCTGTCTTATATCATTCCTTGTCTTTCTTTCGGGAAAACTCCCCTCGGATTTCCAGGTGAAAATAGCTGAGGGTGTTTAACATTCTCCCCAACACTTTCCGCCATTCCAGCCATTCTTCCTTGTTGACATGCTGGGACAAGGAGAAATTTTGAGGCAGATCCTTTGTCACTCGGCGAGAGGGAAATGAATAAATTTTCCGACGGCAGCGAAAGTGGGTCAAATGACGGATTCTTTCGGGGGTCGGATAGATTTATTCTGTCAACGAGAGGCTTGATGAGAAAACTGTCGATGTGTACATTAATATTAATTAAGATGCTGCGGCAGAGTTGCCCAAGAGAGAAGGTCTTGAGCATCATATTAAGCTCCCTCATTTATTCGTGAAATTGCGTTCCTTTCAATTAAATCTCTGTTAACTATTCCTTTGCCTTATAATCTCAATTTTCAGGCCTCTTTTCTGCGCGTGCCACACGACCCGACCCCAGCGGTTGGCAATTTCAACAAATCCCCGGCAAATTCGGGGGAGAAAAGTCAAACAGTGCCAGCGAAAGTTGAGGGAGAAAGAGGCTTTTATTGGGCGCACAGTCCATAGTAAATCCGGGCTTTTGTCCTCTCGCGTCCGAGGGAAGAAATCACCTTTCATCCCTCAAAACTTACACCCGACAATCTACTTACGTATAAATGCGTCTTTTGACTGTAATTAACATTTCCCGGATGTCGAAATTTGCCCTCCCCTTTAATCCCCTTCGCCGAGCAATTAAGCATCTCTCTGTCACAGCCAAGATTTACCCTTTTCTCGGGGATGGAATAAATTGAATTTCTTGCAAATTGACAAAATTAGATGCCTCCAATTAATTCCCCATTACCGTGTGGAGACAAATGTGATGTGGAAAATCAGCTCTCGCAGGGATTTTTGCACTCAGCCACGAAGAATCTCCAGCTCTCCTCGCTTCGCTTTCCCATTTGATTCCCGCGCCTTTGGGTGCACTTACGGAGGATTTAATTTTCAATTGTGTGTTAAGTATCAAATTGCTGGCTGTGGGGAGAATTTTTGCCACTCAACCGCATAGAATTCCCATTTCAAGAGGCCAGGAATTGCACAGGGATTTCACAGAATGGCGGAAAAGTCCTTTTCTCCCGGCGCTCACTTGAGAAAGTAACTCATTTATCCTGCGCCTCTGCAGGACACAAAAGAGGCGCGAGTGAAGCTCTCTCTCTGTCTGAGAGCTTTTATTTTTCTCCTTGAGCCTTTGCCAATCCATCTGGAAAGTTTTCTCCTCAACGTACTTTCTCTCTCCACCCCCCCAAAGAGTTTATCGCTAAATTGCATCCCTGGGAATCTTTTGGGCACTTCAGCCCATCATATTTCCTCAATTGCATGCAACTTTCAGACACATTGGCTTGTTTTCAACATACACAATTGACTTTCTCTCTTTATTTGATTTGTGCGCGCCTCGCAGCACCAAATAAAAGTCCGCACTTGAGACAAATCCGAATCCGGAGGAAAAATACGACTTTTCGTAAATTTTATTAATTTTCATGCTCATAATATCGCGCTCACGCTTGTGAATCGGAGGAAATAAATGAAATCATTACCGTGGAGAAAGAGCGTCCCTTTTTATCTCAAAGGCAAATTTTCTCATTCCGTCTCCGTTTTCCTATGGTTGAAGAGGTTTGTGAGCTTCTTTCGGGAGACTTGCTGGAGGCTCTTGGAAAACGATGTGTTGAAAATGACTTTGACTTTCCCCAATGAAGCTTTAAATCTTCAAACAAGCGATTTTCTCGGTCCTCCTTTTTTGTGCTCTTCCTTTGCCACCCAATGTTGAGTTCATGGTTGGAAACTCTCGTGGAAAATGATCCGAAGCCAATCCAGTCACGTTTTCCCAGTCGCTCCGGGAAGGCGGCGCGCGAGGTCAGGGCGGAAGAGATTTCTTCTTGGTGCACCAAAGAGGTTAAAGTGCAACAAATTAAGAGATGTACAAGGTAGAAAATGCTCGGTTTCTCCTCGTCCATTTTCTGTATTGTTCACCGGAAAATGAGAATTCCCCGGCGAAATGGAATTTGTCAGTTCAAAGGGACGTACAAAGTTTCCATGGCGATGTCACGTAAGGCATCGTCCGATGCCTCAGAAAAAAAAAATTGCTGGCACTCCTCGCAATCATTCGTCCTGGGAATTTGATGAGATGAATTTTTGCCATCTCGAAGAATTCCATGTGAAAACATTGTTACAGAAACTTCACATCTTTCTGCACAATGTTTGACTTTGTCTCTCAACTTGAGTACATCCTTTTCACTTTGTAATTTAATAGAGTACATATATATCGAAAAAATGTTCCTGGCTCACGAAACAATGAATGAAATTGAGAATTCCCATTCAGAGGAAAACTCTCCCATTGATAGCGGAACTATTATCTCTCCATCTTCTCCTTCTTGTGTTTAACTTTTTCGCCGTGCGGCGCCAAGTAACACTTTCAGCACTTCCTCCCATGTATGTGCAGCTTTTTCCTCCTGCAAAAGGAAGCGCCCAGGAAGACGTGCCAAAACTCCCAAAAAGTCCCACCTCAGCAGCAAGTAACAAAAGCCAAAGATATTGCGTCTCTCACGTTTGCCCAGAACTGAAGAAACAAGGCAAGAAAGCACCGTATTCGGCAGCTTTTCCGGCTAATCTCATGATAGGGAAAACCACTTGATAGCGCCTTCGTGTGTGGCGAAATATTAGGGGAGGAACTTTTCAATTATTCATGAAATGTGTACCTATTTTCCGTGAAATGCTCAACTTGTGTGAGATTGCCTCTCACTTCCATCTTCCGCTGAGGCATTTTACTCTCCTCTTCTTTGCCTTTGCAGAAGGATGATTTATTAGCGGAATTAGAGACTCCTTTCATGCATTTAGGATTAGGGAATGAATAGAATGAGTTATCAAACTGACGATCGCATGCAGATCCTTTGATTTTGGGATTTGACAGCTCTCTCGAAGGATTCTTCGAAAATCTCGGTAAAATAATCAATTGTAAAGAAGAATTCTACTTTCAACCCTTTATTAAACTCTCTGTGAAGGCCAATTCGCACAATCCATTGTTCTTCATATTTGATGAGGACTCTGGTGGGATGAAAAATTCACCACAATGTGTGCCACCAGAAATTCAAGAGTTGACAAGTTCAAAGGACACCTTTGAGAGAGAACTAATGAATTTATCTCGGCCACCTTTCATGTGGCTTCCTCCTGAATCATTCAGCAGAACAATGCGCAGCCATCTGAAAGCTCTTTCTCTCTCTCTTGTCTTCCAGTGGTCGCCCAGGCCTACAAGGTGGACGTGGAGGTGCTGAGCGCGTCGCGCGGCTGCACGGCGATCCTGCGGTGCGTCGTTCCGACGTTCGTGAAGGAGCTCGTGCGCGTGGTGTCCTGGGTGCAGGAGCCCGCCTTCTACATCTACCCGTCGCTGCAGGGCGACGGCAAGTTCCATCTGCTGCCCACGGGAGAGCTGCTGATCCACAACCTCGAGTACAGCGACGAGTACCCGACGTACCGCTGCCGCACGATGCACAGACTCACGCGCCAAGTGGTCGTGAGTTCAGCCACGAAAGTCAGGATAAGCGGTGAGTATCACCCAGCTTCCACACCCATTCAATGGGAAACTCAATTACGTGCGCCATTCGTGGAAACTTTCCCATCACATCGATCCAAAGCAATCACTCAATTGGATACTCTGCGAAAACTGCATGAGGACTGAAACTCATTCGCTTAATTTCATTTCGAACACACACACTTCCATGAATTACCGTGGAAAATGCGCCAGTTAAATAAAAACTTTTTCCACCCTCTCAACTTGTAACTCAATTTCCCTGCCATGTGTGCCTGGGATAATATTCGGAAATTTGTGATGGAGTGAAACAGCAGAGCCGAGTGCTGCTCAATGAAGAGTCTGTGTGTATTGAATTACCCAAGGGGGAGATATTATAGTCGGAAAAGGTGTACAGCTTGAAAGGAAGTGTTTAGAAGTGGAATTGGCAAAATAAATAGAATATTTGCACTGAAAAAGCTTCCATTTCAACCAAATTGATGCATTTTCTTCATTAATTTTGCATTAAAATCAATTTTTTCGCTTTTTTGAGGTTATGTTTAATCAAAAAATATATTGAATTATCATTTTTCTCTGTTTCTTGGCACATTTGAGCATTTTTGTGCGAAAAAACTTCACATTGATTGAGAAAAAGCTTAAAAGTCAAACATAACCTCAAAAATATAACTTAAATGCAGCAAAATGTCTCTTTGCCTTGGTTATTTTCGCATTTTTACTGTACAAGAATATTTGCACTGCAAAAACTATAGTTTCAACAAATTGAGACATTTTTAAAAATAATTTTGCCTAAAAAAATCAATTTGATCGCTTTTCTTTTAGGTTATGTGATAAAATAACCCCCAAAATCGTCTAATTTGCGATTAAAATACGAATTTTTCTCTTTTTTCTTGGCAAAATTAAGCATTTGCGTTCGAAAAAACTTAAGATTAGGTTAGAAAACAACTTTAAAGTCAAACATAACCTCAAAAATGTCTCAGAGAATTCTCTTTATTTTGGTTATTTTTGCAGCATTCAGATATTCGCCATTTAAAGTCATTTCCAGACTTGAAGTATTTTTTAAGCTAAAATTCATAACCTCACAAATTGATGAGAATTTTTTTTTCAGGCATTTTCTGAAGTTTTAACTAGAAAATCAAGACAATAATGCATTTTTAAGGGCGTTAAAAAGTGTTGAAGATTCTACAGAAGAATTGTGGAAGTGTTTGGAAGTGGTGTACACTGTTTAGCTTGTATTATCTCCCCCTTGGAATTACCGACTGAATGCGGAGTTGGAGTGAAAGAAATCTTGTTTAATATTGCAATTTCTGCACTCTCTTTGATGTCTGTCGAGTTGTTGAGAAGTTTAATTAACGAATTTGTCGCTACACTTGCCAAAATCCCCCTTTCTTTCATCCAAATTCACCTGTAATTCTCCGTGTTGCAACTCTCCAGAGCGCACCTTTGGCTGGGCATTTGGAGAGTCTCTGCAGCATCTTGGCTGTGCTGCAAATTAACATTTTCGATCCCCGCCCACACTCAGGACTTGCCGTGAGTCTTATCAGGACCGAAGGCAGGACGATGCACTCTGCTGAGTGTAAAATTGCCAAATGGTGCTCGTCAGCATTCATGGTGGGTGGCAGAAGTGGCGGAAGTAATTTTCGCACATCCATTAAGCTGTCGCACACACACACATAAATAGCAACTCCATTGAAGCCTTGGCTCGCTGTCCATAAACCCTATCATAGAAGACGCAGAGCGGCGAAATCCATCTGGCTAAGCGTAAAAGCTACCGACAATTTCACGTCATTTGCCCTCAAATAAAATACATCGCACATTTATACTCCCTTTTTTCCGCTCGCAAAAACCCACCCAAAAGTGCCTGCACACCATCAGCAATAACTCTTCTCGAGGAATTATAGTGTAAAAAGGCAAACCACAGAGTGCTCCAGAAGTCCGTGGAGCCTCTATTTTTTCCGACGCGCCCACAAGAGAGCCGGGGATGGAATTTTTCCCGGCCATGATGGATTGCTGGAAGCATACAATTTGAGTCTGTTTTTCCATCCGTTCGCATTGAATTTATCTGTGAGTGTGCTTTTTTTCTTCTTCCTCTACAAATGCTTAGTTGTGACTTGAAGCGGAGCGTGAAAGAAATTCAGTAAAATACAACCCACCGCATATGCTTGAGTGAATATAAATAATTTATTTGCACACAGAGAAGCCTCAAAAGTGTTTAATGTCGGCACAAGATGAGACTCTTGGATCCTCCTGTGCACGGGAAAAATGCGCCGCGGCGTGTGGAAAATCAGGGGGAAAAAAGTGAGAGAGAGTGAGAAAGAGGAAAACCAAAAAATCACGTATAACAAAACCTCTTGTTTTGGCTTTCCGCAAGAGTGGATTTCGGAGGGAAAATGAGACTGGCAGACTTTCCCGTGGCAGCATTCTTGAGGGTGGTGGCGTGATGGGAAAACAATGATTTTCCTGGCTCTCAAAATTCCTATGGCGTGCTTTTTTTCCCCCGAAACTCTGCGATGTCAGCTTAACAGAGATTCGCCGGGCGAGATTTTTCAATTAGTCGCACTTCAAGGATCTCTTGCAAATATCATTAGGATATCCCAATCCTCATAAAAGCAAGACTTGCCATGAATTTCCATGGAAAATGCTAAATATCTTGTGAATCTTGTGATTGATCTTTGCTCGGAATTCCACTAATTGAATTCCTCTCATTAGATATGGATGCATTGCATGTTGAATGCAAAAGCTTTCCAGGAATTTCACACACTCCAGAGGGAGGGTTTTTTGCTGTGGATGCTGTGAACGGGTGAATTTTTAAAAATGACTGCGCTCAGCATAATTAAAGTTTGATGAACAGCCCTTGCATTTGACGGGGAGGGAGAAAAAGTTGCAATCAACTAATTAAAAATGTAATTAATTCTGCAGATCAGAGGGGCATCGTGGCGCCCAGCATTGTGGAGCACACGGCTCATGTGTCTGTGGCCCAGGACGAAGGAGCGGTGCTGCTGTGCATCGCCCAAGGATGCCCCGCCACCGAGTACAGGTGAGCGACAAATAAAATTAATTATTAAGCGAGATGGGCGCACCGCAGAAGCGCCGGGAATTGCCATAACTGCGTCATTCTGCATTTTTGTGGTCATGCGGCAGAAATTCATATTTGAGTGGACTCTCGAGATCCCGCCAACACTCAATCATTATGCAAATTTCCCTCTGAGGTGCTTCGATTATGTGGTAATTAATCATTAATGTGCAAGGAGTCAATATCAAACTCTGCCATCTTGTTAACTCACCAGCTTTCCCTGCTCACATATGCATAGACATAGATCAAAACATTGCCTTAATCAGAAATAGATGGAAGCCACAGTGATTAATTAAATCAACATCGATGGCTTTCATATGAAATTCCTCGGCGATGCAATGCAAATTATTTTCTTAATACAATTAGGAGCTGCTATGCAAGCTCTAAGGGATGTTTAAGGGCAGCGTTCGCTGCGGTGTCTGGATAAATATGCTCGAATATCAAATATTTCACACTGCATCGACGGTGTTTTGGGCTTTTGCTGCACTTTTGGGGAGAATTTGCAACATTTTCACCCACAGGAGGGGCGAAATTGAGCCATCAGAGAGCTTGTCTGCATATCGAAGATTGATGATGCAATTAGCGGCAAACCACAAGAGTCTGTGTGCGCCTCATGATCAAAGTCGACGCCATGTGGCGCTTGAGTTTCTTTGATAAAACACAACCCGAAGGAGCATCATTTCCTAATTGCACATGTGACACGCAAGGAAGGCCTTCTGGTCGTCTGCAAAACCCCTCTTGCAATATCGAACGACCGACAGCGCCAACTAATCTGCCCAGATTACTTGCAAAATATGTGCAAGTTGGCAATTTCTGCAAAATAGTAATGGCTTTAAGGGGTTGAAGACAGTGTTTGATAGCGCACTTTTCCAACTATGCAAGAATTGTGAACAATTGGTGTGTGTGTGTTTGCTTGGGATACAAAGAAATTAAAGGCAAAGGGCAGCCTTAAGCTGCAATCTCTTAGATTTCCCGCAGTCTTTGTTAATCCTCCTTCGCACTGTCACGGAGGGATGAAAAGGGGATGTAAAGTGGGATAAAAGCGTGCTCAAAATGCGCCATCTCCGCTCTCGAGACGCTCCTTTCTCACAATGTTATTCATCTTCTCTGGCCCATCTTGCCATCGTCTGACTGAGTGGCCGACAAATTCTGAATGCATGGGTTCAATTAAGGTCACCTCCACTCATCCACAGACTGGACATGAAATTGCAGGGCGGAGAATTCAGCCCAAAATTGCTCCATACATTTTGTCACCACATGGTCCAGAAGTACTCTTGCCGAAGAGCAACTTTGCGCCGCCCCAACCCACAAATATGCGATGTTTTGTGCATAATGTGGAAATTAAATGTAATGGATAATTGTCCCTATACGGGTTCTTGCAGAGTCCACCCACTGGCAAGTACAAATAACCTCCATGGACACAATTGAATTGTGCGGTGAAATTATTCACGTTTAATCGCAATACAATTTCCATCCTATTTATCGTGCAATTGTCCGTGGAAGGGAAACTCCACCACTACACAACATAAAACCCTCACATTGCATTCTTTCTCGCCGCCACTATTTGTCCAATTCTATAAAATATTCCCCAATATATATATTCAGTCAAGTGCATTCGATTGCACAATTAATTATCACGACATCGTGATACATTCATGGCAGTAATTATCAATTGACCCACATAGTAAAAATAATATAAAGAATCATATCACACAAACCTCATTTGCATATACACATATTGGATTATGTTTTGCCAATTTTAGTATATATATATTTTTTAAAATAATTATTCACACTTTGATGTGTCACTAAAACCATAATATGTACTCTGCAAATCATTCATCGTTTGCCAATTTTCAATTTGGTCATGATTACTTAATATCTGGTGTGTCAAAAAAAGGAACTACACACACATCGCATGTTCATGTCAAAAGCACAGGGCAAATTTTGTATTGCGCTGCGAGATGAAATTAACAGGATATTGCCGAATTTCCAATATTTATGAATGCATTATGAATTTCCAGCAATTTTCGATAACCATTATGCTGAATGTCATCGACTTTGCATCTCTGCAGGGGCGAATAAGTAATTGAATATCAACTGGTTCACACAGTTCGATATTCAGTTACTTACTTTCTTTACTTTTGTGGTTTTAACGTCCCTTAAAGGACATAATATTCAAAAGACAAGTTTTTGTTTTACAAGCGCAAGACAATTCCAGTGAAGCGTATGTTTAAGTTAGAACATTCAACAGCAACCGCTCGAGTTGCTCTAAAAGCGATTACAGACTTGCTGATGTTCCACGGAAGGATAAGCGAGAGCGCAAGTGTGTACGACTGACAGTTCGCTTAGCCAGAAAACGCGAATAATCCCTCGATATATCGAATGTTCAGCCGATTTTTCAAGGCTTCCCGACGGCAGCGCGCTCGTGCGAAAATGCGCCGAAACATTGCACGACTCAGGAAAGACAAAATGGCGGATCTCTTGCGAATGATTTCATGGATTATTAAAATCATTAAATTCTTCTGCGAATCATCAATTTTCGCAATTTTAAAGTAAAATTTCACGCTTTTGAAGTATGTAATTCAACTGACAGCTGAACACACCAAGCACAGTGGCGCTAGTGTCGACAAAGAAGAATACCTGAGTGTGTACAGCGTCAGTTGAGCCACGAATTGTGGCTGATCCATATTTTGAGTGTGGAAAGATGCAGATCAACCACGAATTATCGCTTATCTGACCTTTATACACTCCAAGCTTATCCACGGAGGATTGATCCGAGTTCGCGCCGATTCGAGGATAAGTGGCAAGTCTGTAATCTCTCTAACTTGCCATTGAAAAGCTTAATTTTTTGCACTCTGTTGTATTCGATCCATTTGCTTAAACTTATTCAAAGTGAGAGAAAAGCTTTGGAGAATCTTTATTTCTCTGTGAAATACTAAATTTATCAGTCTGAATGTATTTCTTCTAAGGAATGATCAGTAAAATTGTAAATTTGTGCGCCCTTTGCATTTTTTCCCTGGGATTTCCTTGCATCATCTGCATTGCAGAAGCTCTGCCATTGGTGAAATTCACATGCTATGATGGCATTTTTTATCATGGCTCTCTCTGCATATCTGTTGATTTTTATTTACAAAATGCCAGACGAAGCTTACGAATGCATCTGGGCATCTTTTATGTGGCACAAAAGCAAAGCCCAGCGGCAGTTTGGTCTGCAGAAGGATGAGGAAAATGTGTAAATATGTTCATAAAAAATCTCTCATTGAGATTTCAAGCGAATACTTGAGTTTGCAGTGTTGTTGCAAAGCGAAAAAAATATATCATCAAACATTTTGTAGTTTTCCCATTTTGAATCTCTGTGCAAATTTTTCGACTTTGTCTCGCGTTGTGATAATTTGCTGGGGAGCAGCATTTCTGCCTTTTGAGTGTGCTTTTGCAACCCTCATTTCTCATTTTCGCTCTTGCACGGGATTTTTTTGTTTTGTTTCTCAACTTGCAGAACTCCACTCTTTGATATGGCGAGCAAAAAAGCCCAGAGATTATGTTCCTGATAGTGCCTAAAGTTACATATCCATTGGTTGTTCATGGCAGCGTTGTCCTATTCCCTCATCATCATCGTCATTGTGCATGGAGAGTCCATGTAGATATGGTGGGGCATTCATTGTGTATGAATTTCGCAGGACTCACTCCGTCTGACAGGATACAAAAACTATATACTGTGCTGAGCAAAGTTTCCCCCCCGTGGAAAGTTGAACGGGGAATATCGGGTTATCATGCTTGTGTCTCTCTCCGTGGCATTAGTGTGGGTGATAAATCTTCAGAAGCAATATTTTTGAGATGTAACAAGAAATCCGGGCAAGAGTGATCCGACCAGAGAAAGGTACATGTTGGCCGTTTGTATTCATTAAAGTAAGCCCCAGAGCCATTTCGGATATTCCTTCGTGTGCCAACTCTGCACTAACCACCTCTTTCATTGTCTCCAAAAGCCACGGGAACATGTTCCTCCACTCGGTCTCCACCCACTCGATCCCCAGTTGCATCCCTCTGATATGATATGACGACCCTGCGGCGGGCTAAAGGTGGCTTCGGCCGCACCGTCTGCAAGAGTTGCCGTATAAAATCATTAAAGCGGAGGGAAAAGGTGCACATGAGGGGAATATTTCTGAATTTTCACATCACTTGGGAGTGCTTAAAACTCTTAAGGGTGGTGGGATTTTGTGCCAGATCTACGACACTTCTTGCAATTCTGACTTGCGCTAACTCGACTTTAAGGAAGATTCACTTGGCTTTGTGGAATTTTCATTAGGGAAAACAATTATTTTTGCAACATTTCCAGGACATCTTCAGCGTCATTTATGCATAGTACATTCGATGTGCACAAGTTGTGTGGAAGTGCACAAGTCAAGACTCCACCCACGATGTCTCTAATTAGTGTCTCTCCAATTTACATTTTACACATTTCCGATTTGCACTGCATTCACTGATGGAATTCAGTCCCAAATGCGACTTCCGAGCAAAATTGAATTAGCAATCTCACCGCACAATTGTCACTGAGTGTCGACAGTGGAAAAAGACCACGTCAAGTTAACTCCTTTGTCAATCCTGTTGGGATTACGGATTCAGAGTCTTAAGCTCTGTCGCTGGGATAATATGGTAATTCTATCTCAATCGCAATTAATCAGCCGAGCACCATTAATTTTCAGGAAATGTATGAGTATACACAGTAATTATAAAATCGCAGCTCGCAGACAAGTATTTGGCGCTTCTTGTTGAGCAATACTTTTCCCAACACATACACATACATTCTCTAAAGGATGATGCATGGCTCGAGTTTCCGAACTCACCCAGCGCGTCATGCTAATTAATGTGGAGTGTGATACTAAATATTCCATAAGGGTTGTCTTGTGCAAATACGAAAAGTATCAGCTTTCTGCCACTTAATCATTGGCCCAGGATAATTTATTGATACTTGTTCAACCCACACACATTGCAGATGGTACACACACAACACCCCGGGGGAGCCGCTGCCAGTGCTCACGGGGCCCCGCATCCGACTCCTGGGCCCCGTCCTCGCCGTGGAGGCAGTCACAGCGGAGGATGCCGGCATCTACAAGTGCTCAGCAGCGAATGCAGGTGAGCTCAGCTCTGCAGTGTAATCTCCTAATCTTCTTACATGTCTCTCTCGTGCGGAGGCAAATTGAAAGAACTCACCTGCCAACTGGGCTAAAAGTTAAGCATATCTGACGACACTCCTCATCGTGGTGCACCTTGAGCATGTCACAGGAGAGCAACTTTTGCGATAAGTGTAGAATTTCGCGAGTATCGCGGTATTTCATAGGGATTTGCTCTCACACTCTTACCTGCAATTGCAGCGTCTGAAGGCATTAATCATGGGATTCGGGGGAAGAATTGCAGAAAATTGGAACACTTTTGCACTATTTTATTGATATATGAAGAGTACTCGAAAAACACTTTGCTTCAAGTGGGAAATCAATGGTTTTTGCTGAAGATATTGCAATAGATGTGAACTTTTTCATGTTTTCGTATTTGAATTATCGTTTTCCAAGTACGAAATTTCAAGCACAAGTTAATCACAATTGAAAGAATTTAAAGAAATGGGCAAGAAGGTGATCTTGTGTTGATTATATCGCTATTAAATTCCATAGTTTCTAATCCGCCATCTTACATATATGCAGAATTAATTATGGACATACATATATAATTAGAAGTGATTTGTCTCTCAAGCTCTAGATTCAGGCCTGTAATTATCGAAACGGGATAACAGGAGCACTCCCTAATGGCAACAATTATTGCTTCGGGAGTGCATTTGCGGCTGCATGAATAAATTAGAAGGGAAGCGCAATTCTGGGTGGAGAAGAAAAAAGTGCCATGCTTTAGTGGCAATCCGAAGGACTTGCTTGATGAGACTTGAGTGAATTCCTGAAATTTGGTGTGCGATGGCACGTCGCTGACTCCGCAGAAGCCCCATCTAATTCGATTCCAGTCCACTCACCCTTGTCTCTTCTCTTTTTTCGCCACACACACACACGGAAAAATGCCAGGCGGGGAGGCGAGTGCGGAGCTGAGACTCTCCGTGGCGACGCCACTTCAGGTGGAAATTGCACCGAATGTTCTCAGTGTTCACATGGGCGGTTCTGCGGAATTCCGTTGTCTGGTGACGAGCAACGGAGTGCAGCTGGGACAGCAACATATCACCTGGTTTAAGGTACGGCGACTCACTGACACGAAATTGGATTCTCTGTCTCGGTGAAATTAATTACACCGAGTGTTGGAAAATTAAAGCATTTCAACTCATTTCACGGACAATAGCGAGAATATTATCATGCGCTCCAATTGAGTTTTCCACTTATCTGAATGTGAATGATGCATTCTATTTAGCTATGCGGTGGTGAGAAAGTTTCAATGCAAAAATCGCATAGTATTTGCATGTTCACACATGGCTTTATTCCGCCAAATGCATCATTTGGAATTCAATGTGACGAAACATGCGGAGTTTCGGAGGAATTTCGTGCATTAAATTACATTTTCCACTGATCAACTCCCGAAGCTCATAAACACCCCGCACTTAGCATTGCCAATTGCATCCACATGAAGTGGCGGAGAAATTGGAAAATATATGCGAAAAATGTTCGACAGACCAAATTTATATGGTTAGAAAATTCTAGCTGTAAATTTCAGTCACACTATAAATTTTCCGCCTGCAAGACGAGCTTCTGTGGGAGCTTCGGTCCAATTAGCTCTGAAAAGCTCTCCCATCTTTTTCCCACCCCCACGAGACACTCGTATAAATTTGTAATTTGCCGCATGTCCCCATTTCACCCCACAGGATGGACGCCAACTGCCCAGCTCGGGGCGGATCGGAGACACTCTCCTGGTGACGGCCGTGGGGCGGGAGGACAAGGGCATGTACCAGTGTGTCGTGCGGCGGCCGGAGGGCGACACATTCCAGGCGGCGGCGGAGCTCCAGCTCGGGGGTGAGTTCGTGATTACTTATTCATTGGCCCATTAATCATGCCCACGTGATCGATTCATTGACATTGAGGACGCCACGCACTCAAACAAATTATGCAAATCACAGAATTATAGCTCCTCTCGTGCAATCTCTAATTTATTGCCCTTCTCCACGGGTGCAAATTGCACGTAGAAGAAGAACGGACTCCCGGTCCAATCAATCTCTCTCTCGGTCACACAGCTCAAATTCGTGATCAATTAAACAGCAATTGGGTTTTGTAATTAGGCTTCATTTGTGTTTTTGCCCAGTGCAGGAAATGCATGACGCACGCCCACCCTATTAATATGGGAAAAAGATGGGTGGATGTGGAAATGAATGCGGAAATGAAGTCATATTTATTGGAAAATGAATTATAAATAACATTGTTTACGTATTTAAAATTCATTCTGAATTACTGCAACTCTTTTGTTAGTTGAGTAAGTCTGAATAATCCATTATGTACTGATTTCATCTGTATTCCGATACAACTGATTGTTTTGATCGCATAATCTCTTATTTCCAGCCTTGTTTCCAGATTGAATGACATGGAAATATTGAATAAACCATGAAATAAAATACACGAAAGCATCAGGAATTCCATCATATTCAGTCAATGTTTAAAGTCTAATTCAAATGGGCGTGGCATTCAAGAGGGCGTGGCTCCAGGAGGTTTCTCTTTAAAAAATTGAATGAGTGTAAAATATCCTGATATTGCGAATTATTTCCTCCTTGATGAAGTCCCGATAAAAACATCTTAAATTCATGTATTTTTATCATCCTGGGAGCATTATTACAATTAATTTTCGCAATAACTTGATTAAATATGCTCAGAATGTGCAAATTACACAGAAGAAAAGAATGGATGAATAAAAAATAATGCTTGTTTGGATTCAATTTCAATTGAATTTGCATAACTGGAGCTTTCGAGTGAATCCACTCTGAATGAATAATGTGGAAATTGGGTCAGAATTCAGCAAAGTGAATACCCCTTTCATACAATTTCCAGTGCCCGGTCTACTGATTGCAAATGGATGAATTTCATTGTGCCAAAATGTAATTATGTCTCCATGTTGTGCTTTGAAGCACTGACCATCAGCTGGGCGGAGAAAAAATCCAAGTATTGTCAATGAAAATACGTGCGATTAATCTCGATGATGAGGAGTTTGGACAGAAGAAAAATATAATTATAATCGCAATTATCCATTTTTAATTTGGTCTTTGAGTTGTTATCTGGTGCGTTCCAGTGTTTTCTCTGTTGCCTCTGTGAAAGCTCGACAGAAATGTCAGGAGAATTCTTCATTGCAGATGCCGGAGCTTTTTTCGGATGGCAATAAAATAATATATGACTCTATCGACCTGCACACAGACTGGGTGTCATCAAAATGAATTAGTTGCTCGTGAAGTTTTTATTCGCTCCACAGCATCAATAAAATTGATTGGCTCTTTTTCTCGCTGTCCATTTTAATGGCATTCATAGGATGGTGACTCTTTTTTTTTTTGAATACTTTGCAACTCGGGCTTTTTGCAGGAATCCTTCTTTAAAATTCACCATCAGTGAATTCTGAGCGCTCACACACGCCAGTACAATTCACGAAGAGGAACTGACATTATTGCTGTTCGTCTCCTCTTCTTGTTGCTTTTCCATGAATCTCCGTGAAAAATATTTCCCAAATGCCAATACTTCATGCTGATAGTGACGGAGAAGCGGAACGAGTTGGGGGTGCTTTTGGAAAATATTTCCCTTGTCGAATACACTTCTTTTTGTGTGCGCCTTTGATATGTTTTTGGGTGGAGGCGAAGAGAGAGAGAGATAGATAGAAATTGTCACGCTATACACGAACGCTTTCAATGTGTTGCCACTGTGAAAGTGTCTTTTCATATTCATGCCGGCAAAAGGAGTGAAATGCTCAAATGAACTCATTGTATGTGCCAACCAGAGTCTTTCATATCGCCAGCGAGAGAAAATATTTTCCACGAGTTCTTCTTTTGTGGATTTCCCAGCATTCCCGTGCAATTTCCGGCTATTGCTGATATCCATTTAGTTGGGGGTGATTCATCAGCTCAGGTCCTCATTTTCCTGGGCAATGAATTATTATTTTACATATAGCAAAGGCACAAAGTCTGCCTCTTATTCTCGCGATAACACAATCACAATTTCCTGTCCGTCCTTCCTCCAGATTCTCGGCCACTTTCATGTCCCCTCTTTTATGCTTGATGTGGCCATACAATAAAATAAAATGGAATATATGTTTCTCTCTGACGCTCAGCCAAAAGGCACATTCATTGTAATTCCCTCTACTTCTTGCGCCACCCAGCGCCGGCCGGGCAGCACTGCGATGGCAGATACTGTGACCAACCCCTGAACACATCTATAAAATTTATTACTTTAATATGTGTACCACCCATTAATAATTTTACGGCTACTTTTTACTCTGTACATAGCCACAACTTCGATTTAATTTAACATTTAACAGCGAATGGGTGTTTCTTCAATCAGATTTTTATGCTAATACCCATAAAATCTCCCCTCGCAGGAACACATTGGGTGGTTCAGGCGAGACACAGACTCAGGGGTTTTCCAACCGCATCGCTGGGAATTAATGATAATGCTTTCTTAAGTCCTTTATGGGAAAGCGGAAAATCTCACATGGATGAACCGAATAGCACGAAAAATCGTAATCATCGCGTGTTGCTAAAGACAATTTGCAGCAGCTCTTAAAGAACAAACATATGAAAAACTCATTTCCCACTCAGTTGATGAACCCCTTGCGGAGGACGTTTGATCTAGCGGAGCTTTTCCGCTCCATGTGGCCGAATAAAATCAATTTTAATTAGTGTAATTGCTATTTCAGCCACACCAATGACATTCCAGGCGACTCAAGAGCTTTCTGCCTTTTCAGACGCTCCGCCAGTGCTGCTGTACAGCTTCATCGAGCAGACCCTCCAGCCAGGACCCGCCGTATCCCTCAAGTGCTCAGCAGCTGGAAACCCAACACCTCAAGTGACCTGGGCTCTCGACGGCTTTCCCCTGCCAACCAACGGCAGGTTAGTGCTAATAATGCACGGCAATTATAGTATTTTTCCTCCGCCCCAAAAAATAGCGAGATTGCTCGGCAATATCTGATGGTGCGGAGTCAGACACACTCGCGTCGTGTTCATGCGGGTGAGAGAAGAGCTTTGAAGTGTGGAAAATGGCTGGATGAAATTGCTAGTAAATTTTGTTATGTGGCAAGTGAGGCTTAAAGGCTGGGCGATACTCTTAGCCCCCATATGAAAGTCACCCGCAATTCAATAAAGCCACCCTCTCCCTCTGGTGTAACTCCTATTTGTCATACAGATATCCTTAGTGATTCTACAGCATTTCTCCTCCGCACACATGTGTAATTAAGTTATTGTCTAGAAATGGCACATCAGCAAGCTCGTCCAGGGGCGAATTTGCCTCAGGAGAGAGCTTTCTGCTGGAAAGTTTGATTAATAATCCCCTCAATAGTTAAATGCTTGAGTAAATGTATCAAAAATGTTTTAGTAGTAGAAGAATGTCACAAAGTTTGAGCATATTCAATATATGTTTCTCGTGAGGAAATGCTTCCATTGACTATATTGCAGTGTGAAGAGCTTTTCAGCGAGCTTTCACAGCAGTATATATGCTCTGAATAATCGCCTGAATGCGCATCAAAAAGGACAAAAAGAGGGGTTTTTTATGCTCTGACGTCCTGAGTTCGTATCTGTTGTCAAAGACTGGGAATTGCACAGGCCGGAAAAGGGTCTTCTCATCGGGCTGTCAGTGTTTATTCAATTAGCATCCACGCGTAAATGCTGTGCATGGGATGCAGCGAAAAACTCATTACCAGCATGTCTATGTTGATGCACAAGTGCCGAGGAGAAAAGCTCCCATGAAAGCTCCCAACAATTGAATCTCTCCCTCACACACGAGATTACATGCAACTTTGCATTCGTAGGCACAACCCTCGTCCCACCCACTCGACAGCTCAACTACTTTTGCAATTTATTAACTTTAGCCCGAGCTCTCTGGGAATCTCTGCTCGTCGCGAGAGTGGGTGGGAGTGTGGGCGCAAAAAAAGGCAGGAATGAGCCGGCGGGAAATCGGGTTTCCTCGAACAAATTGAACTAGACACACTAATTTCGCGCTTCACTCACACACACACACACACTGCAATGTTGATCTTCACTCACGTGTTTCAGGGGTTCATTCACCCCTCATGCGAGCTCTCAGGGAAATTGCCGTGTGTGGAAAAGATTTTCATGCCGCTGAAAGTGAGAGTAATTAAGGAAAATGCACACGGAATGTTTACTCCGTCACATGGAATATTTTAGAGCCGCTAAATATCATTAATTTTTTGCCAACTTCTAGTCCTTTATGCCTTAATAACTATACAGTTTTGGGAAGCTTTCCAAAGTCGAGCAATAATGTTCTAAATAACAGCATTATGCGATGCAGAGCGCAAAGTTTGCACTTGAGATCATGGTGCACTTACAGTGAGGAGATTTCATCAATTAATATGCACATGAAACTCAATTTCTTCCATGTCAAATGTTTAAAGAGGCAGCATTTGGTGGGCGAATGGAAGTTCTCGCATATTCATGACTATGCCATGTAGGTAATGCGAAACTTTAATTTGCATTGTAAATTGTGCAGTCGAATTTATTCCATTTCCTTCAATTATTGCACATCCGCCATTTGAATTTGATTCAACTTTAATTTCGAATCGCTGGGAGTTAATCGGATTTGTTCTGGGCGGCAAAGAAGCGGCAGAGAATTATGACTGTGCCCAGAGAGTGGGCGCACTTCCTGTTGTGCAATACAGTCGCCGCGCGGAAGCTTTCTGGGGGGGGGGGGGGGGGAGGGAGGATGACGGATCCTGGCCAGTGCTCGCTGTCAATCCAGCAAGTGACAAGGGAAGAATTGGCATGAAATATGAGAACACACTTCTCCCCTTTCGCATAATTTTGCACTCCCCCGCAAAATGACGCCATTTCCGTGATGCTTTCCGCTCTGAATGCAACGAGTGAAAATTCTATCCTGATTTCACATTCCAGTCACATCTGCATGAGGGCTTTTTTGCCCGGCGCCATTCCAACCATGGCAAAGCTCCGTGTGCAATTCTTATGTCCTCTCAATCCCGCTTGACGTAATGAATTTTCCTCCCGTAGATTCCTCATCGGACAATATGTCACAGTCCACGGAGATGTCATCAGCCACGTGAACATTAGCCATGTCATGATAGAGGACGGCGGAGAGTATTCCTGTATAGCTGAGAATCGTGCTGGGAAGGTCTCTCACTCGGCTCGCCTCAACATCTATGGTAAAACCTCGTTTGCATTCGACACTCGTTTCATTCCTATATTTTTCACATATCCTGTGGTGAACTGGAGAAGTTTTAGTGTGCATTTCATTGTCATTTTGAAGCTGCATCAAGTGCATCTTAAAGTTTTTCTTACGACACTTTTACTGCCTCATCACTCAGGTCTTCCGTACATTCGCCTGATACCAAAGGTCACGGCTGTTGCTGGTGAGAATTTGCACCTCAAGTGTCCAGTTGCCGGATATCCAATTGAGGAGATTCACTGGGAGAGAAGTAAGGCGCGATTTCCTTAGGAGAAAAGTGGATATTACTCAGGAAATGTGATATTTCAGACGGTCGAGAGTTGCCGGACGACATCAGGCAGAAGGTGCAGCCGGACGGATCGCTGGTCATCAGTCCCGTCCAGAAGACTGATGACTCTGGCGTGTACACGTGCTGGGCACGGAACAAGCAAGGCCACAGCGCTCGAAGGAGCGGCGAGGTGACAGTGATAGGTAAGGTTTCGTTGCAAGCGGGGTGATTGGGGTGGAAAACAAGAAGGGAGGGTTGGGTTGAGGGCTCCGGACTAGCGCACGAAGGTATTTGCGGGTGTGAAATTTGAGCGTTTGATATCGAAATGATGAATATCTTGCAGTACCCCCAAAGCTAAATCCCTTTCACACGGCCGCGCTGTCTCTCAACGTGGGCGATCGAGCCTCCCTCACCTGTTCCGTGGTGAAGGGCGACCAGCCGCTCACGATAAGCTGGCGCAAGAACGGGCGTGTGGTGGACGCCTCCCAGCGGATGTCCGTGACGCAGGTGGATCAGTACAACAGCATCCTCGTGATCGACAGCCTGTCGTCCGAGCACACTGGCAATTACTCGTGTGCCGTGCGCAATGCAGCTGCCGAGGTGGAGACGTCGCAGGCCCTCCTGGTCAATGGTAAATTGAGCACGCGAGGAACACAAGCCACAACTGTTGATCCATGGGCACAAGCTAGGACATTGTAGATCGCGCGCGGGGACCTGAGGGAGCGCCAAACAGTGCTGAGTCTATTCTTTCTCTCACATTTGTTTCTTCTTCTATTTCTCACATTCCAGTTCCCCCTATTATTGAGCCTTTTTCCTTTCAAGACGGACTGGCTGAGGGTATGCGAACCCGAACAGTGTGCGGAGTCGCGCGGGGCGATGCCCCGTTGACGCTGCGCTGGCTCAAGGATGGTGAGCCTTTGCCCCTGTTGCTGGGGGCCAACGTAACGTCTCTTGACCAGTACTCATCCCTCCTAAGTATTCCCTCCCTCTCTGCATCTCACTCCGGTGACTACACTTGTGTGGCGACCAATCCAGCCGCTGAGGTTAAATTCACGGCATCGCTGATGGTGAAAGGTAACGTATGCCCATCATTGTCATGCCCCAGTGATCCATCCAGACATCATTTCAACCTCCGTGCCCAACAACTAATCTCCAACAAATTCTGCCACGTCCCCACATCCATCTGATGTGCATTTCTAATCTCAGAAACTCAATCATCCGCCCCCAAATCCGACCAAATCGCTTCATTTGCCTATAAAAGAGTGACTAATTGACCGCCAAAACAAGCATTTTATAGCTTTTCATTTCAATTATTACTTTCCTTTTTGTAAAATTGCATCAAAATGACGACGTTGAAGCATCTGCACAAGATCAAACTGAATTGAGATGAGAAATAGGACTCTTAGATGAATTTATTTTAACCTCGCGAATCATGTGTCTCCCCCTCAACCCCCCCATACCCCCCTAAACCCCCATTCAGTTGCTTTGGCACGCAGTGGGTTTGCGGCAGATTTCACCAGGTAATCGTTTGCACCGAACCTCCTTGTTTTCCAATTACGCCTTGGTTCACAGCCTGAGTTTCCGTTTTCCCACACAATTCACCACCTCTGCACGTTGCACGATGATCGCATGGTGTTTCTAGCTGATTGAGCAATGATATTTCACCCTTAGTTTCCCATTTGTAACATCTTTCGTTTGGCGTTTTGGCTGCTTCTTGCGCCGAAGGACTTTCAGTTTACCTCAAGTAGTAAGTTCTTGAAGCATTTTCTTGTAGGACTGTTGTGTGTGTGTGTGCTAGAGAACCGGAGTAGTTGTTGTCCCTTGAGAAGGAGCAATCTTATGCCAAAGTAAAACCGATCCTCTGCTCGAATCCTCCAAGTATTTCTCAATGCGCTTTCCCGCAATACGTGCACCTGAGAGAAAGAGCTTTAAGTCCATCCCCTAAGCTTAAACATGAGCGCACGTTTCGCTGGAAAGAGTGGCAAGGAGAAATATGGTGCTTCTTATGATTAATTATCCCCTTTTGATGATCAAAATCCAACGATTTGAGCTACCATCCAAAGTCAAAATGATTTGCGCTGCAATATTTATTGGCCATCCAGAACCCTCTTTATATATAAACCCCATATTCAAAGAGCTGTTTTTAGACCCCAGTCCGTCATCCAGACATGATATTGATATGAGATATCGGCTTTCGCAGTCCCCCTTGCCAGTATATTTATATTTATGATGAATACCTTTACTCTCCACCCTCAAATACACCTTCTGCTTTCACTCCATTTGTCTTTTATTCTTTTCAAGTACAAATTTATCATTTCTCTCCTCAAAACCTCCAAGGAAACACTGTCTCTCTCTCTCTTCTTCTCTCTTTTGAGTTGATCACGATGTTTTAAACTTGACGCAGGAAATGAATATTCTGACACCGAGAACACAATTTACATGACACAGAGACACACAGAGACACATTGAACAATTAATTCAATTAAATTCAGCAGTGATTCGAAATTGAAGTTTGGCCTCGTACATCCACAATGTGGTTGTGCAGTCTATATCATCTACCATTTATTCATTTCCATTGCAAAAGGCCTTTACGAGAGAGCTTTTAAGCTTCTTTGCGCACCACAGCGTGCGTCAATGTGCGAAATATTTTGTGGTTTTCTCATAGATAAACAGCCTTTTTGCTGGATATTTTGCTATGCTCTTCCAAACACTGTAAACTGCAAAGAAATAAGTGGATAAAATTTTCATGGAAATATATTTATTTTTATGATCATCACACATTTAGTTGGAAAATACTCAAAAAAATTACTAATTTTTAACAACCAATTTCCGTTGCTTCCTACAAATGACATAATTCTTTTAAAGCACACTTGAATAATAACTTATCAGAGTATTTATGATGTAATTGTGTCCATTCAGTGTGATTTTAAAAAACGCAATACACATTCATAATCATTTCATAACAATATTAAATCAATTATATTTCACTTTATAGCTATAAATCCATTAAATTTCCCGACTGCATAACACATTATCCCGGAATTTAATTGAATTCAGCCTCTCGGGCGAACTGCAAAAAAAGTGTTTTCATGAGAATTGGTCCATATAATCCACCGCAGATTATGATTTGATCCATTTTGGAAATGAAATTCTCCCAGCTTTTTGCACATTGCTAAGAAAAAAAAAGAACAATTGCTATGCTTGGCCAAATAAATCCTCCATTTTGAAAACACCTCCACAAAGACACATAGATTTCTCAATGTGGGTCATCAACAGCCACGCTCTTCGTCCAGACATGATTACACGGGGAAAAGTAGGGGATTTTCGATGTGTTCTTTTGCAGCACTTCACAATTCGCGAGAGCTTTACTGAGCTTTTCTTTCTCATCTCCTCCCGCCAATTAGTGCCACCGCGATGGATTGTAGAGCCGGCGGACGTGAGTGTGGAGCGGAATCGTCACATCACAATCCACTGTCAGGCACAAGGAGTGCCCACACCCGTGGTCATATGGAAGAAGGCGACAGGTAAGGACGTTGAGATAAATCCCTTAAATCCACACCCAGAGAGTGGGACTTTTCAATTACAACTCTTGCGCTGTGCTCTCAAAGGGAGCAAGTCGGGCGATTACGAGGAAGTCAGGGAGCGTCCCTACACCAAACTCCTCGCCAACGGCTCACTTCTGCTGCAGCACGTGAAGGAGGACCGAGAGGGCTTCTACTTGTGCCAAGCCCACAATGGCATCGGCACTGGCATCGGGAAAGTCATTCAGCTGAAAGTGAACTGTAAGTTTGTCCGTGTCACTTGCAATCGTTCTTCTTTGACTTCATCCTTCCTCCCGCCCTCAAGCCTCCCCCTATTTCTCCGCTCCGAGTCGAATGGTGACCGTGAAGAAGGGCGACACAGCAGTGCTCCAGTGCGAAGTGAACGGTGACAAGCCAATCAATGTGGTTTGGCTGCGAGCTGGAAAGCACGAACTGAATCCCTCGACAAACTATCGTGTGGCTGTGAAGCAAGACGCCACTCCAGAAGGCATTTCCGCAGAGGCTCAGATCACCAATGTGGACAGCAGCGATAGTGGTCCGTACTTCTGTCAGGCCAGCAATCTCTACGGCAGAGATCAGCAACTGGTGCAGCTGCAAGTCCAGGAACCGCCACAGGCGCCAGCCGCGCTGGAAGCATTGATGGTGTCCAGCAGATCGGTTAATCTCAAGTGGCAGCCTCGCAGCAACGACGCCGGAGAGGTGACGAAGTACATCGTGGAGTACCGCGAGATCGATCGACAGTGGCAGTCAATGGAACTGGCGGATCCGCCGCAGTTCGCGGCGCTCATAGAGAACCTGAAGCCGGCCACAAGGTATGCGTTCAGGGTGATCGCGGAGGGAAATGCCGGAAGGAGCAGTCCCAGCCAGGAGTTGATAGTCAAGACAGAGCCGCAGAGACCAGCAGGACCTGCTCTCAATCTCTCCGCTCGGCCGCTCTCGTCCACGGAGATTCTGGTCACCTGGACTCCGCCGCTGCCGGAGCTTCGCAACGGAGAAATTCAGGGATACAACATTGGCTACAAGTCCTCTCTGTCCACATCCACAGCCTACAACTTCACGTCGGTCTCCGGAGATGGAGAGGACGGATCTGGAGAACTACTGCTCAACAATTTGTCCAAATACAACAGGTAAACTTGCTCAGAGTTCGAATGAAACAGCCTTTAACTTCCTCGCTCCTTTCAGGTATACTATCGTCGTCCAGGCCTTCAACCAAGTGGGGCCAGGCCCACTGTCTGAACCTACAAGCGCACAAACCCTGGAGGATGTGCCCAGCATGCCGCCTGAGGATGTCCGTTGCGCCGCTCTCACGTCGCAGAGTCTGCAGATTTCCTGGCAACCTCCGCCGGCGCATCACACGAACGGCCTCCTCCAGGGCTACAAGCTCGTCTTCGAGCCTGTCCTCGATGACTTTGCAGGGACCAATGAAGACATCGAAACACGCAAGACCACAGCTCAAACCACAGTCCTGACGGGTCTGCGGAAGTACACGAACTACAGCGTGCAAGTGCTGGCGCACACCAGAATGGGCGACGGCGTGCTCTCGAGCCCAAGCTTCTGCCAGACCGAGGAGGATGGTGAGTTGCGCTGACAAATTGCCGAACTGCAGTACTCACTGCGCTCTCTGTAATTGCAGCCCCGGAAGCGCCGGCGGACATCAAAGTCGTTGTGAGTTCGCCGCAATCGCTGTTTGTGTCGTGGCTGCCGCCCAATGAGCCAAACGGGGTCATTACCAAGTACAATCTGTACACGAGGGTGGTGAATGGCCGCGAGGAGATTAACAATGAGAAGAGGAACTTGCCGTCTCAGCAGCTGAGCTACGAGGCGAAGGGCCTGCAGGCGCACGTCGAGTACCAATTCTGGGTGACTGCATCGACGCGCGTTGGCGAGGGGAAGAGCTCAAGGGTGGCGTCTCAAATCACCTCCAACAGGGGTAAGTCTCTAAGGGGATTCATTAATAGAACATTCGATGCATTCATGGCTGAATTGCTTATGCAGTATTTGAGTTTCATGAAGATTATGATGTCTCGGAAAGCTTACAGATAAAGTTGTTGAGAATTAATCATCTGGAAAAGAGAGATAAATGCATGTTAATTGATCCTATGAAGCCTATTCGGCTTGAAATGTGATTAAATTGCTGATAATTTCTTCCTCACTATATACTATATGCTTTTTTCCAGTTCCTGCAAGGATAATCTCCTTCGGAGGACCTGTTGTCCGAGCGTGGCGTTCATCAGCACAGCTCTCGTGTCAGGCCGTTGGCCAGCCTCGTCGGGAGTGGTTCAAAGGCGATTTGTCCCTCAGACAGAGTGGCTTCAACAATGTCCAGATCCTTGACTCTGGAGAGCTCTCCCTCGCGAATCTGCAGATGCAAGACTCTGGCAACTACAGTTGCCAAGTGGACAATGGCGTGGGAACGGATCGACTGACTTACAATCTCCTGGTGCAAGTTCCGCCCGCTTCTCCGGTTCTCTACGTCACGAGCGCCACTTCCAGCAGCATTCTGATGCACTGGAAGAGTGGCGTCGCGGGCAATGCTCCCATCACGGAATACATGCTGCACTACAAGCGTTCTCACGGGAATTTGGAAGAATTGCCGCTCTCACGCCACGCCTCGAGTCACGAGCTCAAGGGTCTGCTCTGCGGCACGACATATCAAATCTATCTGACCGCCGCCAACAAGATCGGCATATCGCCGGCCAGCACAACGCTTCACGTACGAACTCAGGGTCAACTGCCGGGAGTGCCCGCGCATTCCGCCCTCTTGGCGCCGAACTCCACGTCGGTTCTCCTGCGGCTGCACTCCTGGCCCGACAACGGCTGTCCCATCCAGTACTTTGTCCTGCAATACCGATCCCTGTCGGACTCCGATGACAACAAGTGGATTCTGGTGTCCAACGCTCTGAAGCCACAACGAAAATTCACAATTACGGGTCTCACGCCATCGACACTGTACCAGCTGAAGATGGAGGCGCACAATGTGGCAGGCTCCGCGGACGCGGACCTCAACTTTGTCACCCTCACGAAGGACGGCGATCCGCCGCCGCCGGATCTGGTGCAGCGAGGACATCGCACCATCACGTTCTACAGCGACATGAAGTTCATCATTCCAATCATCGTCACTGCCTCAGGGATCATCTGCACAATGGCGCTGTCCGTTCTTTGCTACAAATTCCGTAAGTCTCTGGGCGTGAGAATTTCTTCACATTCCTCATTTGCAAGCCTCGAATCTTCCTGCAGGTCAGAACAGTCGCGCCCGGAAGGAGGCTCTCGAGAACCAGCACAACGCCGAAGCCCAGCGCGAGCGGTACTACGCCACGATTCACAAGGTGGCGCTGCAGGGTCCGGGCGGGGACAAGATACCAGGTATGCGCTGTGTCGTCATCACTGCGCTCATTCGCCATCACTCACACTTGGCCATTGGCAACTTCTTGCAGAAACTTCCGAAGATATATCACCATATGCGACATTTCAACTTTCAGAAGCGAGCACCCTGGCGCAGCCCCACCACGCGGGTCCGGCCAACACGCTCCTGCACTCCTTCATGTACCACGAGCGCGCCATGACCGAGGGATGCGCCTCGCCGCCGCCCCCAGCCGCGGTACTGCGACAACTGCATAACAAATCGCCGTATTACAATGTTGTGCGCCCCGCTCCTCAATTGGCTGTACTGAAACTCTTCTCTCTCTTTTCCAAATTAGCAACCTTTTTCTCGTGTGTCATGATCTCTGTGTTTATTTGAAGAGCTGTGCAGAGTTGAGCCTGAATGGGAATTCTTGTGTTTCTTCCAGAGCCAGAAAAACCGCCGCCGACACTCGAGGAAGACAGAGCTGGAGAGTGAGGAGTCAGACTCCGACCAGGACCAATTGACATCGAGCAGGACAGAGTCTTCAAACCACCTGGAGGCGAAGATGAAGCATAGTAAGTACCATTGGCTGTACCTTCCAAGCAACCCTCGATCGAGACTAAAGGAAATGTGTGTGCACTCAATAGAGTTTCGTGCAGGTCTCATCTATCATGGGACTCAGTCCAGCACCTCGTCGGATCTGTCGCCGATGTCGGAGCAGAAGTCCTTGCCGAGGCGTGGGCGATCCAGGTACCATCATCTCTATACGACAAACACCACACCACGACACAAGCCACCATCACCCGCACTCACGAATAGCACGTCACCCACTCAATTAGCGCCCGTTGTTGTAGCGACCTCCCCTGCTCCACGTAGTAGTTGCATTGTTGCATCAAAGACACCACCAACCCGCATGCCGTCCTCCCATCACCAATTTCGCACCCCCAACCACAGGAGCGCCGCGCGCCTCTCGCCCTCGTGTTGAGGCCCCGTCGCCACCTGCGCGCCCCTCCGTAGGCCATCCATAGTGTTGCTTGGACCTAGGTAGCGTTAGATCTATCTCAACTCGCTCTGAGTCCTGCGCGGCGCCAAGGCAAGTCCACAGTGTTGAGTCCTTAAGCTCAAATGCTTCACTGAAGCATTTGAGAAAGAATCAGGCACTGGGGCGCCATCTGGAGACAACTATTTATTCGCTACAATTGCGGGTTTTGATGGTCGCGCCAAATTTTGGCTACAATTCTCAGACTCAATCTGTGGGATTGCAGAAAACCGTATGGGACTCAGAGCTCTTGCCTGCCTTTTTCACTACAATCGCCATTATTATTGCTTTCTCTTCTTCTTGCCATGGCAACTCTGGCTGGCTTCCGACTAATCTCCACCGCTTTTCTCACCCTCGCTCGCCGAAGCAGGGGCACGATGCGATCCCTGCTGCCGCTGCAGCTGGCAGATTCCACCCCAGGCGGCGCCTCCTTCCACCAGGTGCCCATCGAGGGCAGCACTCCGGATCGGCCTGAGTTGTCCGAGGCCGAGTGCGACATCGACACGCTGAAGAAGCTGAAGCTGGGCATGCGATCCTCGCTGTGGTCCCGGCCGGCGCCCACCAACTCCGGCCAGGTTCCCGGACACCCGTCTGACTACTCCATCGCCGTTTAACCACAGGGGAGCACTCGGCGAAGAGGCCCGCGCTTCTAGTGCGGCGTCTTCGACAGTTGTGCCAAAGACAGTTTTCCCAAGATACTTGCAGATGAAAAACACACACACACACATTATCAAATTTGAGTCATTTGAGTGCTGATGGAATAGGAGAATCAAAAGGAACATGCGAGATTTTTATAATCAAAAGAAATTGAAGAAAAATGATTGAAAAGAAAACCAAAAAATGAGGTGGAAAAAAACGGATGAAATATTGAAAGTTTAGCCAAAATAGTTTGTATAAAAGAAAACAAAGTGGCGCGTATTATGAAGAAGATATTTATATTAGTAGAGTAATTTTTATACAAAACTTTGTTAAATTGTAAAATTTTCTAATTCGTTAGGAATGAATTGACAAAAAAAAAGAGAATCAAAGGAAGTATAAATAGTGAAGTTCATCCCCTCAATAAATGAAATCTAACACCACAGTTTTCATCTTCTTCATTTTTGCAAATGATATTAATAGAGAGTTATTGTGAAACACGTCCCAAAGAAAATTTTGACGACAACGTTTTTTAAGTCGGATTAAAATGAGACAATTTTATCTTGAAGATATTTTAATGACGATGTGAGAAAATATGAATCACTATATTGAGAACTTTAAAAGGAAAAGTAACTTATATATATATTTCAAGACTGACTTTTTCATTACTTGTATCAGTTATAGAAGGAGATCAAATTTCCGCTAGTTTTTCAGTTTATTAGGACGAAAGAAAGTGTAGATATTCAAATACAAGTGAGAGAGTCATTGTGCATAAAATAGAGCCGATAAAAGGATAATCTTGAGCCGTTTCTCCATGTCATCAGGAATTTATAGAGTAAATAGAAATTTTCAAAATAGAGCAATTTCACAGAGAAAAAACACATCGAATGATGTGCAATTTTCACATTGCACTCATTTCGTCAAGTAATAATCACAATTATTTCTCCTCGATTGTGTGATAATCGAGAGGAAGAATAGAGCGAGAGAAACGATTCAGAAGGATGTTAAAAATAGATGAAACAATATTATAAATTAATTACCCCATCGATCCACAAATTACAAAAAAAAACCAATACTGCCCGAAATAAGTGGAATACATGTAACATTTAAACATAGCAAAATATTTACAATGGATATGTTACCGAATTCAATCTCACTGTACATTGTATGATGGAAGAATTGTTGTAAAAATAAATATTTAATTTTGATTCTTCAAACGCGCACGTGTTTTCATCCGTTGGCGTTTGATTTTCAAAGACTGTTCTCAGAACTGTTTCCAAGAAACCCGTTAAAGCCGCTAAGGGGGGAAACTCTTCAACGCCTCGCTCTCTAAACTTCCAACCTCACAGTGACATGGCAGTGAGTTTGTGTGTTTATCATTGGTTTTTGTGTGAAATAATGGGGTTTTCCGCATTTTTCCGCAGCCACCGCAGAAGGGAAAGCAGGCCACGAAGGGGGCGAAGCAGATTGTGGAGGAAAATGCGGCCACACTCAAGTTCTACCGCAATATGGCACTGATTGCCCAAACAGCTTTCCTTGGGGTTATGCTGCTCCTCACGGACGCCTTCACGGGACTCACGATTGTACGACATCTGCGGAAAATCCATCCGCCAAGAGCTCACACACTAATCTCCCTCCTATCTTGCAGACCATGACGATAATCGCCGGCGCTCTGCACTTTGGCAGCTACCAATTCATGAGCTTCATGGCGCGCACGCAATACTCAGAGTCCGGGAGTCTTATCGACAGCGGCACGGATTTGAACATGGAAGGCGGCTTATCAGAGTAAGAATCACCAGGCCACCTTGCCAATGCCCCGGCTGACCGCCGCCTCTCTTGCAGACACGTGAAAGATCTCATCATTCTCACGTCCGGGACGCAATTGCTGGCGCTGATCAGCAACTACTTCTGGCTGTTGCTCCTTCTCGTGCCCGTGCGCGCCTTCTGGCTGCTCTGGGGCTCCGTGATCAAGCCGTGGATGGAGCAGAAGAATCAGGAGCCCGAGATGGACGAGAAGAAGCAGAAGAAGATGGAAAAGCGGATGAAGAGAATGCGCCAATGAAGTCTTCAAATCCTGGGTATTCTGTAAGTAAAATTGTTAATAAATGCAAAAGACTTGTTGTGAATCGATGTTTTAAGAAGACCTCCTCGAGGGACTATCTCCGACTCTTTTCTAGAGTCTTTAACAGCATTCCAGATGGTAAGAAAATTCGGTTGTTTGAATAAATACGAGAAAATTATGATTTTATTAGTCTTTCAATTTCCTCAAATAATTGTATTTGAACAATGTGAATTCCTATTTAAATTACAAAGTTACTTATTTACTGAAAATTTTACTTCCTCATTTGCTGCTTGGCAAAACACTCGCGCGCAGCGAAGGGTTAACTGGCGAATTTGATTAGATTAGCGCCACAAGCACGCGCTTTCCTTGAGATCTCGAGGAGCGCGACAGTCATTCCGAGCGTCTGCGGGACAAATTGCATGCACAACGTGACGAAGGTGAGGCAGAGGGAAACCCCGGGTCGGCGAATGCCCGCCGCGGGTTGTCCCACGAGTGTGCAAGCGAGACGGCGTGTATCCAAAAAATGAATTTCAAATTAAATTTAGACCCGATCGCGTCCGTGCCATCTCGGCGGCGCTATTTTCGATCTCCACCAGCTCTCGTTGGGATATTCTCGTTCAATCGGGTTCCAGATCTCGGTCCGTGTGAATGTGCTGTGAAAATTCTTCCCCGGAAAAGGTGGGGGAAAAAAGTCCTGCCAGGGTGAAGAATCCTGCCCTTAAATTGGCCACAAATCCTCGCGGAATGCGTGCAAATAGCGAGTGAGAAGTGAAAGTGTTGTGAGATCGTGAGAAATTGCCTGTGAAAATTTTCGCTCATCGCAGAAAATTTCCCGGTGTGTGTGTGAAAATGTGCAAAAAATAAAATTCTCTCCCAGAGATTTTTCCACGGCGCAAAAGAGTTGGTGAAAGTGTGAAAATCACCCCAAAATTGCCAGGATTGTGAGAGTGAAAAGGAGTTGCAAGAGAGGAAGTGAAACTATCAAATCCATCATATTAATCGTCCCAGGATCAAGGATAAATCCATCATGTTCCCGGAAAAACCCAATTCAGGTAAATCTCTCTCTCTCTCTTTCCCAGATCAAAGAATCCCTTTTTCGCCACTTTAATTCACATTTCCTCAGTTACTGCGATTTAAAATTTCCGAACAATGCTATAAATAGCGGACATTAAAATAATACACCGCGTATAATTAGTCGGGAATTAACTTGAAAACACACAGCGAAAGAGAAGTGCGCACACGCGCAAAATTGCGCGAGTAATTGCATAACGACTGTTTATAAAGTCAGCGACAAAATCCATCGCTCGATCGCTCAGCGGGGGAAAAAGGCTTGAAGGAAATCCTGCGTCGTGGATTTCCCAACTTTTTCCAATTGTGTGGCCCATTTGGCGAGATCTCTGCACTGCACTTCACGCCTTAATTGCCAACCAGTGAAAACACACTCAGTTTAGGCGGAATTTATCTCTGGCAAGCTAATTAAAATTCAGGAATGGATTCATTGCATCATTGCAGACATTCAAAGGCTCCGCAATGCGAGAAAAGTGGTGGATTTTCAATGAAAATCACTGCGGATTTATTATCCTTTCGCGCTCCAAATGAGTGCTTAATTTTATTGGGTTTTAGGTTTGATGTGTCATTAAAGACAGGTGAATAAGGAAGTGTTTTAGCGTATTTAGTCCGACCAAGGGGGAGATAATATGCCTCAAATCTGTACACAACTTCCTCACACTTCCACAATTCCTCAGCAGAATCTTCAACACTTCAGAGACACTTCTGAACATCTTTAAAGGCATTTCTCATCGCTTTTTAGCTCCGTTCAACTGCTTCTCATACTCAATTCTAACTTTTATCACGATCTAACCTAAGTTTTGCCTTCAGAAAATGCTCTGAAAAATTCTGAGCAAAATTTTAAGGTTAGAATTGGACTTAAAAACTCCTTTTTTGGACTAATTTATATCTTTTCATTCCTGGAAATGAGTAGATAATTACATTTAATTTATCACTTTAAAGCAAAAACTGCAAAAATATCTAAACAAAGAGCAATTCTTCTAGACTGAAATTGGATTTTTTGAGGTTATGATTAACTTTAAAGCTTTTTCTGAATCAATATCAAGTGTTTTTCGTATCAAAAAGCTCAATTGTGTGGAAAAAGAGAAATAATCCCAGCTTAAGCACAAATTTGATGACTTTGAGGTTTATTAAATCAACAAAATCTGTTTTAAAAAATTCACATAACCTAGAAAAGCAATAAAATTTATTTAATCAAAGTAAAATTATATAGAAAATGTCTCAATTTGTTAAAACTGAAGCTTTTTCTATGCAAATTTTCTAAATATTTTACCACTTCCAATTCCCAAACACTTCCACAAAAAGCTGTACACCACTTCCGACCATAATATCTTCCCCTTGAGTCCAACAGTGATGACAAATTAAAATCATCTGGATTAAAATCTCTCAATTAATCGATGATGAAAACAAATAAAGAAGTTAAAAGCTCTAAATAATGAAAGATTATTTGATTCTGTTAAAGAACTCTGATCTCTAAATCGTCGAAATATGTTGCAATTTGTATTCAACGCCACAGAAATGTTTGCTTAATAGACTGTTTCGTTGTTTTCTCATTCCTTTCCGTTGTCGAAATTCCAGTTCAAGAAGATTGATATTTTTGGGAGATTTCCAACAAAAGCATCGGAATAGATTCAGCTCAATTCAGCTTCAAATATTGAATAATTTGTCAATCAAGAATGAATATTTAGATAATATGAGATTGGCGTAAAGAATTTCGCTGTGTGGATAAGATTCCGTTCATTTTCTTATTCTGCCAAGAAGCTTCAGGAGTTTTATTTTCATATTTGACACTGCAAAGGCTGAAAAGCTTTGTTGAAACATTTCAATAGACTTCTGGAAACTCCTTACGGAAATTGTAGCAATCTTAGAGCCGCAAATGATGATGAAACGTTGCAAGACGCAAATTTTCTATTTATTAATCTTTCCGATCTTCTCTTGAGAAAATACATTTTGAAGCTTGTACGAAATTCAGTATATTTCTCATATCAGAATGCCATCCAAAAATAAATCAATCCACATCTTGATCGCATATTGTGATCTTGTGAACTGAATTGCGAGAAAATCGATCTCGCGACGACGCGAAAATTCCCAGTAAATCTTTCGCTTTCCGTGTCACTTCTCTCAACACTCATCTCACGATAATGACAGTGACTCTGCTCCCAATTTCGTCGGCGTAAAAATAAATTCATTAAGTTGACCCACATGAAAAAAAAACTGCTTGCAGACAAACTCCTTGGAGCCGAGTTCAATCCCGAAGACGTCGTGGAATTCACCGAGAATGCGGAGAAAGTCGTGAGTTGCGTGGGCGGACGAGGAGTGCTCAGGATTGGCTTTCAGGAGGCGCAAACGCCACGCGAAGACATCAGTTTTGCATGGTAAGTCGCGTGATTGTCACCATCTGTTGACCATTCGCCCCAGGAATGCTAAATAGCGATGATCTTACAACTATTTGCGTGTCTGAAGACACGCAGAAAACAAATCATTTCATTCTGTTCCGGTGGTGATTCAGAGAAAGAAAAAAAGCTCTTGAACGTCGACACATTAGTGTTGTCATCACCAGCAAAAGACTCCCGAAAACATACGTAACGAAAGTGAGAGAATGAGATTGCGGAGCTTCGCTTCTCTCACATCTGCGCATCACGCAGGAATGATCAGTGCGCGCGATCTCAGCGGACCTGCCACGAATTTAAAAATAAACCCCGCGAAGGAGGTTACAAGTGCCTTCCGTCGCGATCCGATCGACTTCAGGGGGTCAGAAAATCTCATGATCTTCAGTACGATTCGCACGATCGAGCCCTAAACAAGTTGCTGATCGCGCGCGGGGTTTCCCTTCTTTTCGCCACCTTTTGGTCGTAATTGTGACGGTAGTGAAAGCGATCATGAAGACTTTTCAGCCACAATTTCCCGTGATATTTTCCCGAAAATCAGGTGTGATCTTTTGCTCTCAAATTGGCATCTCACGATGAAAATGGTGTGAACAAAACCATGTCAATTGATCGATTTACTATTGAGAATTTTCACAATTGACTGTGGGGCAAAAGTGTTTCAGTGGATCACAAGAACAGCCTTTTCAAAGCGGAACAGAGGAACTTGAAAAAGCGATTTCTCAAAATAAAATGTTTATTTATATGCCCAGTCGAGTTAACTTATTTTCCCATCTTATTTGCATTGGCAAATATTTTTCTCTTTCACGTAGGTGGAATTTTCTTCATATATTTTATTATCTCTGCAATATAATCTCGAGAAAATATCCTCTCAAATTAGATAAACAGCAGTTTGTGAATGAGAAGAAATCTGATATTAACCTTTTGCAAGATCACGATCAATTCTACAGATGTTTTTCTGTATTCCTCTGGAAAATAGGGGAAAATATCACAATTAATACAAGAAAATTCTTGCTAAATGATTCTTTTTTGGGTGCAAAAAAGTGGGAAAAGTGTCTTTGATCGTTGTGAAGTGGCATAAGTAAAAATAAACGTGACGTTGAAATTTGCCAATTTTTCAGTTTTTCAACCATGAAACGTCACTCTTGTGAAAATGCCCACTTAATTTCAAGTGCATGTGATTCTCTTTGATTTCGCGAAAGAGTGTGAAAAGGCAGTGAAAAGTGCTTTGGAAAAAGACTGCAGAAAAAAATGGGGAGCAATTGTTGCAAATGTGATGGAACAAATGGCCAAACTGGAGCCATTTCCTCAGGATCTTCTATCTACAGGAAGAGGTTCATACATATATATTTTTAGCCAAATATAAAAGCTCTCTCTAGAGAAAAAATATGTCTCTGAGTGTGTTTTTCTTCTCAGTGGGGCGATGAAAGACTGGGAAAATGGAGGAATTTTCATGTGAATAAAGTGATATTAAAAGCCAGCGAAATACCCAGAGTCGTAAAATTCAATGAAATTGCGGGCAATTCAGATCTCTTTCACGCAACGATGCGATCGAGAGGAAAAAGCTCATTTGCCTATGAGCGAATTGACTGAACTTTGAGCGTGTGGTGGATTATTAATTTAGACGCCAAATGCAAACATTCAGAGTATTTTCGGTTCTTGTTCAATTGCTAACCATAGAATATTGTGGGTTAAAGTGGCAGAATTCCTTTCACAATTTCACATAATAATAAATTTTCCTCAGTGGAATTTAATTATTTTATTGGGTGCGTCGGTGAAAAGGCGCTCCTCGCTCGTAGATTTCCCTCCGCCAGACACGCGAGCGACATTGTGACAAAATTAATTCAATATTATTAATGTGTTTTGGCATCACGCAGCATCACGACGCTCCATAAGATATTTTCGGGCTTTGATGGGGTTTTCTTGGTGGTTTTCTCAACGCCTCAATGCGGAAACTGTGTGCATTTTCCTCGCAGACACCATCACACGAGTTCCACGAGTTCAATATTTCTATCCAAAAGTCCAGCTTCGTCTTCCTCTGCCGATCTCGTCTGGGAAAACAAAGTGTTGCGCGCGAGAAAAGAATGTTGTTATAGTGTGAAAATAGTTTCGAATGCACTTGGACGCTGGCCAATCCACCTACAATCCGAGCGACGTCTGCGAGACGCTCACAGACGCACTTCTTGACCAGCTGTTTAGTCAGTCTTTACCTCATTAGTGAGGAAAAATTCATCACAAGGCAAAAGCTCTGTTCGTTTACATAATTCTCAAGGTGTTTCTAGAATTGTTGCACAATGCATTTCAAGTGCACAAGAATCTTACAATGCTTATAATCTTGCGTAACGCTTGAGTTTCTTCCTTTTCTTTAACGTCCTTTCGGGGGAAAATCCATGTCATTTATCACAATGATAATATTTACTGCAATAGAGACGATTTCCATGGCATTTTGCTCATGCCAGAAAGCACCCAACACGAGACTTGTTTGATGATTTTCTCCCTTTTCTTCTTAAGATAAACAATCGTGAAGGAAATGTTTCTAACAACTTCATGTATTTCTTAAGACACTTCTGATGATGTTATTATGAACATGTTTTATGATTTTCATGTCATTTAGCACGTTATTTCACTATCCTGCCTGCGTCTTAGATTTTTCTTTGCCGTTGCAAAGCTATTAACTTCCGGATGACGATTCTACTGAATGATCTCTCTCTAAGCCTTGAAGTTTTCTGGACAAAGTCAAGAAATATTCTAGGGATATGAGTCAATTTCGAGTTAAATTTAGCATCCTCTTCCCAATTTCTCGTTGCAGGAAGCGAGACGATCTCGCGTTGAGCGATGGCGGTCGCATTCGCATGACAGAGACGAAGAATTCTGTCCAGTTGGCCATCGAGCATGTCCAGCGCGAAGACGCTGGAGTCTACACACTCTTCGCGCGCGCGAAGAACGGCGAGATCGCGAAGAAAGATGTGGAATTGGTGGTTGAGGATCGATCCTCGGGCGAAGATCCGCCGATCTTCGTAAAGCGCCTCAGTGATATTTCAGTGAAAGTCGGCACAAGATCGCGTCTTCTTGTGGAGATTCGCAGCTCCACCGATGTGAAAGTGACGTGGTACAGGAACGACAGGCGGATCTGCGAAGGAGATCGCATACGAACGGTGAACGAGGGATTGTTCTATTGCCTGGAAATCGGTCCGGTGACGCTCGATGATGGCGGTCAGTGGATGTGCATGGCTGAGAACCGCGGAGGACGCAATTCCTGCCTCTGCCATCTCAATGTCCTCGTGCCAAAAGCCTACAAGTCCCCAGAATTTGTCGAGGAACTGTGTGCAGTCTTGACAGAGCAAGGAACAGTGTCCTTAGAGTGCAAGGTAAGAACATGCCTTATCAACTCTCTCTCTTAACACGATAATCGATCTTCTCTCCTTTTGCAGGTCGTTGGAGTTCCCACGCCCGTTCTGCGGTGGTTCAAGGACTCCAAGGAGATTAAGGCGGGAGATGTCTTCGCCCTCACGGCCAATCCTGACGATCCAACGTCTCTCGGCACGTACACTTGCGAGGCTGTGAATTGCATGGGCCGTTCTTACTCCTCCTCGAAGGTGCACGTCGTGGGCAAAGGCAGCCGCGAAGGATCTCTGCGTCCTGCGGACCAGGCTCACGCGGGTCCGCCGCCTATCTTCACGGCCGAACTCACAGGCCAGAAGCTGCGCATAGGCGATCAGATCAAACTCTCTTGCCAAGTCATGGTGCCTCCGTGGCCGCGCTCTGTGACGTGGTACAACAAGGAGGGACGCGTGGAGAGCAGCGAGAGATACCGGCTGGTTGAGGATGGCCTGGGAGCGTACATGATCGAGGTGAAGCCTTCCGAGAGCTGCGATGCAGGCGAGTGGAAGTGCGTGGTGACCAGCAACGATGGATGCGTGGGAATCTCCTCAGCCACTGTTGATATGGACAGTGAGTCTTCTGTCACTGATCAATTCGAGTCATCTGGCTAATGTCTGGCTCTCTTGCAGTTCCCCGGAACTACCGAAAGCCGCGCTTCATGGAGACTCTCAAGGCGGTGCTCACGGAGGAGGGATTAGTGTCTTTCGAGTGCAAAGTCGTTGGATTCCCGACGCCAGTGCTCAAGTGGTTCAAGGATGGGCAGGAGCTGAAGCCAGGTTGGAATTCATTGAGTAATATTTTGCGAAAAATGTCTGGCAAGATGCCACACTTTTTCTGGCGCGCACAGCTTTTTCATTTGTCTCGAAGATGTGCCAAATTACTTCTACAAGCATAAACAATTCGGCGCTTGTTATGCAAGGATTTCCTGCCAGAGACATGTTATCACAGTGTCGATCTTTTGCACTTCCAGGCGACGTTTATCAACTGACTGGCGCCAATTCCTTGGGCACATATTGCTGCGTGGCGAGCAATTGCATGGGCGAGATGAGCAGCACTGCCGTATTGACTGTTGAAGACATCCAGAGCCAGCTAAATGACGAGGAACTGCTGATGTTCACAGAGAAGAACCAACCGCCCCGATTCACGCAGGGTCTGAAGAGTCAAGAGGCGCGCATTAACGAAGAGTTTCGCTTCACGGTTTCCGTTTGCGCTACTCCAGAACCCACGCTATCCTGGTTCAGAGACGATCTTCCCGTGGATTCGACAGAGAAGTAAATAAGAAACGGTGATAGAAATCATGACTATCTCTAATGTCCTTCTCTTCTTAGGTATGTGATCTTGCGAGAAGCCGTTGGCGTTTGCCATCTAAACATCAAACAAGTGGAATTCCTTGATCAGGCCGAGTGGAAGTGCGTCGCCACCAATGATTTCGGACAGAGCGTGACTTCTTGCTTCCTGAAGTTGCAAATTCCGCGACACTACAAGAAGCCACGATTCTTGGAATGCCTTCGCGCCGTTCTGACCGACGAAGGCGCTGTGAATCTCGAGTGCAAAGTGATCGGAGTTCCTCAGCCTGTGCTCAAGTGGTACAAGGATGGCGTTGAATTGAAGCCGGGAGACATTCACAGGATCATTTCCGGCCAGGACGGCACTTGTTGCCTCGGCACGTACACTTGTGAGGCGAGGAATTGCATGGGAGTTGTGGCGAGTTCAGCATCTCTGCTGGGCTATGATGACCCAAGCAAGAATCCAGCTCTTCCTCAGCCGCCAGACCTCCAGAGGAATATCTCCCTGTCGACGATTCACGAGGAGAGAACATCACAAATGTACGAAACTCCTCCTGATATCACGATCGACGAGAAAGCAGACGTATCTTTCTCCTTCGATGGCAAGGAAGTGTCCGTTTCCTTGTACGAGACGCCCGATCTCACGGAGGAAGAGGCGCTCAAGATCGTGGAGATGTACGCTGATCAGATATCTGAGCACGTGACAGAGCAGAATGTCGTTGAATTGCCGCCACTGCGCTTTGTCAAGGAAACTTCCACTTCTGGAAATCTCTTGATGGAAGCTGTCGTGATCGACGTGAGTCCCGAATACTTTTCCGCCACTGAGGAGGACTTGCGCACAGAAGCTGACGTGGAAGAGATGAGCTCTGTCAATGGTGCTCTTTCACACTCAACCTCACGATCGAGGGTGGAAGAGGAGTCGTCGCACAGGGATAGAATGACTGAGGAGTTTGTCCAGCAGAAGATGCAGCAAATGGAACAGGAATTACAACTGGAGCCCACAAAGCCCAAGAGAAGGAAGTCTGAATCTGCTGAAGAGTACTTCAGCTTCTCTCACTCCAAACCCTCTCATGAGGCATCGCCAGAAGACACAGAAACGGATTTCCCGACCTTCGCCAGCGCCAAGAGCTCAGAGAAGCAGAAACTCGAAGATGCTGAAGAGGAAGTGCCGACGAAAAAGCCCAGGAAGCACAAATCCTCGAGCAGCGATGAAACATCTATGTCCAGGAATGATGCAGGACTGAGAGATATCTCAGGAGAGGAGGGAGATGGACTGAAGATTGTGCGGAAGGACTCAAAGAAGAGATTTGAACTGCTAAAGCCACTTGTGAAGTCTTTAACAATCATTGAAAATCACTTATCTGTGATTGATGAAGAAGTTGTGATGCAATCAGGACTTATGATGTCCGCCGCTTCTGCAGACAGCAGCCTGGGAGTGATCAAGAACATCATCAATCCCATCAGGAACACTTTAGAGGTGCTCAAGGGATACTCTGGAGACTGTACTCTTGACCAGGTGACGCAGATCGTCTTGCCGCAGCTGAAGGGCCTCCAAGAAGGCCTCAATCTGATCGAGAAGTGTGTCGAGATGGACGAGCAAGGCAAGACTTTGGTCCAGAGAACGTGTGTTTGCATTGTGGACAGCAGTGGTCCGCAGCTTGTGACTGTCCTGGATCACTTTGTCAGAATCACGAGTGAATTGAGCAACAGAACTCTGGCTAATGAGGTGAATTTGCTGGTCAACGACATGAAGACAGGCATCCAAATGACCCAAGACACAATCAAGTCCCAGACACTTCTTCAGGAAGCCACTGCCCTCGAAGCTGCACAGCACATCACAGAGTCCATTGCTAGGATGCAGGAGGAGCCTGACTTTGTGCCACCGTTTGAGAGTGTCTCAAGTGCTGAGCTGCCACAGGAAGCAGAGTCGCTGAAGAGAATCTGTCGTCCTGTGGTGAAGATTCAGTTCGCCCTGGAGAGTATTGAGCATGACTTGTCGCTTGAAGAGAATGAGGAGCAACTCTACACGAGGGTTCATGAGAGAATCCTTGAGAAACTCACAGAACCCATTGAAGAACTGAGGCGGGAAATGGCTGAGATTGAGAAACTGGCTGTGGCAGGAGTCGTGACTGAAGACTTGCAGCAGAAAGTCAACATGGCGATTCTGGATATCGTCACGCCGCCAATGTATGAACTCCAGAAGGGACTGGAAATCCTGGGCGAGCAATCTGTTTCGAACACTCACGCAGGAATGGTGAGTGTGAGTATTTTAGAGTCAATGGTTCCGCCATTGCAGGAGATCCAGACGGGATTGGCGAGAATAGGCCAAGATATCGAGTCAGGAGAACTTAAGAGGGAATCACCAGTTGAGAATGTCGATGCTCAGAAACTCATTCAGTCTCTGGCGCAGTCGATTCTCAACTTTGAGAAGAATATTATGTCTCTCAATGGGAAATTTGAAGATGCTTCTAGATCCTCTCTGCTCAACTTGAAAAGAGGAATGTCTGAGATCCTCGAGAGTGTTGTCGATGCTCCTGTGGACAAATATAGAATGACCATTCTTGAGAATTTGAAGAAGCCCATGGACGAAATCAATTATGCGCTGAGACATATTGAAGTCAAATCGACAAATGGATCACTAGAGGATCTCATAGAGCCAATATTGCTTCTTGAGGAGAAGATAAGAGTGTGTGAAGACATTCTAATCCTCACGAATCATCCTCCAAATCATCCGAGTGTGAAAGCTCTCTCCACAGTGAAGAAAACAATAAAGTCAGTGAAGAAAACCATTGAATTAAACGAAATCAAGCTTTCTGAGAGAGAAAAGGTAAATTCCCTAAAGCTCAAAAAAGAGGAAATTCACGAAATCTCATCTGTGAGCATTCAAGAAGTCAGCACAATGGAATCTCTTCAGGAAATCAGCCGGAAAGAGACGATCCAACTCCTCGAAGAACTTCAATGCCGCGTGGCTGGGATTCAGGAGAACGTTCTCATTGACAGCACGAAGGAAGCTTCGCTCAAGGAATCGCTCGTGACTCCTCTGGCGCAAGTGCAGAGGTGCATCGGCGAGATAAAGGACATCCTCGTGATGGAATCCACGCAGGAAATGGCCAGTGAAAACTTCGCCGCCCTCCAGAAACTCGCCACTCCGATGCAGGAAGTCGTGCGGCATCTCCAGACGGTCGCGAGCGAGGAAGTCGTGGAGCCTGTGGAGTCCATGTCCACCCAGGACAACCTCAGCCTCCTGAAGACTGTGGCTCATCCGCTGCAAGAGCTGCAGAACTGCATCGCGACCCTGAGACAGGAGCCGCTCGTGATGGAGCAGACAGGAACTGTGACTTCCCTGGACTCTCTCACCATCGCGAAGCCCATCAACGAGCTGCGGGACTGCGTGGCCGCCATCCTGGCCAACGTCGTGGAGCCCAGTGAGGATCTCTCCACGCTGGACGACATCTCGGCTCTGCGCACAATCGCCGAAGACGTGCAGGGCATCCGGGAAGACGCGGCCATTGTGCAGGAGCCCGGAATCTCGTCTGAGATCTCAGACGAGATCCCGACGCTCAGCACCGAGGACAGGAAAGTCTTCGCACAGCAGCTTCTCACGGATCTGGAGCACAATTTGGCCTCCGTGCGACAGCAATGCGTTCTCGAGGAAGCTCAGTCGTTCTCCGAGAAGACGCCGTCTTTCGTGCAGGCTCTGGCCAAACCCATCGAGGACGTGGAGAAGTGCCTGGCCACCATCAAGATGCAGACGGCGCACGAAGTGATCGGCCGGGAATCCCAGGCTGAGTCCGTCTCGGATCTCCAGAATCTGGCCATTCCGCTGCAGCGTCTCGAGCAAAGCATCGCCACAGTTCAGCAGGAAATGCTGAGCGAAGCCTGTGAATCGATCTCCGAAGATCGGGTCAGTCCTCAAGTTCTCACGATCGCTCAGCCTCTCGAAGAACTAAAGAACTGCGTGAGCGTTGTGGAGCATTTCATTGTCGATCAAGAGATTCCTTCCGAATCAATGGGCAAAACTCTTACGAAAACGAATGCAGAAATGATTAAAGAATTCACAAATTGTGTGGCAAACGTGAAGAATGAAGATTTGAATAGAATTGAGGATTCAACGAAAAACCGCGAGGTTAAGAAAATTGCCCATTCGATGCAAGAACTCTTCAAATCACTGACAGAGTTTGTCCAAAGCTCTGAGCATGAAAAAGTTTCCTCAAAAGTGATTGAATCTGTGCAGCACATTCAACAACTTTGTCCTTCATCTAAAGCTTCTGATGAAATTTCGTCCAATGCAAAGAATATCTCGAATTTAATAACTTGCGTAGAAAAGATAAATGTAAAGGAGTTGGAGAAAATCCTTGAACAGAAGACAACTGAAGATTCTCAGCTCTCAAAATCTCTGATGGAATCTCTTAAAGGCATTCTCAAGGGTGAAAAAGAACCGAATATTCTCCAGAAGTTTGATGTTCACCTAGAGAATCTCCTTAACTCATCAGAATCCTTACTAAAAGGCATAGAAACACAGGAATTTGCTGCTATAAAAATGCCTTTGTCGAGAATTAAAGAACTTTGTTCTGATATCACCCAAGAAAAAGCTCTTATTGTGGAAGAAAGTAAATCTAGCAATGCCAAAATTGTTGATTTTATTGAAAGAGCTGAAGAACTGGAATCGGAATTACATGTTACCAAATCTGCAATGGAAAAGGCACAAAAAGGAAGACAATCATTGGAATTGGAATCCATAGACAAAATATTAACTTCCATTGTACCTGTTAAGAAAGATCTTATCAGAATTCACTTTGCGAAAGAAGTGTTTCCTGAACAGAGCACAAAATCGTTGAAGAAATGCTTGAATTCCGTCGAGAGGATTTGCAACACTTCCAACTTGGACACAGTTCAGAAGCTGTGTTTGTCTGAATTGGAACCATCTCTGAATCAACTGTTGAGCTCAATGGAGTCATTCAAAGCCATCGGAATGGAAGGATCTCTTCAGGAATCGGAAGTCGCAAATCTGAGGGACAAAATGCTGGATTCTCAGACTTGCGTTGTCCTTTTCGAAGCAACTCTCTTGGCGAACATCCAGCGAAACAATGTCCAGAACATTGAGATCATCATGAGTCCCGTGGAGAGGCTCAAAGAGTCGATCGAGGAAGTCCAGAAGGCGCTCATGGAAGAGCGTCCCGAATGCTCAAAGGTTTCGCAATCTCTCACTCATCTGGAGAATCCAATGAAAGCTCTTGCTTTGGCTCTCGCGAAAATTGAATGCGATCTAGTGCAAGACAGCGAATTGCAGAAAGTCCTGATTCCCATCCACAAGGTTCACTCCCTTCTTGTCGACGTTCAGGAACAGAAAGGAGAATGCAAGGAACCCTTTTTAGAAGAAGTGCGCACATTATTAGGGAAGATTGATGAGTCAGAAGAGAGGCTTTTAACGAAACAACTAATTAAATTGAGTTCAGATGATTTGAAGCAAATCCACAAAATTGATTCTCCTTTGAATGAGATGAAAAAAGTCCTTTCAGACGCCTCAAGTGGTCTGTTAAATATTTCCCAAGAATCAAGGAAGACACTTTTGAAATTATCAGAGCCAGTAAAAGAATTGGAGATGATTCTTGGTCAGGTTGAAGCTCACGAGAGCAGTGACGCGACATCCACGAATCTGGCAGAGATTCAGAAGAATGAAAACGTGATAAAATTAGATGCCATTTCAGTATCGAACGCACATTTGGCAGCGGCAGAAATAGACCAAGGCCTCAATGTCAAAGAGCAAGAGGAAATTAGTTTAGGAGGTGACAGAGCGCAATGCACCGACACTAAGACTGATGATCCGGAAAGGCTGAAAGCTCAAGCAAAGGAACTGATCAGACAATCCGCCGAGCGCGAATTGACTCCCATCGAGATGGATTCTCTGAAATATCTTCTGGCCAGAATCAATTCTCTCGGCTCGGAGATTCACGAGACGTTGGTCGATGCGAAGATTATCAATCAAAACACCGCAGAGATCATTGAACAGATAAAATCCGATGCTCAGCATGGCGTTGACGCTGCTAAAAAAAACGATGTTGCAGGCCAACCTACAGGAGATACCTGCGCAAGTACTACTACTGAGCCGATGGACGTGGAGCCTGTAGATGACAGTAGATCCCCAACCCTCAGAATTGGAGGCGACACATCAATTGGCGACTCTGAGACAATCGTTAAATTTGATGTGTCCGTCGATGTTGAAGAGTGTGAAAAAGTTGATGTTCACTTGGTTTCAAAGCAACAGGACACAGAAAAGGACATACAGAAAGAAGCCGCGGAAGGCGCTGAAGCATTACCAATAGCAATTCATGAAATAACAACGGAATCTGCACCGGAAAGAAGATTTTCAACAGTTGAGCTGATTCAGGAAGAAAAGGTATTCAAAAGCACAATTAGAGTGAAAGTACAGGTTTTTGATTATTTTTTTCAAACATTCTCTTTTTAGGTTGAGCAAGCTAAGACATTCACCCTCGGAAGATTTACATCAAAAGAAGGCGACAAGTCTCTGGAGGCCACAATTGAAGATGTTTCCATGGCAGAAGTCTCACAGATGACTAGTGAGGAACAAGAATCAGATATCTTTTCTGACAAATCAGCTTCATTTGATCTTCTACATGAAGAAGTCAATGGAATCTCATCTGTGAGCATTCAAGAAGTCAGCACAATGGAATCTCTTCAGGAAATCAGCCGGAAAGAGACGATCCAACTCCTCGAAGAACTTCAATGCCGCGTGGCTGGGATTCAGGAGAACGTTCTCATTGACAGCACGAAGGAAGCTTCGCTCAAGGAATCGCTCGTGACTCCTCTGGCGCAAGTGCAGAGGTGCATCGGCGAGATAAAGGACATCCTCGTGATGGAATCCACGCAGGAAATGGCCAGTGAAAACTTCGCCGCCCTCCAGAAACTCGCCACTCCGATGCAGGAAGTCGTGCGGCATCTCCAGACGGTCGCGAGCGAGGAAGTCGTGGAGCCTGTGGAGTCCATGTCCACCCAGGACAACCTCAGCCTCCTGAAGACTGTGGCTCATCCGCTGCAAGAGCTGCAGAACTGCATCGCGACCCTGAGACAGGAGCCGCTCGTGATGGAGCAGACAGGAACTGTGACTTCCCTGGACTCTCTCACCATCGCGAAGCCCATCAACGAGCTGCGGGACTGCGTGGCCGCCATCCTGGCCAACGTCGTGGAGCCCAGTGAGGATCTCTCCACGCTGGACGACATCTCGGCTCTGCGCACAATCGCCGAAGACGTGCAGGGCATCCGGGAAGACGCGGCCATTGTGCAGGAGCCCGGAATCTCGTCTGAGATCTCAGACGAGATCCCGACGCTCAGCACCGAGGACAGGAAAGTCTTCGCACAGCAGCTTCTCACGGATCTGGAGCACAATTTGGCCTCCGTGCGACAGCAATGCGTTCTCGAGGAAGCTCAGTCGTTCTCCGAGAAGACGCCGTCTTTCGTGCAGGCTCTGGCCAAACCCATCGAGGACGTGGAGAAGTGCCTGGCCACCATCAAGATGCAGACGGCGCACGAAGTGATCGGCCGGGAATCCCAGGCTGAGTCCGTCTCGGATCTCCAGAATCTGGCCATTCCGCTGCAGCGTCTCGAGCAAAGCATCGCCACAGTTCAGCAGGAAATGCTGAGCGAAGCCTGTGAATCGATCTCCGAAGATCGGGTCAGTCCTCAAGTTCTCACGATCGCTCAGCCTCTCGAAGAACTAAAGAACTGCGTGAGCGTTGTGGAGCATTTCATTGTCGATCAAGAGATTCCTTCCGAATCAATGGGCAAAACTCTTACGAAAACGAATGCAGAAATGATTGAAGAATTCACAAATTGTGTGGTAAACATCAGGAATGAAGCTTCTCTTGAAGATTTTACTAATATTGCTGATAAGTTGAAGAATGAAAATATGAAGTTGATTGCCAATTCAATCCAAGGGCTTTTCGAAATCATGGCTGAATTAAGCGAATGTGTAAAATTAGAACAGATTTGCACTGAAACTACCATTGAAAATATTGCTATCCTTCAAAAACTGCCTCAATCAATCGAAAATGTACAAAAAGCGGAATGTTCGGGGAATATTCTTACTGATTTCAAAAATATTTCCTATTTCCTTAATTGCATTCGGGGAATTGATATTGAAGAACTTAAGATGATTTTGGAGTTGAAAACACCGGATAGCATTTTGCAAGCTAAAGCCATTTTAGAGTCTCTGAAAAAAGTATTTCACCGAAAATCAGATCTTTATTTCCCACAAAACTTTTATAGTCATTTGAATGAATTCTCAAGTGCAATAGACAACCTTCAAATGACCAAAAATATTGATCCATTCAATTTACTGCAGGAAACTTTGAACACAATACAGAATGATGTAAATGGTTTACAAAACATTCAGAAAAGTTATCTTGACGATTCAAAAGGAGAACAAAATATTTCTGCAGTATTGGAAAAGCTTGAAGATCTTGAATCGAGCATTTATATTATAAAAGCATGCAAAGTGAATGAGGAATTCCAAAATACCTCTGTTGAAAGTAAAGCAGAAATTTTGGATAACACTTTATCAGCAATTTTATTATTAAGAAAGGATATTAGAGATATCGAAAAATTCTGTTTAAACATAACAGAAGAACCTACTCTGAAATACTCAAAATCGTTGAAGAAATGCTTGAATTCCGTCGAGAGGATTTGCAACACTTCCAACTTGGACACAGTTCAGAAGCTGTGTTTGTCTGAATTGGAACCATCTCTGAATCAACTGTTGAGCTCAATGGAGTCATTCAAAGCCATCGGAATGGAAGGATCTCTTCAGGAATCGGAAGTCGCAAATCTGAGGGACAAAATACTGGATTCTCAGACTTGCGTTGTCCTTTTCGAAGCGACTCTCTTGGCGAACATCCAGCGAAACAATGTCCAGAACATTGAGATCATCATGAGTCCCGTGGAGAGGCTCAAAGAGTCGATCGAGGAAGTCCAGAAGGCGCTCATGGAAGAGCGTCCCGAATGCTCAAAGGTTTCGCAATCTCTCACTCAACTGGAGAATCCAATGAAAGCTCTTGCTTTGGCTCTCGCGAAAATTGAATGCGATCTAGTGCAAGACAGCGAATTGCAGAAAGTCCTGATTCCCATCCACAAGGTTCACTCCCTTCTTGTCGACGTTCAGGAACAGAAAGCAGAATGCAAGGAACCCTTTTTAGAAGAAGTGCGCACATTATTAGAGAAGATCGACGAATCAGAGGAGAAGCTGTTCAGCAAGAAAGAGTCGTCTTTTGAATTAGAAGATCTCAAAATTATTCACAAAATACATTCTCCTTTAAACGAGATAAAGAAGACTCTAGAGTCCTTAAATCAAGAGCCTCAAGAAAAATCGAAAAACCTCCAAAAATCTCTAACAGAATTAGAAACCGTTTTAAATAAAATTGTATTGAGCGAACAAGATAATTTAATCGAAACCAATCGGTTAGTGAAAGAAATCACAATTGATAACAACAAAACTGAGGAAGGAGAACAGGCTCAAGCCGCAACTGCAGAAGAAGGCGCCAAGGCAGAGAAAGCTATACTCAAAGCCCAGAAGAAATCCGAGGAAGGAGAACAGGCTCAAGCCGCAACTGCAGAAGAAGGCGCCAAGGCAGAGAAAGCTATACTCAAAGCCCAGAAGAAATCCGAGGAAGGAGAACAGGCTCAAGCCGCAACTGCAGAAGAAGGCGCCAAGGCAGAGAAAGCTATACTCAAGCCCAGAAGAAATCCGAGGAAGGAGAACAGGCTCAAGCCGCAACTGCAGAAGAAGGCGCCAAGGCAGAGAAAGCTATACTCAAAGCCCAGAAGAAATCCGAGGAAGGAGAACAGGCTCAAGCCGCAACTGCAGAAGAAGGCGCCAAGGCAGAGAAAGCTATACTCAAAGCCCAGAAGAAATCCGAGGAAGGAGAACAGGCTCAAGCCGCAACTGCAGAAGAAGGCGCCAAGGCAGAGAAAGCTATACTCAAAGCCCAGAAGAAATCCGAGGAAGGAGAACAGGCTCAAGCCGCAACTGCAGAAGAAGGCGCCAAGGCAGAGAAAGCTATACTCAAAGCCCAGAAGAAATCCGAGGAAGGAGAACAGGCTCAAGCCGCAACTGCAGAAGAAGGCGCCAAGGCAGAGAAAGCTATACTCAAAGCCCAGAAGAAATCCGAGGAAGGAGAACAGGCTCAAGCCGCAACTGCAGAAGAAGCGCCAAGGCAGAGAAAGCTATACTCAAAGCCCAGAAGAAATCCGAGGAAGGAGAACAGGCTCAAGCCGCAACTGCAGAAGAAGGCGCCAAGGCAGAGAAAGCTATACTCAAAGCCCAGAAGAAATCCGAGGAAGGAGAACAGGCTCAAGCCGCAACTGCAGAAGAAGGCGCCAAGGCAGAGAAAGCTATACTCAAAGCCCAGAAGAAATCCGAGGAAGGAGAACAGGCTCAAGCCGCAACTGCAGAAGAAGGCGCCAAGGCAGAGAAAGCTATACTCAAAGCCCAGAAGAAATCCGAGGAAGGAGAACAGGCTCAAGCCGCAACTGCAGAAGAAGGCGCCAAGGCAGAGAAAGCTATACTCAAAGCCCAGAA